>NC_133156.1:110824172-111444172 GCF_040802235.1 Manis javanica | reverse complement strand
TGCACATTGGCATATTCAAATCTGTTGATGCTCTCTGAATGTCTGTGAATGACTGAAAAGGCAACATTAGTATTGGTTTTGGAGTTACAAATAAATTTTAGGAAGAGAATTGGTAAAAATGGAATCCATGAATAATGAAGACAAATTACAAATACATGTGCGTGCATGTGTACGTGTGTATGTATACATATACATATGTATCTTATTATGATTTTATTACAAACTAATGGTTTTTGATTGGCAACTTGAAAAATCCTACAATAAGGTAAGCAATTTAAATGTAAGGGTTGTGACTTGACCAGTTTACATCCACATTTGAATGAATAAAAAGAAAATTATCAATACTGAGGATCTCATTAAATAAGACTAAACAATATCAAGGTCATGAAATTGGCCATGCATTATCAGTGTTGCACATATGGTCATGACAGCAACAATGAAGAAATAATTTGGTTTGCTAACTAATTCAAAATAAGAATTTTCCCCCAAGGTTGTTTTGGGGAACAGAACAACCCTGGATCGATGAGAATCAGATATACCTACAACAGAGCTTGGGTTGAGCAGAACTATGTGTATAAAAAAAAATACTTCAACCCATTAAAATAATCTACTATACCAGTGGTTGTTTTAATTAAAAAATTATAACAACCTTAATGGCTATCATCAAGAGAAAAAATGAAACAATTTACTATTTCCTTACAAGTGAATTACAGCAATTAATATGAATAAATTAATGCAACATGGGAAAAAAATTAAAAATATATACTTAAGTAGAACAAAAGGGTGAAGTTATATGGTATGTAACCATCTATGTAAAGTTAAAAATATACAAAACAATACTATATATTGTTTAAGGATGTTAGCAAAGTTAGTAAAATGGAAAAATGTGTAAAAACTCAAGATCATGGTTATCTTCCTTAAAGGATGAAAGGAATAGTATCTGAAAAGTCTTGCTTCTTAAGCTGGGTTGGGATAGACAGAAGTCTGTTTCATTACTTTCTATGCTTATTTTTTAACCTGAAATATCTTAAAATACTTTTAAAGTATTATTTATATGTATACAAAAAACAATACCTCCTCATCACAAAAAAGATAACTCATTAGTGATATTAGTATAATTTAGTATAGATGTTAACTGATGAGAGGGAATTTTTCAAGGCATTTATGTTGCATTTATCAAAAAAAGTAAATATTGCTCTGGGAAAGGATGTGTAACATATGCCAGTTGTGGATATTTTAATGGGGAAGCTTTCCTCCCTAGATATTGAATTTTTTATTTTTCTTCAAAAGATCCAAATAGACATTGGAACCAGATTATTCAGGAATAAAAATTATATTAACTGGTGTGGCTCAGTACTACCTTGCCACAGTCTTTCTGGGTCAGCTTCTGAAATAAAATGTCGAAAGTACACTCCATCATTCAGTACCCAGATCATAGTTTCTACTATCATTCTCCTTACAAAGAACCAGGGTTCTTTGGCGAAAAGGATGAATCTTGGGTTGGAATATATAAGATAAGCCTGGAGCAACTTGCAGCATCAGAAATTAAAGAAGTGTTCAAAAGACAAAATCCCACAATGAATGAGATATGTCAAAGGGGTATAAAAGCTAACTGAAAGAACACGTGATGGCCAAATCTGGAACAATCTGAGCAACAAAATAAAGTAGTATTGGATTAAAGCTCAAAGTATAAGATAAATATTCATGAGTCCATAATGATATTAAATAAATAGTGGGAAGAGACTAGACAAATCTTCCATGCAGAAGAATTCCAAATAACTTACATAAATACTCCACTCTCATGGAAATGGAGGATAACTCCCCCATCCCCTAAGTGTAGGATGTACATAGTGGCTTCCTAAAGAGTAGAATATTGAAAAGGGGAATAAAGAGTAATTTTACAGTGGAGAAATGACAAATACTACCAAGGGCAGGTGATAAGAGTTCCCATCATAAGTGATAAGTAATTTTAATAGAATGTACCCTTGATATGATGTATCAAAATGGTACTTTATCTCTCTGGTTTCCCCCCAAAAATCCATAACCCCAATGTACTTAAGAGAAAAACACTGGACAAACCCAAAAGGAGTGATGCTCTACAAAATATCTGATCAATATTCCTCAAAACTGACAAGATTACCAAAAACAGGGAAAGTCTGAGAAATTATCACAGTCTGGAGAAGTCTAAAGAGATGCGGGGACTAAATGTAATGTGGCATTCTGGATGCAGTCCTAGAACAGAAAAAGGTCATTAGAGAAAACCTAAGGAAATCCAAATGAAGTGTGGACTTCAGTTAATAATACTGTCTCAGTATTGGTTCATTAGTTATGATTATTATATCAGAGTAATGTTAATAACAGGGGAAGGTGAGTGAAAGGTATTGGGGAAGTCACTGTAATGTTTCTGCAACTGTTCTATAAATTTAAAACTATTCTAAAATAAAAGGCTTATTTTCAAAATGCCCTCCTCAACTATGACTAGGACTTCAAGCAACAGGTTACAGGGGAAACTGGAAATATTTGGGAAAAAAATAAGTGTTTATTTCTGATATTTCCATTTTTTCCATCCAAAAACAAAAAAAGTTGAACCTCTTGATCTCTTAGTGAGGCTGATTACCTAAAATCTGAACTCATAAATAACCCAGTTGTAAAGGTTCTCTGAGAGAGAAATATCATGGGCTTGACCAGAAGCAAACTTCTTTTCAATTTTTTCCACCTTTCGTAAGGTACTCTGTGTTACTCAGTTCACACAAAGAAATAACTCTAACTCAGGAGTTGGAGGTAGATGCAATAATTAAAATCTGATCTTCTAAAATCTGAATCAGTGGTGAGACATCACTGGTTTTAAAATGAAGAAAGATATGGATCAGCAGAGGAATAGAAAAACTCAAGATTACAAGTCTCAGACAAAGGTCCTGCTATACTTAAATATATTGTGAAATGGATCTGAAATCAGAAGGAAAAGATTATTCTATTATAAAGACATTCATCTCTCTAAATTTACATTAAAGAATAGTTAAAGGGTTTATTTGTCTGTATGGCCATGAAGATCATAGCACAAAGGACAACCTCATAACTAAATATCAAGAATAATCTAAAAGTACATTAACCTAGGAAAAATACAAATTTTCTTGGAACTAACCTACTCTTTCTTGTGAAAAGAAACCAGTGGAAACCAGGTCAACCTTGAACTGTTCCCTTCAAATTCAGACACAGTTTATTTCTAAGAATATATTTAAACCACCACAAAATTGAGCCCATTATTTAGGGATCTTTTATGGATCAATGTCATCTTAAGGCACTGATTCACCAGTCTCCTGAAGTTATCTGCCTGAGAAATAGTATATTAATTGTCAACATGTGCTGCCAAGGAAGTAGGAGACCAGATGACTTGCCAAGCAATTCTTTTTTTCCAGATTCTTGACTCTTCCCCAAAGAAGGTGTCATGGAGACAGAGAAGGAGAGGGGTTAAGGAGCATATAAGCAGAAGAGAAAAAAGTCAAAGGGAAATTATAACTGACTTCTAAGAAAATGTATTTATTTTGGTTTCCTCTTTGCAGAATTGCTAGCTAGTTATTTTAGTGAATCATGTTTAAGTCTTCAGATCTCTCAGAAACAATTCCTTGGGTAAGAAAGAGAAGAAAGAGTATAAATCTTGGTCTGTTTATTTCATCATTTATATACGGGTTTTGTTTCACATATAAAGTGGTTTTATTTAATAAAAAAAAAACCACCAAAAAAAAAAAAAGAAGAAGAACTAGAAGAAGCAACAAAAAGAAAAACTAAGAAGATCAATTTCATTTTATTCTTTGGTCTGAAAATAAAGTTCTAGTTAATCTTTAAGTTAACAATGTTTTTAAATAAATCAAGAAGGTTGAAGTTCTGGCTCAAAGCTACAATATATTACTGTATGTGTTGTACAGGCAGGGAGATTACAGTTTGACTTCTGCTAAGCCTGGCAATGAAGATTTGTCTCATCAGGATTCAGGCAGGGACAAGAAAAGAAAAGAAAAAAACTTAAAGAAAAATTTCCAAGGGAGACAAAATGCACTGCAGATCTGTTTTGTGAAACGTGTCCTCAGGGAATGAGATTGCAAAGAATATGGCTGGCATTACCAAGGGTGATTTTTAAGGTCATTCACAGAGGTGAAGTGAGGATAAAAGAATATTTATAATGGAACCTCAGTGTTGGTTTGTTTCTCCCATCTTTGGCCATCTGTGTAAGCTCAAGTATATAGGTGGGAGGGAATATAAAAAAAAATGGTGATTTGAGTATTACAATACCTCTGCCCACTACATCTCACAGCTGAATGTTCATACCCTCAAAATATATGAGAAAAAAGCTAAATGTTAACGGGGGGTTAGTGGGAGGTGATCTGAATCTTGTGTCCATATTACATCATCTTAAGTTTTTTCAGTAAAGCATTCCAAATATTCAATAATAGTGTTTTCAAACAGTAGATATGCTCAGATTATCAAATAATTAAGAACAATAAAATTTTATGAATTTTAATCATAAGTAAAAGGCAACATCCTCTCATCAACTTGAACTCTATTAATTTGGGAATTGTGATACCTGACTTGGGCCTCCTTCACAGCATTTGTAAAGAAAGCAACTTATGTTAGTTAAGTATCTCTGATGTAAACAAGGTTTCAGGGGGAATGCTTGACCTGCTTAAGAGGACAAACTGTTTTCAAGCACGATATAACAGCATCCATTTGTATATAAACAATTAATGTGTTATTTCAAATGTTATCTTATCTATTCACCAAAACACAGCAGGCCTTTTGCCTTGACAAAATTTGGTTTGCAGGTAATTCAAAGGATTCTGTGTCTTTGAAAATAATGATGATTTCTTTAAGACTAACTGTTGAACTTTTCACCAATTCAGACTTGCCTCCCCACTCCAAGTAATTCCATTTTTGTACAATATAACTTTTTCATGTAAATGATGGTACAGGTTGTAATTATAGGAAGTCAGATCTAGGACTTTTACTTTCAAAAGGTTTCTACATTTTGTATTTTTAAAATACCTCTTCAAGAACTTCCCTGTCATTTTAAGCCTTACCTTTTGGTAAGTATCCCTCTTTAAGAATGTCAAACTTAACCAAACAGTTGCATAAGATTCAACCCCACTCACTTTCTAAATAAATTCATTTAAATCAAGATACTTGAGCATTTACTTCAGAACAAGATGTTCCTGAAGCCAACTGTTTATGCTGCTGAGAAACTAGTTCCCAATTTGTAACAATCTCACATTTTTTTATCAGAAGAATTGAAGCCACTCATAACTTAATCTGTTTTTAGAACTATTCTGGGCTCGCCCAGATCTCTTTATAAATCATCACAGGTTTAATAGGTACATTACAGTGACTCTGTAAATGGAAAAATGTTTTTTCAAAAAATGAAAGAAAATCAAATGTTCATTATTCAATTCTAGAAAATTGAAATTTTGAAATCTTAAAGTGAGGCATCAGGAAAGTATGCACAGAGAGGGGGAAAAGACTGAGGCATGAGAAGTGAGATAGAAACCTCCTCCCAAAACCACATATAACATGAAAGTATAGCAAATACAACTAATCCTGAAAGAGTGACCAGAAGACTGCAGAACAGACTGCTTACATCTGGGGAAAAGAGAAGACCTCACAGAAAAGCCATGATCCAGTGGAACACAAGCCCTCCCCCCCACCATAGCTCACAGGCGAGAAGAAGAGAAACAGAGTGGGGAGGGAGTAGAAGCCCAGGACTGCTAAAAATCCAGCCCTGGAGATCAGCTCAGGGAGCATGAATCCATGTTATACAGTACTCTTGGGTTAGTGGGGTTGGAAAGTAAAGATAGGCAGAATACTTGGACAGAATGAGATCTGAGCTCCTTGTGGAGAAGACATACCCAAAGATGGCTACTCTGCAACAAAAAAAAGGATGGCACATTGAAAGACTCCCCAACAGTGAGAGGGGTGCAAAAGGGACAAGGATTACACAGAGTTTGTTGCTCAGGAGAAAGAACAGGTGGACAAAGTCATCCTGGAACACTCAGCCCAGCAGGTAGGGAACTTCCAGGAGCCCAAGACACTTCATCCCATGACTGGCAAAGCAGTGCCAAGGCCCCCCACTGCAATACACAGCCTGAAACTACTTCCCCTGGCAGGCACCAATACACATACATGCTACCCCCAACATACTGCCACACCAACTGGACAATGGTCCAACACATTCAGCTACAGGAGCATACTGCAGGGGCTCCTGCCTGTATGCTCAGAACACTGGACCAGGCAGTGGAGGCAGGCAGTGCAGCTAGGAAGCAGGAAAGAGCTCTTTCCTGCTGACAAGCAAAGTGTCACATGCCTGTGTGACCCCCACCATTACTCCAGGTGCTGGGCAGCTCCAGAGAGTAGAGCTTCTGGACACGAGGGTGATGCCTACACAAAGTTATTAATCCACAGAAATTATAAGAAATATGAAATGGCAAAAAATTTTGTTCAAACAAGAATCCAATAGATACCAGAAAGAGGGCTAAGTGAAACTGAAACCACCAATCTTACTGATAAAGATTCAAAATAAAACTCATAAAAATGCACACAGACCTACAGAAAAATATTCAAGATCTCAGGGAGGCCTCCAAGAAAGAGACAGAAACTGAAAATTACAGAATCTGAAATGAAACATACAATAAATGAAATAGAAATTAGAGAAAAGTAAAACAAGATGAGGCACAGAGAGAAGAAAGAATCTTCTAGGAATGAAAGAATAATAAGAGAACTGTGCAACCAATTCAAGTGAAACAATATTCATATTATAGGGGTACCAGAAGAAGAAGAGAGAGAGAAAGGGATAGAAAGTGTCTTTAAGGAGGTAATTGCTGAAAACTTCCCCAAGCTGGGGAAAGAAATAGTCTCTCAGGCTGTGGAGGTGCACAGATCTCCAAACACAAGGGACCTAATGAAGTCAACACCAAGACATATAATAAATAAAATGGCAAAGATCAAGGACAAGGACAGAGTATTAAAAGCAGCCAGAGAGAAAAAAATATCACATACAAAGGAAAACCCATCAGGCTATCATCAGACTTCTTAGCAGAAACCTTACAGGCCAGAAGTGAGTGGCACAATATATTTAATTAAACAAAACAGAAGGGACTCCAACCAAGAATACTCTATCCAGCAAGATTATCATTTAAATTTGAAGCAGGGATTGATAATTTCCAGAGAAGCAAAACTTGAGAGGATTTATACCTCCCACAAACCACCTCTACAGTGTATTTTAGAGGGACTGCTAAAGATGGAAGTGCTCATAAGACTAAATACGTGTTACCAGAGAAAATAAAACCACAGTAAAGAAAGTAGACCAATTAATTACTAAGGAAATGCAAATTTAAATCAACTACTAACAAATTCAGTCCAGGGATACAAAAAGATTACAGAATATGACACCTAATATATAAAGAGTGGAAGATGAAGAAAAAGAATGGTGAAAAAAAAGAATCCTTAGATTGTGTTTGAAATAGACTAATAAGACATTTAAGATAGACTATTAGATAGTAAGAAAGCTATCTGTGAGCCTTTGGTAACCATGACTCTAAAGCCTGCAATGGCCATAACTACATAACTATCAATAATCACCATAAATGTAAATGGATTGAATGCACCAATCAAAAGACATAGAGTTGAAGATTGGATAAAAATACAAGACCTGTCTATATGGTGGCTACAGAGAGGCATTTCAAACGCAAAGACATACACAGACTAAAAGTGAAGGGATAGAAAAAAATATTTCATGTAACTAATAGAGAGAAAAAAGCAGGAGTTGCAGTACTTGTATCAGACAAAATAGACTTCAAAACAAAGAAAGTCACAAAAGACAAAGAAGGACATTAAATAATGATAAAGGAGTCAGTCTAACAAGAGGATATAACCATTATAAATATCTATGCACCCAACATAGGAGCACCTAAATATGGGAAACAAATACTAATAGAATTAAAGGGGTAAATAGAAGGCAACACATTCATATTAGGAGACTTCAGCACACCACTCACTCCAAAGGACAGATCAACCAGACAGAAAATAAATAAGGAGACAGAGGCATTGAACAACACATGTAACAGATGGATGTAACAAACATCTACAGAAAATTCCACCCAAAAGCAGCAGGATACACATTCTTCTCAAGTTTACATGGAACGTTTTCCAGAATGGATCACGTACTAAGACACAAAAAGAACCTCAATAAATCCAAAAAGATTGAAATTCTGCCAAACAGCTTCTTAGATCACATAGGTATGAAACTAGAAATAAATTATGCAAAAAACAAAAAACAAAAAAAGCCCACAAACACATGGAGGCTTAACATGTTCCTAAACAGTCAATGAATCAATTACTAAATAAAAACAGAGATCAAGCAATATACAGAGACAAATGAAAACAGCAACTCAACAACCCAAAACCTTTGGGATGCAGTAAAGGAATTCTAAGAGGAAAGTGTATATTGTGCTGCAGGCTTACCTCAAGAAAGAAACACAATCCCAAATGAACAGTCTAAACTCACAATTAATGAAACTAGAAAAAGAAGAACAAATGAGGCCCAAAGTCAGTAGAAGGAGGGACATAACAAACATCAGAGCAGAAATAAATAAAACTGAAAAGAATACAACAATAGAATCAATGAAACCAGTAGCTAGTTCTCTGAGAAAATAAATAAAATAGATGAACCCCTAGCAAGACTTATCAAGGAAAAAAGAGAGTGTACACACATAAAATTACAGATGAAAAATGAAAAATCAACAGACACCATGGAAATACAAAGAATTATTAGAGAATACTATGAAAAATTATATGCCAATATATAGGACAACCTAGAAGAAATGGACAACTTTCTAGAAAAAACAACCTCTAAGACTGACTCAGGAAGAAGCATAAAATCTGAACAGACCTATTACCAGCAATGAGATTCAACTGGTAATCAAAAACTACTGAAGAACAAAACCCCTGGTCCAGAAGTTTTCATCACTGAATTTTACCACACATTTAAAGAAGACCTAACACCCATTCCCCTTAAAATTTTCCAAAAAGTAGAAGTGAAGGGAATACTTCCAAACTCATTCCATGAAACCAGCATCACTCTAATACCAAAACCAGACAAAGACACCACAAAAAAAGGAAATTTCAGACCAATATCCCTGATGAACATAGATGCAAAAATACCCAACAAAATATCAGCAAACTGAATTCAAAAATATGTCAAAAAGATCATTCATCATGATCAAGTGGGATTTATGACAGGGTGCAAGGATGGTACAATATTCAAAAATCCATCAATATCATATACCAAACCAACAAAAAGAGGGACAAACATCATAAGATCTTCTCCATATATTCCAAAAAAGCACTTGACAAAATTCAACATCCATTCATAATAAAAAAACTCTCAATAAAATGGGTATAGAGGGCAAGTACCTCAACACAATAAAGGCCATATACAACAAACCCACAGCTAACATCATAAGGAAGAGTGAAAAGCTGAAAGCTTACCTTCTAAGATAGGGAACAAAACAAGGATGTGCACTGACCCCACTTTTATTCAACATAGTACTAGACGTCCTAGCCATGGTAATCAGATAACACAAAGAAATAAAAGGCATCCAGATTGGTAAGGAAAGGGTTAAACTGTCACTATTTGCAGAGGACATGATATTGTACATAAAATTCCCTAATGAATCCACTCCAAAACTACAAGAACTAATAGCTGAATTCAGTAAAGTTGCAGGATACAAAATTAACACAAAGATATCTGTGGCATTCCTATATGCTAACGATGAACTGGAGCAGAAAGAGAAACAACTCCATTTACAATCGCATCAAAAAGAATAAGATACCTAAGATTAAACCTAACCAAGGAGGTGAAAGACCTCTACCCTGAGAACTACAAGAAATGCATGAAAGAAATTAAAGAAGACACAAATAAATGGAAATATGTCCCATGCTAATGGATAGGAAGAATTAATTTTGTCAAAATGGTCATCCTGCCTAAAGCAATCTACAAATTTGATGCAATCCTTATCAAAATATCAACAGCATTCTTCAATGAACTAGAACAAATAGTTCTAAAATTCATATGGAACCATAAAAGACCCTTAATAGCCAAATCAATCCTCAGAAGGAAGAACAAAGCTGGGGGGATTATGCTCCCTAACTTTAAGCTCTACTACAAAGCCACAGTAATCAAAACAATTTGGTACTGGCAGAAGAACAGACCTATAGATCAATGGAACAGAATAGAGAGCCCAGATATAAACCCACACATATATGACCAATTAATAAATAACAAAGGAGCTAGGGATATGCAATGGGGAAAAGACAGCCTCTTCAACAACTGGTATCAGCAAAATTTGACAACTACCTGTAAAAGAGTTAAACTGGATTAATGTTCTAACTCCATACACAAAAGTAAACTTGAAATGTATCCAAGACCTGAATATAACTCATGAAACCATAAAATTCTTAAACATATGCAAAACTCTCATGAATATAAGCATGAGCATGTTTTCCTGAACACATCTCCTCAAGCAAGGGAAACAAAAGCAAAAATGAACAAATGGGACTACATCAAACTAAAGAGCTTCTGTACAGCAAAGGACACCATGAGCAGAACAAAAAGCATCCTACAGTATAGGAGAATATATTCATAAACAACATATCTGATAAGGGGTTAACACCCAAAATATAGAAAGAACTCACATGCCTCAACACTCAAAAAAGCAAATAACCTCATTAAAAAATGTGCAGAGAATCTGAACAGATCTATACTTCTCCAAGGAAGAAATTGGAGGCACATGAAAAGATGCCCCACATCAATAATTATCAGGGAAATGCAAGTCAAAACCACAATAAGATATCACCTCCACCAGTTAGGATGGCCAATATACAAAAGACAAGTAACAATAAATGCTGGCGAGGATGCGGAGAAAGGGGAACCCTCCTATACTGTTGGTGGGAATGCAAATTAGTTCAACCATTCTGGAAAGCAATATGGAGGTTCCTCAAAAAATTAAAAATAAAAATACCATTTGACCCAGGAATTCCACTCCTAGGTATTTCCCCCAAAAAAGATAAGATATCTGATTCTAAAAGACATATGTACCCCTATGTTTATTGCAGTATTATTTACAATACCCAAGATATGGAAGCAATTTAAGTGTCCATCAGTAGGTGAATGGATAAAGAAGAAGTGGTACATATACACAATGGAATATTATTCAGCCATAAAAAGAAAACAAACTTTACCATTTGCAACATGGATGGAGCTATTGGGTATCATGCTTGGTGAAATAAACCAGGTGGAGAAAGACAAGTACCAAATGATTTCACTCATTTGTGGTGTATAACAACAAAGCAAAACTGAAGGAACAAAACAGCAGCAGACCAGCAGACTCCAAGAAGGCACTAGCAGTTACAAAAGAGAAAGAGTTGGGGAGGGTGAGTGGGGTGGGATGGAGAAGGGGAAAAAGAGGTATTATAACTATCACACATAATATAGGTAGGTCACGGGGAAGGCAGTATAGCACAGAGACAACATGTAGTGACTCTATAGCATCTTACTATGCTGATGGATAGTGATTGCAATGGAATGTGGGGGCGACTTGATAATATGGGTGAATCTAGTAACCGCAATGTTGTTCATGTGAAACCTTCATAAGATTGTATATCAATGATACCTTAATAAAAAAAGAAAACATGCATGTAAAACTATCATTTAGAATATACCTATGCCTATGCCACATGGATTTGCAAAGGAAATGTTATCTACATTCCATTCTCTATTTGGCCTTCCTTTTTCCTCCACATAGCCTCAGATGGAAAAGGTTTCTGTTCTTCTAACATCTATGGCACTTTTTTCTTCTCTTCTGTTAATCACTTTGTACTTTAAATTGTAGTTACTTACAGCTTGATAGCTGGCTGACTTTTTTTAAAATCTCATAGTTTTACATATTCTAGTTTCTCTATTAGATTATATTTCTTTCATCTTTAAGTCATGAGCACTTAGCATTATACTATGCAAACCGGTACTCAAAACATGTTTGAATAATGATAAATCCTAAGATTGCTATCTCAGTACCTTCGGCTATATTCCAAAGTTACAGCTTTTCAAAAGTTGAGTAGACCTCAAGTATTGATGTGGCATTTGTAAGAAGACATTTCAACAAACTTAACAAATCCTCTAGTTGCTAGGCAATGTAACTTATTATCTTACACACACACACACACACTCTGAAACATATTTTTGAATGTTACAGATGTGATAACTGATACTCAAAGAAGTTAGATCATTGCTTCAGACTGCATATCTTAAAGGCTAAAGGACAAGTTTAAAATTCTTTTCAATCTATCTATATGCCTTACCCAAATCTGTTCCTTCACACCAAGTCAGTCTCCCCATGTGTCATATAATTTAGTGAGCAAAAGCAACAAGTCATGGACAACAATTTTCTTGACAAGCCTGTGCCTGACATTGGTTTTATTTCTTATTAAGTTTCACTGTTTACCAAATACACTACCACTTTTATTCTTTAAACCTCAAATTTACCCTTTAAACTCAAAATTCTAGTTCTTGATTTTGGCATGGCTCATTCTAACCTACGGGAAATCAGTTCAGCCCTGGCCCGACTCACCAGGAACACAATTCAATGTTATCCATTGAATTGGACATTTGAAATATGCAAGTATAGTTACCTGACAGTAGATCTGGTATTTTCACTCATTGAAAATACTTGTAATTTTCCTGCACTTTGACTCCGATCTGTTTATTCACTTGTTTATTCATTTATTCAACAAATATTTATTAAGCACCTATTCTGTGTTAGGCACTATTCTTAGACTACTAGTTTAGTATAGAGTAACAGAAGATCACTGCCCTTCTGGAGACTACATGGGATAGGATATGAGGAGAGACTAGAAATAAACATTTTCCATAATTGTAAGTGTTATGAAGAAAAGTAATATGATGAAAATAAAACAAGGGCAAAATCAGAAGGAAAGCAGTGGTGATGTTTAAACTAAGGCCTGAATAAAAAGAAATCAGCCATGTAAATATCTGAAGAAAGAAAGTCTAAGCCTTACAAGCTCCTTAAAATGAAAAAAAAAACAAGAAAAATGGAAATGTAGACATCTAACCAAGAACAATAATGATTTACATCAGGACTACAAAGATAAGTCAATACAATTTCAATCTCAAAGGCTTAAATAGTAATTGTATAATTTCACTGAAAATTTTATCTGGATTAAAATCATCTCCCCCCTAATCTTCAAAATAAAAGTTCACTGTGCTTATTTTACAGTATACAGTTACAAAGTTACAATCATGGGTCTATTTACCCAAAATAACTCAAGAGTTATGACCTGCTCTTGTTGCTACAATGTAACCTACCTTACTACACCATTTAAAAATGTCCATCTGTAACTGTGACAAAATAATGGGAAACTGGAGTGGTTTTGTGGATCTAGTGAAATGCATCAAACCATTATTATACATAGTATTTCCCTCATATTTGTTAATGTTAATTCCACAAATGCCCACAAAGTGGACATGTTATTCAAACCTGCTCTGTTGTTTATAATGACTGTATTATGTTGGAAAACTTCTTACTCTCTTTCCTGAATTGCATCACTAAATATCACAACCCCTTCAACATGATAACCATAATTCTAAATCAATGACTTTTATAGTATGATTCCTGGCCTACCAGATGATCATCTCATCACGAGTCAATAATTAACCATAAAAATGAACATCCTGTAGTAAGACAGAGAATATAAATTTTTTCACTTCTATTTTTATGTATTTTATAACTAAGAGACATTACCTTGTTACTAGGAAAATTAAAGGTACTAATTAAAATTTTATGTTCATAGTTAACATTGGCTCAGGCTTCTTGTTTTCTGAGTACCTTTTTTCTATCGAGTTTACTATCATTCACTGTTTGTAAATGTTGAAAGGTGTATACTGTGCACGAAGATGTGCAGAATGTTAGTATTCCTGCACTTTAGGCAATCAGCATATAACAAATACAAATTCTAGACAAATACTTAAAATAACTACCTCAAGGCTCTACCGAGTTAATAAGACCTAAGACCAAGCAAATATTGAAAGGATGTTGGATCTGAAAGAGGGCAACAGTATAGGGTGAGTATTCTCTTTTATGGTTTTATTCTGAGAGTAGTTGCTGTCATGGCATGTTACAGGGTGGCTAAACTTTGTTCGAAACCCTTTATCAGGAGAGGAAGAAAGATGGCAGAGTAGAAAGGCAAGGCGGAAACCTCATCACACACACACAACAAGGAAGCAACCACAGCAAAAACAACTAAACCTGAAAATGACCATAAGACTGCAGAACAAACCACCTTCACCTGGTGAAGAAGACAAGACCACACAGAGAAGGGAAAAGTGGCAGAGCCCTGATAAATCAGGTCCCCAGCACTTCTCCCATCCAACCCATAAATGGGAGGAAGAGGAACGGAGCAGAAAGGGGATAGGGGCTCAGAAACTCTGTACACTTGGCCTTGGAGAATGGCTCTAAGAACACAAGTCCACAAAGCATTGGGTGTTGGTGATCACAGTGCTGGACACCAGGAAGAGTTGGAGCCCTCTGGGAGGCTGAGACTCCTGTTCCTTGTGGAGGACAGGTGGTCCCACTGAACTTCAAAAGAGACATGGCAGTTTGAAAGATTTGTCAGTAGTGGGAGAGTTGCCAGAGGGGCAAGGTTTGGATGGAGCTCTCTGCAAAGGATAAAGAGCAGGTGGATGAGGATGACACTTCCACAGCCTTCCTTCAGCTCAACAGCACAGGGACTCTTGGGAGCCCCAGATGCTCCATCCCCCTCACAGGCAGCTCAACCCCAAGGTGCTTCCCTGTACACCCACCTACCCACCCAGCCAGCTGGACCCAGCAGCACCAGATTTTGCCACCTGGCAAACAGAAGGGGTCTTTCCCAACTTACTCTACCCTTTCTCAGACCAACTGGGGAGGTACTTGCAGGAGCCAGTTCCCAGGAGCTCCTTCCTCTTCCCTGAGGACCAGCCTCATGCTGCACTCCCCTGCTCACATGCAGCCCCACCCACCCCATTAGCCCAGCAGTGCTGCCATCACTGCAGAGCAGGCAGACAATGATCCCGCCCACAACAATTCCAGACCTAGTGTGCCTGCTCAGCTCACAATGTGCCAGCTGAGGCAAGCTGCCACCCTCTGCTGACAGAGATCAGCTGCTGCTGGAAGCAGAAAGGCGTCCCTTCCCATAGCTCACCAACAGCAACTGGGGCTCGACCACAGAGGACAACCAGGCACTGGTGAGTATAGTTTTGAGCTTCTGGGCACCACAGGACATGTTCTTCATAAAGCCATTACTTTTTAGGCCAGGAGACATAGAGGATCTATCTAATGTAAAGGAAGAAACACAGAAATCCAGAGGAATATGTTCTAAAAAAAATTACAGGATAAGATATGTGAAAGAGGGCTAAATAAAATGGAAATCACCAATCTTCTTGATAAAGATTTCAAAGTAACATTTATAAATATGCTGACTGATCTGCAGAAAAGTATTTGCGATCTCAGGAAGGACATCAACAAGAAGATAGAAGAGTTGTAAAACAGCCACACAGAGCTGAAGAATACAGTATCTGAATGAAAAAACAATGGAGGGAATGAATAATAGATTGCTTCAAGTAAGAGACAATAAATGAGATAGAAATTAGAGAACAGGAAAACAACAAACCTGAGGAACAGAGAGAAAAATTAATCTATAGAAATGAGAGGATGCTAATAGACCTGTGTGACAACTCCAAACAAAACAATATTCACATCATAGGGGTACCAGAAGGAGATGAGAGAGACAAAGGGATAGAAAGTCTCCTTGAAGAAATAGTTGTTGAAAACTTCCCCAATGTGAGGAAGGAAATATACACCCAGGTCCTGGAAAGTCAGAGAGCCCCCAACAAATGGAATCCCAGGAAGACAACACCAAGACATATAATAATTAAAATGGACTAAGATTAAGGATAAAGAGAAGGTACTGAAAGCAGCTAGAGAGAGGCAAAGAATTCTTTTAAAGGCAACACCATCAGACTATCATTAGACTTCTCAGCAGAAACTGGCCTGTAAGCCAGAAGGGAGTGGCAGGAAATATTTAATTTATCAAAACAAAAGGACCTTAAACCAAGAATCTCTACCCCAGCAAGGTTACCATTCAACTTTGAAAAAGAGATTAAAAGGATCCCAGATAAACAAAGGCTGAAGAAATTCACCACCACTAAGTGGGAATTATGGGATATATTAAAAGGACTTCTGTAGATAGTAAAGTTCTCAGGTCTAAATAGTTTCCAGCAGCGAAAATAAACCCATGGTAAAGGTAGTAAATCGGTTACTTACCAAGCAAGGATGAAATTAAAACAAAACAAAACAAGGAAAAAGAGATGGTGGTGTAGGAAGGCAAGGCAAAACCTCCTCCCAAAATCACACAGAACATGAAAATACAGCAAATACAACTAGGCCTGAAATCAACCTGAAGATTGCAGAACTGCCCCGCAACATCTGGGAAGAAGAGAAGACCCTACAGAAAAGGGTAAAGTGACAAAGCTGTGATCCAGCAGGACCAAGCCCTCCCCCCAGACTGGCCCACAGGTGGGAGAAAGAGGAATGGAGCAGGGAGGGAGGTGAAGGCCAGGACCCTGAACACCTGGCCCTGGAAATCTGTGCTGGGAACACAAACCCACATTGCACAGTGCCCTGATGATTGGTGGGGCTGGGGAACAGAGACAGGCAGAATACTCAGAAAGGCTGAGATGCCAGCTGCCTGTGGAAAATAGGCATGCTGTACAGACTCCCCTGAGAAAGAAAGCAAAGCAGACAGTTTTAAAGACTTCCCAGCACTGAGAGGGGCACCAAAAGGGCAAGGAGTGCACAGTACTCTCTGTTCATGAGAAAGTCAGGTGGTCAATACCTCATCATTCCCTGCTCAGCCCAACAGGTTGGGAGCCCTCAGGGGCTTCGAGCTTCAGATGCTGCATCTCCTTTGCTGGCAACACAGCTCAGAGAATCCTTGCAGTGGTGCGTGGCATGCTACCTGGCAGTAAAATCAAACTTGACCCCCAGTTAGGCAGGAGGAGAACCTGCAGCCTGCTCAGCCCTATTTTGGGCCAGCTGGGGAGCTGTGTGCAAGAGTCAAAACCAGGAGGTCTTTCCTCTCAGCAGGCACCTGTCCTGTTCACCAGCGCCTGACATCACAGCAAGACAGGTGGAGGACAGCTCCAGCACTGCAGCTTGGCACGCATGCACAGCTCAGCCCCAGAAACAATTTCATCCTGGCATGTATTGGTCCTGCTAGCCTGCACCCCACCCATTGAGGCAGGCCAGAGCAGAACACCATGAGCAAAGTAGTCAGGTACCACAACCACTGCATGCCAACATCTGGGGATTCCACACAGAAATGCAGCTTCTAGACACTAGACGTTGCCTCCTACAAAATCTATTATCCCATAAGAAAAACTACAAAAAAAATGAAGAGACAGAGGAATTCAGTCGAAACAAAAATACAAGGAAAAAATGCCAGAAAGAGGGCCTAGTGAAATTGAAATCACCTATCTTCCTGATGAAGATTTGAAGATAAAAGAAACATGGAGAGATTCTCAAGATGGCAGTGTGAGTAGGGTTGTGGAAATCTCCTCCCAAAACTATATATACTTTGAAAATACAGCAAATACAACTACTCCTAAAAGAGTTTCCAGAAGACACAGTATACCAGCCAGGCTACATCTACATCTGCAATAATTCAACATCTCACAGAAAATAGTAAGATACAAAGCTGTGACCCAGCAGGATCAAAGCACTGTCCCTACCCCAGATATGAGTGGGCGGAAAAGAATCAGAGTGGGGAGGGAGTGGAAGCACAGGACTGCTAAATAATCAGCCTTACTAATCTGCACTGGGAGCACAGACACACATTGCATGGTGCACTGGATATTAGAGGAATGGAAAAGTAAAATCCAAGACTACGACTGCAAACAGGTTCCCACAGCTGGCTGCTCTGGGACAAAAGAAAACCAGGTGATTTAGAAGTCTTTTTTTTTAGCTGTAGAATTGTTTTACTTTAACACTTTAAGCACCAAAAGCCTTCTTTGACATTTTTAATGGAAATTTTTCTAAATCTGTGATACAATATTTTCTACCTTCTTAAATAAATACACCAAACATTTGTAAAACTTTTGTCTTTTTTCCAGAATCGTCTATATCTTGCTGTGATTAAACAAAACCAGTCAAGGTAAGTACATTTCATTTCTCAGCCCTCTTGACTTTAATTCTTTGGCCGATGATTACAGCTGTTTCCTCCTTTGCTGTTAAGCTATAAGCTGCTTCTGTCTTATTGCTCCTGTGTTTATGTAAAACTGCACTGCATTTAAAGTACTACAGCAAGTACTGAATAAATGTTAGTAATTGTGAATGTTATCGAAAAGCAAGCAACTCTTCCTTACTCCAATTCTCCACTTTTAAACTGCTAAAGTCTTAAATATGAGATTAGCAAGTTTGTTATAATTGCTTATAAATTAAAATTAATAGTCTCTGTGTAATACAATCAAAGTGCTTAGTAAGAGGTTCTCTCAGGAGTATGGTACACAGATTTTAAGAGTGGGTTGTGTTTGTGTGCCATGAGACACTTTACCAAGGACTTCTGTGTATACTGTGCTATTTTGATACTCAAAATATCTGTAAACTAGCCAGGACAGCAGTTGTATCACCACTTTGCAGGAGGATAACTGAGGCTTAGTTAAATGAATTGCCCCAAATGAGACAGATAGGTGGCCACTGGCAGAGATGGAACTAAAATCGCTGTCTTATTCCACAGCCCAATTTCACTTAACTTTTGCCTCTATTCCTATTTATTTTCTTAAGACAGTTAGGAAATATTCTCAGGGCAGGAGTGTTTTACTCTAGTTACTGACATCTTTTTAGCCCACTTTGTGAAAATTCAGTTAAGGGAGAAACTGAGGCAATGGTCTCCCACAGGAAACTCTACTTATAATTGACAACAAAGCTTCAATCCTTGCTTAACCCTGTGGAGTAATCTGAGCCCTGTTCCAGGCCCCTGTTCCTCTTAGTGTCTAGAACAAGACAGGACTTACCATTTGAGAATAGGGAACTGAGAAGCTAGCTATAAATTATGGCTGTCAGTCACTATTAAAATCTGTAAAATGTTCTTGATCATGTTCAGTGTAGTGGTTTGGTCACTGTTCTCCACTCAAAATTTGGTTTGGTTGTTGATTTAAAAGTCTTAAAGGGACAAGGGTTTAACAGGTGGAAAAAATCGTCCTGGCACACTCAGCCCAGCAGGCTGGGAATGTTAAGGAACTTCAGGTGCCCTAACCCCCTGGGTGGCAATGCGAGTCTGAAGCCCCTCATGGTGATAAGCAGTTGGCCTGTTCGTTCCCGCCACTGGCACTGCAAGCAAACCGGCTGACCCGCCATTTCTGCAGAACAGCCGGAGAGCAGAACAGCCCTGCCCACAGCAACCACGCAGAGGCTTCTCCCTGGGCGTGGCTAACTGGCCCAGACCTTGAGGATTCCCCTGTATGCAGCTGACTGGCACAAACATCAGAGACTGGCACAGAGTCCAGAAAGTGAAAAGGGGCTTTGTTCTTGTGGCGAACATGCACTGCTTGCCTGCAAACCCTCCAGTGCCCTAGGCCATCCTGAGGGCCTCCCTATCCAAGGCAGCTCAGGGACTAACTCCGAGGAAGCCCTCCATGCACAGTTGACCAGGACAGACAGAAGAGATGGGCTCAGAGTCCAGGATGCATGAAGGAGCTCTGTTCTGGTGGTGAACACATGCCCCTGGCTAGTGACCTCTGCCACTGCCTTAGGCCATCCTGAGGGCCAACAGCCCATGGCAGCTTATGGAATTAACCCACAGGCTGGTCCCTGTGTGCAACTGACCAGCACAGGCAGTGCAGATAGGCAAGATGACCAGCAAGCAGGAAGGGACTTTGTTCTTCCAGCTGATGCATGCACCACTCACCAGTGACCACTCCCATTGCCATGAAAAGGCAGAAGAAACTTGTTCAGTCCCAAATTCCTCAAACACCAGAAAGAGAGCCTGATGAGAATGATACCACCAATATTCCTGAAAAAGAAATCAAAATAAAAGTCATAAGCATGCTGATGGAACTACAGAGAAATATGCAAGAGCTAAGGGATGAATTCTGGAGGGAGATAACAGAAATGAAACAAACAATGGAAGGATTTAAGAACAGACTGGATGAGGTAGAAGAGACTGTTAATGGGATAGAAATCAGAGAACAGGAATAGAGAGAAACTGAGGCAGACAAAGATAAAAGGATATCTACGAATGAAAGAATATTAAGAGAACTGTGTGACAAATCCAGATGGAACAATATTTGCATTATAGGGGTACCAGAATAAGAAGAGAGAGCAAAAGGGATAGTAAGTGTCTTTGAAGAAATAATTGCTGAAAACTTCCCCAATCTGGGGAAGGAAACAGTCTCTCAGACTATGGAAGTCCATAGATCTCCCAACACAAAGGAACCAAGGACAACACCAAGATATAAGATAATTAAAATGGCAAAGATCAAAGACAAGGACAGAGTATTAAAAGCAGCTAGAGAGAGAAAAAAGATCACCTACAAGGGAAAATCCATCAGGCTATCATCAGACTTCTCAACAGAACCCTTACAGGCCAGAAGAGAATGGCATTATATAAGTAATGCAATGAAACACAAGGCGCTTGAACCAAGAATACTGTATCCAGCACAATTATCATTTAAATATGAAGAAGGGATTAAACAATTCCCAGATAAGCAAGAGTTTCAGGAATTTACCTCCCACAAACCATTTCTACAGTGTATTTAAAAGAGACTGCTCTAGATAGAAGTGGTCCTAAGGCAAAATAGATATCACCAGAGAAAATAAAAGACAGCAAAGAAAGTAGACCAACCAAATACTAAGTAAATGCAAAATAAAATCAGCTATTAAAAAAATCAGTCAAGGGAAACACAAAGAGTACAGAATAAAACACCTAACATATAAAGAGTGGAGGAGGAAGGAAAAGAAGTGAGAGAAATAAAGAATCATCATAATGTGTTTATAATAGCATATTAAGAGAGATAAGTTAGACAGTTAGATAGCAAAGAAGCTACCTTCCAACCTTTGGTAACCACAAATCCAAAACCTGCCATGGCAATAAGTATACATATGTATAGATAGTACATATCTATTTCACAATAGACCATTTACTAGGACACAAAAAGAGCCTCAGTGAATTCAAAAAGGTTTGGTGCATTCAGAAAAAATGGACTGAATGCACCAAACAAAAGACACAGAGTAACAGAAAGGATAAAAAAGCAAGACCCATTTACATCTGCCTACAAGACACTCACTTCAAACTCAAAGACATACACAGACAAAAAGTGAAGGGATGGAAAAAGGTATTTCATGCAAATAATAGGGAGAAAAAAGCAGATGTTGCAGTACTTGTATCAGACAAAATAGACTTCAAAACTAAGAAAGTAACAAGAGACAAAGAAGGACATTACAAAATACAAAAGGGGTCAGCACAACAAGAGGATATAACCATTATAAATATATATACACCCAACACAGGAGCACCTACATATGTGAAATAAATACTAACAGAATTAAGGAGTAAATAGAGCGCACTGCATTCATTTTAGGAGACGTCAACACACCACTGACTCTCAAAGAAAGATTCACCAGACAGAAAATAAGTAAGGACACAGAGGCACTGAACAACACACTGGAACAGATGAACCTAACAGACATTGACAGAACTCTACACCCAAAAGCAGCAGGATACACATTCTTCTCAAGTGCACATGGAACATTTTCCAGAATAGACCACATACTAGGCCACAAAAAGAGCCTCAGTAAATTCAAAAAGATTGGAATTCTACCAACCAAATTCTCAGATTGCAAAGATATAAAACTAGAAATAAATTGTACAAAGAAAACAAAAAGGCTCACAAACACATAGAGGCTTAACAACATGCTCCTAAATAATCAATGGATCAGTAAACAAGTTAAAACAGAGATCAAGCAATATATGGAGATAAATGAAAACAACAGCACAATGCTCCAACTTCTGTGAGATGCAGTGAAGGAAGTTCTAAGAGAAAAGTATGAAGCAATCCAGGCCTATTTAAAGAAGGAAGAACAATCCCAAATGAATAGTCTAATGTCACAATTATTGAAACTGGAAAAAGAAGAATAAATCAGGCCCAAAGTCACCAGAAGCAGGGACATAATAAAGATCAGAGAATAAATAAATAAAATTGAGAAGAATAAAACAATAGAAAAAATCAATGGAACCAAGAGCTGATTCTTTGAGAAAATAAACAAAACAGATAAACCCCAAGCCAGACTTAGAGAAAAAGAGAAACTACATAAACAGAATCAGAAATGAGAAAGAAAAAATCATGACAGACACCACAGAAATACAAAGAATTATTAGAGAATACTATAAAAATCTATATGCTAACAAACTGGATAACCCAGAAGAAATGGACAGCCTTCTAAAAAAAATACAACCTTCCAGGACTGAACAAAGAAGAAACAGAAAATCTAAACAGACAAATTACCAGCAAGGAAATTGAATTGGTAATGAAAAAACTACCAAAGAACAAAATCCCCAGAAGAGATGGATTCACTGCTGCATTTTATCAGACATTTAGTGAGGACATAATACCCATTCTCCTTAAAGTGTTCCACAAAATAGAAGAAGAGGGAATACTCCCAAACTCATTCTATGAAGCCAACATCACCCTAATACCAAAACCAGGCAAAGACCCCACCAAAAAAGAAAATTACAGACCAATATCCCTGATGAACGTAGATGCAAAAATACTCAATAAAATATTAGCAAACAGAATTCAACAGCATATCAAAAGGATCATACACCATGACCAAGTGGGGTTCATCCCAGGGATGCAAGGATGGTACAACATTCGAAAATCCATCAACATCATCCACCACATCAACAAAAAGAAAGACAAAAACCACATGATCATCTCCATAGATGCTGAAAAAGCATTTGACAAAATTCAACATCCATTCATGATAAAAACTCTCAGCAAAATGGGAATAGAGGGCAAGTACCTCAACATAATAAAGGCCATATATGATAAACCCACAGCCAGCATTATACTGAACAGCGAGAAGCTGAAAGAATTTCCTCTGAGATCGGGAACCAGACAGGAATGCCCACTCTCCCCACTGTTATTTAACATAGTACTGGAGGTCCTAGCCACGGCAATCAGACAAAACAAAGAAATACAAGGAATCCAGATTGGTAAAAAATAAGTTAAACTGTCAGTATTTGCAGATGATATGATACTTTACATAAAAAACCCTAAAGACTGCACTCCAAAACTACTAGAACTGATATCAGAATACAGCAAAGTTGCAGGATACAAAATTAACACATAGAAATCTGTAGCTTTCCTATACACTAACAATGAACCAATAGAAAAAGAAATCAGGAAAACAATTCCATTCACCATTGCATCAAAAAGAATAAAATACCTAGGAATAAACCTAACCAAAGAAGTGAAAGACTTATACTCTGAAAACTACAAGTCACTCTTAAGAGAAATTAAAGGGGACACTAATAAATGGAAACTCATCCCATGCTCATGGGTAGGAAGAATTAATATCGTCAAAATGGCCATCCTGCCCAAAGCAATATACAGATTTGATGCAATCCATCTCAAATTACCAGCAACATTCTTCAATGAATTGGAACAAATAATTCAAAAATTCATATGGAAACACCAAAGACCCCGAATAGCCAAAGCAATCCTGAAAAAGAAGAATAAAGTAGGGGGGATCTCACTCCCCAACTTCAAGCTCTACTACAAAGCCATAGTAATCAAGACAATCTGGTACTGGCACAAGAACAGAGCCACAGACCAGTGGAACAGATTAGAGACTCCAGAAATTAACCCAAACATATATGGTCAATTAATATTTGATAAAGGAGCCATGGACATACAATGGCAAATGACAGTCTCTTCAACAGATGGTGCTGGCAAAACTGGACAGCTACATGTAGGAGAATGAAACTGGACCATTGTCCAACCCCATATACAAAGGTAAACTCAAAATGGATCAAAGACCTGAATGTAAATCATGAAACCATTAAACTCTTGGAAAAAAACATAGGCAAAAACCTCTTAGCCATAAACATGAGTGATCTCTTCTTGAACACATCTCCCCGGGCAAGAAAAACAACAGCAAAAATGAGCAAGTGGGACTACATTAAGCTGAAAAGCTTCTGTACAGCAAAGGACACCATCAATAGAACAAAAAGGAACCATCCAGTATGGGAGAATATATTTGAAAATGACAGATCCGATAAAGGCTTGACATCCAGAATATATAAAGAGCTCACACGCCTCAACAAACAAAAAACAAATAACCCAATTAAAAAATGAGCAGAGGAACTGAACAGACAGTTCTCTAAAAAAGAAATACAGATGGCCAACAGACACATGAAAAGATGCTCCACATCGCTAATTATCAGAGAAATGCAAATTAAAACTACAATGAGGTATCACCTCACACCAGGAAGGATAGCTGCCATCCAAAAGACAAACAACAACAAATGTTGGTGAGGCTGTGGAGAAAGGGGAACCCTCCTACACTGCTGGT
The DNA here is from genome assembly GCF_040802235.1 of Manis javanica. NCBI lineage: Eukaryota > Metazoa > Chordata > Mammalia > Pholidota > Manidae > Manis > Manis javanica. Next base: position 111,419,450 of record NC_133156.1, on the reverse strand, counting down.
GGGAATGTAAATTAGTTCAACCATTGTGGAAAGCAGTTTGGAGGTTCATCAAAATGCTCAAAACAGACCTACCATTTGACCCAGGAATTCCACTCCTAGGAATTTATCCTAAGAATGCAGCAATCAAGTTTGAGAAAGACAGATGCACCCCTATGTTTATCGCAGCACTATTTACAATAGCCAAGAATTGGAAGCAACCTAAATGTCCATCAGTAGATGAATGGATAAAGAAGATGCGGTACATATACACAATGGAATACTACTCAGCCATAAGAAGCGGAAAAATCCTACCATTTGCAGCAGCATGGATGGAGCTGGAGAGTATTATGCTCAGTGAAATAAGCCAAGCAGTCAAAGAGAAATACCAAATGATTTCACTCATCTGAGGAGTATAAGAACAAAGGGAAAACTGAAGGAAAAAAATAGCAGCGGAATTACAGAACCCAAAAATGGGCTAACAGGGACCAAACGGAAAGGAACTGGGAGGAAAGGTGGGCAGGGAGGGATAAGGGGGGTGAAGAAGAAGGGGGGTATTAAGATTAGCATACATGGGGGAGGGAGAAATGGGAGGGAGGACTATACAACACAGAGAGGACAAGTAGTGATTCTACAACATTTTGCTATGCTGATGGACAGTAACCATAATGTGGTTTTTAGGGGGGGCCTGATATAGGGGAGAGCATAGTAAACATAGTATTCTTCATGTAAGTGTAGATTAAAGTTTAAAAAAAAAGAAAGAAAGAAAGAAAAGGGGGATTACTCCTTGATAGGATAAACTATTGTTAAATCAAAGATTAACACATGCCTTAAATATCCTTAATGTTGATCTCTTAAAGGGTGTCAGATGATCAGCTATGGAGGTACTCTTTTCTGATAATATGCCTTTCTCTTGAAAAAAAAAAAAAGCACTCCTGTGTGCTGACCCCTAATGAGTTCTGCACAGTGGTATAGAGGGCATGTCAAAGTGTGGGCAAAGGGTCTGTTTGTTTCTATGCAGAAGATCAAGGCCTAGCTTGGCTACCCAGAAAATGAACTAAGATACGATATGAGGAGGAGCTTCCGGCATCAGCACTCTCTGGAGGACTCGTGCCGGGGGATGGTCATCAAAAAGCCTCCACAGGGATCCGGGTGATGCTGCGGTTGTGGCTGTGTCCACCCCACCGTTTCCTGGACTTGCCATTGGAATGAGGAGGGAGATGTCTAGGCTGGCATGTGCATACAGTGAGACAACAAATTTGACCGGATCTTCACTGTTGGAACTCAACCAGGAGTTGGGAGCAGTGCAAGTTGTAGCACTCCAAAATCTTACGACTATAGACTATCTACGGTTAAAAGAACATATGGGATGTGAACAGATCCCAGAAATGGGCTGCTTTAATTTGTCTGATTTCTCTCAGACTGTTCAAGTACAGTTGGACAATATCCATCATATCATAGACAAATTTTCACAAATCCCTAGGGTGCCTAAATGGTTTTCTTGGCTTCACTGGAGATGGATGGTAATTATAGATTTGCTTTGTTTATGTCACCATATTCCTATTATGTTAATATGTATGCACAAGTTAGTTAGTAGTTTAAAATCCTACACATGCTTAAGGTACTCTACAAGAAATGTCAAAGAAATAATCAATCCTCCCATGTTTTCTTCCATATGCTACCTCTATAGCTTTTCTTCTTCCTTCCTAATTACAACCCTTAAATAGAATTCGTGCCTCATATCGAATTTACCAAGCATCATAATTCCTCCAGGTGGTAAAGATACCTCGAAACAAGTGCTGGGCATAGAAGCCACAGGGCATAAATCTGCAAAGAAGTAAAAAGCTAACCTTTTCAACAATATGGCTTCTCTCTCACTTACCAACTTTACATTTCCCTGTATGGCCCCGGAAGATGACTGGTTAGCCAGAGTCGGGTAAGATTCCTCAAGGGAGGAACAACCCAAGACAGGTACAGTCACAGGGGGGCCATCAGGTGAGAAATCGGGGAACAACAGTGGTGAAGCTTAGAACCTCACCCCCCCCCGTGTTGAGAGAAAGGTTCTGCATCTGTGGATGTTTTATTGCCCTTGTCTAGCTTGGATTAGCACATAGTCTACAGGCACACACCTGATCATCTACAATTGCTCTCTTACAACACTAAACTATGTTTTCTAACTTTATCTTGCATCTACCTACCACTTCAACATTTTATTAAAAATAAAAATAACAATAATAATAAAGGGAGAAATGTGGGATCCACATATAAATCAAGTATAAAAATCAAATGAATATTCATATTTGACCTGATTGTTTATAGTTCATAATGCGTGATCAGAACCGAACGTTTCTGTGATGAATGCCCTTGTACTGTTCACCATGTAAGAACTTATTCACTATGTAAGAATTCGTTGACCATGTAAGAACTTGTTTTTTATGCTTCAGAAGATTGGAGACTGACGAGAATTAGGCTTGAGATGGATTAATGATTGTGCATTGAGCATTGACCCCCCCTATACAGAATTTTATTGTTGTTAACAACCATTTGATCAATAAATATGAGAGATGCCCTCTCAAAAAAAAAAAAAAAGACCTGAATGTAACTCATGAAACCATAAAACATAGAGAAGAAAACGTAGACTGATCTCTCTTGGACATAAACATGAGCAACTTCTTCATGAACATATCTCTCTGGGCAAAGGAAACAAAAGCAAAAGTGAACAATTGGGACTATATCAAACTAAAAAGCTTCTGTACAGCAGAGGACAACATCAGTAGAACAAAAAGGCAACCTACAGTATGGGAGAATATATTCATAAATGACATATCCGATAAGGGGTTGTCATCCAAAATATACAAAGAGGTCATGCACCTCAACAAACAATAAGCAAATAATACAATTAAAAAATGGGCAGAGGAGCTGAACAGACAATTCTCCAAAGAAGTTCAAATGGCCAAAAGGCACATAAAAAGATGCTCCACATTGATAATCGTCACAGAAATGCTAATTAAAACCACAATGAGATATCACCCCACACAAGTCAGGATGGCCAGCATCTAAAAGACAAAGAACAACAAATGTTGGTGAGGATGTGGAGAAAGGGGAACCCTCCTATACTGCTGGTGGAAATGTAAATTAGTTCAACCATTGTGGAAAGCAGTGTGGAGGTTCTTAAAAAAACTCAAAATAGAAATACCATTTGACCCAGGAATCCCACTCCTAGGAATATTTACCCTAAGAATGCAGCAGCCCAGTTTGAAAAAGACATATGCACCCCAATGTTTATCTCAGCACTATTTACAATAGCCAAGAAATGGAAGCAACCTAAGTGTCCATCAGTAGATGAATGGATAAAGAAGATGTGGTATGGAATATTATTCAGCTCTAAGAAGAAAACAGATCCTACCACTTGCAACAACATGGATGGAGCTAGAGGGTATTATGCTCAGTGAAATAAGCCAGGTGGAGAAATACTAGTATCAAATGATTTCACCTATCTGTGGAGTATAAGAACAAAGAAAAAACTGAAGGAGCAAAACAGCAGTGGACTCACAGAACCCAAGAATGTACTAACAGTTACCAAAGGGAAAGGGACTGGGCAGGATGGGTGGGAAGGGAGGAATAAGGAGGATAAAGGGGCATTCCAATTCACATGCATAATGTAGGGGTGGGGCATGGGGAAGGCAGTATAACACAGAGAAAACAAGTAGTGACTCTATAGCACCTTACTACGCTGATGGACAGTGACTATAATGGGGTATGTGGTGGGGACTTGATAATGGGGGGAGTCTAGTAATCATAATGTTGCTCATGTAATTGTATATTAATGATACCAAAATTTTTTTAAAAATCAGAAACATGCTCACAGACCTACATAAAAATATTAAAGGTTTAAGGCAGCACTTTGACAAAGAGAGATAAACTTTGAAAAATAAAATATCTGAAATGAAACATACAATGGAGGGATTTAAAGTAGATTAGATGAAATAGAGAAGGTACATGAAATAGAAATTGGAAAACAAAAGCCACAAACAGAGAGAAAAAAGGGGATCTAGGAATAAAAGAATAATAAGATAACTGTGTGACCAAACAAAATGGAAAATATTCACATTATATGGGTACCAGAAGAAGAAGAGAGACACAGAGGGGTAGAAAGTTGCTTTAAGGAAATAATAGATGAAAACTTCCCCAATCTGTGAAACGAAATAGTAACTCATGTCATGGAAGTGCATAGATCTCCCAACACAGGGAACCCTAGGAAGACAACAGCAAAGACATATAATAATTAAAATGGCAAAGATCAAGGACAAGGACAGAGCATTAAAAGCAGTCAGAGAGAGAAAAAAGATCACTGACAAAGGAAACCCCATCAGACTATCATCATATTTCTCAGCAGAAACCTTAGAGACCAGAAATGAGTGGCATTATATATTTAATGTAATGAAACAGAAGGGTCTCTAACCAACAATACTCTACCCGGAAAGATTATCATTTATATTTGAAACAGGAATTAGACTATTTCCAGATAAGCAAAAGTTGAGTGAATTCACAACCACAAACCATCTCTACAAGAAATTTTAAAGGGACTGCTCTTGATGGAAATACTCCTAGGGCTAAATAGGTGTCACCAGAGAAAATAACCCAGAGTAAAGGTACTGGACAAATTAACTACTAAAAAATACAAAATTAAATCAACTACTCACAAAGTTAGTCAAGGGATGCTCAAAGAGTATAGAATATAACACCATATATATAAAGAGTGGATGAGGAAGAAGAGAAAAAACAAAAGAACCCTCAGATTCTGTTTGAGATAGACAAGTAAGACATTTAAGGTAGACTGTTAGATAGTAAGGAATCTATCCTTGAACCTTTGGTAACCATGAATCTAAAGCCTGCAATGGCCATAACTCATATATATCGATAATCACCATAAATGTAAATGGAATGAATGCACCAATCAAAAGACATAGAGTTGCAGAATGGATTAAAAAAACAAGACCCATCTTTATGGTGGCTACAAGAGAGTCATTTCAAACCCAAAGACATACACAGACTAAAAGTGAAGGGATAGAAAAAGATATTTCATGCAAATAATCAGGGGAAGAAAGCAGGAGTTGAAGTACTTATATCAGACAAAACAGATTTCAAAACAAAGAAAGTAATGAGACAAAGAAGGACGTTACATAATGGTAAAGGGGGCAGTCCAACAAGAGGATAACCACTATAAATATCTATGCACCCAACATAGGAGCACCTAAATATGGGAAACAAATATTAACAGAATTAAAGGGGGAAATAAAATGCAACCCGTTCATCTAGGGAGACTTCAACATACCACTCACACCAAAAGACAGACCAACAAGACAGAAAATAAGTAAGGAGACAGAGGCACTGAGCAATACATTTAACAGATGGACATAACAGACATCTACAGAAAATCCCACCCAAAAGCAGCAGTATACACATTCTTCTCAAGTGTACATGGAACATTTTCCAGAATAGATCACATACTAAGACACAAAAAGAACCTCAATAAATTCAAAAAGACTGAAACTCTGCCACCAGCTTCTTAGACCACAAATGTATGAAACTAGAAATAAATTATGAAAAGAAAACAAAAAGCCACAAATATGGAGGCTGAACAACATGCTCCTAAACAATCAATGGATTAATGACCAAATAAAAACAGAGATCAACCAATATATGGAGACAAATGAAAACAATAACTCAACAGTCTAAAACCTTTGGGATGCAGCAAAGGAAGGTCTAAGAGGCACTGCAGGCTTACCTCAAAAAAGAAGAACAATCCCAAATGAACAGTCTACACTCACAATTAATGAAACTAGAAAAAAAAGAAGATAAAATGAGGACCAAAAACCATAGAAGGTAGGACATTAAACATCAGAGCAGAAATAAATAAAATTGAGAAGAATATAGCAATAGAATCAACGAAACCAGGAGCTAGTTCTCTGAGAAAATAAATAAAATAGATAAAGCCCTAGTCAGACTTATCAAGAAAAAAAGAGGGTGTACACACATAGACATAATCACAAATGAGAAAGGAAAAATCACATGGACACCATGGAAATACAAAGAATTATTAGAGAATACTATGAAAAATTATATGCTAATAAATAGGACAACCTAGAAGAAATGGACAACTTTCTAGAAAAATACAACCTTCTGAGACTGACCCAAGAAGAAGCAGAAAATCTGAAAAGACCAATTACCAGCAATGAAATTCAATTGGTAATCAAAAAACTACCTAAGAGTAAAATTCCTGTTCCAGATTACTTTAAGGCTGAATTTTATCAAACACTTAAAAAACTGCTAATGCCCATCCCCCTTAAACTTTTCCAAAAAGTAGAAGAGGAGGGAATATTTCCAAACTCATTTCATGAGACCAACATCACTCTAATACCAAAACCAGACAAAGATACAGAAAAAAAAGAAATATACAGACCAATATCCTTGAAGGACATTGATGCAAAAATCCTTAAGAAAATATTAGGAAATTGAATTCAAAAATATGTTGAAAAGATTGTCCATCATGACCAAGTAGAATTCATTCCAGGGATGCAAGGATGGTACTATATTCAAAAATCAATCTTCATACATCACATTGACAAAAATCACATGATCATCTCAATAGATGCTGAAAAAGCACTTGATAAAATTCAACATCCATTCATGATAAAAGTCTCAATAGAATGGGTATAGAGGGTACATAAGTCAACATAATAAAGGTCACAATAAAGGTCTGTGTGACAAACCCACAGCCAACATATATTTTTAAGGAAAAGCTTTAAAACTTTTCCTCTAAGATAGGGAACAAGTCAAAGATGCCCACTCTCACCACTTTTATTCACATAGTACTGGACGCCCAGGCCAAGGCAATCAGACAACACTAACAAATAAAAGGCATCCAGATTGGTAAGGAAGAAATTAAACTGTCACATAGAAAACCCTAATGCCACCAAAAAACTATTAGAATTAATAACTGAATTCAGCAAAGTTTCAGGATACAAAATTAATACATGGAAATCTGCTACATTCCTACATACTAAAAGTAAACTAGCAGAAGGACAAATCAGGAAAACAACAACCCCATTTACAACTGCATCAAAAAGAATAAAATACCAGGAATAAATCTAAGTGAGAAGGTGAAAGACCTATTCTCTGAAAACTGTAAGGAGGTCAGAAAAGAAATTAAAGAAGACACCAGTAAATGGAAATCCCATGCTCATGGATAGGAAGAATTAATATTTTCAAAATGGCCATGCCATCCTGCCCAGAGAAATTTAAAGATTCATTGCAATCTCTACCAACAACATTTTTCAATGAAGTAGAACAAATAGTTCTAAAATTCATGTGGAAACCAAAAAGACTCTGAATAGCCAAAGCAATCCTAAGAAAGAAGAACAAAGCTGGGGGGGAGGGGTGGCTTACACTCCCTGACTTCAAGCTCTACTATAATCAAGCTACAGTAATCAAAACAATATGGTACTGTCACAAGAACAGACCCACAGATCAATGGAACAGAATGGAGAGCCCAGATGTAAACCCACATATATATGGCCAATTAACATATCATAAAGGAGCCAGGAATATATAATGTGGAAAAGACAGCCTCTTCAACAAATGGTGTTGGAAAAACTGGACAGCTACATAAGAGAATGAAACTGGAATATTGTCTAACTTGAAATGGATCAAAGACCTGAATGTATGACATGAAACCATAAAACTCTTAGAAGAAAACATAGGCAAAAATCTCTTAAATATAAACATGAGCAACTTTTTCCTGAACACATCTCCTCAGGAAAGGGAAACAAAATAAAAAATGAACAAGTGTGGCTACATCAAACTATAAACCTTCTGTGCAGTAAAGGACACCATCAGCAGAACAAAAAGGTATCCTACAGTATGGGAGAATATATTCATGGATAACTTATCTGATAAGGAATTAACATCTGAAATATATAAGGAGTTCACATGCCTCAACACCAAAAAACCAATAAATCAATTAGAAAATTGGCTGATGATCTGAGCAGACACTTCTCAAAAGAAGAAATTCATATGGTCAACAGGCACATGAAAAGGTGCTCCACCTCACTAATCATCAGGGAAATGCAAATTAAAACCACAATGAGATATCACCTCCACCAGTTAGGATGGCAACATAGAAAAGACTAGGAACAACAAATGCTGCCGATGATGTGGAGAAAGGGGAATCTTCCTACACTGCCTGTGGGAATATAAACTAGTTCAACCATTGTGGAAGTCCCTATGAAAGTTCCTCAAAAAACTAAAAATAGATATACCATTTGACCCAGGAATTCCACTCTTAGGAATTTACCCATAGAAAACAAGATCCCTGATTCAAAAAGATACATGCATCCCTATGTATACTGCAGCAATATGTACAATAGCCAAGATATGGAAGCAACCTAAGTGTCCATCAGTAGATGAAGGATAAGGAAGCTGTGGTACATATGCACAATGGGATATTATTCAGCCTTAAAAAGAAAAGAAATCCTACCATTTGCAACAACAGAGATGGAGCTAGAGGGTATTATGCTCAGTGAAATAAGCCAGGTAGAGACAGACAGGTATCAAATGACTTCTCTCATTTGTGGAGTATAAAAACAAATCAACACTGAAGGTACAAAATAGCAGCAGACTCCCAGACTCCGAGAAGTGGTTACCAAAGAGGAGAGGTTGGGGAGAGTGAGTGGAGAGGGAGAAGGATTAAGGGGCACTATAATTTGCAATCACAATATAGTTAGTTCACGGGAAGGCAGTACAGCATGGAGAAGACAAGTAATGACTTTATAGTACCTTACTATGCTGATAAACTGTGACTGCATTGTTGGGGTGGGGACTTGATAAGATGGATGAATATTAAAACAATGTAGTCCATGTGAAACCTTCACAAGGTTGGATGTCAGTGATACTTGAATGAAACAAAAGATGCTTCAGATTTATTTTATATTCTCCCTATTTCACCCTTGAATCAGCAGTTCCTCCAAGAAGGTCTTGTTCTTTTTCTTGGAGAATGGTATTTAGGAGTCAATTTCTCTGGGAAATTTTAATTTGCATTTCTCTAGCTATGAAAACAAAATAGTAGTAAAATCAATTATATACAAATGCAGTCAAGAAAGATTATACAAACCTAAAAAAGATTATAATTTCTAATACATAAAGGAAATGAAGAATAAGAAAAGAAGTACTTTTAGATTGTGCTTGAAATAAAGCAATCATCAACTTAGTATAGACTGTTATACAGTTTATACAGTTAGGAAGCTATCCATGAACCTTATGTAACCACAAACATAATGCCTATAACTGACACACAAAAAATTTATAAAAGAGAAATCCAACACAACACTAAAGAGAACAATAAAATAACAAGAGAAGAATATAAGAGAGGAAGAAAGGAACAGAGAGGAACTATAAAAACAACCAGAAAACATTTTATAAAATGGCAATGTATACATATCTATCAATAATTACCTTAAGTGTAAACGGACTGAAAGTACCAATCAAAAGACATAGAGTCGCAGAAGGGATAAGCAAGACCCATCTATATGCTTCCTACAGAGACTCATTTCAGACCCAAAGATACAAACTGAAACTGAAACAATGGAAAAATGACAGTCCATGTGATTAATGGGGAAAAAAGCAGGAGTAGCAGTACTTACATAAGACAAAATAGACTTCAAAACAAGACAGTAACAAGAGACAAAGTAAGATATTACATAAGAATAAAGGGATCAATCCAACAAGAAGGCATAAAAATTATAAATATCCATGTACCCAAGAAAGGAGCACCTAAATATGTAAAACAAATACTAATGGATCTAAAGGGAGAAATAGATTGCAACTCAATCATATTAGGAGACTCTCACACAACACTTACATCAATGGACAGACCATCCAGATAGAAAATAAATAAGGAAACAGGCACTGAACAAGAAAAGTACAACAGTTCAAAATTTGTGGGACACTGCAAGAGCTGGTCTAAGAGAGAAGTACACAGCATATGGATTTACCTCCAGAAACAAGAAAAATCCCAAATAAACAGTATAAGTCACAATTAAACACATTAGAAAAAGTACTAATGAAATTCAAAGTTATCAGAAGGAGGGACATTATAAAATCAGGGCAGAAATAAAGTAGATAAGAATAAAACTGTAGGAAAAGAAACAAAGAGACCAAGAGGTTGTTCTCTGAATAGATAAACAAATGGACAAACCCCTAGTCAGACTTAGGAAGAAAAAAAGAGAGGACACAAACAAAATCATAAATGACCACCACAGAAATATAGCACAGTAGATCAGATGGACTTAATAGGCATTGCTGGCCTCATAGAATGAGTTTGGAAGTATTCACTCCTCTTCTACTATTTGGAATACTTTAAGAAAGATGGGTATTAGTTCTTCTTTAAATGTTTGGTAGAATTCAGCTGTGAAGCCATATTTTTCTGGAATTTTGTTGTGAGTTTTTTGATTACTAGTTCCATTTCATTTCTGGTAATTGGTCTGTTTATATTTTCTGTCTCTTCCTGGGTCAGTCATGGAAGGTTGTATTTTTTTAGAAATTTGTCAATTTCTTCTAGGTCATCCAACTTATTGGTATAATGTTTTTCATAGTATTCTCTAATGTTGCAACATTTTTCAACTAGAACAAATAATTATAAAATTCATATGAAACCACAAAAGACCCCGAATAGCCAAAGCAATCTGAGAAAGAAGAACAAAGCTGGAGGGATTATGCTCCCTGACTTCAAGCTATACTACAAAGCTACAATTATCAAAACAGTATGGTACTGGCACAAGAACAGACCCATAGATCAATGGGACAGAATAGCAAGCCCAGATATAAACCCATGCACATATGGTCAATTAATATATGATAAAGGAGCCATGAATATTCAATGGGGAAAAGACAGCCTCTTCAACTGTTGTTGGCAGAACTGAACAGCTACATGCAGGAGAATGAAACTGGATTACTGCCTAACTCCATACGAAAAGAAAATTCAAAATGGATCAAAGACTTGAATGTAAAATCATGAAACCATAAAACTCTTAGAAGAAAACATAGGCAAAATTTTTTTTCCTGAACACATCTCCTTGGGCAAGGGAAAGACAATCAAAACTGAACAGGAGGGACTCCCTGAAACCAAAAAGCTTTGTTACAGCAAAGGACATTAGCAGCAAAACAAAAAGGCAACCTACACTATGGGAGAATATATTTGTAAATGATTTATCCAATAAGGGATTAATATCCAAAACATATAAACAACTCATATGCTTCAACACCCAAAAAACAAATAACCTGATTTAAAAGTGGGCAGAGGACCTGAACAGACATTTCTCCAAAGAGGAAATACAGATGGCCAACACACTGGAATATTATTCAGCCATAAAAGAAAAGAAATCCTGCCATTTACAATAATATGGATGGATCTAGAGGGTATTATGCTCAGTGAAATAAGTCATGCAGAAAAAAAACAAATACCATATGATTTCACTTATTTGTGGAATATAAATACAAAGCAAAACAGAAGGAACAGAACAACAGTAGACTCATAGAGAAATGACTGGTAGCTATCAAGGGGGAGGGGTTGGAATGGGTGGAGGGGATGGTGAAGGGGATAAAGGGGCAAAATAATTCACAATCACAATGTAAGTTGGTCACAGTGACAGTAGTACAGCATGGAGAATATAGTCAATGATTCTGTAATCTTTCTACATTGCAGATAGTAACTGCACTGCAGGGGTTGAAGATTTAATAATATGGGTAACTTGAACCACTGTGTTGTACATTTGAAACCAACATAAAATTGTATATCAATGATATGTTAATAAAAAAATACAAAGCAAAACAAAATGAATAAAACATCAGTAGACTCACAGACACTGAGAGGGAACTGGTGGTTACCATGGGGGAGGCATTGGTGTGCGTGGGTGAGGAGGGTGAGGGGTACAAAGGGGCACAAAAATTCTCAACCATAATGTAGGCTGGTCATGGGATACAGCATGAAGAACATAACCAGTGATTCTGTAACATCTTCCTATGTTGACAGATAATAGCTGTACTAGTGGGAGGTAAGGGTTGAATAATATGGGCAACTGTTGAACCACTGACTGTATACTACTTGAAACTAATATAACATCATGTATCAATTTAAAAAGAGTTGAATCTACATAAGGAAACTAAAAGCATCAGCAAAAGAATAAATGAAAGTGAAATAAATGCTATTTTTCTTTTCTTAATTGATCTAAAAGACAATCTTTTAAATTAATAATAGTAATAATCTTTGGGTGATTATAGGATATTGATAAGTAAAATGAATGATCACAATGTCACCGGGGACTGGAAAGGAAATTGGGAACACAGTTACAAGGTACTTTCATTACACATGTTCTCTGAAGGTGGACTTATATTGGTTAAAAATATATATATTGTAAACTCTGAGACAACAACTGAAATTTTTTACAAGAATTATAATTGACTTGCTAAAATAAGAATCATATAAAATGATCAACTTAAATCAGGGCAGGGGGAACAAAGAAGAAATGTATTAAATAGAAAACTGTTACAAACCTAGTAGACATTAATTTACCTATATCAAAAGTCACTTTAAATGTGAATGGTATTGGTACAGCATTTTAAAAGGCTACAATTGTCAAAGTAGACTTATTCAGGAAAAGACCGAACTATATGCTGTCACATAAAACCCACTACAAATATATAGACTTAGATAAGTGAAAAGAAAAGGGATAGAGAAAGATATCCCATACTAACAATAATATAGAGAACTGCAACAGCTATATTAAATTCAGAGAAAGTTAATTTCAGGACAAGGAAGATTATCAGGCATAGAGATTGGCATTGCATAATAAAAAGGGGTCAATTCTTCAAGAAGACATAATATCCTTTGTAAAAAACAATTTGGTGATTCTTCAAGAAGTTAAACATAGAATTGTAATATGATCCGACAATTCCACACACACACACCAAAAAGTAAATAAATAAACAACAATACTAAACATGTATACACATAGCAACAGAGTGTCATGCAGCAAAAACTGATAGAACAGCAAGGAGAAAGCAAAAAATCCACTATTACAGTTGGAGGTTTTAATACCCCTCTGTCAGTAGCTGATAGATCAAGCAGCAGAACATCAGTGGAACTCAACGGCACCATGAATCAGCTAGACCTAACTGACATTAATAGAATACTCCATCCAACAGCAGCAAAATACATTCTTTTCAAGCTTGCATTCAACGTTTATCAAGACAGATTACATTCTGAGTCATTGAATACACCTTAACATGGTAAAAAGTATAAAAATCATACAAAGTATGTTCTCAGACTACAATGGGTAAAGTAGAAATCAACAACAGAAAGATAGCTGGAAAATGTCCAAATATTTGGAAAATGGACAATATACTTCTAAATAACACATGGCTTACAAAAGCAATCTCAAGAGAAATTTAAAATATTGAACCAAATGGAAATAAAAATACAACTTTTCAAATTTGTGGGATACAATAACAGTAGTACTTAGAAATCTAGATTATTAAATGCATAAAAAGGAAAAGATCTTAAGTAGTAACTTAAGTGTCTCCTTAAGAAATTGAGAGAAGAACAATTTAGGTCTAAATAAAGCAAAAGAAAAGAAGTAATAAAAATTAGAGCATAAGTCAATCAAATCAAAAACAATAAAATAATAGAGAAATTTATTGAAACCAAAAGCTGGTTCTTTGAAATGATCATTAAAATCAACAAGCCTATAGCTAGTTTAACAAAGCCAGTATCAGAAATGAAGTAGGGGTCATCATTACTAATCCTATGGATGGCAAAACGGTTATAAAGGAATACTACAGACAACTCTATACTCACAAATTTAGTAACTTAGATGAAATTGACTAATCCCTTGAAAGACACAAACTACCAAAACTCACACAAGGAGAAATAAATACCCTGAATATCCCTGTATCTACTCAGTTGAAATAAATAATTAAACTCCCAAAAAAGAAAATGCCCCAGGATAAGGTTGTTTTACTGGTGAATTCTACCACTTAAAGAAGAAATGATACCAATTCTTCCCATTACGTTCAAAAAGTAGAAGCAGAGGGAATAGTTTCTAACTCTTTCTATAATGCCAGTATTGCCCTAATACCACAACTAGATAAAGGCAATTACAAGAAAGTAAAACTAGAGAATAATATCTCTAATGAACATAGATATAAAGCTCTTGACAAAATATTACCAAATTAAATCTAACAATGTATGAAAAGAACTATTACACACAACCAAGTGGCATTTATTTCAAGTATGTAATGCTGATTCAACACTCAAAAAAAAGTCAGCATAACACCACATCAAGACTACAAGCTGAAACATCAAATGATACCAATTGTCACAGAAAAAGCATTTGACAAAATGCACAATAAAAATCCTCAGAAAACTAGAAATAGAGGAACTTCCCAACATGATAAAGAATATTCACAAAAAATAAAAAACTGAAGTCCTGACTTATTTGTGAGAAACTGCTTTCTTCTTAAGATCAGAAACAGAGTAGGGGTGTTGTCCTCTTTCTGTACTCCTATTCAACACCGTACTGGAAGTAGTACAAAAATCCTCCTTGTCTTCAGGAGATACATTCCATGACTCCCAGTGGATGCCTGAAACCACAGATAGTAGTAAATCCTATATATATACTATGTTTTTTTCCTCTACATACCTATGATAAAGTTTATTAATTAGGCACAATAGGAGATGAACAATAATTTAAAAACCCATAGCAATATGCTATAATAAAAGTTATGTGAATGTGGTGTCTCTCTCTCTCTCCTATTAAAACATGTTATTGTACTGTGCTTACCCTTTTCCTTGTGAAGATGTGAAACAGTAAAATCCCTATGATAAGAGATGAAGTGAGGTGAATGAAGTAGGCATTGTGATGTAGCATTAGGCTACTGCTGACCGCCTGATGATACATCAGGAGGATCACCTGCTTCCACACTGCAGGTGACCACGGGCAAATAAAACCACAGAAAGCAAAAAACAGAAATAAGGGGTTTTACTGTACTAGCTAATTATACTACTTAGAATTACCGAATGTATTATTTTCTATCCACTTAATTTCCCAACTTATTATTTATATTTACAGTGTGTCAGTCTCTAGAAGAAAGCTTGCTTTTAAAATTCATTCTGGTAATCTCTGCCTTTCAATTTCAGTGTTAAACATTAACATTTTCACCTTCTGGAGACTAGGGATTTTATTTATTCAGTATTAAAATATCACTAAAGATATTCTAACCAAGGAGATTTTAGTTGTTTTTATTTTTTTAACTTTATTTTTACAATAGTTTACAATTTACAGAAAAATTGTGGATAGTACAGCTTGTTCTCATTTACTCCACATGCAGTTTTTCCAAATATTAATATAACTATGCTACAGTTGTAATAATTATTGAACTGATGTATTATTTTTAGCTAAAGTCCATACAAAATCTGAATACATTTATGTAAGTTTACCTAATGCCATTTTCTTGCCCCATTATGCGACATTACATGTAGTGATCAGGTCTCCCATGGCCCCCCTCAGTGTGACAGTTTCTCAGACTCTTGTTTTGGTTACCTTCACAGTTTTGAGGCTGGTAAGGTATTTTGTAGAATGTTTGTCTATGGAGACTTATCTGATGTTTAGCCCTCATAATTAGATGGGGTTATGGATTTGGGGAAGGAAAATCACAGGGGCCAAGTGCCATTCTCATCATATCATACTGAGGGTATATACTATAAACACGACCTTCGTTGTTGATGTCAGCCTTGGTCACTTGCCTGAGGTAGTGTTTGTCAGGATTCTCCACTACAGATGCTCTTTTCCTTCTTCACATACTATACTTTTGGAAGGAATTCATTACATATATAGCCCACACCTAAAGAGTGAGGAATTACCCTCCACCTCCTTGATAGTGGAGTATCTACATAAATTATTTGGAATTTTTCTGCACAAGAGATTTGTCCTTCTCCTATTTATTAATTTATTCAATCATTTGTTTATACCAATATGGACTCATAAATGTTTATTTTATACTTTGTGTTATAACCCATTACAATTTTATTTGCAGCCCAAAATGTTCCAGTTTTGGCCTTTTGGAGCTCTTGTTCTTTGTCCCTTTGACATACCCTTATCACATACTTATTGGGGGGAGTTATATTTTGAGAACTTTCTTACTTAAGATATTCCAGGCTTATCTTGTACGTTTCTTGCCTCAGTCCTAGAGCTAGCCATTTCAAGGCACCTGATTGTTTTTACTAGAGATTAATATTAGAAACCAGCATTTGGGGGATAGATGTGCTCATTGCTACTGAGATATCATTGCTTCTAGAATCTCTCAACTGACAAAGCACGAAAATATATGTGTGTATACTAACCTGTGTGTGTATACACACATCTGTGAATGTTTCTATATATAACCATCTGTACCTATATTAAGTTAAACATGAATTCACACTAATGTCTCCAACTCAAGGCCATTACCCCACAAATCATTCCAGCCTCCTCCCCTTGCTTATCTGTAACTTCTAACAGTGAAAACATTGTTCCCACCATCATCCATCTACTTAATTGTTCAATTCCAATATACATAGATAATAGTTTCAGAATTATTAAGCTGTACCCCTGTGAGAAATAATTTTATCAACTAGAGTAAGGCACCTTAATACAGTTCCGTTTGCAGACTACACTCACTTCCAAAGTTACTCGGATGAGCAGTATCCCTCACAACAACCCCTTAATTAAGATTTTTTCATACATTTCTAAGACAATTAGGTTGGTCCATCACATTCTGTATTACTTCTGGGATCTTACAACCTTCTAAATGATTTTTTTTAATCGTATACATTGTTTCACTCTTTGTGCTATAAAGTTCTATGGGTTTCAACAAATGCAATGGTGTCATGTACCCACCATTACAGTATCATACAAAATAGTCTCACCAACCTAAAAGAATCCCTTATACTTCTCCTATTCAATCCCACCTTTAAATCCTTGGCAACCAATGATCTATTTATCATCCCAACAGCTTTATCTTTTCCAGAATGTCATATAATTCAAACCATATAGTATGAGGCCTTTTCAGACTGGCTTCTTTCACTTAAGAATATGCATCTAAGATGCACTTATGTCCTTTCATAGCTCAGTAACTCATTCCTCCTTGTCACTGAATAGGATGCTATACCATGGTTTGTTCATCTATTCACCTACTGAAGAACATTTTGGTGGTTTTTAGTTTATGGTAATTATAAGTAAAGCTGCTATAAGTATTTGTGTGCAGGTTTTTATGTAGACATAAGGTTTCAACTCACTTGGACAAATATCTAAGAGTGCAATAGTTAGATCATATGACAAGACTATATTTAGTTTTATAAAAAAAACTATCAAAATGTCTTCCAGAGTGTCTGTACCATTTTTCATTCCCACCAGCAATGAATGGGAGTTCCTGTTGCTCACATCCTTGCCAGCATTTGGTACTACCAATGTTTAGGATTCTTGCCATTTTAATAGGTAGCTAGTACTGTAGTGGTACCTCACTGTTGTTTTAATTTGTAATTCCCTAATGACATATGATGTTGAGCATCTTTTCATATGCTTGTTTGCCATCTGTATATTTTCTTTTGTTTTTCAAATCTTTGGTCCATTTTTAATTTAAGCTGCCCATTTTCTTATTGTTGAGTTTTAAGGGTTCTTTGTATATTTTGGATAAAGTCTTTGTTTAAATATGTGTTCTGAAAATATTTCTCAGTCTATGGCTTGTCTTTTCTTTCTCTTAACTGTATTTCACAGAGAAGTTTTTAGTTTTAGTGTAGTCTAACTTATCATTTTTTTCTCTCACATATCATGCCTTTGGTTTTATATATATATATATCTAAAAAGTCACCACCAAATCCAAGGTCACCTATATTTTCTCTTATGTTATGTTCTAGAAGTATTATAGTCTTGCATTTTACATTTAGGCCTATGATCCATTTTGAGTTAATTTTTGTGAAAAGTGTAAGGCCCATGTCTAGATTCATTTTTCATGTGGATATTCAGTTGTTTCAGGACCATTTGTTGAAAAAAAGAATCCTTTCTCCTTTGAATTGCCTTTGATCCTTTGTCAAACATCAGTTGACTATATCTGGGAGTTTATTTCTAGGCTCTCTATTTTGTTCCATTGATCTACTTGTCTATTACTTTGCTCATACCACACTGCCTTAAGTACTATAGCTTTATCATTAAGTTTTCAAGTAAGGTAGTGTCAGTCTTCAGACTTTGTTCTTCAATATTGTGATTGCTATTTGGGTCATTTGCCTTTCCATATAAATTTTATTATCAGTTATTCAATATCCACAAAATAACAGTAGAATCTGGATTGGGAATGCATTGAATCTATAGATCAAATTTGGAAGAACTGACTTCTTAACAATATTAAGTCTTCCTTTCAATGAACATGGAATATCTCTATATGTTAGATATCTTTGATTTCTTTCATCAGAGATTTTTAGTTTCCCTCCTATAGATCTTTTGTAAGTGTGGTTAGATTAACACATAAATGCTGCTATGTTTTTTGAAACAAATTCCAATTTGTAGTTTTGAACAAATTCTAATTCTTCACTGCGATATATAGGAAAGCAATTGATTCTTGTGTTAATCTTATTCCTGTGACCTTGCTTCAATCACTTATTAGTTCCAGGAGTATTTGTCATCAATTATTTGGGATTTTCTGCATAGACTATCATATCATCTGTAAACAAAGAAAGTTTTATTTCTTCCCTCCCAATTTGTAAATGATTTATTCATTTATTTATTTGTCTGTGTATGTGTGTGTGTTTATTATCTATTTATTATTATCTTATTGTATTAGCTAGGACTTCCAACACAATACTGAATAACAGTGAAAAGGGGGACATCTTTACCTGGTTCCCAATCTTAGGAAAAAACTATCTAGCTTCTTGTCATTAAGTAATACTTGTAGGTTTTGTGTAGGTGTTCTTTATCAAGTTGAAGGAGTTTCCCTCTATTCTTAGTTTATTGAGAGTTTTTATCATGAGTGGGTGTTAGGTTTTGTCAAATGATTTTTCTGCATGTATTGATATGATCATATAATTTGTCCTCTTTAGCCTGTTGAAGTGATGGATTACATTAATTGATTTTCAAATGTTGAACCAGCCTTGCATACCTGGAATAAATCCACTTGGTTGTAGTGTAAAATCTTTCAGTTTGTGAATATTTTGTTGAGGATGTTTGCATGAGATATTGATCTGTAGCTTTCTTTATTTTCTTATAGTTTATTTGCCTGTTTTGGGTATAAGATAATGCTAGCTTCATAGCATGAATTAGGATGTGTTCTCTCTGCTCCTATTTTCGGGAAGAGATTGTAGAGAATTGGTATAATTTCTTCCTTAAATATTTGATAGAATTCACTAATTAAATCATCTGGGCCTGGTGCTTTCTCTTTTGTTAGGTTGTTCATTGTCAATTCAGTTTCTTTACTAGATATAGGCCTATTCAGATTAGCTATTTTTCCTTCTGTGAGATTTGATAGACTATATTTTTTAAGATACTGGTCAATTTCATTTAAGTTATCAAATCTCTAGATACACAGTCTCTGGACTTTTTGAACCCTTCCTCCACTGTCTGTCATGAGTGTTTTAATGTATCAGTTTACTAGAACTATCTCCCTGGTATCCAGGATACCTGGATGTGTAACATACTAGAATTTATATGTTAAATTTTATATCATGGGACAGTAGCCTCGTGTTGAAAAATTGTCCTTCATACTCCTCCATATATTACTCCTCCATCCTTGATCTAGTATCCTCATGATCTACTCCCAGGAATACTCTCTTAATGCTTATCAGAACATGATATCTAGGTCCTGGTGCTCTTTTAACATTTAATTACCCTTCCATTAGGTTTCTCAGCACATGACCAACAGGTTCCTGATGAAATTTAATCCTAGTATTAGTCTAGCAGTCAGAAGGTGGATTAAGGGCAGATCCTGAGGAGAACCAACATAACGCTGTTTGCTACCTGCCTCATGATCTTCAAGAAAGGGAGACTATTTTCCTACAATACCAATACCAGTTTCCTACAATACCAGTTGGTGCTACTTCTACAAACCCAGAGAGAATAAAGGAATCTGGGTGCTCAAGTTCATCTATGAAAATAACCTCATATCAGGTCTTAGAATCTCACTCCTCTATAAGGGACTTATCTTTAATATTGGAGACTTAGCTAGGCTGAGAAATCAGCCTTTTCCAAAGCTCTGTCACTCTTAAAAATTAGGTCCTGTACCTGATCTTCAGCTCTATCTCCTTCCCACTAGTAGGAAATGAAGTTACTTTAAAGGCTAAGATGTCCCCCTTTTTTGCTTTAAATTAGTGATTGATTGTCTTGAGTCTATTATTTTCTCTTTCCAATGGCAATCAACAATAGCCACTCACAGTCTTTGGAATTATTCTTTCTCTGATACCTTCCAAATGTCAGAGCTACTGTGTACACTGGTGTGAATTCTTCCACTACATCCATTCCAGTTCACCACAGGTCAAAGTCTCAGCAGTCGGGCTTCTCTTATATATCATAACAAACTACCAGAATTGGTGATGAGGTATTCTGTTACACTGCCAAAAAGTGATCCAACCTGGGATCCCTTCTTAGAGTCTGCTTCTTAGGAGCACTTCTGAAGATGACTATATAGGTTGAGATCCCTAGAAGCAGAGCCTTAAACACTATTTGGTTTGTAGTATACATGAGTTATTGAGAGTGCTCTTCAGGAAAAAATTTCTATGCAGAATCAGCAACGAGAAAGAACCAAGCAAGGATACAGTCTCGGGTAAAAGCTAGCTATGGCTTAAGGAGGAAACAGGAGACAGGAGGAGACAGCAGCATAAACTACACCACAGGCTGACGTTCTTGAGGCAAGGAAGTCAGCCTTTTGTATCCCCGCATTAGTCATTCACTGGCTGACCAACATTCCCAGGGGGGATGTAACTGCCCCAGGGGAGATGGTTCCCATTAGAAGAGGACCAATTCTCTGGAGAAAGTGAGTAGCCACAAATGATGACACACATCGTCTAGGGTATGGGTGCACTGTAAATTGGAATCTAGGCAAGACATCATTGCACTACTACAAGTGGTGAAAGAAGGGCCTTTCAATATATAACAGTAGATCAACTGGATATTCAGTTGACCGAAAATGTATTAATCATGAATCCTCTTCATATCATGCTAAAACATCAATTCCAATTGGATTGTTTACATACATATGAAAGAGGGCACAATAAAAGTCCTAGGAAAATGTACACTATTTATATATTCTTTTAGTAATATAAGATTTCTTAAACAGTACACAAAAAAGCAATATCCTTAAAGATAATAATGGTGAAATTAGTAACTTTTGTATGCTTAAAGGCATTGTTAAGAGAATGAGAAGTCATGTCACAGAATGAGAGAAGGTATGTGCAATACAGACATCTGACAAAGGACTCATCCAGAATAGACAACACATTCCTACAAAGGAATAAGAAAAAGACCAACAACCTTTTTTTTTAATTGACAGAAGACACAAACAGGCACTTAACAAAAGAGGATGCCCAAATGACTAATAAACATATGAAAGGGCTCTTAAATTCATTAATCATCAGGAAAATGTAAAACCTCTGTATGTCCATCAGAAAGACTAAAAGTGAGAAGACTAACAATAGTAAGTGCTGGCTAGGATGTGGATGAACTACAATACACTATTACTGAGTGAGTGAATTGTTAAGCCACTTTGAAAAACTGTTTAGCTATATCTACTGAAAAAATATATGCTTACTCAATGACCTAGAAATTTTATTCTTAGACATATACTGAACAGAAATACATACATATTCAGACAAAAGGACATGTGCAAGAATGTTTGTAGCAGTGTTATTTATAATAGCTAAAAACTAGAAATGATCAAAATGCCCTTGAAGAGTAAAATAGATAAATATATTGCCATTTATTCATGCAGAAGACAATAATAAAAATAAACAAATTACTGCCACATGCAACAATATAAATGAATCTCATAGAAACAAGTCCATACTGTATAATCCCACATACACAAAGCTTAAGATATCTGTGGAGAGCAGAGAGGGAATAATGATTAGGAATAGACATGAGAGGATTGCCTGGATTCTGGTCATGTTAGGCTTCTTAATGTTCATTTTGTGAAAATGCATTAAGCTACACAATGAGGATTTATGCCTTTACCTATATGTATTTTACACATTAATATAAAATATTATTTAGAAAAATGAAATTGCAATTAGTAAATTATGATTTTTTGATTTAGACCAACAATACAATCTTTAAAAAGCATGTTTCAGGTCTAATGCTAAAACCTATCATAATTACAGTTGGATTATTCTTTATAGTTCACAAAGCCTTTTCATGACTATACAGGTATAAAAAATAAATCAGTGTAAGAACTGAAAGAGGCTCAGAGCCCAGCCATACCCACACAAATTTGCACAAAGTTATCTTAAAGCTGGAGAGGGAAAATGAAAGAAATGTAAAATGAGTTAACTCTTTTTACTCCCCAAGAGTATCCAATGTAGTACAATTTTATTTTTCTCATCACTTCATTATGTTTTTCACTCTTCCTCTCCATCTTTCCCCTTCTCTCTTTTCCTCTCTCATCTTTTCTTCTGTGTTTCTCTTCTTATTTCCTCCTATTTTCTTTTCTTCTTCAATCTCATCCATACAAATTTCATGGAGACAGTGGAGATAGTGGTGAAAGCATCAACATTAAGGCTACTAGCCTGGGGAAAATGATTTATTCTCTTGTTTTGTCATTTTTCATTTTAAGTATTAGTTGTAATTTTTCATCTAAATTTTCTCAAAAGCAAAAGAACAGAGCATATGAGAGAGTTAGCTAACTGTCCACCAAAAATTCATGGTCCCCCAATCATAACATAGAGATTATTTGAAAAATGATGACCAAGCCAAGCACTACATTTCCCTTGTAGTTAGGTGAGACATATAAATGGGTCCTAGCCTTGGAAAAGTGAGTGGAAATGTCATGTCCAATTCTGGTCCATAAAATTCTCCTATGCATTCTCCTTTCTGTTATTTTCCTGTACTGGGGGATCCAGTGGCATCTACATACACAAGTTGGCAAGGCCTCCAGCAACCTGGATTCCTGAATGACTGAGTAGAGAAGGGATAATAACCACTTATTTCCCTGCCCTGCACTGCTATATATATATATATATATATATATATATATATATATATAGGCAAGAAACAAACTCGTATTATATTTGAGCCATTATATTATATACTTTGGGATCTATTTGTTAAAGCAATTGGCCTACCTAATTGACATGAAGTACTTCCAGAATCTTTAGTAAGCAAGTCTCACTGGGTTATTTTTTCCAATTCCTAAACTTGATAAGTTATATAAGCTTCTGTGACTATACTTGTACAGCGGGAAGACTAATTTTTCCCTTCCATGTAATGTTAGTAAGTTTTTCTTCCTCACATGGTCTGCTCTCTGAGACAGAGCAGTTGTGTGTCATATCTACTCAGCCACTGAGTCAAAAAAAAAAAGGCTGGAAAATGCCAATTAATTCTTACAGCCAAAATAAAGAAAAGGTATTGTATCTTTTCTCCTTAATCGTACATGAGTATCTTCACTAAGTGAAATGGCTTTACTAAAAAGCAGAGTGCTCTGCAGAAAGCACAATAGTTCAAAGTGATGATGAGACTTCGTGACATTTCATTCAGAAATACAGTGGTTTCGTGAAGGCCCCCACTTCAGAATTTTGTGGTTTGGAAACCAGAGATGAGGCTTGTTTTGTAAGAATGTTCTATTTTTAAAACAAAAGGAAAGAACTACTGAGTGATTTGGTGAGTGCCCCACTACCCAAACCTCATGCTCAGGAAAACACTGCCAAGGAATTCCAGGGATCTAGTGCACATGTGGCTTGGCAGGTGCTTTATATTTAAAGGCACATGAAGCTCAGTGCTCAGATTGGCTCAAACTGCTCTAATTATAACCTTGGGGAACCAGTTCATGTTTAACTTAATTCTATCCCAGGAACATCTGGGAATCTCCTGAAAAATTAATAATGAACTGTCAGTAGAAATCTGACATAGTATGACATTGGCATTAATACCAAATGAGCATATCATGATTAACTTACTGTAATAAAAGCCAAAGGAATTAAAAATTATTTAGTCCAGTATTTAAGACCATCACTGACATAGGTCAGGTACCCGAAGTGCAGTTTTGGTGAATACAGAGTTTACTATGAGGCCTCTAAAATGATAGCACGTAAAGTGTCACTGATCTTCATATGACTCCATTTAGCATTCTAACAGTTCCATTGTTTACAGTTCAGGGCTTGCTGATCACGTGGTGGGTACATTCCCTAGCTCCCTCTGACAGAATAATTCCAGTGTGTCATTTCAGAAGAATATTGAACTAGACCCTAACTTGGCTAATACTTGAGTACTCCAAATTCCCAAGTGGTTACTTTTGATGGGAATCTGGCCCCCAACTGCTCTGAAATATTCATGTTTAACCTCTACAACTCAATCCAAAAACTATCTAGCCCAGATTTTGTGTTTAGTCCCATAGGTCATCCTGGGCTAACAAATATGAGGATATTCTGGTGAAAAAAAAATGGTATTGACTGAGATTAAGGACTATTGCTTCATGTTAATGATCCTCACTGAAAGGCTATGGTACTTGTGCCTTAGCAACACTATGCCTTCATGACTGTGGGGACACCAGTGTCTACACAAGCCCTTCACATACCATCTCCATTCACACACATACATACACACACATACCCACATGAGGTATAGCAAGTGAAATAGATCTAATTCAAATTGAAATGTGCTCCAATGGTAAAATAATCACTGGATTTCAAAAACAGTACAAAAATACATAAAATAACTCAATAATTTTTGTTAGTTATGTCAATATTTTATTAGTTGATATTTAATATATTGGCTATACTGACTTAAATGTACATTATTAAAATTATTTCACTTATTTGTCTCTTAAGAGTGGCTACTAGAAAATTTTAGAGGACATGTAGTTTGCATTCATGGTTTCTATTATATTTCCATAAAATGCTGTTCTAGAAATTTTCTTATGCACATACATTTACTTCTTAATGAGTGTTATAATATACATGCTTTTTATTTTAAGTGACTTTTTAAGTTTAACAATATAGTGTAAAGCTATTTCTACATCAGTAGATATTTATTTATAACACCATTTTTAATAACATTCATTGTACAGTTTAATATTATACTGATAATCCTGATTTATTTAACCAATGCCCTACTGTTGAACTTTTATGTTGTTTCAATTGGATATACTTACAATAAGCATATAAGTAATTTGTAAAGTCACATTCAGAGTGTGTCTTATTTCACTGTTCCCACACTTCACCTTTTCAGGAAAGAAATGAGAATAAATCAGTGGACATCACTAAGATGAGATTTTAAGATTCAGTAATTTTGTTTATATCTTAAATACTATATTAGCTTTCTCCAGGGAAACAGAATCAATAAGATAAAATTATACAAATATTTATACATGGGAGTTTTATTATAGGAACTGGTTTACACAATTATGGAAGCTAAGAAGTACCACAATCTGTCTCCAAGCTGAAAAAAACAGGAAAACCACTAATGTCATTTAGTTCATGTCCAAAGTCCTGATAACCAGAAGTGCCAGTGTCCAAGGGTAGGAGAAGCTTAAATAGAGAGCATATTTGCTCTTCCTCTATCTCTTTGTTCTATTCAAGCCCCCAATGGATTGAATGATGAACACCCACTTTGGTAAGGGTAATCTTTACTCAGTCAACTAACTGAAATGCTAATCTCATCCAGAAACACCGTTATGGACACACCAGAAATATGTTTTACCAGCTATCTAGGCATCCCTTAGCCCAATCGAGTTGACACATAAAGTTAACCACCATCTTGCATTTAAGTAAAAATTACAAGGCAGAGGATTTTAAGGTACATCTGAAAACATCTCCAAGAAAGATTTAATTTTCTGCAAGATTGATTGGCTTTGCACTTCAGTCAGTCAATATTTATTTTATTTTTTGCTATAAATACTAATCTTTATATAAATTAACATGTATAATTACATGTATCAAATTTTCATAGATTAGTCTAATGAGATGTTTAATCAGCCATAGGTTTTCTAATTTTTTCTAATAGATTTTATGAAGATTAGTTTTTGTGTCTTGATTTTAAGTAACTAAGCTACAACAGCTCTCATGGCTTGGTGATATAGCAAAAGAGGAGGAAAATGAACACATCCATAAATGCCTACTGGTGACTGTGTTCATAGCAAGTAGACTGGCAAATGCATTTAGGCAGTCCAAAAATGCCCTAACTGAAAGCCCAAGAGACTGTTTTAAATTCAGCTTTATAAAAAAGAATGTTTCTTCTTGTTATTTAAGAATTTGTTCTTCCATTGATCTAGCTCTACTTCTAGTTCTAAAACAGAGTATTTACATATTTCAAAGGAAAGTCAATGATAAAAGGAATAAATGAAGTTGAAAACTATCCTTATTCAACAAATATGGACTTGAATAAATGGTTTTCAGTGATTCTTGACTACAGAATATTATGATAGAATCTGAATCCTATTAAGAAAGAATGCACACCTCTATGAAAAAATCAGGATCTCTTCCAGTCTTAGAGCCAGTACTAGGCAACATATACTTGCTTCCAACTCTGGGGAAAGGTTTGAGAAACACTTCCCCAGCCCTCAGCCCTGGCCTTATTTCCCTAGACCTTGAGAAAAGCAACAGACCATAAGCCCAACAAAGTCATCATTGTCCGCAACTAGGCATACCTGATCACTGGTCTACATCACTGTAAGCATTACAGTATTAGTGGGAAAAGAAATTGTCTTCCTTATTTTCCTGAAAGCTCTCCAAGTATATGACAATATCTGTCCTCCACCCAAAATAGAAAGATGAGACAATACACTTCATTTACTGTAAGCAGTTATCACTGAACTAAGAATTAAAGTGTAAATGGTTAATAGAACTGGTTTTGGATAAAAAACATTGAAGAAATACACCTATTGTCCAGCCATGCTCAAGAGCCTATACTCTACTTCAGTAAAACACTTATTTAAGGTTAACCCTAGATGTTGGAAACTGTTTAACTGTGCTCTGTAAATACTGTGAAGTTACACCACATGCGTTTATACAGAACATTTAAATGTGGGCTGAAATAAAATCCTAGAACCTTCACTGGTACTGCTTCTATTTTAAGATGGTAAACAGAAAGAAGTACCTATAATCACTCCCTCTCTTAAATATTTCTAGCTTTAATCCAGCACTCTTGGTTTCTATTTTTCATTGAAATACTTGTTGTACCATATGAAATGAAGGTCAAGTTTTGGTAAGTGCTGGATAAAATCTGTTTATGTCAAAAAATAAATGGTAAAGTCCTCCCAGCATGAAACAGTTTTAAAAAAATAATTCTAATGTGCTATTCAGGGTAGCCCCAACAAATCTGAGGAATGATTGACATACACCCCTCTTGATGCTAGATTTTAATCACAGTTATATAACTTTCCCTTGAGAGTAAATTCATAAGAATTGAAATTCACAAGACCCTCTATTCCCAGGGACCAACAAATAAGGAGCGCAGCTGCAGTCTCATTCAGGTTCTTATGCTTTATGTCCAGTGAAGTCATAGGAAGACCCCACATGCAACTAGGGACAAGAGCTGTGCTATGGACTGAGTGTGTCCCTGCAAAATTCATATGTTGAAATCCTAGCCCCCAGTGATGATGCTATTTGCAGGGACTTTGGGAGGTGATTAGGTTTAGGTAGTTAAGTAAATTATGTCTGAGGATGGAGCCCTCACGATGAAATTAATACCCTTCTAAGAGAGGAATAGACCAGAGCCCTCTCTCTCTCTGCTGTATGACCTAGAGCAAGAAGATGAACATCTGCAAGCCAGGAAGGAAGGCTCTCACCAGAAACCAAATTTGCCAGCACCTTGATCTTGGACTTCCAGCCTCCAGAAGTGTGAGAAATAAATGTCTGCTGTTTAAATCACCCAGTCTATTGTGTTTTGTTACAGCAGTCCAAGCAGACAATCACAAGGTGAAATTTCAATATCGAAGACAAATCAAGCACAAGCACACAGAAACTGCCATCGACTTCAGGTGGAATTGTCCCAGCTCACACTAGAGTCTATCAATACACATTGCTCTCTAAGCAATGGTTTTTTTAACAACATATATGAAAGCCTCAACATTGTAGCAGAACATGATAACAGTTTGAAATCTGCTGAAGAAATGTCCATCCGCTATTGGTCATCGAAGGATACGTTCTTCATCAAAGGCCCTTCTTCTGCTTGACTTTTTGTTCATTTTCCTACTTTACATATGTCACACAGAGGATAAAAGGAAATAAATGTTGACCTCACTGTTAGGAAACCTCCCTTAGTAAAAACCAGTTTTAAACTCTTGGGAGAATGAGATGTTACAAAATATACTGACATTATTGTGCCTGAAATAAAAAGGTAGCTCTTCTTATAGCTTCTCTGCAATTGTAGAAAACCATAAACTCCCACAGCGTGAACCTTCACCTAGTGAAGTTCTTTCACCTAGTGCCTCAGTGACCATACCCTCAGTCACAGGCCAGCTATTCTCAAATCATCTAGAGAAGAAGGTAGAGAAAGGTGGCAAAAATAGTTAGACTTTGTAATAAATCTATATACACCTCCACCTTGTTTGAAGATAACCTTTTGCTAACTTAACCCTCAAAATAAAGTAAGTTTTTATGCAGTTCCAAGCAGGTAGGTGGAGTCATTTTGGAAAAGGGAATAAATTGTGTGACTGCAATGGAGGAGGTAAGGACTTGATAATATGACTGAATGTTGAAACCACTGTGTTGTTTATGTGAAACCATCATAAGATTGTATATCAATGATACTTTAATTTAAAAAAAAGAGATCAAGGCTAAAGAGAGAGTATTGGAAGCAGCCAGAGAGAAAAAAAGATTACTTATAAAGGAAACATCATCAGACTATCAGCAGACTTCTAAGCAGAAACTTTACAGGCTAGAAGGGAGTGACATTATATATAGAAGGTACTGAAACAGAAGGACCTTTAACCAAGAATCCTCTACCAGGCAAGATTACCATTCAATTTGAAGCAGGAATTAAACAATTCCCAGATATACAAAAGTTGAAGGAATTCACCACCAAGAAGCCAGGGTATGTTAAGGAGACTGCTGTAGATGGAAATGCTCCTAAGATTAAATAGGTTTCACTAGTGAAAATAAACCCACAGTAAAGGTGGTAGACCAATGAATTATCAAGAAATGATGAAATTAAAACAAAAGAAGAAAAATCAACTATACACAAAATCAATAAAGGGATACACAAAAGTGCAGAATATGACAGGTAATGCAGGAATTGTGGAGAAAGAAGAAAAAAGTACTCTTAGATTGTATTTGATATAGAGCAATCAGCAACTTAATATAGACTACTATATAGTAAGGAAGCTATCCTTGAACCTTTGGTAAACACAAAACTAAAGTCTACAATGCAGAAAAAATTTTAAAGAGAAATATAATCACAACACTAAAGAAAAACATCAAATAACAAGAGAAGAGTGTAAGAGAGAAAGAAAAGAATAGAGAGGAGCTATGAAAACAACCAGAAAACAATTAATAAAATTGCAATAAGTACATGCCTATCAATAATTACCTTAAATGTAAATGGACTGAATGCACCAATCAAAAGACACAGAGTGGCAGAATGGATACAGAAACAAGACCCATCTATATGCTGCCTACAACAGACTCATTTCAGACCCAAAGTGAAGGGCTGGAAAAAGATGTTTGATGCAAATAATAGGGAGAAAAAAGCAGGAGTAGCAGTATTAGTATCAGGCAAAATAGATTTTTAAATAAAGAAAGTAACAAAAGACAAAGAAGGACATTACATAATGATAAAGGGGGTCTGCCAGTCCTGAGACCCAAAACAGAGGAAGAGAAAAAGATGATATAACCATTATAAAATATCTATGCACCCAACATAGGAGCACCTAAATATGTAAAACAAATACTAACAGAATTAAAGAGGGAAATAGATTGCAACACATTCATTTTAGTAGACTTTAACACAACACTCAAAACAATAGACAGATCAACCAGACAGAAAATAAATAAGGAAACATAGGTACTGAGCAGTACATTAGAACAGATGAACTTAACAGATATCTACAGAACATTCCACCCCAAAGCTGAAGGATACTCATTCTTTTCAAGTGTACATGGAATGTTTTCCAGAATAGATCACATACTAGGCCACAAAAAGAGCTTCAGTAAATTCAAAAAGTTTGAAATTGTATCAAGCAACTTCTCACACCACAGTGATATGAAACTAGAAATAAATTACATAAAGAAAACAAAAAAGCCTACAAACACATGGAAGCTAAACAACATGATTTTAAATAATCAATAGATCAATGCACAAATTAAAACGAAAATCAAGCAATACATGGAGACAAATGAAAACAAAAATTCAACAGCCCAAAATACATGGGATCCTGCAAAGGCAGTTCTAAGCAGGAAGTACATAGCAATACAAACCTACCTCAAGAAACAAGAACAATCCCAAATAAACAGTCTAAACTCACAATTAAAGAAATTATAAAAAGAACAAATGAATCCCAGAGTTAGTAAAAGGAAGGATATGAGAAAGATCCTAAAGGAGCAGAAATAAATAAAATAGAGAAGAATAAAACAATAGAAAAAAATCAATGAAACCAGGAGCTGATTCTCTGAGAAAATAAACAAACTAGACAAACCCCTAGCCAGAATTATCAAGACAAAAAGAGAAAATACACAGATAAATAAAATCAGGAATGAAGAAGGAATAATCACTACAGACATCACAGAAATACAAAGAATTATTAGAGAACACTATGAAAAATTATATGCCAATAAAAAGGATAACCTAGGAGAAATGGACAACTTTCTAGAAAAATTCAACCTTCCAAGGCTGACCCAGGAAGAAACAGAAAATCTAAACAGACCAATTACGAGCAATGAAATTGAATTGAATCAGAAAACTACTTAAGAACAAAATCCCTAGACCAGATGGCTTCAAGGCTGAATTTTATCAAGCATTCAAAGAACTACTAATGCCCATCCTCCTTAAAGTTTTTCAAAAAGTAGAAGAGGAGGGAATACTTCCAAAATCACTCCATGCAGCCAGCATCACTCTAATACCAAAACCAGACAAAGATACAGCAAAAAAAGAAAATTACAGACCAATATCCCTGATGAACATTGATGCAAAAATCCTTAACAAAATATTAGCAAACTGAACTCAAAAATATGTTGAAAAGATTGTCCATCATGACCAAGTGGGATTAATTCCAGGGATGCAAGGATGGTACAACATTCAAAAATCAATCATCATCACACATTACATCAACAGAAAGGACAAACATCACATGATCATCTCAATAGATGCTGAAAAAGCACGTGACAAAATTCAACATCCATTCATGATGAAAATTCTCAATACAATTGATATACAGTGTACATAACTCAACATAATAAAGGCCATATATGACAAACCCACAGCCAACGTCATACATAGCACCGAAAAGCTGAAAGCTTTTTCTCTAAGATCAGAAACAAGACAAGGATGCCCACTCTCCCCATTTTTATTCACATAGTACCGGAGGTCCAAGCCATGTCAATCAGACAACACAAAGACATAAAAGGCATCCAGATTGGTATGGAAAAAGTTAAACTGTCACTGTTTTCATATGACATTATATTACACCTAGAAAACCCTGAAGACTACACCAAAAAACTATTTTAACTAGTAACTGAATTCAGCGAAGTTTCAGCATACAAAATTAATACACAGAAATCTGTGGCATTCCTATAGACTAACAACAAAAGAGCAGAAAGAGAAATCAGGAAAACAATTCCATTTACAATTGCACCAAAAAGTATAAAATACTAGGAATAAACCTAACCAAGGAGGTGAAAGACCTATACGTTGAAAACTACAAAACACTCATGAAAGAAATTAAAGAAGACACCAATAAATGGAAATCTATCCCATGCTTATGGATAGGAAGAATATTGCTAAAATGGCCATCTGCCTAAAGCAATCTACAGATTCAATGCAATCCTTATCAAAATACCAACAGCATTCTTCAATGAACTAGAACAAATAATTCTAAAATTAATATAGAACCACAAAAGACCTCAAATAGACAAAGCAATCATGAGAAGGAAGAACAAATCTGGGAAGATTATGCTCTCTGACTTTAAGCTCTACTACAAAGCTACATTAATCAAAACAATTTGCTACTGGCACAAGAACAGACCCATAAATCAATAGACAGCCCAAATACAAGCCCATGCATATATGGTCAATGAATATACAATAAAGTAGCCATGAATATACATGGGGAAAAGACAGCCTCTTGAATAACAGGTGTTGGAAAAACTGGACAACTACATGTAAGAGAATGAAACTGGATTATTGTCTGACTCTATATACAAAAGTAAATTCAAAATGGATTAAAGACCTGAATATAAGACATGAAACCATAAAACGCTTAGAACAAACTCCTAAGCAAAGATCTCTTGAACATATGGATGAGAAATTTTATCCTGGACACATCTCCTCAGGCAAGGGAAACAAAATAAAAAATGAACAATTGTGACTATCTCAAACTAAACAGCTTCTGTACAGCAAAGGACACCATCAGCAGAGCAAAAAGGCAGCCTGCAGTATGGGAAAATATATTTTTAAATGATTTATCCAATAAGGGATTAACATCTAAAATATAAGAAGAACTCAGATGCCTCAACACCCAAAAAAGAAATAATTTGATTAAAAAATGGGCAGAGGATATGAACAGACACTTCTCCAAAGAAGAAATTCAGATGGCCAACAGGCACATGAAAAGATGCTCCACATCACTAATCATCAGTGAAATGCAAATCAAAACCACAATGAGATATCACCTCACCCCAGTCAGAAAGGCCACTATCCAAAAGACAAGAAATAACAAGTGTTGGAGAAGATGCGGAGAAATAGGAACCCTCCTACACTGTTGGTGGGAATGTCAAGTGGTACAACTGCTGTGGAAAGCAAAATGGAGGTTCCTCAAAAAACTAAAAATAGAAATAATATTTGATTCAGTAATTCAACTTCTAAGAATTTACCAGAAGAAAACAGAAAAGGTATATGCACCCCTATGTTTATAACCACCCTATTTGCAATAACAGATATACATTAGCAACCCATGTCTGTCAACAGATGAATGAATAAAGAAGATGTGGTACATATACACAATGGAATATTATTCAGCCATAAAAAGAAAAGAACTCCTGCCATTGCAACAACATGGATGGATCTAGAGGGTATTACTTTCAATGAAACAAGCCAGGTGGAGAAAGACAAATACCATAAGATTTCACTTATTTATGGAATATAAAACAAGCAAAACTGAATGAACAAAACAGCAGTGAACTCACAGACACTGAGAAGTGATAGTGGTTACCAAGGGGGAGGGACTTAGGCAGGTGCAGGACAATGGTGAGGAGGATAAAGGAACACAATAATTCAAAGTCACAATGTAATTTGGTCACAAGGACTGTAGTATAGCATGGAGAGTATTACTGTGATTCTGTAACATCTTTCTACATTGATAGATAGTAACTGCACTAGTGGGAGTGAAGATCTGATAATGTGGGTAAATGTTGAACCACAGTGTTGTATGTTTGATACCAATGTAAGTTTGTATATTAATGATATTTCAGTTAAAAACATAATAATAATGCAAAGGAAGAAAGAAATGAACAAGTGGGACTACATCAAACTATAAAGCTGTACAGCAAAGGACACCATTAGCAGAACAAAAAGAAAACTTACAGTATAGGAGAATATATTTGTAAATGACTCATCTGCTAAGGGGTTAACATCCAAAGTATATAAAGAGCTCACATGCCTTAACACCCAAAAGACAAGTAACCCAATTAAAAAATGGGTGGAGGACCTGAACAGACATTTCTCCAAAGAAGAAATACAAGTGACCAACAGGCACATGAAAAGAAGTTCCCTGATGATGCAAATCGTCAGGGAAATGCAAATCAAAACCACAATGTGATATCACTTCACACCAGTCAGAATGGCCACTATCCAAAAGACAAGAAATAACAAGTGTTGAAGATTATGCAGAGTAATGGGAACCCTCTTTCACTGTTAGTGGGAATGTCAATTGGTGCAATTGCTGTGGAAAGCAGTATGGAGGTTCCTCAAAAAACAAAAAGTAGAAATACCATTCAATCCATTAATTCAGCTTCTAAGAATTTACCTGAAAAAACAAAATCCCTGATTTGAAAAGGTATATGCACCTCTGTGTTTATCACTACACTATTTGTAATAGCCAAGATATGGAAGCAACCTAAGTGTCCATCAATAAGATGAATGGATAAAAAACATATCATGGGGGCGGAGCCAACA
Organism: Manis javanica; assembly: GCF_040802235.1. NCBI lineage: Eukaryota > Metazoa > Chordata > Mammalia > Pholidota > Manidae > Manis > Manis javanica. Next base: position 111,384,867 of record NC_133156.1, on the reverse strand, counting down.
TGGCAGCATGAGTAGGACAGTGGGAATCTCCTCCCAAAAACATATATATTTTTGAAAATAACAACAAATACAACTAATCCTAAAAGAGAGACCAGAAGACACAGGACAACAGCCAGACTACATCCACTCATGCAAGAGCCCAGCGCTTGGTGAAAGGGGTAAGATACAAGCCCCGGCCTGGTGGGAACCGAGCACACCTCCCCCCAGCTCCCGGCGGGAGGGAAAGGGAGCCCAGGACTGCTAAACACCCAGCCCCAGCCACCCACACCAGAGCGCAGACACAGTGCATGCATGGAGGGCTGGAAACTAGGGAAATAGGGCAGCAAGACCTCTGAGCGGGTTCCGAAGCCCCTGTGACAAAGAAAAGCAAGTGCTTTTTTAAAGTCTTAAAGGGACAGGGACATAACAGCTGGACGGAAACAACAAAGGTCACAGTCCAGTGGCTGGAAATTATAGGGAAAACAGGGCACACTAACCCTCTGGGCAACAGCTCTGAGAACCCTCACAGAGGTAAACAGCCAAACAACCCCCCGTCCATTACCCTCCGGGCTGCAAAGCAGAGAAGCAGCCTAAGGCAAGCCCCGCCCTCAGAAAGGGAGTTTTCTCCATATTGGCCGGCAAGACACAAAGACCCAGTCTACACGCAATTACCCAACACAAGCCACTAGGGGTCGCAGTTGTCCCAGTAAAGAAAGGCCAGTAGCAAGTGAAAAGTTTGGCCCTCCCAGCTGACAGTCAATAGCACCTGTCAACATGAAAAGGCAAAAAAATATGATCCAGACAAGACAAACCCAGACAGCTTCGGCATCTGCTACATCTTCCCCTGAGAAGAAACCTGGGGAGATAGATTTAACCAGTCTTCCTGAAAAAGAATTCAAAACAAAAGTCATAACCATGCTGATGGACTTGCAGAGAAATATGCAAGAACTAAGGAAGGAGAATACAGAAATAAAACAAGCTCTGGAAGGACTTCAAAACAGAATGGATGAGATGCAAGAGACCATTAATGGACTAGAAAACAGAGAACAGGAATGCAGAGAAGGTGATGCAGAGAGAGATAAAAGGATCTCCAGGAATGAAAGAATTCTAAGAGAGCTGAGTGACCAATCGAAAAGGAACAATATCTGCATTATAGGGATACCAGAAGAAGAAGAGAGAGAAAAAGGGATAGAAAGTGTCTTTGAAGAAATAATTACCGAAAACTTCCCCAAACTAGGAGAAGAAATGGCCTCTCAGACCACAGAGGTACACAGAACTCCCATGACAAGGGATCCAAGGAGGGCAACACCAAGACACATAATAATTAAAATGGCAAAGATCAAAGACAAGGACAAAGTATTAAAGGCAGCCAGAGAGTAAAAAAAAGATTACCTACAAAGGAAAACCCATCAGGCTATCATCAGACTTCTCAACAGAAACCCTACAGGCCAGAAGAGAATGGCATGATATACTTAATGCAATGAAACAGAAGGGCCTCGAACCAAGAGTACTGTATCCAGCACAAATATCATTTAAATATGAAGGAGGGATTAAACAATTTCCAGACAAGCAAAAGTTGAGGGAATTTGCCTCCCACAAACCACCTCTACAGGGCATCCTACAGGGACTGCTCTAGATGGGAGCACTCCTAAAAAGAGAACAGAACAGAACACCCAACATATGAAGAAGGGAGGAGGAGGAATAAGAAGGGAGAGAAATAAAGAATCATCAGACTGCGTTTATAATAGCTTAACAAGCAAGTTAAGTTAGACAGTAAGATAGTAAAGAAGCTAACCCTGAACCTTTGGTAACCACAAACTTAAAGCCTGCAATGGCAGTAAGTTCACACCTCTCAATAATCACCCTAAATGTAAATGGACTGAATGCACCAAACAAAAGACACAGAGTAATAGAATGGATAAAAGAGCAAGATCCATCCATATGCTGCTTACAAAAGACTCACCTCAAACCCAAAGACATGCACAGACTTAAAGTCAAGGGATGGAAAAAGATATTTCATGCAAACAACAGAGAGAAGAAAGCAGGTGTTGCAATTCTGGTATCAGACAAAACAGACATCAAAGTAAAGGAAGTAACAAAAGACAAAGAAGGACATTATATAATGATAAAGGGCTCAGTCCAACAAGAGGATATAACCATTATAAATACATATGCACCCAATACAGGAGCACCAACATACCTGAAATAAATACTAACAGAACTAAAGGAGGAAATAGAATGCAATGCATTTATTCTAGGAGACTTCAACACACCACTCACCCCAAAGGACAGATCCACCAGACAGAAAATAAGTAAGGATACAGAGGCACTGAACAACAAACTAGAACAGATGGACCTAATAGACATCTACAGAACTCTACATCCAAAAGCAACAGGATACACATTCTTCTCAAGTGCACATGGAACATTCTCCAGAATAGACCACATACTAGGCCACAAAAAGAGCCTCAGTAAATTCCAAAGATTGAAATCCTACCAACCAACTTTTCAGACCACAAAGGCATAAAACTAGAAATAAACTGTACAAAGAAAGCAAAAAGGCTCACAAACACATGGAGGCTTAACAACACGCTCCTAAATAATCAATGGATCAATGACCAAATCAAAATGGAGATCCAGCAATATATGGAAACAAACGACAACAACAACACTAAGCCCCAGCTACTGTGAGACACAGCAAAAGCAGTCTTAAGAGGAAAGTATATAGCAATCCAGGCATATTTGAAAAAGGAAGAACAATCCCAAATAAATGGTCTAATGTCACAATTATCGAAATTGGAAAAAGAAGAACAAATGAAGCCTAAGGTCAGCAGAAGGAGGGACATAATAAAGATCAGAGAAGAAATAAATAAAATTGAGAAGAATAAAACAATAGCAAAAATCAATGAAACCAAGAGCTGGTTCTTCGAGAAAATAAACAAAATAGATAAGCCTCTAGCCAGACTTATTAAGAGGAAAAGAGAGTCAACACAAATCAACAGTATCAGAAATGAGAAAGGAAAAATCACGACGGACCCCAAAGAAATACAAAGAATTATTAGAGAGTACTATGAAAACCTATATGCTAACAAGCTTGGAAACCTAGGAGAAATGGACAACTTCCTAGAAAAATACAACCTTCCAAGACTGACCCAGAAAGAAACAGAAAATCTAAACAGACCAATTACCAGCAATGAAATTGAAGCAGTAATCAAAAAACTACCAAAGAACAAAACCCCTGGGACAGATAGATTCACCTTAGAATTTTATCAGACATACAGGGAAGACATAATACCCATTCTCCTTAAAGTTTTCCTAAAAATAGAAGAGGAGGGAATACTCCCAAACTCATTCTATGAAGCTAACATCACCCTAATACCAAAACCAGGCAAAGACCCCACCAAAAAAGAAAACTACAGACCAATATCCCTGATGAACGTAGATACAAAAATACTCAACAAAATATTAGCAAACCAAATTCAAAAATACATCAAAAGAATCGTACACCATGACCAAGTGGGATTCATCCCAGGGATACATGGATGGTACAACATTCGAAAGTCCATCAACATCATCCACCACATCAACAAAAAGAAAGACAAAAACCACATGATCATCTCCATAGATGCTGAAAAAGCATTTGACAAAGTTCAACATCCATTCATGATAAAAACTCTCAGCAAAATGGGAATAGAGGGCAAGTACCTCAACATAATAAAGGCCATCTATGGTAAACCCACAGCCAACATTATATTGAACAGTGAGAAGCTGAAAGCTTTTCCTCTGAGATCGAGAACTAGACAGGGATGCCCACTCTCCCTACTGTTATTTAACATAGTACTGGAGGTCCTAGCCACAGCAATTAGACAAAACAAAGAAATACAAGGAATCCAGATTGGTAAAGAAGAAGTTAAACTGTCACTATTTGCAGATGACATGATACCATACATAAAAAACCCTGAAGACTCCACACTAAAACTACTAGAACTGATATCGGAATACAGCAAAGTTGCAGGATACAAAATTAACACACACAAGTCTGTGACTTTCCTATACACTAACAATGAACTAACAGAAAGAGAAATCAGGAAAACAACTCCATTCACAATTGCATCAAAAAAAAAATAAAATACCTAGGAATAAACCTAACCAAAGAAGTGAAAGACTTATACTCTGAAAACTACAAGTCACTCTTAAGAGAAATTAAAGGGGACACTAACAGATGGAAACTCATCCCATGCTCGTGGTTAGGAAGAATTAATATCGTCAAAATGGCCACCCTGCCCAAAGCAATATACAGATTCGATGCAATCCCTATCAAATTACCAGCAACATTCTTCAATGAACTGGAACAAATAATTCAAAAATTCATATGGAAACACCAAAGACCCCGAATAGCCAAAGCAATCCTGAGAAAGAAGAATAAAGTAGGGGGGATCTCACTCCCCAACTTCAAGCTCTACTATAAATCCATAGTAATCAAGACAATTTGGTACTGGCACAAGAACAGAGCCACAGACCAATGGAACAGACTAGAGAATCCAGACATTAACCCAGACATATATGGTCAATTAATATTTGATAAAGGAGCCATGGACATACAATGGCAAAATGACAGTCTCTTCAACAGATGGTGCTGGCAAAACTGGACAGCTACATGTAGGAGAATGAAACTGGACCATTGCCTAACCCCATATACAAAAGTAAACTCAAAATGGATCAAAGACCTAAATGTAAGTCATGAAACCATTAAACTCTTGGAAAAAAACATAGGCAAAAACCTCTTAGCCATAAACATGAGTGACCTCTTCTTGAACATATCTGCCCGGGCAAGGAAAACAACAGCAAAAATGAGCAAGTGGGACTACATTAAGCTGAAAAGCTTCTGTACAGTGAAAGACACCATCAATAGAACAAAAAGGAACCCTACAGTATGGGAGAATATATTTGAAAATGACAGATCCAATAAAGGTTTGACGTCCAGAATATATAAAGAGCTCACACACCTCAACAAACAAAAAACAAATAACCCAATTAAATAATGTGAAGAGGAACTGAACAGACAGTTCTCTAAAAAAGAAATACAGATGGCCAACAGACACATGAAAAGATGCTCCACATCGCTAATTATCAGAGAAATGCAAATTAAAACTACAATGAGGTATCACCTCACACCAGTAAGGATGGCTGCCATCCAAAAGACAAACAACAACAAATGGTGAGGCTGTGGAGAAAAGGGAACCCTCCTACACTGCTGGTGGGAATGTAAATTAGTTCGACCATTGTGGAAAGCAGTATGGAGGTACATCAAAATGCTCAAAACAGACTTACTATTTGACCCAGGAATTCCACTCCTAGGAATTTACCCTAAGAATGCAGCAATCAAGTTTGAGAAAGACAGATGCACCCCTATGTTTATTGCAGCACTATTTACAATAGCCAAGAATTGGAAGCAACCTAAATGTCCATTGATAGATGAATGGATAAAGAAGATGTGGTACATATACACAATGGAATACTACTCAGCTGTAATAAAAGGGCAAATCCTACCATTTGCAGCAACATGGATGGAGCTGGAGGGTATTATGCTCAGCGAAATAAGCCAAGCAGAGAAAGAGAAATACCAAATGATTTCACTCATCTGTGGAGTATAAGAACTAAGGAAAAACTGAAGGAACAAAACAGCGGCAGAATCACAGAACTCAAGAATGGACTAACAGGTATCAAAGGGAAAGGGACTGGGGAGGATGGGTGGGTAGGTAGGGATAAGGGTGGGGGGGAAACAGAAGTGGGGTATTAAGATTAGCATGCATGGGGGGTGGGAGAAAGGGGAGGGCTGTACAACACAGAGAAGACAAGTAGTGATTCTACAACACTTTGCTATGCTGATGGGCAGTGACTGTAAAGGGGTTTATAGGGGGGACCTGGTATAGGGGAGAGCCTAGTAAACATAATATTCATCATCTAAGTGTAGATTAATGATAACAAGAAAAAAAAAGCAGTTCCTGTGTGGTGACCTCCAATAAGTTCTACACAATGGTATAAAGGGCATATAAAAGTGTAGGCAAAGGGTTTGTTTGCGTTTATACAGAGGATCAAAGCCTAATTTGGCTACCCCGAAAATGAACTAAGATATGATATGAAAAAGAACTTCCAACATCAGCACTCTCAGGAAGACTCATGCCAGAAGATGATCATCAAAAAACCCCAACAAAGATCCACGCGCTGCTACAGGTGTAGATGCACTCATCCCACCGGTTCTTGGACTTGCCATGGGAATGATGAAGGAGATATCTAAGCTGGCCTGTGCATACAGTAAAACAACAAATTTGACTGGATCTGCACTGTTGGAACTCAACCAAGAATTAGGAGAAGTGCAAATTGTAGCACTCCAAAATCTTACAACTACAGACTATTTACTGTTAAAAGAACATATGGGATGTGAACAGTCCCCAGGAATGGGTTGTTTTAATTTGTCTGATTTCTCTCAGACTGTTCAAGTTCAGTTGGACAATATCCACCATATCATAGATAACTTTTCACAAATGCCTAAGGTGCCTAACTGGTTTTCTTCATTTCACTGGAGATGTCTGGTAATTATAGGTATGCTTTGGTTATGTGACTGTATTCCTATTATGTTAATGTGTGTGTGCAATTTAATTAGTAGTTTAAAACCTATACATGCTGAAGTTACTATACAAGAAGATATGTCAAAGAAATAATCAATCTTCCCATGTTTTCTTCTGCCTGCTACTTCTATAGCTTTTCTTCTTCCTTCCTAATTACAACCCATAAATAGAATTCGTGCCTCATATCGAATTTACCGTGTATCACAATTCAACCAAGTGGTAAAGATACGTCAAGACAAATGCTGGGCATAGAAGCCACAGGGCATAAATCTGCAAAGAAGTAAAAAACTAACCTTTTCAAACAATAAGGCTTCTCTCTCACTTACCAACTTTACATTTCCCTGTATGGCCTCGGAAGATGACTGGTTAGCCAGAGACGGATAAGATTCCTCAAGGGAGGAATAACCTAAGACAGGCACAGTCGCAGGGAGGCCATCAGGTGAGAAATTGGGGATCAACAGAGGTGAGGCTTAGAACCTCTTCCCCCCTGTTCTGAGAGAAATTTGCTGCATCCGTGGATGTTTTATTGCCCTTGTCTAGCTTGGATTAACACATAGTCTACAGGTACACACCTGATCATCTACATCTGCTCTCTTACAACACTAAACTATGTTTTCTACCTTTATCTTGCATCTATCTACCACTTCAGCATTTTATTAAAAATAATAATAATAAAGAGAGAAATGTGGTATCCACATATAAATCAAGTATAAAAATCAAACGAATATTCATATTTGAACTGACTGCTTATAGTTCACAATGCATGATCAAAACCAAAAGTTTCTGTGATGACTGCCCTTGTACTGTTCACCATGTAACTTATTCACTATGTAAGAATTTTTTCTCCATGTAAGAACTTGTTTGTTATGCTTCAGAAGATTGCAGACTGATGAAAATTAGGCTTGGGGTGGATTAATGATTATACACTGAGCATTGAGTCCCCTATACAGAATTTTATTTTATTGTTGTTAACAACCATTTGATCAATAAATAGGAGAGATGCCCTCACAAAAAAAAAAAAAGTACACACTTCCAATTGTAAAATAAATAAGTAACCGGGATGTAATGTATAGCATAAGGAATATAGTCAAAATATTGTAACAACTTGGTATGGTGATAGCTGGTACCTAGAATTATCATGTATATAAATGTTCGATCCCTGTGTTGTACACCTGAAACTAATGTAATACTGTGTGTCAACTACCCTTCAATAAAAAATAATTATCTAAAAAAAAATTTAAAAAAGAACATATCATACATATACACAATGGAATATTATTCAGCTATAAAAAGAAAATACATCCTGCCATTTGCAACAACATGGATGGATCTAGAGGGTATTATGCTCAGTGAAACAAGCCAGTTGTAGAAAGACAAAGACCATATGATTTCACTTATTTGTGGAGTATAAAAAAAAAGCAAAACAAAAGGAATAAAATAACAGTAGATTCATAAACATCAAGAAGAGACTAGTGGTTACCATGGGGGAGGTGTTGAGGCAGGTGGGGAGGGAGGATGAAGGGGATAAAGGGGCACAAAAATTCGCAATCACAATGTAAGTTGGTCAGGAGAATAGTAGTACAGCATGGAGAATAGTCAATGACTCTGTAATATCTTAATACATTAAGAGATAGTAACTGCAGGGGTGAGGATTTAATAATATGGGTAACTGTTGAACCCCTGTGTTATGTATCAATGATACATAAAAAAACACAGAAGGAACAAAATAGCAGACTCGTAGACATTGAGAAGTGACTAGAGGTTACTACACGGGAGGGGTTGGAGTGGTTCGGGGGAGAGGTAGAGGGGTATAAAGGGACACAGTAATTCTCAACCACAATATAAGTTGGTCACAGGGATAGTAATATAGCATGAAATAGAGTCAATGATTCTGTAATATCTTTCTATGTTGATAGTAACCTCACTGAGGAGGTGAGGATTTTACAATATGGGTAACTGTTGAACCACTGTGTTATACATTTGAAATTAATGTAAGATTTTATATCAACAATACTTCGATTAAAAAGAAACATGAGGGAAGGGAATTAAATTCTATCAAGGAAAAAGATGTTGATGCTTAGGATTCTATAAGGGCAGGGATCTGAAGTTCACAGATGTACAAGGTGTGCTCCACAGGCTTTTCTGACTAAGCTGACCCTCCTTAGTCTCCAACCAATCACTTCTAAGATGTGCTAAAAACATGAATATATTCCTGCTTAAAGTTAGACTTTTGTTGCTAACTGCCAATGCCCCACAAGGACTCAGATCTAGTGCTGACTCTGCCATAGCCTAAATCAGCTAGTTTTAAGTGACAATGTCACCAGTGCTTAGTAAATAGCACAATAGTGAGACTAAAAAGGAGGAAATACAAAAAAGTTCTCAGTTGCAGTATTTCTTACTAGGGCTTGTCTAGGTCATGAGCAAAATAAATTGGAGCCCTCCAATTCAGGGAACAGGAAATGAAGAAAGTCTGCCCTTTTAATAAAAATAGCATCACATCCTTCCTGTGCATACTTTAAAAATAAATATTTTACTAGTTTATGGTTATTTAAGTACCCTTCACTATATTCCCTTGGAACAACTCTTACCCTGGGCTGAGCCACCCTCTCATTGATAAACCTCAGCACTCTTGACTTACTGTGCTTTCTCAGGCTCTCAGCCTGGGTGGCCAGGGAGCAGTGCCACAATTAGACCCAAACTAGAGTAGGATCAATGAGGAGCTGAGGAGATACCAAACTATGCCTGAAGATTGGAGCCCCATATTTTCAGTTGAGAAGTGCTGTGGGTAAATCCCAAGGAACTACCTACCTGGGGCTGAGGCTTATGCAGTGCCCCATTCTCCACCAGTATAGTATGAAAGAAGAGAAGCCCAACCCTGAGGGAATGTACCAGGAATGTGAAATACAAGAGAATAAACCTAGGTCTGAGTTTCAGCATTTCCTGAATACCTTCTACGGCCAGGCAATGTGCTAGTGCTGAGGAAAGAGACATAAATGATGAATGATCAAGTGGGTCCCTAACCTTAAAAAGCTCACCCTGCAATGTTTTGTAAGATTTTCTCACATTTTCATTTAGCCATTTTATAGTTTTAGCTCTTATATTTATGTCTGTTATCCATTCTCAGTTCATTTTTGTGTGTGATGTGAGGTAAGAGTAGAGGCTCACTTTTCTGTACACAGCCATCCAGCACCCTTTATTCAAAAGATCATTCTTTCCCCATTGGATTGCTTTGATACCATTTCCAAAAATCAACTGGCCATATATGCATGGGCCTATTTGTGGACTTACTGTTCTGTTCCATTGATCTTTTTATGGTTATACCTATACTACATTGTCTTGGTTTCTAGTTCTTTATCATAAGTCTTAAAACTAGGTAGTGTTAGGTCTTCCAATTTTGTTCTTCCTTTTCAAAATTGCTTTGGTTTTTCTACATCTTTTGCATTTCCACATCAAGTTCTGTCTGAAAAAAAAAAAGCCTGCTGATATTCTGACTGAATTTGAGGTGACTTTATAAATCAATTTGGAGAGAATAAACATCTTAATAATACTATTCCCAAATTCATGAACACACAAATTTCTTTTTGGTCCCTATGCCTGAGTTATCAATCTTTCTAAGTATTTTGGGGGGAATTTTTTTAGAAGAGTATCTCTAAAAGACTCTGTTATATATAGCATATATATATATAATATTGAGGACATAAATGCTGTCTAATATTAAAGGTTAATAACAGTACCCAAGAAAGGATATGAAGGTACATTATTATTGCAACAAATAACAGAAAATGTACGTCTTTACATCTAATTTTGCCAGTATCCTTTTTCACTAATAGACTTTTCTTCAACTGACACACTATTTGGTCTTTATGTGTTTATTCTCCTTGGAGTGTGTAAATATGATGTCTAGTTTCACTTCTACTTGAAGGATATTCACCTTCACTTTCAGCCTTTCACTCTGACAGAGTGATCCTCAACTCTGATGTAAACAGCATGCAATATTTGATCCCTGAATAACAGAAAACTGTGAAACCTTAAGACTTCACATCTAGGTTCTTCCTAATGGAAATAAGAAAGGACTTCATCTCTTTAGACATTTCAGTGTGATGTATGACTGGGACTAATATCCAACAATCCATGCAACAGATCAATCAAAAAGATGTCCTCCAAAAACCATCCAAAGAACTATTTTGTTGCAAACCAGCTGAATATAAGCCTTGTTCATAAAGATAAGGACATGTTTCTCTGTAACTTCAAGTGTCTAGTCGGAAGAGAGCTGAACTTCAATGAAATTTTAATGTATGCAAAAGTTGCCTTCAACAGCCCATACATTTAATTTTTTGAATCCGTAGCCTCAGGCAGTTCCCCCTGCTTCTGAGAGACCAGCAGCACAGTGCCTTCTCCCCACATCCAGAACGGGTCCATGCTTCTAATATTTCTCTCCCACAAATCCTAGAATTAGAGGCTATCGATGTTGAGAACGGTCTTAGATATCATCTAATCCAATCCTCTTGTTTGAAAACTGGGAAAATGAGGCCTGGGAACATAAAATCACTTATGCATAGTCATACCATAAAGTACTAATGCAGAAACTAGAACAGAACTGAAGCTTTCTGCCATTCACTACATTAAGAGTGTCACAGAGAATACCATATCATTGAGATTAGTTAAAACTTTTTTTTGATATCACTAATGTACAATTACTTGAACAACACTATGGTTAATAGTCTCCCCCCATTATCAAGTCCCTCCCACCACATAGCCCCTTACAGTCACTGTCCATCAGCATAAGATGCTATAGAATCATTATTTGTCTTCTCTGTGCTATACTGCTTTCCTGGTGACCACCCCTGCATATTATGTTTGCTAATCGTAATGCCCCATTTTCCCCCTTATCCCTCCCTTCCCACCCACCCTCCAAAGTCCTCTTCCCTTGGTAACTGTTAGTCCATTCTTGGGTTTTGCAAGTCTGCTGCTGTTTTGTTCCTTCAGTTTTTTCTTTGTTCTTATACTCCACAGATAAGTGAAATCATTTGATACTTGTCTTTCTCTGCCTGGCTTATTTCACTGAGCATAATACCCTCTAGCTCCAACCATGTTATTGGAAATGGTAGGATTTGTTTTCTTCTTATGACTGAATAATATTCCATTGTGTATATGTACCACATCTTCTTTATTCATTCATCTACTGGTGGACACTTAGGTTGCTTCCATTTCTTGGCTATTGTAAATAGTGCTGCGATAAACATAGCGGTGCATCTGTCTTTTTCAAACTGGAGTGCTGCATCCTTAGGGTAAATTCCTAGGAGTGGAATTCCTGGGTCAAATGGTATTTCTATTTTGAATTTTTTGAGGAAACTCCATACTGCTTTCCACAATGGTTGAACTAGTTTACATTTCCACCAGCAGTGTAGGACAGTTCCCCTTTCTCCACATCCTCACCAAAATTTGTTGTTGTTTGTCTTTTGGGTGTTGGCCATCCTAACTGGTGTCAGGTGATATGCATTGTGATTTTAATTTTCATTTCTCTAATGATTAGCAATGTGGAGTATCTTTTCATGTATCTGTTGACCATCTGAACTTCTTCTTTGGAGAATTGTCTGTTCAGCTCCTCCCCCCATTTTTTAATTGGCTTATTTCCTTTTTCTTTGTTGAGGTGCATGAGCTCCTTATATAATTTGGATGTCAACCCCTTATCAGATATGTCATTTATGAATATATTCTCCCATACTGTATGATGTCTTTTTGTTCTACTGATGGTATCCTTTGCTATACAGAAGTTTTTTAGTTTGATATAGTCCCACTTGTTCATTTTTGCTTTTGTTTCCCTAGCCAGGGGAGATACATTCATAAAGAAGTTGCTCATGTTAATGTCCAAGAGATTTTTGCCTATATTTTTTTCTAAGAGTTTTATGGTTTCATAACTTACATTCAAGTCCTTTATCCATTTTGAGTTTACTTTTGTGTATGGGGTTAGACAATGATCCAGTTTCATTCTCTTACATGTAGCTGCCCAGTTTTGCCAACACCAGCTGCTGAAGAGGCTGTCGTTTCCCCATTGTATATCCATGGCTCCTTTATCATATATTAATTGACCATATATGCTTGAGTTTATATCTGGACTCTCTATTCTGTACCACTGGTCTGTGAGTTTGTTCTTGTGCCAGTACCAAATTGTCTTGATTACTGTGGCTTTTTAGTAGAGCATGAAGTCAGGGAGCATAATTCCGCCACTTTATTCTTCCTTCTCAGGATTGCTTTGGCTATTTGGGGTCTTTTGTCATTCCATTTGAATTTTAGAACTATTTGCTCTAGTTCATTGAAGAATGCTATAGGTATTTTGATAGGGATTGCACTGAATCTGTAGATTGCTTTAGGCAGGATGGCCATTTTGACAATATTATTTCTTCCTAGCCAAGAGCATGGGATGTATTTCCATTTATTAGTGTCCTCTTTAATTTCTCTTAAAAATGTCCTGTAGTTTTCAGGGTATAGGTCTTTCACTCCTTGGTTACATTTATTCCTAGGTAGTTTATTCTTTTTGATGCAATTGTGAATGGAATTGTTTTCCTGATTTCTCTTTCTGCTAGTTCATCATTAGTGTATAGGAAAACAACAGATTTCTGTGTATTATTTTGTATCCCACAACTTTGCTGAATTCATATATTAGATCTAATAGTTTTGGAGTGGATTCTTTAGGGTCTTTTATGTACAATATCATGTCATCTGCAAGCAGGACAGTTTGACTTCTTCCTTGCCTACCTGGATGCCTTTTATTTCTTTGTGTTGTCTGATTGCCGTGGCTAGGACCTCCAGGACTATGTTGAATAAAAGTGGGGAGTGTGGGCATCCTTGTCTTGTTCCTGATCTTAAAGGAAAAGCTTTCAGCTTCTCACTGTTAAGTATGATGTTGGCTGTGGGTTTGTCTTATTTGGCCTTTATTATGTTGAGGTACTTGCCCTCTATATCCATTTTGTTGAGAGTTTTTATCATGAATGGATATTGAATTTTGTCAAATGCTTTTTCAGCATCTATGGAGATGATCATGTGGTTTTTGTCCTTCTTTCTGTTGATGTAGTGGATGATGTTGATGGATTTTTGAATGTTGTACCATCCTTGCATCCCTGGGATGAATCCCACTTGATCATGATGGATAATCTTTTTAATGCATTTTTAAATTCAGTTTGCTAATATTTTGTGGAGTATTTTTCTATGTTCATCAGGGATATTGGTCTGTAATTTTCTATTTTTGTGGTGTCTTTGCCTGGTTTTGGTATTAGAGCAATGTTGGTCTCATAGAATGAGTTTGGGAGTATTCCCTCCTCTTCCACTTTTTGGAAAACTCTAAGGAGGATGGGTATTAGGTCTTTACTAAATGTCTGATAAAATTCAGCAGTGAAACCATCTGGTCCAGGGATTTAGTTCTTAGGTAGTTTTTTTTATTACCAATTCAATTTCTTTGCTGGTAATTGGTCTGTTCATATTTTCTGTTTCTTTCAGCCTTGGGAGGTTATATTTTTCTAGAAAGTTGTCCATTTCTTCTAGGTTATCCAGTTTGTTTCCATTTAATTTTTCATAGTACTCTCTCATAATTCTTTGTATTTCTGTGCTGTCTGTAGTGATTTTTCCTTTCTCATTTCTGATTCTGTTTATGTGTGTACACTCTCTTTATTTTCTTGATAAGTCTGGTTAGGGGTTTATCTATTTTGGTTATTTTCTCAAAGAACCAGCTTCTGCTTTCATTAATTCTTTCTATTGTTTTATTCTTCTCAATTTTATTTATTTCTGCCTTAATCTTTATTATGTTCCTCCTTCTCCTGACTTTAGGCCTCATTTGTTCTTCTTTTCCAGTTTAATTAATTGTGAGTTTAGACTGTTCATTTGGGAATGTTCTTTCCTGAGGTAGGCCTGTATTGCAGTATATTTCCCTCTTAGCATGGCCTTCCCTGTGTCCACAGATTTTGTGTTGTTGAATCATTGTTGTCATTTGTCTCCATATATTGCTTGATCTCCATTTTTATTTGGTCGTTGATCCATTATTTAGGATAATGTTATTAAGCCTCCATGTGTTTGTGGGCTTTTTCGCTTTCTTTGTGTAATTTATTTCTAGTTTCATACCTCATGATCTGAGAAGGTGGTTGGTACAATTTCAATCTTTTTGAATTCACTGAGGTTCTTTTTGTGACCTAGTATATGATCTATTCTTGAAAATGTTCCATGTGCACTTGAGAAGAATGTGTATCCTGTTGCTTTTGGATGGAGTGTTCTGTAGATGTCCGTTAGGTCCATCTGTTCTAATACATTGTTCAGTGCCTCTGTCTCTTTACTTATTTTCTGTCTGATTGATCTGTCCTTTGGAGTGAGTGGTGTGTTGAAGTCTCCTAAAATGAATGCATTGCATTCTGTTTCCCCCTTTAATTCTGTTACTATTTGTTTCACATATGTAGATGATCCTGTGTTGGGTTCATAGATATTTATAATAGTTATATCCTCTTGTTGGACTGACCTCTTTATCATTATGTAATGTCCTTCTATATGTCTCTTGTTATTTCCTTTGTTCTGAAGTCTATTTTGTCTGATACAAGTACTGCAACTCCTGCTTTTTTCTCCCTCTTAGTTGCATGAAATATCTTTTTCCATCCCTTTACTTTCAGTCTGTATATGTCTTTGAGTTTGAAGTGAGTATTTTGTAGGCATGATATAGACGGGTCGTGTTTTTTAATCCATTCAGTGATTCTATGTCTTTTGATTGGTGCATTCAGACCATTTATATTTAGGGTGATTATCAATAGGTATGTACTTATTGCCATTGCAGGCTTTAGATTTGTGGTTACCAAAGGTTCAAGGGTAATTCCCTTACTATCTAGCAGTCTAATTTAACTCACTTTGTGTGCTATTACAAACACAACCTAAAGGTTCTCTTCCCTCCCCCTTTTTCTTCCTCCTCCATTCTTTGTATGTTATGAATCATATTCTGTACTCTTTGTCTATCCCCTGGGTTACATCTATTTAGCCTTAGGAACACTTTCATCTATAGGAGTCCCTCCAAAATGCACTGTAGAGGTGGTTTGTGGGAAGTAAATTCTCTCAACTTTTCTTAACTGAAAATTGTTTAATCCCTCCTCCAAATGTAAATGATAACTTTTCTGGGTATAGTATTCTTGGTTCAAGGCCCCCCTGCTTCATTGAATTAAATATATCTTGCCACTCCCTTCTTGCCTGTAAGGTTTCTGTTGAAAAGTCTGATGATAGCCTGATGGGTTTTCCTTTATATGTGATCTTTTTTCTCTCTCTAACTGCTTTTAAAAGTCTGTCTTTATCCTTGATCTTTGTCATTTTAATTATTATATGCCTTGATGTTGTCTTCCTTGGGTTCCTTGTGTTGGGAGATCTGTGCACCTCCATGGCTTGAGAGACTATCTCCTTCCCCAGATTGGGGAAGTTTCCAGTAATTACCTCCTCAATGACACTTTCTATCCCTTTTTCTCTCTTTTCTTCTTCTGGTACCCCTATAATAGGAATATTGTTCCATTTGGATTCATCACACAATTCTCTCAATATTTTTTCATTCTTAGAGATTCTTTTTTCTCTTTGTGCCTCAGCTTCTTTGTATTCATCTTCTCTAATTTCTATTCCATTTTCCATCTCTTCTACTACATCTAATCTGCTTTTAAATCTCTCCATTGTATGTTTCATTTCAGATATGGAATTTCTTAATGATTGAATCTTTGACCTAAATTCGTTCCTGAGTTCTTGAATATTTTTCTGTACCTCCATAAGCATGTTTATGATTTTTATTTTGAACTCTCTTTCAGGCAGATTGGTGAGTTCAGTTTCATTTGACCTTTTTTCTGGGGTTTGTGAGATTTTGGTCTGAACCATGTTCTTTTGATGTTTCATATTTCTGTGTGGTGCCCACTAGTGCCCAGAATCTCCAGTCTGTGGAGCTGCTCGGCCCCTAGAGTGATTTTGGGGGTCATAGGGGAGCAGAGCTGGTGCCTGGGGTGAGGAAAGATCTGTTTCCTGATTCCCATCTGCAACGCCTGTCTCCGGTGTCAGAGCCAGTGGGCCAAGCACACAGGTGTGTAAGCCTCTGTACTTTGTGTCTCTAGCTGTTGTAGGCGGGGCCTCCCTCTAGCTGGCCTGATGCCAGCACAGTGACTGCAGGTTTGTGAACAGGTACTGGCAGGCTGGGAGGAAGGCACAGCAGGCTGCGTGTCACAGTGGGGTGCCTCAGAGCTGAGTAGGCAGCCAGGGGGATGGAGCACCTGAAGCTCCTCAAAGTTCCCAACCAGCTGGGCAAAGCGTGCCCAGAAAACCTTGTCCAGCTCTCCCCTCCCCCACGCAGAAAGCTCTGTGCAAACCCCGCTCCTTCAGCAGCCCTCTTGCTGTTAGGAAGCCTCTCAGACCGCCTGCTTTTCCCTTCTTCCAGAGTGGTTGGGTGTGGATCCCCTCTTCCACAAATGGCCAGAATCTGTCTCTCAAGCACTCCACGTGTCTGAGCTCCCCAACGTCCAGAGCACCGCACAGTGTAGGTTTCTGCTCCCAAAGCAGACCTTCAGGGCTGAGTGTTCAGCAGTCCCAGGATCCCACCCCCTCCCCCACTCCATTTATCTTTCTCCCCCCAGTGAGCTGGGGTGGGGGAAGGGCCTGGGTACCACCTGATTAAGGCTTTCATACGTTACCCTGTTTCGTGAGGTCTGCTCTGTTCGTGAGGTCTGTGTGCAGTCTGGTTCAGCCTTCTTGTTGTTTTAGGAGTAGTTGTATCAATTAACTACATTTTCATACTATCTGTGGTTTGGGGAGGAATTCTCCATCTTACCTCTCATGCTGCCATCTTGAATCAGATTAGTTTAAACTTTTATGTTAAGGTTCTGTAGGATAGCTCCATTTATTTTTTCTTTTTAATTAAAAGTAATACACAATAATTTTTTTTAAAGAAAATTTTGAAGTGAATACTCCAGGTATTACAATTTAAAATGAAATATTTTGGAAGGGTTATAATTAACCTGACTGCTTTAACTGCACCTGGGGCCCCACATGTAGCTATAGAGACACACCTTTTAACATGCACAAACACATATGAACCTTTTTCAATATTCAGGAAATATAACAGGATAATCACAATTAGCACAAAGAGTATTAAATGAGTTCAAATCAATAGACTAATGTTACCCACCTCCCCAAAACATGAAAATGTGACATTAATGGTAAGAATGGCATATCATGGTTATAAAATTCCTTTGCATGCGATATTCTGAGCCAGATGTATTACCTCTCCCAAGGTCCTGAAGCCAAAGTTGGGAGAAATTTTTATTTTCAGCTGTTGACTCAATTTTGTTTCCTTTGGACAGTTTCAACTGTTACTGGCTTCAACTCCAATTTTGAGAAGACAACTCGAAACCCATATATTTAATCATACATGTCCTGTTTGGCATTGACTTTTAAGAAGCTTATGAGTGAGCAATAAGTTCACTGCTTTTTCTATGGTGAGATATGTAGAATAAGAGACACATCTGTTTTTTTAATTATGCAATTTATTTAAACTGAAAATTTTCCCACCTCATTTTTCCCACCTATCCCCTTTGCTCTAGCAGCCACCAATCTGTTCTCTGTGTGAATGAGCTCATTTTTTCTTGTTTTGTTTTGTTTTGTTTTGTTGTGTAGAATCCATTTAAAAGAGATCTTGCGATATTTGTCTCTCTGTCTGACATATTTCACTTAACATAATACTCTTGAGGTCCATCCATGTTTTTGCAAATGGCAAGATCTCATTCTTTTTTTATGACTGAATAATATTCAGATAATATAAATACTCCATGCCCACACATACACACACCGCAATATTTCTTTATCCATTCAAACATTAATGGACACTTGAGTTATTTCCACATCTTAGCTGTTGTTAATAACAAATCAATGAACATGGGGGTACACATGTTTTTTTGATTTAGTGTTTTTGTTTTCTTCAGATAAATATCCAAAAGTGGAATTGCTCCATCACATGGTAGTTCTATTTTTAATTTTTGGCAGGACCTCCATATTTTCCATAGTGGCTTCATCAATTTACATCCCCATCAACAGTGCACAAAGGTTCCCTTTTCTCCATATCTTCACCAAAACTTGTTATTTCTAGTCTTTTTTTATAACAGCCTTTCCAACGGTTGTGAGGTGATAGCTCATTGTAGTTCTGAATTGCATTTCCCTGATGAATAATAATGTTGAACATCTTTTTATGTACCTACTGGCCATCTGTATGTCTTCTTTAGAAAAATGCCCCTTCAGATATTCTGCCCTTTTAATTGGATTTTTTTTTTTGCTATTGAGTTGTGTAAATTATTTATATACTTTGTATATCAGGTCCTTATGAGATACAGGATTTGCAAATATTTTCTCCCATTTGGCAAGTTTTATTTGATTGATGGTTTTCTTTGCAGTGCAGAAGCTCTTTAGTTTGATGTAGCCCCACTTGTTTATTTTTACTTTTTCTGCCTTTGCTTTTCATGTCAACTTCAAAAAATCATCACCAAGATCTGCGACAAAGAGCTTATCACCTATGTTTTCTTCTAGGAACTTAAAGATTTCAGGTCTTACACTCAAGTCTTTATTCCATTTTTAGTTCATTAAGACAGTGGTTCACTTTCATTCTTTTTCTTGTGACTATCCAATTTTCCCAGCACCTTTTATTCAAGAAATTGTTTTCCCATAGTATAATTTTGACTCCTTTGTCATAAATTAATTGACCATTTATGTTTGAGTTTCAGATACTGTAAAAAATGTGCAAGTCTCTCTTAGTCCTACAAAATCCCACTCCCACACCCAACATACTTTTATTCTCAGATAGTGACATATCTTTCTTTGCATTTACAATTATTTCTACATATAATTTTTAAGGCAATTTTAAACAAATAATACTGTAATTACCTATTGTTGGCAATTTGGTTTGCCTCCTTGTTTACTTACCATATTGGAGGTCTGCCACATAATATGCCACACTGTACCAAATAGTCTGTTATCCATTCAACATCATAGCTTCCTCCTTCTATGTTCTTACTATCACAAGGGAGAAGGCCAGGAACACATTTCCCAGAAATCCTTTCAATTATGTTTCTGGGTTAAGTTCTGTCAGTAAGGGGTACTCTTGCAAGACTGAGAGGGAAATAGATAAGGAAAGCAAGTATTTTCTTTTTTCATTGTTTTTTTATTGATATAATCTTAGTTTCAAATATACAAAACAGTGGTTCAACAGTTACCCATATTATTAAATCCTCATCCCTACTAATACAGCTACCATCTGTCTACATAGGAAGATGTTACAGAATCACTGGCTACATTCTCCATGCTGTACTACTTCCCGGTGACTGGCCTACATTATGATTGAGAATTTTGTGCCACTTTATCCCACTCACCTTCCCACTCCAGCTCCTTCCTCATGGAAACCACTGGTCCCTTCTGTGTTTATTAGTCTAATGCTGTTTTGTTCATTGTTTTGTTCTTCTTATATACATTTTACTGTATTTTTTCAACAAATTAAAATCATACTATATTCTGCTATATTATATTGAGCACTTGTCTGTGATAAAATTGTCCTCAAAACAGTTTTAAAAGAATATATTATTTCATTTCAGGTAGCATAATATATTTCCCTATTCTCCTGTTGTTCGATATTTTACTTCCTCCCAATTTTTGGTTTATAAATGAAGCTGAAATTCAAATATTATATATAAATCTTTAGCAGCCTCTTTAAAATTTTTCTTAGGATAGATATCTACCAGTGAATTCATAGGATCAAAGGGCATACACATACACAGAAGGTGTGTTTCTATATATTCTACCATTCCATTTGGTAGAGGTGGAGGGTTGAGTTAGCCATGTTTAGCCACATCCCAGTTTTATTTCCCTTCTCCACCTTCACCCCTCTAGGTGTTCAGGGTCTTACCTTCCAGTTAGCGATATCTAAGAGTGTCCTAAACCATTGAAAAGAGGGGTTTTTGCACACAGTCAAATGGGAATTGAGCATAATCTCTCCTGAATGATCACTGGAAGATATGCTGGTTGCTGGAGCTGGAAGGCTCTCACCAATGTCAATATGGAAACATCCGTGTAGGTCTTCAGCACACTCTATGTATAATATTCACTGAAATGGAAGCAAAATCGTCCACAGATGCTATTTTTGCTTCCAAATGATTCCCTAGTGTTAGCTGTACTCAACCTAGTATAAGCTAGAACCAACTCCATTACTTCCCATAAAGATCTCTGCAGGTAGAAGTGCCTCTTTACTCTGCCAAGCATTTAGTGTTGCATAGATTCTTGCAAGCTGCTTCAAACGTTTTGCAATGCCTTGGTCTACAAACATGTAAATAAGAAAAATTATGTACTGTGGAATAGGAACTGGCAAACTACTACAGCCCACAGGCCAAATCTGGTCTGCAGCTTGTTTTTGTAAGTAAAGTTTTATAGGAACACAGCCACGTCCATTAATTTACATGTTGTCTATGGCAGACTTCTATTATAAATGCGGGGTTAAGCAGTTGTGACAGAGACCTTATGGGCCCCAAGCTTAAAATATTTTTATCTCGTCCTTTATAGAAAAATGTCTCTTCCTGTTGCTCTAGAATATAGGCTACAATTATTGAACTAGGTACTGTATTCATATACTTAAGTCTCTCCTACTCATTTGTTGAGCTGCTTACTCTACTTTGAATGTCCTGTATTATGTTAGTGCATTGTCAGAGCAAGTGGCCTCCTTAACTTCAGACCATTTTGCCCTCCAGCCATAATTAATTTTTAAATTTCACTCCTCTCCTCCCATTCAATTCTGGTTCACAATTTATGGGCATACATTATGTATCAGAGACCTAAATGAACAATGAGTATGTTAAGTGGCATTTTTCTCCCTGAAAATGGAGGACTTAAGTATTTTCAAATGCTTGGTGAGCAGCATTATTGCTATTTCTGTTTCTCTTATTCATAGTAAATATTTTGCTGAGTTTGTATGTTCATATCATTTCCATCACAAAAGACTCTACAAACTCAGGATTACCTCATTCCAAAAGAAACAAAGGGGAAAAGGAATTAGGCTGAAGGGAAAGCTGAAGTAAAACCATTTTTGGTGATATCAATGGAACTTAGAAATAACAATGTGTATTTCTTTCAAATAAATGTGCCCTTCTCAAGAGGCTTCCGTGGCATAGAAAACTATTTCTAAAGTCCTAAAAATTGCCACTAAACGTAAAGGAAGATAGAAAGGATCATTAAAAATAAAAATCAATTAAAGAAATTCTAAAATTTAAAATAGTTGCCTAAATCAAATTAAAAAACACAAGAGAAAAACATACAGCTGTTTAAAAGTACAAATAAAATTGCAAGATACCCTTGTCAACTAAAGAGCTAGTTAATCACTGTTTCCCAACTGACGTAACAAGGATGTACTTGCGTGTATTATTTACAAGACCAAATACATGATTAATAAAAAGACTTAGTTTAAAACACCCTCTTTTAATGTTTTTGTTATACAAGTGGACCCAGATTTGTGATTAAAACTTGTCACAGAAGAATGTGAAAAAGTGGTATGAATCATTACTGATTTCCTGTCTTGCCCTTTTCCAAAGAAACCCATCCTTTTCCTCAACCAAAAACACATAAAATGCTAACAGTTATAAAACCCTGTAGAAAAGAAAGTAATTTTTTAAAAATTTAATCTCTAATAAAAAGCTTTCTTACGTAGATACTCATACGTCACTTAAGTCCTTTCTGGAGGTGCAAGAGTGATTCATAGTTTCATATAGTTAGAGATAATTTCAGAATGAGCCCCTTTTGTTTAAATGAATGTGAAACCTTTTTGCCAAGCTGTGGAAACTACAGCTTTCATTGGCATATTGACATGTAAAAGGTAAGACAGTCTTTGGTAGCTTTAACTAGAGTCTTATATGAGGAAAAAAAGGCCTAAAGGATCTCCAGAGACTTCTTGAACCTATATTACTATCCTACTGTTTGATGAAATCCAAGGGTTGTTCAAGTAAAAATCAATTTTCAAAACTTCACATAATGTTGAAAGATAGATCCATTTCCAAGTTTTCATTTTCAGGAATCCTTCTCAAACCAATATCCATTCTTCTGCCTTTTTCCCTTTCTTCCTTGTACCCTGGGAATTGGGTATTAAATTCATTTTTTCCCTTCCCCCACCACCATTCCCACCTCATCTCTCTATCTGAGGTAGAAAACCCAAGGAAAGGCCAAAGTTGTTTTAACCCAGGAAGAGAGGGGGCTTTCTGGCATCGCAGCATTGTTAGGGCATGGTATAGAAGGGCCTGCGATATCTCATCCTGACTCTGTAACCGATTAACCACCAGATAAGGCAAAGCTGTTTTCCTTTAACCTTGTAGTAAAGGTATAAAAGACATGGCCCCACTGCGCTCAGGGCTTAGCCTTTGGATATGAATCTGCTGAGCCAGTGCCAGCACTAATAAGCTCTGCCTCTCACCAAACATCTCGGTGCCCTGACTCCTTGCTCTGTCTTGGAACTCTGGAAATCTCAGTTCCTGCGGTTCCTGCAAAATTTCCTGGGGGCTCATCCGAGATTTGGAGACAGTGTATTCACCTCCTTTGTTGCCAGAGCACTGTTCCCTGGATGCTGGGAGAAGTGATTTCACCTGGTGCCAACAGACAATTGTTCCATAGGGGACTCGCCCCAACGAACAGGTCAGGGATATAACCCGAATGCACAATGGAACCCAGTGAGATGTGAGAACCAGTGGGGAGCCTTCACCCAACTGATGGTAAGAACCCAGGTTCAAAGCAGACCTGTCTTAAGAGACAGAAGGGGAGCCTCACCCTCCCAGGGTCACCTGAGTAGCCACATCTGGGGTGAAACCACAGCCCAAAGGAAAAGGGTAGAGGGTGGAAGTGCGGTGAGACTCTCATGAATGGCAACTATG
Organism: Manis javanica; assembly: GCF_040802235.1. NCBI lineage: Eukaryota > Metazoa > Chordata > Mammalia > Pholidota > Manidae > Manis > Manis javanica. The sequence goes on along the minus strand of NC_133156.1, from coordinate 111,361,328 downwards.
TGAGACGTGGCCTAGCTACGAAGCAAGTGTGACTGATTAATGATTCCGTAGCAGTCCTCATATGGTTTAGGGCAGCCCTGCTCAAAAGAATCCTACCTGGGAATTATATGGTCCCACCAATGCCAAGAGGTGCCAGAAATATCTCTGCAAGGAGAGCAACCAGACACAGATGAAGGGTGTAACCAACCTTCCAACCCATCCCTCCCAAACCCAAACAGTCCTTCTTTTGTGTTTGTGTAGGTAAAGGGAGGTATGGGTGGTAAACAGAGTAAGCACACCCCCTTAGAGTGCATGCTTAGGTACTTCAAGAAGGGTTTCAGAGATGATTATGGTGTCAAACTTGGTCTTGAGAAACTCCAGACATATTGTGACATAGATTGGGTCTCCTTTGAGGTTGGTTGGCCATCTGAGGGATCTCTAGAGAGACAGCTAATTGGCAAAGTCTTTCAGCTAGTCACAGGGAGCCCCGGACTCCCAGACCAGTTCCCTTACATTGCCTGTTGGCAAGATGCAGTCCTGTCCAGGCTGTCCTGGCTGAAACCATGTTTAGAAGAAAATTGTAAAATTATGTTGGCCTGAGTGGTGGCTTCTTCCAAGTGCCCTCCTGATCCAAAGAAGCCGTCCTCACCAGTGAGCCAGAAGAAACAACTCCACCGTATGTTCCTCCACCCATTCACCCACCTTTACTGACTGCCCTGCCATCGGTCGAGTCCACCAAAGGGTCTCAGGCAGAGGGCAACCCAGATGGGACTGTGGAAAGTGCCGCCATTTGTGTACCATCCCCCTCACCACCAACCTCAGAGCCTCCAGTGCTGACCCTGCAGCTCCCCCATCAGAGGGACCAATCTACCTTGGGCAGGGACTCCCCTAGAAATCGCAGCCAAGGAGCCCTGCAGGTGCCCCTGCATAAGACACATGGCCCTATCTTCTATGAACAGGACAGGCATGTTCAAGGGGGACGAGTCTTTGTTTACCAGCCATTCACTACTACTGACCTTTTAAATTGAAAGAATCATACTCCAGCTTATTCTGAAAAACCTTAGGCCATGATTGACTTGTTACAATCTATAATTCAAATTCATGAACCCACCTGGACAGATGTCCACCAGTTCCTCCAACATTATTCAATACAGAGGAGAGGCACGGAATAACCTAGATGGCCATAAAGTGGCTGGAAGACCATGCCCCGGATGGAACTCTCAACACCCAAGCATATGCCCAAAATCATTTCCCAGGGAAGACCCCCACTAGGACCCAAATCATGACTGGGATTACCAGATACTAAAAGGGTATCAGGAGGCTCTTATAAGTGAAATGAAAGAAGGAGGGAAAAGGGCCATGAGTATAGCCAAAACCTCTGAAGTCTTCCAGGGACCTAAAGAGAGTCCAGCTCTGTATTATGAGATGCTGTGTGAGACCTTCAAGCTCTATACTCCATTCAACCCCACAACAGTGGATGTTTAATGCTGCCTTTGTCAGTCAAGCCCAGGGAGACATTAGGAAAAAGCTACACAAGCTTGAGGGCTTCGCTGGGAAGAATGCAAGCAAGCTGATGGAAGTGGCAACTAAAGTTTTTGTTAACCGAGATCAAGAGGCCAAAGTTTATGTTAACTCAGAACCAAGGGGCTGATAGGAAGATGAAGAGAAAGGCCGATTTCATCACAGTGGCTCTAGTGGAACATTCAAAAGGGCCTCAGAGGTCTGCTCCATCAGGCAGGGGCCAAGGGGGTTGGAATGGACCTGAGAGGGACTGTGACTCAGGAGAAACCAGTGTGTGAACTGCTGCCAGGAAGGACATTGGAAAAACGAATGTCCCCAAAAGGGGGAAAACCTCAGGCCAGATCCTGAAGCTCAGGGAAAGGGACAAGTAGTGCAGGGATGGTGTCAACCCCAGAGACCAGCCCTCAAAGGCCCAGAGGAGGACTTCGTCAGCCTTGCTACAATGGAACACTATGAAGATAAATAGGACCAACCAGGCTCCATCCCCCTTGGTCCCCAGGAGCCTATGGTCTGAATGACAGTAGGGGGGACCAAATAATGGACTTTAGGGGGGACGCTGGGGCTGAACATTCAGTGGTTACTCAGCAGGTGAGCCCTCTCTCTCAATGACAGGTGACCATTTTGGGCACCACTGGAAGCAGGATGGGTCAGCCCTTCCTGACGCTTCAGCAGTGTGCCTTGGGAAGTCATTAGTTTCTGCATCTACCAGACTGCCCTGTGGCTCTTATGGGGCGCGATCTCTTAGGGAAACTTCAGGCCCAAATAACTTTCATGCAGCCTCAACCCTGAGGGGAGGGGAGGGGGCTGAAGCAAAGATTTTGACTTTCACAGTTCCCCAGAGAGAAGAGTGGCTCTCTTCAGTTGCCCAGACTTCACCTCGGAAATCCTCGAAATGCCCTTCCAGATTCCCAGAGTCTGGGCAGAAGATATTCCCCAGGGGCTGGCCAGAAACATTCCTCCGGTTATTACAGAACTTAAGCCTGGCGCCACCGTATGGCAGAAACAGTATTACATCCCTCCAAAGGCACACTCAGGCATTCAACAACATCTGGACAGGCTCTTGAAGTATGGAATCCTCGAACCTTGTCAGTCATATTGGAATACTCCACTTTTACCAGTCCAGAAGCCAGGAATGGAAGATTATTGGCCCATTCAGGATTTACATGCGGTGAAGCAAGCCACTGTCACTCTTCACCTGGTGGTCCCTAATTCCTATACTCTCCTGGGCCTAATCCCACCAGAAGCAACTTTATTCACTTGCTTAGATTTAAAGGATGCCTTCTTCCGTATCCACCTGGCCCCAAAAAGTCAGCTGGTAATTGCCTTCCAATGGGAAAATTCTGAGCTCAGGGAACATGGGCAGTTGACTTGGACCTGACTGCCCCAGGGCTTCAAAAATTCCCCTGGCATATTTGGGTCAGCCCTGGCCTCAGAATTGAAGGCATTCCTTGTCAATCAACTCAGCTGTGCCCTGCTTCAATATGTGAATGACATTCTACTCACAGACCCACAAGGAGGAATGCCATAAGGGAGCAGAGAGGCTTCTCCACCTGCTATGGGAAGCTGGATATAAAGTACAAAGTAAAAGGCCCAAATCTGCCTACAGAGAGTCAAGTACCTGGGCTTTCCCTCTCTCACAGACAGTGGTAACTCGGACCAGAAAGGAAATAGACTGTGCAATCCCCATCCCCCAAACCCGATGTCAGGTCCAGGAATTCTTGGGTGCTGCAGGATTCTGCCGGATCTGGATCCCAACTTCTCAGTTATGGCAAAACCCCTGTATGAAGCCACCTAGGTGGGTGAACGGCAGCCATTACTTTGAGAAAAGGAACAAGAGAGGACCTTCCAAACCATAAAACAGACTCTCACCAATGCCCCAGCTCTGGGACTCCTGAATCCTTCAAGACCATTTTTCTTGTATGTGCATGAGTGGTCGGGATCAGCGGTTGAGGTACTTACCCAAATGTTGAGGTCCTGGCACCGGTCAGTGGAGTATCTATAAAAACAGGCCCTGTGTCTCAAGGATGGTCAGAGCATCACAAAAACACTACTGTAAGGGACAGTACTGGCTCACAAATGCCCAAATGGTCAGATACCAGGGAATGCTGTGTGAAAATCCCCACATCCATCTTGAGGTTGTGAGGACTCTAAACCCGGCCACCTTACTACCAGTTGGCCCTAGGGCCCCAGATCACGATTGCTGTGAAGGAATGGATGAGATTTTCTCCAGTAGGCCAGACTTATCAGATCAGCATTTCCCCAGCCCAGAGGTAGAGTACTTCACGGGCGGGCAACAGTTTCGTCAAGGATAGGAAGTGACTGGCTTGTTACTCAGTTGTTACTTTAGATTCCACTATAGAGGCCGAGCCTTTCCCAGCAGGCACCTCTGCCCAAAAGGCAGAATTAATTGCTCTTCTCTGAGCACTCCAGTTGGTGGCGAGAGTTTGGGTAAATATCTACACTGATTCCATATACATCTTTACTACTGTTCATGTACATGGGTCCCTATACAGAGAGAAAGGGCTAATCAACTCAGGAGGAAAAGACATTAAATATGGCAAGGAAATCCTCAAACTGCTAGACACTATATGGGCTCCTAAGAAGGTGGCAGTCATACACTGCTGAGGGCATCACAAAGGAGACATTATCACCCCAGGGAACATGAGGGCCCACTAGGAGGCAAAGCGTGCAGCCCAAGAGAGCAACGCGTGACCAGGAACCCTAGCAAGTGCCCTGTTTCCGACTCCACTGGCTAACTGGGACCTACATTACTTCTGGCAGGAAAAGGCATGGTTTGACACTGAGCCCAGAGAATACCTCACCAGAGGGTGGTGAATATTAAACAGTGAGAATATAGTCATTCCCAAATCCCTGGCTCCAACTTTCGTAAAACAGTTTCACCAAGAGACTCACCTGCGACAGATCTCCTTAGAGCCCTCCCTAAACAGGCACTTCTATGTACCAAGATAAGCCAGCACTGCTTGGGCTGTGTGCGAGAGATGCGAGGTCTGTGCCCACAACAACGCAAGACAAAGATGGAGAATGCCCCACTGGTTCAGAACATAGCAGGCACTCCCTTTGATAGCATAATAGTAGATTTTACTGAGTTGCCTCGTGTCCGTGGGTGTCAGTACCTGTTGGTGATTGTGTGCACCTTCTCTGGGTGGGTAGAAACAGCCCCCACATGCACTGAAACTGCCTGGGAGGTGACTCAAATCCTCCTGAGAGAAATTTTTCCCCATTTTGGGATTCCAATTACTATTGGGTTCAACAATGGACCAGCCTTTGTGGCTGAGATAGTACAGCTGGTGGCAAGGGAGCTAAAGATTACCTGGAAATTGCACACGGCATACCAACCCCAGAGTTCAGGAAAAGTAGAGAATGAACAGGAGCCTAAAGAAGCAACTCAGCAAATTGTGCCAGGAAACCCACCTCCGTTGGTATCAATTACTGCCAAGAGCCCTTTTAAGAATAAGATCCAGCCCCAATAGGCAGATAGGGCTGTCCCCTTTCAAGATCCTCTATGGCCACCTCCCTCCTCTCAGTAAGGGCATTAAAGGAGACCTCAGGGAACTAGGCAACCTCACCTTAAGGCAACAAACCGAGGCGCTAGGCACCACCCTATCTTTCCTGAACCAGTGGGTCCAGGAAAGGTTGCCAGTCAGCCTTACTACAGAGGTTCATCCTGTTAAGCCAGGGGATTTAGTATGGGTTAAGGAATGTTACAACCCTTAAAGCCCCTCTGGAGGGACCTTTTACTGTTATTTTGTCCACCCCTACTGTAGTCAAGGTAGCAGAAGTCACTCCCTGCATACATCATAGCCGACTGAAGCTTGCCACCAGCCAATGGGAGTACATTCCTTATGCTGTGTCCCCATGCAAACTAACTAGCTGGAGACAGGCCCCCACCAATCCAAAGGAACCAGAGGACTACAGCTCTGCTTTGGTCACTCCAGAAGCTGACCACTCTATGCAGAATTTTGAGGCATTGACAGGTTGAAAATGCATAACTTGTTATTGTTATTAATAACTGTGGGTATACTACTCTTAAAATCCAGAGGCATCCCTGCAGAAAACTCTTGTGACAGATGTATATGGGCTACTAAATCAGGTCAGAGCATCACAAAAACCTTGCTGTATCACACTTATTTCTCCTGCTCTTCAGGAACTATCATAGGACAGTGCAGTCACAATAAGACCACTTACTCCATTTGTCAACAGAGAGATCAGTACACTTGTTTTGACCCCCAGCACTCTATAAAGGTTTGGATGGAAGTCAGGCACACTCATCCAGGTGGTCCCCTCCTTAATCAGACACAAGTCTCATGCAGTAGGACAATCTGGGCGATCTCCTTGTTCTTTGATGCATGTGCCATTATTAACAAAAACTTGTGGTTAAGTCACACATGTGGGGGATTAGATTGGGAGCACATTACATGCTCACAGAAAAATATATTTGCTGGAAAGATGATCCACAGAATAAAGACTGGGGAGGCCCTGACTGGTATTACTGCCCATATTGGAGTGGTGTCTCACAGGCTATCTGACCAAAATCAGGGGGAAGAGCAACCCTAAAGAAAGGAGTGGCCCACTCAGACTGTACCACAGGGACCTGTAATCCTATAAATTTCACTATCCTTTCACCCCAGGACACTAGACAGACCAAAAGGGCAGTCATAGGCCTTCTGATCTATGGGGGGGCACTGACCCCAGAGCCCTACTCTACATCAAATGAGTAACTAATACACAAAACAAATTCCTATGAGGTCTTCCAGTCCTTTTATGAGGAAATAAAAAGTGAAGTACCCCTCTCTCCCATCGCTAGAAATCTGTTCCTCTCCCTAGCTGAAACTATTGTTCAGTCTCTTAATATAACCTCCTGTTATGTCTGTAGAGGAACCAACATGGCCCTGGGAAGCAAAAGAGGTCAATCTTAAAGAGCCATATAATGAAATTTCCACTCCCCAGTCGGCCAAGGGGTCCTGGGCCTTAAAAACTTCTGTAATTGGGAAATATTGCCTAGCTCAATGGGGAGGACCTTACAATATGTCAGTGGGAAATCTGTCTTGTCTGGGTCAAAAATATTATAATGCCTCATCTCAGGCAATCCTGTAGTGGGGCTCAACTCACAACTACTCAGAACCCAACCCCCATCTGCTAGCAAACTTCACCCACCTAAATTCTGCCTGGTACACTATCACATTAGAAGTTAGATGGAAAGCCCCAGGAAGTTTACACTGGATTTGTGGAAAAACTGCTTATGTTGAGTTTCCCCCTTTCTGGTCAGGATTGTGTGTCTTAGGAACTGTAAGACCTTCCTTCTTCCTATTACCATTGGACTAGGGTGAGCGTCTAGGAGTGCAGGTATATGAGGATCAGGGATATAGAGAAAAAAGGAGTAACCTATGGATTGGAAATTGAAAGGATGATGAGTGGCCCCCAAAAAGTATTATGCACTACTATGGGCTGGCCACCTGGGCCAAGGATGGGTCCTATAGTTATAGGACCCGTATTTACATGCTAAATTGCATAATTAGGATGCAAGCTATGGTTGAAATCATAACAAATGAGACAGCAAAGATCCTCCATATCCTAGCTAAACAATATACAAAGGTTCACAATCCAATCTATCAAAACCGCCTACCTTTGGATTATATACTTGCTTCTGAAGTAAGAGTCTGTGGGAAGTTCAGTCTTAGGAAATGCTGTTTACAAATAGATGATAAGGGAAAGGTGATAGAGGAAATTACTGACAGTATGAGGAAAGAAGTCCACTTCCCAGTTCAAAAGTGGAAAGGCTGGAGTCCAAATGAACTGTTTGGAGGCTGGTTTTCAACCTTCAGAGGATTCAAAACCCTGACAGGTATGATACACTTAATATGAGGAACCTGCCTGATCCTTCCTTGTCTTGCCCCTTTAGTGCTGTGATCTGCCACCACACTCATTGAAACTTTAATGAAAGGAATACAGCAGTCCATGTAATGTTATTGTGGAAATATAAACCCCTATGTCAAGATGAGCAATTTAAAGACTCAGATGATGCTCTGTAGCCTCTAAAAAGGTATGAGCATCAAAGGGGGAAATTAGGTAGAAAGCCTAAGAAAAGGATGAAGTTTTTTTAACCCAGGAAGGGAGTGGGCACACAACCTGCAAGAAAAAATCATCTATAAACTATGGATTTAGAATTCCAACAATGTTGGAAACATAATGTGCTGAATTCTGTCATCTGATTACTCAGTGCTGAACACCACCAAAATCCTTAAGAAAGGAGAAAGAAAAAAATGGAGAAATTCTCAAGAGGATTATTAATAAACTTGCAAACTATTTAATACTCCATGGCAAGCAATAAGAAATAGAATTTTATCTCTTAAAATTTCACAACAAACTTTTTAAAGTGTTTCAGTTCTCTTCTTTGCATGTCACTTAGAACCTGTCTTAAAGTTCAAGTTATCTAGAATTTTAATAACTTTTTTCAGTTTTGTCCTGGCATTGTGAAGGATACAAAGAAGTATCAGATTTGTCTTTTTCTTACAACAGTGGTTCTCAAATTTGAGGATGCATCTAAAGCACATGGAAGGCTTATTAAAATATAGAGTGCTGGTCCCCATTACTAGAATTTCTGATTCAGCAGCTCTAGGGTGGGGCCTAAGAAGTTACTATTCTAACAAATTCACAAATGATACTGATGCTATATTCCAGGGACTATACTTGGATAACCACTGCTACAGAACTAAGTCTCTAGTTCAGATAAGGAAGTGAAAGAATTCTATGCAGCAGTGTAAGATCAAACACCAACTCAGAGAGATGAGTGGTATAAGAGAATGACAAAGAACTCTAAGGAGGTAGTGATCACTGGCTCAGACAGGAGTCATGGAAAGGAGGTGACAATTCAGTTGGCTCTCACTAAATAAGTAGAAGGAAGAGGAGGAAGAGCATCTCAAATTCATGTACACATACAACTTTGAGACCCACTGAATGCAAACTAAAGGATTCATGGGCTTTAGGAACCATCAAGAAGAGTAATCATTTTAGTGACAATTTTGTGAGAATCTGGGTGATTAAAAGGCAACAACACACACATTTGATTGGCGCAGGATAAAGTAAACAGAAGGAGGTCCCAGCTAGATAGTAAATGCTGTGATCTAGGACTGAGGTGAAAAAAGCCTGAAAGGGGTGAAAGCAGTGGAAATCAAGGGGAAAAGAGAGATTGGAAGAGGTAGAGAACTTTGTGACTTACCTGATATGAAGGCCGATGCAAAGGAGAAAGAGAGGAATCAAAGTTTCCTGAGGTTATGAACCCTACAACTGAGAGAAAACTGTAAGAAAATATTTTACTTTGTTGGACAATGCCCAAGTATTTCTGCTGACAATATAATATCAGAAGGCACTGATTTTTAGGGAGGAATGGGAGAGTCTATTTTGGCAAGTTTCAAACTTTCCCTAATCTTCCAGGGTCAGGATTTCGAGTCTGAATCTCATTTGTGTCCAAACTCATTTTAACTCCTTAAAATGTGATTTCCTGTTTTAAAGAGAAAAAAATATTTTTTTTGAAATTATTCAAAGGGCTTAAATATTCCTTAGACATCAAACAACTCTTAAGAAATAATATTTTGATGATTTAAGTAAAATTAATAAAAAAACATATGGATTGAATTTCCTTTCAAATACATACCGTGTTTAGTAAGTAAGGGTAAGACTGCTTCATAAAATGAGTTTGCTCTTTTATCAAATGCAAAATGGTGGGAGAACTCTTCAAACATTAAAATTCTAGCCAGATTTGTCCTACTCTGGTTTCTGTTATTGAATATCAGAATCTCTAAGGCCATTTTGCTTTTTATAGTCAATGAATCATGACATTGGTTTCCACAACACATAATATTTATGGACTGTTTTGACATATGCATCTACAAAATAAGGTAATGCAGTTGAATCCATTGATAGTGAGAGCTTCCATACGCATCCAAGAGTGCCCACTGCTGACAGTAACCTGTGACGGTGGTTTTCTTATTCGGCAAAAGAGACAATTCACCTGAGAAAACCCTCTTCCCCAAGGAGCCATGGGAAGCTGAGTAGCCTGCTAGCTGTGGCCCACTGAGCACCCCCACCACCAACCTGCACACACATACACACACACGATTGCAAATTTGTATGGCTTTTGCGTCTTCCTTGGACATTCTGATTTCCCTTTAGTACAAACTTCATTACTCTCACCTTAGACTTTGTCATCCCCCAAGTCCCCTTATTATCTTCCATTTACCTCATCTCCATACCCCTGATTCCTGCACTGAATTCCTTCAAAGTCCTGCTCCTCCTCTAAAAATTGGCAATAACAGGCTATTCATTAAATAAACAAATCCATAATTTCTTCATACCTTAGGAGTAGGAAGAAACTTAGATCCTTTATTTCAGCCCCCTTGTTATCAACCAAGTGAAGAGAGTTCCCCTATGAGACACAGCTGGTCAGAAGCCAAGCCAGCATTACAGTGCAAGTCTCCTGATTTCCTTTCCATTTTTTTCCCTATTACATCACATTATCTCTTGGACACCTGCTTTTTACAAGTGACTACATGACTCCTGAGTGACTGTACTTTTCCTTAAATCAAAAAAGAACCTTTTCCCTGGTCAATGGCTCAGTCATTTGCTCTCAACTTTCTGTAACTATCCCAGCTAAAACATTTATGGTCAGCTTTCCTAAGGATGTTGTGGGCAGGGGAGGTATTACTGGTCTAAAGAGCATTTCCAGGGTATTCAGATCATATTTCATTACTTATTACTGCTGACTCAACTCATGTCTAAAGCCAGATCTGTTCCATACAACTATGCTTATTTAAGGGCAGTGATTTGCAGCAGGGAGTGACTTTGCCCCCCAGGGTACATTTGTCAATGTCTGAAAACATTTTTGGTTGTCACAGCTGGGGAATGCTGTTGGCACCTAGTGGGTAGAGGCCAGGGATGCTGTTAAAACTCTTACAGTGCACAGGACTGCCCCCCACAACAAAGGTTACCCAGCCTCAAATGGCAATGGAGCAGAACTGGGGGCCATGTTTTAGGAGATGGGGCTGTTGTAGACAACTATACAAGAATTTCAGTACACTTCTAAGTTTGCAGATAATAGCTAGAACCTCCTGTCCTGGAGCATTTATTCAACACCTACTATGTGCCAGGCAATAACTAAATGCTGCTGTCAAGTTTACATTAGAAACATTGCTGTCAACTTGCAAGGATCTAAATACAGTGAAAGACAGTCTTCAGCTAGATATACTCCTGAGCGTACTGCTTTACAGATAAATAAAACGCTGAACCCGTTGGCAGGCTTGATGTGCCTCACCCATTCCTGGGATCAACAGCAGCCAACTGGACCTGGTGGAGAACTTTCCAAAGATGAATGCGGTGTCAGTGCCCTGAAACCATCCAAGAACAACTAGACAAAAATCTGTGAAGGACTTTCTGCAAAGTGAAAAATAGCCACGTGGTTTCTTTTGTTGGTGGTGGTGGTGTTCTGCCAAGTGTAAAGCAAACTATGCTTTAAATATTTCAAAGAAGAAAAATCTCCCTTTGATACCATGTCTTATTCACTTTCACCAAAATGTCATCCTGTCAGGCTGGGTGCTATCCCAGACATATCAAAAGCCTCTTTTATCAGTGTTATTACTACTTTGACCACATTCCTTTAATTTAAGTCAGTACAACTGGTTTGTATTAAAATATTGGAAAGGTTCTTGGGTTTCAGACTGATAGTAAATCCATAAAAAAGCAAATGGCTTTTCCATTTCCGGAAAATCTAATTAAATGTTGTGAAAACAAATGTGCTCTGGTGTGGAATATAATGGAGTAATACTGAGGAATAAATATTGAATGTCTGTTGTTTGGTAAGCTCTTTGAACTCTGAAGAATGTGAGAAAAATACTTTCCCAAGCTAAGGGATCTAGAAACAGGGAGATGAAAAATGACAAATGTTCCCTCAAAGCTACTTCAGATCCTCTATGCTACAGAAACCTGTCAGTTTAAAGGAAGACCTCTTCTGGCTCAGGTAATATAGCTCTCCCACCAGGTGGCAAATTTCCTATCTGAGGAGTTTTATCTGTTCTATAGTTCCTACCAGAATCCTCAGGTGCGGGGATGAAAAAAAAAATGCCCACAGGCTTTTATCTCCCTCTTAGCCCCTCTCTCACTACTGGCACCTCACTCAGTCTGGCTTGGTAAGGGTACATCCCTCCACAAGATGGCGGTCAGAGTTTAATCTCTATTCATAGTGTCTATCTTGACAAAAGATTTATGAGGTTCAGTGGTGATGCCATAGGATCTTGTGTGGAGTTGTAGGACCCAGAATCTACAATGGTATCTTTCCTACAAACCCATATATTATCTAAGCAAAAACTAGGTGTTTGCTATGCAAACAGCTTCAGAGCAAGTTATTTTATAACCAGATTGCTGCTTATAAACCCATTTTACACCTAAAATTTCATGCCATGGGATTTATATTTTTGCAGAAAACAGTATCAATGTGATTTATGTCTCATAATCCATAGGCTATTGCATGTATCATCATTTTAATGGTCTGTAATATTTCTGACACCCTTCCTCATCCCCTTGGAGAGTCTTCCTTAGCACAGTTATACAGCCTGGAGGGAGGCATCATGCACTTCTTTATACTGACCTGACCAATAATCCTGCCCACTCCATATCTCCTTTCTAGTCTGTTTAGGGGGGATTGTGCTTAAAAAGAAATAAGACTATCTACTCTTCTGCCAGCCTAAACCCACAGGGAGCTCACTCTCAGTAAATTTGAACCACCTCTCCTTTCTCTTGAAGAAGAAAATCAATTGTCAGTATCTTTTGTACAAATGAGTTGTATACTTTTCCATAAAGGTACACAAACATCAAACCTCTCCCTGGACATACGTAAGGCACTTACTATCCTACTAACTCACTCTATAGTGCTTAATAAACTGCAGTACTGGTATATTAAGTCAGCTTTAACTGGCAAAAATAGATTTCATGCATGTGGGTCTCCCCAGCTGGAGTGTCCTCTTCACCTAAATACCATCCTGGACACCAGCATCCTGTCTAGTCCTTTCTCATAGTGCCACATGGCTCAGCTGTGTCTGTGTAACTATCTGTATGAGTCTGAGTACGTTCATTTATATGTATGTAGTGAAAGGTCAAAGAAGCTGTCAAAGGACTCTGACATAGTTGAGTGAAAACATCATTGCAATTAAAATACAGTAAAAACACTCTATATTGGAACACTAAATTATCTTAGAGTCTTTATTCTTAAGTTCTGTGGCCTTTGGAACTAGTAGTATTAACAATAATTACTGACTTAAACCTGTGAAAAAGTCACATTTATGGATAGAACAGTATGCTAAAAAATAGTAAACAATTTTCAATATGTTGTGAATTTGCTACCAGAGAGATAAAATGTTATTCCATTTTCAGTTTTTCTCCCTTTTAGATGACTAATAAGCAAGTTCCCCACAACCCAATATCACTAAGTACACAATTTGTCTAATATGACAGTTGTAACATCTTACTGCATTTATTTTCTTCGCAAGTCTGCATTCCCTCCAACCACCCCACCCTTAAGAGGATACTCTATATTGTATATTGTATTGTATTCTCTGAAAATCCCAACCTAGCATTATACCTACATAATCCCAGTGGTTGATAAATGTCTGTTGACAAGATTAAACAAATGCCTGTGAAGAGCTCTTCTAAATTAAAAACAAAATTTATAAAAACAGGCAAAAAATATGACAAAAATGTAAATACATCCACTAAATACATAGATTCTCATCCACATTATATAACAGAGAAATGCAAACCAAAACAACAATGAAACATTTTTCACCCATCAGATGACATTATTTAATTTAAATAATTATTTAAATATTAGGTATTGACAAGGGGAAACAAGCACACTCAAATAGTATAAATTGAGTCAATTTGACAACATCTAACAAAAGGTAAAAATGTATAAATTCTTTGATCTAGCAATTCCACTTTGAGAAATCCACACAGGAGAAAAACTCAGTATGTGCACAAAAGTACAAGGTTCAGTAAAGCACAGTTTGTAATTTTTTTCTAAATGGAGGCACCATTATGTGTCCATTAATAGAGGAATGGTAAATATATATAGTCCATCCACATTATGAAGCCTCGTGACAACATAAAAAGAATGAAGCAAATTTCTTACTCATGTTGAGAGACATTTGAATACCACTAAAAAGAGCAGTTACAGAACAATACAGGACATCCTATTTTTTTCTTTTGTTTTGGAATTTTTTTGTTATATTTTTTGTATGTGTGTGAAGGAGACTCCATTGAGTGACTGGAGTTGAACACAGAAGAAGGGGGCACTAGATAAATCAAACAATTTGGAGCTAAATATGTTATTCTTCTTAACAGTCCAACAAGGATGATTTTACTGACTACTTTGCCTAATGTAGTGGTTCCCAGCCTCATGCCTTCTCAGTGGCTTTTCTCTCTCCTCCATTTTGTTCCTTTTTTAAATGTGAGTGCTTGTACATACCTAGCTATGAAAAGCATAGAAGGGATACTAGAGAAAAATGCACATGTATTTGATAGTCCTTTCCCCTAGGAGAGGAATGAAAATAATGGTAGAAAGTTTTTCACATTTTATTCTTTATTTTTTCAAATGTCTCTGCAGTTTGAATCTGAAACAAGAATGTATCCATCTATTACTTGAATAATAAAAGAAAATATGAAAGCAGTAACAGTGATGGATTATGAGTGATTTCTTTTTTACTTTATTTTATATGTCTTCCTGAACTGTTCAAATAATTGCTTTTAAGATATTGGACTCAGTCTCCCTAAATACCTCTTTCATTTCAATTCCAGTACCAGAGACTTGTCATTCACTCAATGAGTATTTAATTGAGGTTGTACTGCAAATAAAACTCCATGTTAAATTCCTTTGTCTTTCTTAGTTCCTTATTAAAATACAGTATCTCTCTCCTTATCCTTTATGGCTGAGGTGTGAAACCTATTTTCAGCTATACCATGGGAGATTTTGTATCTAAGAAAAAAACAGGGGCCTGTTTTTGTTTATTTATCCATTCATTCAGCTGTTATTAATTGAGAATTCCCAGTCACTGTTACAAGCTGAGGAAAGGGTAACCACACTTACCTTTAATCTAATGAGCAAAACAGACAACAATAAGCTAATTTTCCAAAAAAAAAAAAAAAGGAGGGAAGGGAAGAAGTGGGGGAGGGATAATTACAAACTATAAGTGCCAAGGAAAAAAAGAGAGAGAGAGCTACAAGCTCCTATAAGATGTTCTGACCTCTAAGGGGAAGACTTCCCTAAAGAAATGACTAAGTGGAGATTCAAAATTTGAACCATGTTGTTGGGAGAATGGTGCTGGGGGACTGGTGTTATTTTTTTTTATTGAAGTATAGCTGATATACAATATTATATTGGTTTCAAGTATACAACACACTGATTCAAAGGCTACACACATTATTAAATCCTCAACCCAACTAGTGCAGTTCCTGTCAACATAGAAAGATGTTACAGAATCATTGATCATTAATTAGCTAGAATACTTCTATAAAACAAAAATCTCATCTGTTTGCTTACAAGTATGGGAAAGGTAGGGAAAATGCTGGATTTGTACCCTTTAAAATTATTATTTTTGATGCCAAATTGTCCTGTTTTGGATGGATGGGAGCCTCTTCAAGGTAGCCTCAAGACAAGGTGAACTTGTCTGCATTTATGGCTAGTATATTTATTATGATTTTCCTCCTTTTGACACAACTTCAGCAGTCTTTGATAGCTTCCTTGATAACTGATATCTAATATAGAAACTGCATATTTCAGATATTCTCTAAGGAATCCTGGTTCCTTTTATTGGAAAACTGTTCGGAGATTATAATCCAGGTACTAGGGATGTTAACTGTTTTGTTTGTTTTTTGTTAATTTATTTTTTCATTGTAGTATCATTGATACACAATCTTATCTTGGTTTCAAGTATACAAGTGGTTTAACGATTACCCATATTATTAAATCTTCACCCCCACTAGTGCACTTACTGTCAACATAGAAAGATGTTACAGAATCACTGATGATATTCTCCATGTTGTACTACTATCCCCACGACCAACTTATATTATGATTGAGAATTTTTGTGGGGGGACTGGTGTTATTTAACTAACTCATAAATGAAATTCATACATCTAAGGAACCATGCAAAATGAGGACTACTTGTACATATGATCTCCCACCACCTTCTTGGGAAATTAGGTCTTGCTACCTTCATCCTCAGTACCCTGGCCTTTCACATGCTTAAAAAACAGTATTTCATAGTGGACAGGGATTTACAAGCGTGGGGATAGAAACTGAGATTGATTAAAAGTCTAGAGTTGGCAGCAGGGGAAATCAATGATAAGGGAGAAATTTGGAAGGGAAAGAGGCATGCCTAGAGCTAGGAGACCAATTAGATGGCAAGTGGCCAAGTAAAAGAAGGTGGTAGTTAGAGGCGGAGACATAGAAAAGTAGACAAACAATGAGAGATATTTGGCAAGTAAAATAGTGAGGATTTGGTGAGAAATCATATAGGAATAGGGAGTGTCAAGGGTGAAGACTTGCTCCAAGGCTTGCATAAGCAGATAGATAGCGGTGACTTTCCCTGAACCAAGGAGCATAGGAAGAACAGAATCTCTGAAATATGCAATCTCTATATTAGGTATGGGAGTGGAGAGCAGGCAGTGGAGCTCTTGGTATCAATCTTCAACATGTCCAGATTGAATTGGTCTTTAAAACAGTCAACTAGAGATACTATGTAGGCACTCAGAAGAACAGTGTAACTGGAAATATAAGTGTGGGAATAACTAACATATACATGTGTGGAGGATGTCAAGAAGGACAGATGGGTGCTGAATATAAACGGAAATGAGTAGTGGTCAGTGGCAAAAATTACCCAGTTGTCATGACAAGACCAGATCTGGTAACCATAGAGTCCACTGAGATAAGGCCCAACTGCCCTCTAGTGGAACCCAAACCATTTTAACAGCCTGCACCAGGAAACACGTTGAGCTGATTTTCAAATAACTGAAAAGAGTGAAACACTGTAGGCTTTCCGTGGAGGAAAAAGGACCTCAAGGCAAGCTAACCACCTTGCCTCCACAAGGCTCTGGAAAAACTGAAATTTCTCTTTTAATGAATTCAAAAAATTAAAGCTTAATTCATAACTGTGTTCTTGAAATAACAGTCTACAAAAGTTTTTTATCCTAAACTTATTTGGTGGCAAAACCTGATTCGTCTGAATTCATTTGGTAGCAAGATCTGACCTGAATTTCCATGAGGCTATTTGCAGTCTTCATTTATCCCCATTCTTATAAATACCATGCAATTCACTGCAAAAACTTGTTACTATGGATGCTAATCCAGACCCAGAGGAGTGTGTTACATAACATAGTAAATGCACCTTATTGCCTTTCTAAAAATTTAAAGGTAAAATCTAAAATCTCTGAAATTAAATTCAAATTTAAAAATTTCAAGTCTCAAGCAGTCCTGAGATTTGTAGCTAAAGGGTAAGGCAGATTATATCCTAACATTTCAATTTTTAATCATAGATATTCAAAAGAGAAAAATTGTGACTGTGTACTTAAATAAAAACACATGCAAGCTCTAATTATCTAAAATCCAACAGGAAACCTTAATAAAAGCACAAGCAAGTACTTAAGTTCGACTTTTGCACCAATAAGCTTAGCTATCGAATGAGCTGTCACTGACATGATAATGTATGTATGTATGTATGCATATGTGTGTGTGTATCTGTGTACAAAAGTGTGTGTATACAATGACTATAGGGCAGGACACAGGCATAGACTAGATGCTTCACTCTCCCCAAACTGCAAGGCAAGGGCAGGGGTTTCCCTGCTTCAAAGTCTCTGGAAAATAAGCAATGTAATCATCTTAGTAAGACCCTACATACTATATCCAGTTCTCTCCTTCATATAAATCTTAAAAACTGAGATGCAAAAAAAATCTAGATGAAGATTCTATGATTTTTCTGAATTTAGACAAAGATTTTATGATTTTTCCCTTGAAAGGCACATAATAAATTGTAATAAGCATTTTACACTAAAATCAAGCCAAGCAAAAAACACTGTGGTTCTGAAAAGCCCCTCACTACTGATATACAAAAATCTCATATGATAATCTCATCCCTTGTGCCCTACTGATAGCTGCATGGCCCAGGGCCAGGAACAAGTCACGGCAGAAATATGGTCAAAATTTCTTATTTTATCTTACGTATAACTAAAAACAGAGTAGTTTAAAATGCAACATCCTTTCCCAAAAAAAGTAGTACCTTAAATTAACTTAGAATTGGAGACTTTTATATAATGTTTATTTATCCATTCAACATATATTTATTTTGTAGCTATGAGGCACTAGGCATTGTCCTAATATGGTGAACAAGGCAAAGTCCTCCTATTTCAGGTGTAGGTAAAGAAGCCAGAGAGCATTATCTCCATTATACAGATAACAGAAATACGATTGAGAGAGGCTACGTGTCAACAATGAATACAATAGGAACAGAACTTGTCTGCAGGCCCTCTGCCATAGTCTCTATCTACTAACCCATGCCCTCTACCTGCCCCACTGCCCGGCAAACCAGAAGCCAAGACAGACTTCAGAGATAAGGCCCAGAGCATTAGCAGAGGTGAGCAAAGGAGGAAGTCAGAGTGAGCCAGAACACACACATCTAAGCTCCAAAGTGAGAGGAACAAAACAAAGGCCCCACAGAAGCTAAAGAGGAATATTTGGGGGACGACTATAATCCCAAAGCCAAACAACCAAAATACAATCTAGGTTATTTTTAGGTCTTTTCCCAGGATAAAGTGTTAAAACTCACTTATGGCTAGATATTTATTATGATTTTCCTCTGGGACTGCCTTAAGATGAACATTCAAGAAGGGTCTTCTACTAAAAAATAGGAAGTAGTCCCAAGAACAACATGCCTTGCTTTTAGAATGCCTTTTTTCCTGACAAGGACCTCAGAGCACTTTGTGCAGGTACCAGATTTCCAACAAACAGTAGCTAATAGGTGTTGTTTCCAGTCTCCTGGGATTTCCTAAAGCAAGATAAAAGCAAGGAAGGGGTTATCAAAGGCCAGACACATGTGTAAAGTCTGTATTCACGCATATTTTATAGAAAAGTATGGTAAGAGCTAGAGATGCTACACTTCCGTAAGTTTTGGCTTCCAAAGGATTGAGACTGGCCAAAAATGCAGGTAAACAAAATACCAGCTGAAAACTCCTTTACAAGAATGCTTTGGAGTATCACACCTGGATTTTGGCTCCAAGTCACCACAAAGTATGTGGGCTTACTGGCATTGAAACAAGAATATCCGTGGGAGAAATCAGGGGAGTAGATGGCTTAGGAGCCTGATAATGGGATATGTTTTGCCTCATCTTCTGGCTCGATGCAAGCCCAGGTGGAAAGTGACCAAAAATGGCTGCTATATTGTATTCTCTGGGCTTGGACATTTCCACTCAGGACCTGTTAAACAAGAATCCACCTCACCCAAACAAAAGGCCCAAAATGAGAAAGTTGGAGCAAATGTCTAACAGAGCTGTCAAGAACTAAATGGGCCATAAAATAATAATAATAATAATAAACCAAGAGAAAAAAAGAAAGAAAGAAATGGGGGTTAAAAGCCTCCTCATCTTAACAGGTGGTAGAAACTGGCACAAAGGCTGTTCTTGCAGTAAACCCATCTGGGGTCTTGAAGAGGAACTAATTTAGAGAAGCTGTCAGTAAAAGCATGAGAAGGTCAATTACTAGATTGCAGTGTAGTTGGCAACACCTCAGCCTCAAGTAACTCTCAAGCTGAAGGAGGTAAGACATAGATTTAACTGAAGACTTAACTAATACATGAATGTCTCAAGCCACGTCATCATCTTGCCCATAAACATGTCCTTCATTTCCAACTTCCTGAGCTACAATCATGCTTCTAGGTCAAGGCTTCCCACTGCCATTTTGAGCTGTATAATTCTTTGTGGCTGTCTGTGTATCACTGAGCAATGTATTATCTGGCCACTATCCTCTAGATACCAGTAGCAGAGCCCACCTACACAGCAGTTGACACAATGCAGAATATCTCAACATTGCCAAATGTCTCTGGAGGGCAGAAGTGTCCTCGGTGAAGAACCACTGCTGTCAGCCTAGGGACCAAATGTTGTAGTAAAAGGAGCATTAGTTCTGGAATCAGTAGACCTAAGTGTGGGTCCAAATCTCACTTCCTATCTGTGTGATGTTGGGCAAGTTACTGACCACTCTGAGCCTCAGGACCCTTATATGTGCCACTACCACCCTTTGGGGTATTGGGAAGATTAAGTGAGATACAGCCTGCCACAAGGTGCTCTCTAAGCCCTATTAATATACAGATGTCTCCCATATTATTCTAACTTCTCTCCCACTCCTGCTTCAACAAATTCCCTAATTTTTTCTCTGGTCTGCCGTTATGTACAAACACTGAACTGAAATCCAAAGATGGGAATCATGCCTTAGCTTTGCACTTACTAGCTACAAGATGAACTTGGACAAGATATTTAGCCTCTTTTGGATTTTCTGATATTAAATCAGTATCATCTTGCTATCTACAAAACTGCATGAGGTTATTTACTCCCCTGCTCAGAAGCCCAACCTAGCCTACCATAGCTTTGTGAATCATGGAAAACATGGATTACAGACTCCCTTTACTCAACCAAGTTTATGTCTTATTAAATTGATTTTTAAACATGTCCATGCATTAAGATGTCTTATGAAAATTATCAAAACAAAACACAGAGGCTCAAGGCACCAGCCCCACAGTCTTATTTAATAGGTCCAGTGAGGGACTCAAGCAGCTATGGGTTTTTTAACTTCTTGGGTGATGCTGATATGTGGCCAGGATTGAGACCTACAGTCCTAATTCAGACTTTCCAATCTAGGTAAATGCACCTGCTTACCATTCCTAACTCATAACTAACTCCACCCACTTCTAACTTTGCACTACCCTTACCTAGATTGCTTCCCCAGCTTTTTTCAGCCAGTCCTTAGCTTTTCCCTTTTTTAAAACTAATTCTCTTCAGGAAGACTTTCCACTTTTTTCTAGTACTGGGACTTGCTCACCCATGAAAATTCTTAGCACATGGATGATATGTAATGCATAGAAAATGAAATTTTTTCAAACAAAAGTGTTATACAGTATTATTATATAGAATTAAAATTCAGAGGAGAAATTCTGAAGAGACTTCTACAAAGAGCAAACACTAATCAGGACATTAGTTTGAATTCTTGTTTAATGACTGTGAAAGACAGTTTATCACTACTACCACCCTGTTGGGGTATTGGGAAGATTAAGCGAGATACAGCCTGGCAAGAAAACCATGTTGTTGGAGATACAAAAAACTCTGCAAGTTCATCGTCAGCAAACCTTGCTCACCAGACTTGCTCTAAATATCTTTTAGAGATTTCTAAATATTAAACCCACCATTAAAAGATGGTTTAATATGTTGCATAATATCTTTTAATTATACTGAAAGATCTAAAGGCAATTTTTAAATGTTTTGAACAACAGCAGCATTGCTAGAATAAGAGGATAGTCTTCCAAGTTGATTACTTGAAAAGAAACACTCCTTTGAATAAATTGTTTTGAAAAAAGTTGTCACTGTCAATCAAAACATTTATTACTTGAAGTTGAATTACTATTACTAGCTTGAAAACTGATCAGAGTGGTGGGTCTCAACAAGGGGACATTTGGCAATGTCCGGCAACATTTCTGACTGTCCCACTGGAGGGGGTGCTACTGGTCAACAGTGCCACAGTTGAAAACACTGGATTAGATGTTTCCATGGCTCTGTAGCATGCTTTCTTGTGTATTTTGATCTGTCTGTTCTTTCTTTAGAAGAAATTTCTTTCCCTTAATACCACTAAGAGCAGAGCTAGATAGATGAAAGCAACAGGGGAAATGCTATGTGACTAGCTAGAAATTTTTTTCTGGCAATCAGAAATCCCCATTAATCAGAAGTCATTGTCCCAAGAAGGTGTGACAGACAACAGCATAATGTTGCAATTAGGAGTGTGGAGTGTGGACCCTGGAGTTAGCCTGACTGGGTATAAATCTCAATTCCGTCATTTACTTGCTAGGTGACCTGGGGCAACTTACTTCACCTCACTGTGCCTAAATTTCTTCTTCTGTAAAATGGGAGTAATACTAAATCTTAACTCTTACTATTTTTGTGAAAGTAAAGTAAGTTGTAAAGTGTTTATTGCCTGGCATATAAGAAGTTAGTTGTTGTAATCATTATTATTATTATTACCATCATAATCATCATTCTAAATAAACATTGTTACAGAAATTAAAGTGCTATTAACCTAAGTGTCCATCAAATGGATAAAGAAGATGTGGTACATATACACAATGGAATATTATTCAGCCATAAAAAGAAAAGAAATCCTGCCATTTGCAACAACATGGATGTACCTAGAGGGTATCATGCTCAGGGAAATAAGCCAGGCAGAGAAAGATGAATACTATATGATCTCACTTGTTTGTGGAATATAAAAACAAAGCAACACAGAAGGAAGAAAACAGCAGTAGATTCATAGACATTGAGAAGGGACTTGGAGAGGGGTTGTGGTGGTTGGGAGGGGAGGAGGGAAGGGGATAAAGAGACACAGAAGTTCTCAATTATAATGCAGGTTGGTTATGGGGATAACAGTACAGCATGGAGAAAACAGTCAATGATTCTGTAACATCTTTCTGTGTCGACAGATAGTAACTGTACTTGTGAGGGTGAGGATTTAATCATATGGGTAACTGTTGAACCACTGTGTTGTATACATGAAACTAAAAGAAGATTGTATATCAAGAAAAAAAATTAAAGTGTTATTTTAATTAAAGTGCACACATTTTCAGACAGTACAAAGCCAAGTAAACTCATGATTGGAACTGATAGGACATTAGAACAGTGGCCCTCAACCTTGGTTGGATATTAGAATCACCTACAGAACTTTTTATAAAACATCAAAGCCCAGGCCATACTACAGACCAATTAAATCAGAATTCATGGGGATGGAACCCAGGTATCAGTACTTTTTTAAACTCTCCACATGACCCAAATATGTACCTAAGATTGAGGACCAGTGTATTAATGTTATTAACAAAGTATATCTCTCAATGGGATGATAAAAGGAGGGCATATTCAGAAACAGCTTGTGAAAGAAGTAAGATGTGGGGAATAATCTTTGAGTTAATAAATACATTCAGATTAATAGAGATACAGAGATAAGTGTACAACAGTTCCTAACCTTTGAAGACTTTACAATCCCTTTACCAATAAATATATATGGTGCTATGGGAACAGGAAGGAAAGAGCATTGAAATACAGCTATGTGGGAAAGTGACTGTAGAGTTGAATGAGGAAAGAAAAACCCTGTAGAAAGTTGGGGAGGTAAAAATGCCCAAGACAGAGAATTTAGGACTGGAGATATGTCACCTGGGATAGAGTGACATGATTTTCAAAGCTGAAAAGTAATCACACTGATAGCTCAATAAGGAGTTCTGAATAACGAAAGAAAAGCTCATTGTTGATGATATTTTTTAAAAGGCTAATTTCACATCTTAGAACATGCAGCAAACCAAACATACAGTCTTAAAAACTGGCCTGCTCTACTCCCATGCTTCATTATACTGTGCCAATACCGTGCAGGACGACAACCCCAAGGAAACCCATACCCACCAGTTCAAAAGATGACCACTAAATGACCCATGTACAGTGAAATGAATTCATTAGTGAAAAGGAATAGACACTTTTATTCTTATCCCAGTATCAAATATAGTAGATAAAATTTTGTATGGAAGACTTACTAACAATCAGGACCTACCCACTTTTTAAGAGTGATAATATCAAAAACCCTATTAACAGAAACTTATATCCTTTGAGCTGGGTGTCAGTCTCTGGAACATCAAAGTTCATTTTCTTTTATTTTGCTTTCCACTTTAACTTAAACTAAAAGCATGTGCAATCTTCACTTGGTAACCACTAAAACAAGTAGTTCTATACACTGGAAGAAGTTTTCAGTTTGCACATTTGCCTCTCCAAAGGCCTATTAAATAGATCAAAACCTAACTGTGGAGCAAGGCTACCCCCACTCACTGGAACCAGGCAGGAGCCTTGATACTTTGTTTTATTTTTTTATAAGCACCCTATTGTGGAGCTACATAACAACGCAAGACCACTACACAGGGTGGGGAAGGGCATGAATTATAACAGCTGTGGTCTCAGTGCACGAACCACAGCACGCTGTGAAATTCTCCATAGCTCTGAATCACAATTAGAGTAACACCTGTGCAAAACAGGTTTTTTTCTGATCCTCTAGAAAGCCCTCTATTTTATGCAGGCCGAGTTGTGTTTGTTGTTCTTAAGCCAGTTTCCTGTCTCGGAATTTACACAATCGTTCAACTGCTCAATTTCATCCCTCCAAAGCAATCCAGAAAGTTCATGGGAGATATATCAATGAGTCAGTTCATTCCTGCCACACCCAACCCTTTTCTATGTGACTCTCTGAGCAGGGATGAAAAAGAATATCTTTTGCCCACGGTATATAAAGGCTTTTCATAAACTCAAATCTTCCATAGTACTGATGGCATGGATGAAGACTGGGGGAAGGGTGTGATTCATCCATGTCTATAAGACATACTCTACAAGTGAAAGAGGCACAATTTGCACGTCCCGAAGGAAATGGTTACCAAAACTGAGGCGATCACTTACACTAAAAATTTCTGCAATTTCTGCTTAAAAGTAGTCAGAAGAATGTCATTGTTGGACACTACTGAAAATGTGATTATGACAACTCTTCAGAGGTCCACAATAGGGACAGGAAATGTCAGAAGCAAATTTTTGGGCTCAATTATTCATCTCATAAATAAATTTTGAAGATGGGTTTTGTCTTATGGAAGTTAAGAAGTACAATGTTTAGCAATTATGCAAACCCTGTAGACTTGGCTCCCTGAAACCATTGCTGTTGGTCTTGGAATGCTCTCTAGATCCAAGTAGCTGACAAAGTTTTTTATTATTATTATTAACAACACAAGGCTTAAGAAAGGTATAAGCTCTTTGAGTGAGTAAAAAGACTCTGGCTTAATTCCATTTTTCCAGTCTTACTATATACACCAACAGTTGCTGATTTTCTGCTTATACTTTGCTGTTGTGTCTTTTCTAGTAACAATAATTCATTCAATTCACGATGAATTCAAAGTCAAGATGTTGGGTCCTTTAAGAAGCCTTAGAGAGATATTGGCAACAAGGAAAATCAGTTAAAATCTCAGTAGTTATTAATTGTAATAATTTTTCTGGCATGCCTGGCCACTGAGAGTATACCTACAGAACAGCTCATTGCTGTTTCACATCCATCATAAAGTATCACAGTAAGCATGCATCCTATGGAGACTTTTAATGAGCTTTCTAGTGCTCTCGTGGTCCTCATTGTTCAGTATAGTCAAACAGACGAAAATGTGTGAAGTGCTGTTAAAAAGAACACCTGCAAGTCCTAGGCTCTGCACTCTAGGGGTTTATATTTTTAACCAATAGATGACACTTACTTGCACATAGCTGTCGCGTGCCCTGTCCTCGCCGGCAAGAACAGCATGCAACAACAGCAGGATTCTTCTGCAGAAAGCTTTATTCTTCAGCTCTTTGTGAAACAAATGAGTTGGGCAGGACCCAGAGGGGAAGGAGAGGCTTGCTTATATAGTTCTCATGCTCTGACCTGGTTGGTGCGGCTCCATATGCCTTATTAGCATAACCATTTGGTGGGTCTCATTGGTCCTTATGCCAAGGCGCAATTAGCATGTAGTTTAGTGGTGTGGGATGATTTGTCATTAGGAAGTTCGGGGCCTTCCGGCTGCCCTGCATGGGGCGCTATTTTCTGAGCGCGGCTGCCAACATCTCCCCCTTTTTTGTCTAACAGAAGCTCAAGGCGGAACTTGCCAGCAGAGGCGAAGACAGAGGCCTGACCTCCATCATACTTCCTGATGCCCCCTTTTTGGAGAGGGGTTCTGGGCATCTACCCCTATGCAGTCAGGCATGCCTCTCAGAGGGGTCCAAGACCTCTTGCAGTGCTTTGCCTTGCATCCTCTGGCTGGCGTTGGGACCGCTTGGTACAAAGGGTTTGGACCCTTTTTCTCAACCCTCTTGCACCATGAGCTTCTTAAAGAAAGCTGTGATTAAGCATTGAGGTACTCGGGCCTGGTGCAGTGCCACATGGGCTCAGGGTGCAAGAGCTACCTCAAGCTAAAGCTGAGCTTCCTTCTTAAGCATATTGAGCCACACTTGGGGAGAGGCGCCAATGTCTAGCGCCATTAGGGCTTGAGCAAGGATCACCTTGTCCTTATGTTGATTGCGGAGTCTGCATAACAACCAGAGTAGGAGCATGAGACCTCCAAGCATGAACACGCCCATCCCAGCCATGCCCGCCCACTCCTTGACGTGGGAGAGAGCTCTGAGGAACCAGGAAGAGAGTCCTTCTGCTACGGAGATATCTAGACGGGTGGAGTTGATGTGGATTATTTCTCGCCGCAGTTCTTCTAGTGCTCCATCAAAGTCCTGGGACCAGTTTCCTGAAAGATACTGGGACAGGCCTCGTGACAGATTAGTGAAAGCATTTAATACTTCTGTTAGTGATCCTGGCTTGTTTGTGGCTCTGTAATATGGCTGCGGCTAGGCCCGCGTTGGTGAGTGGCCCTCCTATTTCTCTACAGGCTTTCAACCAAGCGTGTATCCCTTTCTGTTTCCAGGGTGTTATCGCCTGTCTGCATTCCTTGGTACATTGTTCAAATACTAATTGCTCTACCAGGGGCATCGCTTGTTCCTGATCTCCAAATATTCTGCCTGCGGCCTCCATCATACGAGCGACAAAGTCAGAAAATGGCTCGCTCGGCCCCTGAATAATTTTTGTCAAATTGCCTGATACTTCTCCTTTGTTGGTGAGGGCTTTCCATGCCTTGGTGGCACACGTGTTTATTTGTGCGTATACCTGTAAGGGGAAGGCGGTCTGGTTGGCTACCCACTGTCCTTGGCCCGTCAGCGTATCATATGACCACGCAGGCTGTCCTTCGGCCGCGTTTGCGCGTGCCTGGGTCATACTGATATCATGCCACAATGCCTTCCATTCTATGTATTGCCCCATACTAGAAAGGCATGCCTTAGTTACATATTGCCAGTCTGCGGGTGTCATGGCTGTCTCTGTTAATCTCTCAACTTGTGCTATGGTGTAGTTGGCACTGACTTCATAAGCCCGAACGGATTCTGCTAACTCCTTAACTTGTTTATGGCTCAGGGGCTGGTGAGAGCGTACGCCATTATCCTCAAATACAGGAAACATTTGTCTAATTGCCTGAAGAGTATCTGGGTGGCAAAAGGAGAGTGCGCCACTCACGTAAGGTGGCGGAGCAAAGGGCGTCGGGGGACACCCTGCTTTCATTTTTTCCTTGGTCCGCTTTTCAACTTTGCTGGTTCCCTTACTTCTACACTCTGCGGTTTTATTTTCTTCCCCTTCCTCTGCGGACGTTAATTCCTCCTCAGATTCCCTATTGGAGAGTTGGAGGTCCCTCAACTCTTTCCAGGGGTATTTACTATTTTCTCCGAGGCGATTGTCACTCGCTTCTCGGGGCTCTTTCGCTTTTGCCCTAGGCGGGCTTTCTCCCTCACTCTGAGGTTTCTTTACCTTCGTTTTTGTGGCCTTTTTTCGGCTGCGCGCGCTCTCTGTTTCCCGTTCCGTTTCTGACATGCTCTCTTGGATATCTGTCAATGCTCTCTGACCTTCTTTTATTACCTTTTCACATCTCTCATCTTGCAGACAAGCTCTAATCAGTTTCCAGAGGGGCCTGGTGCCTCCCCTCAGGCTACCCTCCTCCTCCTCTCTATCAAGATCTTTCCCCAGTTTGTCCCAGCTCGGGATTGAGAGGGACCCTGAACAAATGAACCAGGGGGCCACACGGTCTATCTCCTTCACAAAAGATCCTAAGACTTTGCTGGAGACCTTCAAGTTTCGCTCTTTGAGAGCTGTCTGCAGCGCCGTGACTAATGACGGTGCATTCCCCATGGTGCCTCCTTATTTACAGAGAACCATCAACCATCATCCTAAAAAGCAGGGGCCTCTCGGAACTTACCCCTCCGGGCTTTCTTCTGACCTGCAGTTCTGAATCCTCTCCAGATGTCTGAAGGGTCCTCCCTGTGCCGGTGATGTTCTGGTTCCCGGGTTTTGGCACCACTTGTCGCGTGCCCTGTCCTCGCCGGCAAGAACAGCATGCAACAACAGCAGGATTCTTCTGCAGAAAGCTTTATTCTTCAGCTCTTTGTGAAACAAATGAGTTGGGCAGGACCCAGAGGGGAAGGAGAGGCTTGCTTATATAGTTCTCATGCTCTGACCTGGTTGGTGCGGCTCCATATGCCTTATTAGCATAACCATTTGGTGGGTCTCATTGGTCCTTATGCCAAGGCGCAATTAGCATGTAGTTTAGTGGTGTGGGATGATTTGTCATTAGGAAGTTCGGGGCCTTCCGGCTGCCCTGCATGGGGCGCTATTTTCTGAGCGCGGCTGCCAACACATAGCTAGCAATAAATGTGTTTCAATGAAATGCTTACTACACACTTAGCATTGTGCTAAGGACTTTGGAGGTTTTGGAAGCATAAAATATGCCTCATCCTCAAAGAGGATGCAATGGAGTTAGAAAGACAAGATAAATGCCAGAAAGGAGATCAACAAGGACTGAAAGAATCAGAGAAAAGTTCAGGAGGATATGTGCCTTAGCTAAGCCTCGAAGAATGGATAAGATTTGGGTGGAAGGGAAGGCTTTAGGCAAGATGCTAAGATAAAGATGTGAAGGTAGAAATGAGTATGGCAATTAGATGGCATTCACAAGGAGATTCACCCATTTTTTTTCTTTTGGCTTTATTACATTAATCTGATGAGGACCAACTTAGAATTAATTGAAAGAATTTTACCTTATCTACATGACTTACTGTGGAAACAGAGAGACTTTGAATGGAAAAGGGAGCCTCTGAATGAAAGAACAGTGATAGCTCAGTGGATTAGAAATGTCTGTGTCTGTAAAAAAAAGAAAAGTTGGAAAGTAGTAACTAAAATGCAGTAAAAACTGCCATTTTTCATGGCAGGATTGCCATGAAAACATACAGTCCTGGAGCAGGAAGAATCCCAGGAAGAAATGACTCCTTTTATTATCCTTTTACCCAGGTAGGTGACCACACTCACAGGTGGATGGACGCACACACACACATCCATCACAGATCTGATTAAACTTGGCTGTTGGTTATACAGACTGTGAGAGTGCCGAACACTCACTCCAAATGGTGTTGAAGTTTCTTATTCTTTTCTCTGGCTTCATGCTCTCTCATTCATGTACTCCCATAATTCTTCATGGAGTCTCCTCATTTGTTTCTACCAAAAATCCACTCATGTTCAACCATTTCTTGAATTTATCACCTTGATTTCAAATTTAGACAGTTATGAAGAAACTAGAGCATATGATCTTCCATCATTCAGTTGGGTCCACCAGTACCAGTCCCTCCTTTCCTCCTCTCCAAGAAGTGAACAAGTTCTTTGCTTGGCTAGCTCAAAAGAGTTCCACCCATTTCCTTGAAATCTCCTTCTATAACCCAAGCACTTTCCTAAACAGGATGTTTGCCCATCTAAGTGAATTCTAGTGAATGCAATTTTCTCCATCTTACTAAAAATTCCTTTAAGTGAAGGTGATAAGGAGAATATTAGCAGTCTTTCACAGCTTTTACCAAGTTCCCCACTGAAGGAAAAAGCAAGACAAAGCATGCTGATTACTTGGCACTTGATTCCCTTCCCTTCCACACCACAGACCTTCTTCACTCCACTGCCTAACTTCCTCCATCCTTCTCCTATGACTTTAAGGAAATCCAGTTTCTGAAATCCTGTTGGAACCCTCTTCCAGCTTTGTCTCTTTATTTGAGGAGTCTATCCCATTAAGCACAAGCAGACAAGGCCCTCTCTGGCAACAGAGGTCTCCAAAGAACGTAGAGTCTGTGAATGCAGTACTATTGTTAATAGTACTCCAACAGCACACTGCTTGAGGGACCCCCAGAAAGGGAGTGAAATTCCCATTCTAAATCTTGTACCACATTTTCTTGACCCTCAGAGTCAGAGACCACCCTAGAAGGGATATTAAGGGGCACTCTGTCCCTTACAGCTCCTCCCTATTGGGTTAGGTGTTTATATTAGCACTTTTCCTCGTGGTGCTGGAGTAGTTCACCTCTCCGGCTTCTTTCCCATTTCCTGATCTTAATTTCTGGAAAAGCAATGGTTTTCCCTGCTAGTAGGAGTTTGCCACAAAACATCTCTTCTCTCCATTAACAAAACCACATTACATACCACAAAGTCCTATGTATATTCTTATATCTCTTATATTGACAGAAGTAACCACCCACCTTGTTTGTGATTCAGCATATACCTGGCTTCTTTCTGAAATAAGCAATATTAAACAGTGCATTTTCCCCAAAGGCTGTATTGCTTATTTCAGAATGGTTTCTACAACTTTGCTCTTAATTTAAATGGAATTTCCAAAATCACCAAATTTTTATTCAACAAACTCCTAATCTCCCTGCATGATGCACCCCACAGTTTGGAAGTCTTTTCAGGCTATACTCCTAGTTCAGCTCTGCCCCTTAATTCAAATGATACTGGAAAGAACCCCAAAATGAAACACAGGTGTCAAATAGGGAACTTGAAGATCTGTGTAAACTTAGACAAACCCAAATTCTATAGGATTGTGAAAGGCAGAGATCTCATCATTCTTGTGAATGCTCAGGATTGGCTTCCTTAGGTTTCTGCCTCTGTTCTCCCACACATTAGTCCAGGCAGGAAGCCCAGTCAATTCACTTATTTTTACAAAAATCTACTTGCCCCCAAATATTTGTTGAGTTTAGAACCTTTAGGAGGATTTGGGGATAGTTTCATAGGGGAAGGATCATTTACACTGTTCTCCATCTTTCTCTATTCTTCCTCTCTCTCTGCAGAGACAATAGAAGAAAGGAAGAAGAACACAAAGGTAGAGAAAAATGGGACCCTTGAGGAGGAAACAAGGACATGGGTGAATTAGTGGAAGAAAGCTGAGTCCCTCCCATGGAAGTGCATGGAGGAAAGACTGCTGGTCCAAACATTTTTAGCTGGAACCAGCAAAGGGAAATATGTGATTGATGGTTTAACCTGAGTCTATTAGGTTAAACCATATGATGTTGCTAATATTCAACAGTTTTTCTTCTATGGAAATAACAATTCCATATGATTCAAACAAACCTAAATAACCAGGCAGTTCAGTAGATGATTACTCAATTCAGGGAGGATGGTGGGAAATAATTGTTTGATACATGATTATTTATTTTTTGCCTAGTAGCTTCAAGTTAATGAAAATACAGGCAGAGATTAAAGTTACCACTAAAACATGACAAGATCAACTATTTGTATTTTTTCTTTATACGTTTAGTACTTATACGCATGTATTCAAGTATATGCTTTATATTAAATATGATGTATATTTTAATTATGAAATGAAATATACTATAAAATAGTCCCATTAACAATCAAGCAAGTGGCTATTAGGAGGCTTAGGTAACTTTTTCTTTTTAATTTGTATGTATGTATCCCACAAAATGTTAAGTGCCATGGTGAGTAGAGTGGAAAAGATATTATAATTGTCATTCAGCCAAGGCCAGGGAATGACAAATAAATAAGCTCTTTGTCAGATCTTTTTCCGTTTCCTAAAATGAAATTAAAGAGGATGAGAATTGCTAGAATTAGGTGTAAGAAGATTAGTAGATGAAATCTGTAATCAGGTAGAGACACAACTCTTATCAGAGGAAAATATTGCCCATGAAAGCATATACATTGTTATGCTTCAATGCTGCTCACTAACTGATGGAATGGGAATCTGGGCCAGTGACTATAAAGTGTAATAATGCCATAACTATATATATGACTAGCTTGAGAATTTCTGTTCTTCGACTTTACTTGCTCTAAGAAATGACAAACTGAAGTTTAACAAATACAATAATTTTTGGCCTTTGTTTATTTCTTTTTAAAAGAAAAAGAAAGAACAGAAACTTCACAGTGAGGAATAGAAAATACCTTGTGGATATGGATTTCACTGCAAGCTATGCATCTGAGTTTAAGATGTTAATGCTGAATTCGCCCACCAAGATCAAAACTCCTACAAAACTCTTCCAGCTGCAGCATTTATGGCTCCAGGTTTTGTTTCAGACAGTGAGGAATATGTTCCAGCATTATGATCTTATTTCTCTTTCTTGTGTTGTAAGCATATCCATAGTCTGCTCTTTTAATGCTATGGAAATGTTCAGTTGGCATTGTTTTTCCCACAACCATGGAAACACCTGCTTCCAAATTAATTTATAATCTATTCTATACCTATGGCTGCAAGCCATTCTCTAGTTGTTTTTTTTTAAGAATTTTGTATAAAGCCTTTAAGAAAGTTTACAATGTCTGTTTCTTCTCTTTTCTGCTCCTCATGACATAATGTTGGCTTTACACATTTAATTTTATGTCCAGCTTTTTAAGATGTTAATACTATGTAAAGATATGAGATATGTTGAAATATATGTAAAGTTTTTTCCAAGTCTTTCAAAAGCATATCCCAATACAGATACTGTACACCACACATACTTATCTTCAACCCTGTTCCCAAATTCTCTTTTTATTTGGCCAAACTAAACCATGTAGTAAAGTATCGTTAGAGTAACTTTAACAAAGAAAGAAATCTGAGAGTGTCCTCAGTTTCACTAACTTCAAATATGATTCATTTCTGTAAAAATATATATTTCCCCTTAGATTCTATAGTAAGGAAAAGGGAAGATGTGTTTAATATATTCCAGATGATCCTGTGGAAGGATTATGAAAATCAATTTAACTACCGTTCCCTTGACTTTGCTTTGTTCTACTTATCAATTACAGGGGCACAGAACCTCATATACAAAAGCAGTATTTAAACTATTTTAAATATTATAGTGAGACTTGTATTGGGTAATATAAATGTTCATTTTTAAATATTTTTAAATCTTTTATGAAGGTAAGCATTCCTTTCTCACAATAAAGGCAACAGCAAAGAAATGCAAAATCAAAGCAACTTTAATAACAGAAATTTCTAGTCTGTCAAAAACAGACAACAAAATCAATAAGGACATACTGTCGTCAAACGTCTGCCATTATTAGTTCAAGAATGGTAATATTAAGCTGACTAAAGAAAAAGCAAAAATAAAAATGTTCAAGTTGAAAAATATTTTCTTTTATCCCTGAACTTTATAGAGGAAAAAGCAGAGGGAAGGTGGGAATGGGAGCATTTGCTTCCAATAGCAAAACCTGAGCTTGCAAATCAGGAATAAAACTGGGGTCATAAATCAGGAGCATCAAAACAAAGATGATTGCTTGCTTCTCTCCATTACTGAAAAGACTATCTGTCTAACAGAAGGATAAAAACAAATTTATTTTCAGCCTCTAAGAATTTCATGTGGCATTATTATAAGAGAAAGAACTTTTCTTTCAATTAGTGCTATCATTTCCCTACAAGTTGATGAATAAGACAAAGAGATGGTAAATTGCTTTTTTAAATTAGTGTCTTAGGGGCTTTTGACCAATAATAAATCTTATTCAGTTCTTTCTTACTAAATTTCCATGCAGTTGAATACATACAGATTTTACAAGAGATCATTAATATTTAAGCTTTTTGTAATGTGAGATGTAGGTCACAAAGTCTCCTGAGTTTAGTTATGTTGCGTCACTGTTGTTTATCATAGCAGTCTGCAAGTTCACACATGAGTGTCAACCTTTACAATTCACAGACTAAGACTCATAATTAAATCCGTCAGAGCCCTAGAGCATTCTTTGCTTCATTTGTCTATCTTAGTAACCTTTAAAATTAAAAAAAAAAGATGCTAATGCAGAGGAAACAAATAACAGGTACATTAGCAGCCTTGACTTTACAGGAAGGAATTAGTAATATTACCTTGTAAGAAGATGAGAAGTCATTGCCTAATTGTTAAGCCATTCTCTTCAGACCACAGTATTAGTCACCTATTTATTTACTTTTTGTTTCATGTACTATATTTGCTTACTGGTTTTTCCCTGTCTAAAGAGTCCTCATGCCCTGCCACACTGGTGGTGTTCATGCTAGACTGTAAAACCTTAAGATCAGGGGCTATGACATAGAGAGATGTATTAAAACAGCTTTGCAGAGGGTAGGTGGATGGGTTAGTTGTGAAATAGACACTTCTACAAAGTCTTTAGCACATAAGGTACTCATTATTTAGGGCACTGCAATTTTAATGGCTCATTTTGGTGTCAAGAGAAAAATAATTTTTACTTTGGTTATTCATTTCTGGGCAACAAAATGGTTCACTGCCCTTTCAATCAGCAGCCATCCAGACATTTGCAGAAACTGTCTTAAGACACTACCAGAGGATGATTAAGACTGAACATATAGGAAGACAGTATTGATGAGCTTATACCTTTCAGGTACCACCCAGGTGAGAACAGTAAAAACATCCTTAAGAAGCAAGTTCTTTCTTTCTTGCCTCCTTTCTAACCCTGGTGACAATTGTGAATACTGCTCCTCCCTTCTTGGGTCTTTTCCTCTTCTCAAGGATTTCTAAAAAAATGGGCAGCCTCCCAGGTTGAGACCTCAGGCTTTCAATCGATTTATGTGTCCTTAAGGATTCTCCCAAGATAAAAGCCTCAATTATTACAGCTATGCTGGTGGCTCCCAAACCTACAATCCCAGTCCTAACATCCCGTAACAATTGTTGGCCTACATCTCTCAGAAAATGACACTGAAATGTTCAAATTCCTTATTTCCCTAATACCCTTTTCCAACACTCTGCCTCAGTTTTTTTATCATTGTAACTTCTTCACCTACCCATAACTCATTCCCTTTCTCTGCTTTTACATTTCTTCAAAGAACTTATCACCAGCTGATACGCCATATATTTTACTTCTTTATTTTTATTATCTGTTTCTCCCTTTCTTGAATATAAGCTCCATGAGGTTAGGGAGTTTTCAATGTTTTAGTTTACTGTATTCCAATATGGGGAACATGTAGGTACTCAATAAATATTTCTTGAATAAGGAAAATGGATAAATAAAGCCATAATTCTCCAAAACCTCTAAACATGGAAATCAGAATTGTATTTGACTCTGATCTCACATCTGTCTTGAATATTTAATTACTAACAAGTCCTATAATCTGTCCCTTCAACACTTCCTCTCCATCACGTCCAAATTGTAAATGCCTTACACACACATGGATTTAAAACAAAAAGTCTCCAGGCTCCTTCCATTTTAATCACTTCCTCCAGATGATTCTTTTAAAACTCTAGTTTTCATCACTCTACAGAATATATCTATTGTCCTTTGTAAATTACATACATCCTACATCCTACTTGGTGTAGCCTCTAACATCCTCTATAACCTGACTCCCTTTTACCAATACATTCTAATTCCCCATTACTACTCATCACTCCTCTCTCCTCTGCTTAGGCTTAACTCCTGACCAGACCCCCTTAGATACAATGTTGGTTCCTACCTCATGCTTTTACTTAAGGATATTTCCACTGGCTAAAATGTCCTTCCTTCTCTCTAGCTATTCAAATCCTATATATATTTTTTAGATTTGTTTCCCAGCTATATTAAACTCTTTGAAACCTTCACCAACAACCATAGCCCATATTGATTCCCGCTTTGTCTGGTCTCTGGAAACACATATTGTCTGCACCTCTCTATTTGCCAATGATTTTGTGGCTTTGTCCTGACTCTCCAAAAAGATGGAAACAGAAAGGTGAACCACCTTCATGGTCAGTCTTAGATCAGTGCTGTTTCCAACAGAAACATAAATCCAGAATCCAGAGATAGACTTAAAAATATCTTAATTTTTTACTGAGATTTTTCAAAGAGACAGCAAATATCCTAAAGATCCTCTTTTACCATTATTACCTCTGAAGTCTTCCTAACAGCTATTCAGTAATCCCTCTTGTCTCTCCCTTTCAAATTCCAGTCCCCACCACTCTTCATCTTTCTCAGTAGCCCTTACCTAATTCTTCCTGAGTAACTCTCTGCCCCATCTCTGAATATCAATTTAAACTACAGGGGATCCTTAGTCTTACAAAAGTATACCCTGGACTTACCAGAACAAAATCATAGTCCCTGGAACTGTTAAAGCAAAAGGAACTCTTCCTCCTTCAAAGGTAGAGAAAGAGGAAATGGCTAACAGTATTTACCAGGTTAATTTTCTTGTTCTTGTCATACCTTCTTTCTAGCTAAGCCTCATCGGGTATCTGCAAAAAAAGACCTAATACTTGTTTCCCCAAAGGCATTTTCTACCACTTCCCAAACATATCCTACTCTCTCCTTCTCCCATAAGGTTGGAAAATTTATCTTAACACCAGACATCACTATTTAGTGGCCTAAGCCAGAGAGTGGACTCTGTCCTGAAGCTCCAGCTACCTCTCTCCACCAGCAGAGCAGCGATTTCCACACCTCCTGTAAGAGCACATCTGAAGAGTGCCCTGCCCATTTCAGCCCGTCCCTCTAGGTACTTTGTCTTCTGCTGGAGAAGGATAATCTGGACACCTAGTGTTTTTTCTCATCGATCTATAACACTGCTGTATTTGTAAGACAAAACAGGTCATGATGTGACAGTGGAGCAAACTCAGTGCCATAGCATATTGCACAGTTCAAGCCCTGGAGACATCGACAGGTGGAAACATCCAGAGCAGCAGACTATGGAGGAAGAAAATGGTAGATAGGATGTGGCAAAGGGAAGGGTGGTGGCAAATGCAAAGACTGTGTTTATGAGTAGATAGAGGATTGGGCATTTTTCCTTACATCTGAGGAGGCTTTGGAAGCTAAGAACTATCAACAGAGCAGCCCAAGTACAGTTAACACACTGATACTATTTATGTGATTCCTACTTTACTCCTTAGCTCTATGAGTGGGAAAGCAAGGGATGCATGGAAATAAAATAAGCACATCTACCTCAAAGGGCTCTTGTTGAAACTTATAATATATGGAAAGTAGGGACATAGGGCCCAGCACATAGTAGAAGCATAATTGATAATTCCCTCCATACCCTTCTTCCCAACCTCTCCAAGGGACTCTACAGACATACAGACACTATACTTTCCAAAAATTTACTCATTCAAAAAATATTCATCAAGCATTTATTTAGGCATTGGAAATACAGTGGTGAATAGCCCAGAAATATTGTACCTTACTGGAGAGTTGAGCACAGAGCAGTGCTTAATACATATTTTTGTACCATCAAGGCCAGTCTCTATACTGTCCCATCTCAGACAACCCTTCACTAGAATCCTCATACCCCAGAAGGCTCTAACCAGGGTCTGCTATCACAGAAAGTAGTTAATGTTGACTTTATGCTTAAACATAACCAAGACATGGAAATAAGAATAGATATCCTGGGGAAAAAGAGATGACTGACAGACCTAGCTTGAAAATAAACTGCTAAAATGTCTATCCACATCCACAGAATAAAATCTTTCAAATTCCAAGAGGGATAATATCGATGTTTACCTTACCAGGCCATGCCAAAGGCCATCATAAAGTAGGAAAGAATCAAACAAAAACTTTTACTAATGCAAGTTGCTACCGTTGTGTGTATATCTCTCAAGTTATACAAGTTAATTACCATAGTCAATAATAAGCTTTATAAGGGGTCAGTCTACAATCAGATCCCATTTTAACAAAAGATACTGAATAAAATGGAGCCCTACATTTTTAAATCTACTAAATTTTAAAATATACCAACAAAGTACTGTAATAAATTATGATTTAATCATATCTCAAAATATTTGGTGACTAAAGGACCCATAATATATATCATATCTTCTTGGGTCCCACATTCCAAGAAAACACTTTTTTGTCAACAAACTATTGAATGCCGGCTTACCACTGAGAAGGTACTCTTCTATTCCTTGGAGAAATGATAATGACTAAGACAAAAGAGCAAGTTATGTGGAGGGTACAGACTAGTGTGGGGAAAGATAAAGAAATATAAATATAAAAAGAGTAACCAGTACTCTGATGGAGGATAGACAATGAAAGAATAGTAAATCATCATGGGAGATGGGAAGTGATCAGACAGAGTGTCCCAACAAAAACAGTTCTTAAATTAAGTCCTGAAAAATAAGCAGGAGTTTGCCAGGTGAATGCAGGTAGAAGTGAAGAGGAGAAAGGGCACCCCGGTCATGGCAAAGAAATATGAGGGTGGGGCAGGTCCTGGGAACCACAAATAATTAGCTGTATATGGTTGTTCCAAGAAGTGAATCTACCATTAGACAGTATTTTCAATAAGGGCAAAGAAAATACAACCTTATTCACCATAATATTTCCAGTAGCTCCCCTATCATATATAGGTGTTCAATAACTTATCTATTAAATGAATAAAAGTTTCAAAGAGTAGACAGGCCCCAAATTATGAAGGATATTATATGTTGTTCTAAGACTTGATCCTCTGTGGGGCACCCTGAAGAATTTTAAGGCAAGAGGGTAACATTACTATATTTGAATTTTAGAAATTTCTTCTAGCAGCTCTGCAGAAGATGAACTAAAGGAGAGTCAGAGAGAAAGTAAGGAGATCAGGTTGGAAGTAACTACAAGAAATGATGAGACCGGACCAGAACATAGTCAGGGGTTGGAGAGGAATGGGCAACTGGAAGAATCATTTGGGAAATAGAACTACAGTGGCACATGACTATTTAGGCTTTGCAGAGGTAGGTGGGCAAAGGAGGGCAAAATGGGCAGCCTAGAACAGCTCCCAGATGTCTGACATCTAGGAGAATATGCGGCAGTTCGACAATATAAGAAATATAAATAATTAGCCACTATGAAATTGTTTATTAAAAATACATACATATGTAAACACAGATACATACAATAAAAATTGTGGACTAGATATGAAAATACATGTATATAAACACATCCATATAAATTCACCATAAAATAAAAATCCTAGACTAGATATGAAGATACATGTTGGAAAAGTTGGGATTGTTTCATTATTTATTCATTCAAGTAATATTTAATGAGCTCCTGCTCTGTGTCAGGCACTACACTTGATAGTCACTGGGAAACAACTGCAGGGGAAAAACAAATATGATTCTTACTCTCATGGAGCTTACAGCTTTGTGTGGGAAATAGCTTTCAATTATGTTACAGACTGATAAGAACAAATTATGTGAGGCTTTAAAGGAGGTTCTCTTTATCTTAAAGCTAGGAGGACCACCAAAGGGTTTTAAGAAGTGAGGAGAGAGAAGTAACCAAATAAGATTTGCACTTGAAAAACATCACTCTGGTTATTGTGAGTGGATTAGGGTGCACGGGAGGGTCCACTTAGAAGGCCCTTACAGGGTCCAGGTCAGAGGCAACTGGACCTTAGATTCCAAAGAGTAAAGCTGACCACTATGACTACTTTGGTTGTTTATAACCAGCTTCCACCCTCTAAATCAGTGCCTTGTGCCATATTAGTTATTAAATATTTTGAATATAAATCCACTCCTAGGGAGGTAGTGGATGGATTGAAGAAGTTTCTAGGAGGTAGAAGTAATTCCCTTTTGGCATGCCAACAGGCTTTGCCACTGGTCACCAGGTTCTTCTAGCTGATGGCCCTCAGAGGGTAGGATGTAGTGAGGAAGGAGGAAAAAGAGCCAAGCCA
This sequence comes from Manis javanica, assembly GCF_040802235.1. Lineage (NCBI taxonomy): Eukaryota > Metazoa > Chordata > Mammalia > Pholidota > Manidae > Manis > Manis javanica. Next base: position 111,322,035 of record NC_133156.1, on the reverse strand, counting down.
TTTGACAGAAATGAGATCACACCCCCTTTCTTATTTCTACCTCCCCCACTGGCACATGGCCATCTCCATCTCCAGGGACAGGACCACTTAGCCTTTTGATTTATAAATGATGAAAATTAGACATTAGAAAGTAACATTCCCAGACTAGTTCCAGTCTATCACGAAAGAAATTGTCTGATGCTTGTTTCCCCACACAGAATGGGCAAAAAAATTGTTCAGTGATACACACTTTGGCCAACATGACTAGATAAAAGCTACCTGTCCTATGCAGATCCTTTGCTTCTCTTTCATTCTGACTTGAGTTCCTTACACTATATACAGTAGCCAAAGCAAACAAAGCAAATGAAACTCACCACTTTGTTGCTTACTGCAACTCAGTTTAGATAAAAGGCTCAGTTGATGGCATAATTAAGCCTTTGGTCTAAATGAGTTCATAGGATTACTAGTTTTTAGTTCATGCTATTTTTGTCCCCAGGTGCCACACATAATCCCATGTTGGCTAGAAACAGGACTTGGCAAGCAGGAAAATTCTGAGCTATATAACTAAGGCAAAAATCAATCATCAGTCAATATATTTTCATTGGGAAGCTGCTTTTTTTGGAAATCACAGCCCTACCTTCTAGGGAAGGCATAATCTTCTCTACCTTCAAGAAGCACACAATCTTACTAATTAAAAAAAAATACACAACTACTAAGCAGTATGTAATTTGGCTCAAATGAAGCACAAACATTAAGTTTTTGAAGGTCCTGAAGAGAAGTGTAGTTTGCGAGGTGGAGGAACACAGGGACAGAGCTGCAGTGATGGGCAAAATGATGAGAAAGGCTAGTTCAAGGGAAGCATTCTCCAATAATGGTGAACAGAGTTTGTGAAAGCAGAAAAGAGAAGAGGGAGACTTTCTGGGTTTCGGAAAGTTTTAGGGATTTGGGGGAGTGGTTGGATTTTTTTTCTTTGGTTGCTCACTGGCTTTCACATATATTTTTATCTGCTTAACTGGAGTGTTTGGGGAAGGAAAAAGAAGTAGAAAGGAAAGGCCTATACTTTCTGTACTGGCAGATAACTTACAGTTTTGAGAAATATTTTCTTATTTATTGTTACTCTTTTTGCTTATGCTTTTGGAATCATATCCACAGTATCATTGCCAAGAACAATGTCAAAGAGCTTTTTCACTGAGTTTTCTTCTAGGAGTCTTATGGTTTGTTTCAAGTCTTTAACCCATTTTGAGCTAAGATTATTAATGAAGGTGGATGCACTAAACAACAGATTTACAATGTAGAAAAAATAGCCTTCTATTGGAAGAAGATGCCATCTAGGATTTTCATAACTAGAGAGAAATCAATCTTAGATTCAAAGCTTCAAAGGGCAGGCTGACTCTCTTGCTAGGGGCTAAGGCAGCTGGGGACTTTAAGTTGAAAACAATGCTCATTGACCATTCCAAAAATCCTAGGGCCCTTAAGGATGATATTAAATCTACTCTGTCTGTGCCCTATACATGGAACAACAGAGCTTGGATGACTGCACATCCATTTACAACATGGTTTACTGAATATTTTAAGTCCACTGTTGAGACCTACTGCTTTGAGAAAAAAAAATTCCTTTCAAAATATGACTGCTTGTGGACAATACACTTGGTTACCCAAGAGCTCTGATGGAGTTGTATGATGAAATTCATGTTTTTATGGCTGCTAATACAGCATCCATTCTGCAGACCATGGATCAAGGAGTGATTTTGACTTTTAAGTCTTACTATTAAGGAAATATAAGCATGTAGCTGCCATAGACAATGATTCCTCTAGTGGATCTGGGAAAAGTCAATTGAAAATGTTCTGGAAAGGATTCACCATTCTACATGTCATTAAGAACATTCAGGATAGATAAAGAGGGGCAAAATACCAACATGAACAGGAGTTTGGAAGAAGTTGAATCCAACCCTCGTGCATGATTTCAAAGAGGTTCAAGACTTCAGTGCAAGAAGTAACTGCAGATGTGGTGGAAATAACAAGAGAATTAGCAATAGAAGTGGAGCCTGAATGTGTGACTGAATGGTTGCAACATCGTGATAAAATTGAATGTATGGGAAGCTGCTTCTTATGAATGGGCAAATGTAATCTACTCCCAGTGAAGATACCATGAAGATTGTTGAAATGACAACAAAGGATTTAAAATATTACATAAACTTATATGATAAGGCAGCAGCAGAGTCTGAGACAATTGACTCCAATTTGGAAGTTCTACTATGGGTAAAATGCTATTGAACACCACCACATGTTACATAGAAATTGTTCATGAAAGGAGAAGTCAATCAATGCAACAAACTTCACTGTTGTCTTACTTTAAGAAATTGCCAGAGCCACACCAACCATCAGCAACCACCACTCTGATGGGTTAGCAGCCATCAACATTGAGGCAAGACCCTGCATGAGCAAAAAGATTACAACTCACTGAAAGTTCAGATGATAGTTCACATTTTTTAGCAATAAAGTATTTTTTAATTAAAGTGTATACATTTTTTAGACATAATGCTATTACACACTTAAGAGATGAAAGTATAGAGTAAACATAACTTTTAAATCCACTGGGAAACCAAAAAATTCACTTGATTCACTTAATTGCAATATTCATTTTATTGTAGTAGTCTGGAACTGAACCCACAATATCTTCAAGTATGCTTGTACATGTGTGGGCTTATTTCAACAAGTGGGATTACATCACAAACTAAAAAGCTTCTGCACAACAATGGAAACTGTCAACAAAATGAAAAAGCAGCTTATGGATTGGCAGACAATATTTGCAAACCATATATCTCATAAGGGGTTAATATCCAAAATATACAAGGAACCCATTTAACTCAACATCAAAAAAACTGCTGGGTTAAAAAATGGGCAGAGGACCTGAACAGACATTTTTCCAAAGAAGTCATACAAACGCAAAAAAAAAATACGTGAAAAGACACTCAAAATCACTAATCATCATAGAAATGAAAATCAACACCATAAGGAGATACCACCTCACACCTTTCAGAATAGCTATCATAGAAAAGACAAGATAACAGTGTTGGAGAAGATATAGAAAAAAGGGAACACTTTGTGCACTGTTGGTGGAAATGTAAACTGGTACAGCCACTGTGGAAAACAGTATGGAAGTTCCTCAAAAAATTTAAAATAGAACTACCATATGATCCAGGCAATCCCACTTCTGGGTATATATCCAAAGGAAATGAAAACAGGAACTTGAGTTATCTGCACTTCATGCTCACTGCAGCCAAGATATGGAAAGACAAAAGCCAAAGACATCTGTTTTTGGAAAAATGAATAAAGAAAATGTATATATGGTGTGTGTGTGTGTGTGTGTGTGTGTGTGTGTGTATATATATATATATATATATATACACACACATACATATACATATATAATGGAAATCTTCCCATTTGCAACAGCATGGATGGATCTTGAGGGTATTAAACTAAGTAAAATAAATAAATAGAGAAAGACAAATACTGTATATGACTTACATGTGGAATATAAAAAAGCCAAACTCGTAGAAACAAGAGTAGAATGGTGGTTTCCAGAGGCTGGAGTGTGGGAGAAATGGGGAGATGCTGATCAAAGGGTAGACACCTCCAGTTATAAGATGAGGAAGTTCTGGGGATCTAATGCACACCATGATAACTGTAGGTAACAATACTGTAATATATACCCAAAAGTTGCTAACAGAGTAAATCTTAAATATTCTCACCACAGACACACACATACACACACACACACACACACACACACACACACACACAAAGGTAATTTTGTGAGGTGATTGAGGTGTTAACTAACCTTATGTAGTAATCACATCACATATACACATATAACAAATCATCATGTTATACACCTTAAGTTTACACATCATATGTTGATTATGTCTCAATAAAGCTGGGGAATAAAAGAATTTTTTTTCATTCTATCAAGAGGTCTAATCAATCTGTGCTTCTTTCCAATATTCCTAAAGACTATTTGGGGTTCTCAACAGTAACCTTAATAGAGAGAGTATAGACAGAGTAGGACACAGCATAATTTCATGAAAAAGCTCCCCTGTATGGTAACACTTTTGAGAACTCCTGGGTTAGGACATATGCGAGAGACCATGGCTTGTAGGGTGAAACCAATAAAAAATGTCTAGGTGTAAGATTTTTATGTCATGCTGTAGTTCAGAAATTCAAAAGGGAAGGAGGAATAAACTATACTGGAAGCTGGGGGTCTCAAAGATTAATAACCCAGGAATACTATTGTCTACAGTCTCCCCAAACTAGAGAATTCTTGTGTAGAATAGCAGAAATTAGCAACAGGAAGCTGGAAAACTGTGTTGGCACCAGAGCCAAAACATAGAAATAACTCAGCATGGCGGAGGCTCCAGCCCCACTGGGTGGGACTTACCCTGGACATTTCCATACAAAAATAGTATGAATAAAAATAGCCAACATGTATTGAACATCTACTGTTATGGGGGCTGTGCTTGACATATTTCTATATTATCTATTTCAATATTCACAACTCTATGACAGAATTAATGTTTTCAGAGCTACCAATAATAGCAAAGAGAGGACTCCAATCCTAGCCTGAGTCTGAAACCCACTCTCTTTCCATTGAAGTCTAATGTTTCCATTCAGGGGAGTTACTGAAGCACTTCGCATGACTTGACACAGAAAGCAATGGGAAGAAGAGAGAACGAAGAGCTAAGGGGACTCACTGGACAAGTACAAGGCAAGTCGAGATGAAGGAAAAACACGGAAGAGGTGAGGCTACCAAGCTAATTGGCAGTTTTTGAGTACCCGCAATAAAGAGAATAGGACACGTAGGTGACCATGTGAATGGACTAGTAGGCTTTAGGAAGATAAGAAGAGTGGAAACATAGTCAAGGGAGATACTAACACAAAGAGAAGTTGGTAAGTGTCCCAGGGCTGGGTTCCAACATGACAGGCATACTTGGCTTGACAAACCGGAAAGCGCCTGAAAGAAGAAAGCCTGGATAGAGATGAAAGTAAAGAAACAGACACACCCACCTGCTGGAAAACAGAAATGGACCTACAGCGACAGCAGCTGATACCTCGCACTTTCAAACGGGCTGAGCTCTAACACAAAGGAGTGACAGATTGTCAGCAACTGTTTTCAAAAGTGCGACTGTGAGCACAAGAACCAGGACATGTCTGGATCTATACCACGTGTCACTGGGCCAGCACAAATGAAAAGCCTCTACCCCAAGAGGCTCAGTTAAACTAAGGGAGTTTAGCTCTGAGAATTTTTTGTTTTTCTTGCATTCTTGTGGCCCACCACTTGTTTTCCAAAATAAAGTTTTCACATCTCCCATTTTCCTGATGGAGGAGACTAGTCATAGAGGCACTGGCCAGAACCACACTAATTCTTCTAGGGACAGGCCCTGAGCAGAATCATGATGAGGCCAAAGTTCAGCTTTGGTGTTTCTCATTTACCTCATCTCTGCTTTGTCCTTCAACTTGGCATATTCTTCTCTCCTCCTTAGGCCCCTACCCCAACAAGAGTTTTGATCTCAAAGGGCCCTCAATTTATCATTTCAGGAATTATAGAGCTTCACTGGGTGTGAAAATCACTCTGGCTTACCCATCTCCTCACCTAGAGATTCTGTCCAAACTGGTCTGGGGCCAGGCCTCCAAGTCAGTGTTTTTAACAGAACTTCCAGATGATTCTGATGCAAATAGTCCACCAATGTTGAAACACTGAATTAGAATGTTTGTTGGTAATTAAAGTATTCACTGATAATTGCTTAGTATTTTAGCAAATATTTCTTGACTGGAAGTATGCAGAGCTTAAGGTATGCAGTTCCAGTGGAGAAGTACTGACTAAAGAATGGATATTTAAAAAGCAGAAGATTATCTCTGGTGCTCTCTCTTTTGACAGCCTTCATCCTATAAATAAACACAACTCAAATCAAACCCAGTAAGAGACAACTACTCCCCTACACCTAAGGTTGACCCTTGGAGTTTTGCTCTCATGGTGCCAATACATATTTCTGCTTTGTTAGGAGAGATACAGAGAATTGTCTGAATATTTCCAAGCAATCCACATAGGAATATCAAGGTACAGAGAAGCAGAATTTATTAAGTTTAAATTTAAAGATGTTGCTATTTTTCTCAAAGTCACAGTCGAAACCAAACATTAAAACCAGTCACCGCCTAGTAAATGATCATGCCTCTATTCTTCATAGGATTAATTACTCTACCTACACCTTTCTCTTCTCATTTTTTTATTTATTTTGGATTATAATATCTTTTCACACATTTATAACCACCTTTGAAATATAGGCCTTACTAACATGAGCTGATAATCAAAAAGCAAAATAAAATGTTAAATGTATAGTTTTGTGCAGAATAGCAGAAATTAGCAGCAGTGGGAATAGTACATCAGGAAGTCTATGGATCACATTTGATCTTCACTCTTTCTGCTCTGAATTGCCATTTCCATCACCACTTCAGAGAAATTTCATAAGTAATATGAAATTTTATCCAATCCCTGACCCTAAGACAGATCTCTACCGAACCCTCCAGCACTAAATTTCAGTAAGCTCCACTAGAGGGCAGTTTTCCAGGTTCCTGCAGGGTTAGATTTAATTGGCTAGGACTACCTCCAGTTGGATAGTTTCCCTTTCTTAAACATGTCATATTAGTTGCAGGAAGGAGCATGGCAGTGGAAAGGGTGTCATAATTCAAATAGATATATTTCCAGTCCTACTGTCATTAATATAAGTACCATGTTCCACACTTGGATATTCTGGTTATTTTCTCAAACATCTAAAGATCAAATATAGGACATATGTCATTCTCCTCTGAAGCAAAACACACTTTAAAAAAATGTCACTACTTTATAAATCCAATCATGGATCACATAATTGTTGCCCCATGTGAATTTAGTTAACTAATACAAAATAAAGCTGCTGCTAGTCATTTATAAATAATTTCTCAGTAGAGAATTTATTCATTTCAAATAAATAAACTTTATATTCTAAGACCTACCCCTTACTTTTAGAAAAGATGTAAACATTAATAGAACATATTTCTCAAATGTTCTGAGAATTATTTTTTCTTTATAATTCTGAGAAGTTAGGGTTCTGGTTGGGGGAACTGGTAGGAAAAGCAAAAGGGCAAAAACTCTGGAACCTCTGTTCCTCCTTTATTATGCACTTCAGAGAGCTGAACATGTGCAAGTCTTAAAAGATGCTAGGATTCTCTAAAAGTGTTTTCATTTGAGAAGGAAAACCCTGTGTAGCCTCCACCCGCCAAGTGTATTACCAAGAATTCTTTAGCATTTCTTTTAATTGAATCAGTGTTCAGTCACTCATTTAGCAAATATTTATTCATTACTTTCTTGGTGCCAGGATGGTGTAAAAGAATCAATAATGCATTAATCAAACAAAATTGACCTCCTACTCATCTTTAATTGGTTGAGAAAGAGTTTAGGAATGTGGCCAAACTAATCCTAAGACTAACAGACATAGGTTAAAAAATATTGTATTTTTAAAATGTTTTGTCTTCCTTGAAGTAAATTGAAATTCTCCAATGTGACTTTGCTTAGATATTGAAAATTTATTAAGCCATAACCCAAAGCTTCTTGTCCTCAAGCCATTTGCTTATCCCTGGAGTTGTTATAAACATGAACTAGGACAGGGATTCTAACATATTTGAAAAGAACTATAAAGTATTATATAATTATTCCTCCAAATTCTCAGGGCCTAGCTCAAATTTCATCTCATCATTGAAATCTTTCACAAATTTCACTAAACTACTACAAGCCAGAAATTACCTTTACCTTTGTGGGTAAAGCACTTACCACATGCTGCTTTATCTCATGGACCAGGTATGCAGTTGCGCATTCATTTACATTTTATCAAGTACCCAGTATATCAGAAGCAGTGCTGTGGTTGAGGGTGGGGGCTCTGGCCCAGATCTCCAGAGTTGATTCCCATTTCTGTGTGAACTTAGCCTCAATTTTCTCATCTGTATGAAAAAAATTGATAATAGTCCTACCACACTGAATTATTGTGATGATTGAGAACAGTATTATAAACCATCACAACCAAGAGGAGCCTAAGGAAATGTGACAACTGAAGGTGATGTGGTATGCTGGATAGACCATAGAACAGAAAAAAAAAAATTAGGTAAAAACTAAAGAAATTCAAGTAAAGCATGGAATGTCATTAATAATAATGTATCAATATTGATTCACTAATTGTGACGAATGTATCATATTAATGCTAGATGTTAATAATAAGGGAAATTGAGTGTAAGGCATATGGAACTTTCTATACTGTCTTTATAAGTTTTCTATAGATCTAAATGTATTCTAAAATAGTTTGTTTAAAAACAAAAATTACAATTAGAAAAAATTTTAACTGTTACTATAGGTAAGGCATTAAGAGTGATACATGGACTTAGTATTATTAAAATGTCCATACTATCTAAAGCAATCTACAGATTCAATGCTATCCCTATCAAAATCCCAATGGCATTTTTTACAGAAATAGAAAGAATGATTCTACAATTCATATGGAACCACCAAACAACACAAATAGCCAAATCAATCTTGAGACATAACAAAGCTGGAGGTATCAGAATTCCTGATTTCAAAATATATTAGCAAGTATAGTAATGTTACTGGCATAAAGACAGACACACAGACCAATGGAACAGAATAGAAAGCCCCGAAGGAAATCCATGCATATATTGTCAACTGATACTCAACCAGAATGTCAAGAATACACTATGGAGAAAGAACAGTCTCTTCAACAGTGTTTGGAAAAACTGGATATCCAAATGCAAAAAAAATGAAATTATATCCTCATCTTACACTATACACAAAATCAACTCAAAATAGATCAAAGACTTAAATGTAGATCAAACACAAAACTGTAAAACTCCTAGAAAACATAGGATGGAAAGCTTCATGACACTGATCTTGGCAATGATTTTTGACACCAAAAGCACAGGCAACAAAAAAATGTAAATAAGTGGAACTGCATTAAGCTAAAAAAGCTTCTCCACAGCAAAGGAAACAATAAACAGAATGAAATTTTTATCCTGGAATGGGAGAAAATATTTGCAAAGCACCTATTTGGTAAGGACTTGACATCCAAAATAAACAAGTAACTTTTTTAACTCAATAGTTTAAAAAAATGAATAACCCGGTTAAAAAATGAGCTAAAGGCTTGCATGGTTATTTGTACAAGGAAGACACACAAAAAGCCAATGGGTATATGAAAAATGTATATCATTTATCATCAGGGAAATGCAAATCAAAACCATATGAGATATCACCTCACACCTGTTAAGATGGCTATTACCAACAAAAAAAAAACAAAAGATAATAAGTATTGATGAGGATATGGAGAAACTGGAACCATTGCACACCATTGTTGGGAATGCAAAATGGTGTAGCCACTCTGAAAACACTATAGAAGTTCCTCAAAAAATTAAAACTAGAACTGCCATAGTATCAAGCAATCCCCCTTCTGGGTATTTATCCGAAAGAATTGAAATCAATATCTTGAAGACTTACGTTCACTGCAGCACTATTCACAATAGCCAAAAGAGAAATAATCTGAATGTCCATCAAACAGATGAATGGATACAGAAACTGTGGTAGATACATGCAATGGAATACTATTCAGCCTTAAAAAAAAAGAAGGAAATGCTGCAATATGCAACAATATGAACTTTGAGGACATCATACTAAGTGTAGTAAGCTGGTCACAGAAAAATAAATACTATATTATTTCACTTATATGAGGTATCTAAAATAGTCAAATTCATAGAATAAAAGAGTGGAATGGTGCTTGCCAGTGCTGGGAGGAGGAAATGGAGAGTTACTAACCAACAGGCTTAAAGTTTCAGTCAAGCAAGATAAATAAGCTCTAGGTATATGCTGTACAACACTGTACCTACAGTCAACAATAATATATGGTACACTTAAAAATTTAAGAGGGTAGACCTCAGATCTCATATTAAGTGTTCATTTCAGAAAAAAAAACTGTTTAAAACTTCTAAAAAAAAAAAAAACAATGTATGGATCATAGCAGGTATTCCATGAAGGTAAGCAGCAAATATAAGTATCAGCAGTAATAGTAGTGGGAAGCTAACAAAAGCTTTTAAGTAAAATTGTGAATTTCTTGTCCATTATGCTTTGTTTTTTTGTTTTTGTTAATTCTTTTGGGGTTTTCTTTTTTATGCAATGTTTAACAAAAATTTGTAACTATACAAAAAAGTATTATTTAAATTGGTATTTTTCTATTTTATTGTTTCAGCACTATATAGGAAAGAGTTTAAGGTGCCCAAAACTGTATACCTTGTAATGTCTTTGGTCATAATCAAATGTGACGTGATTAGTTAATTAGGCATGCCTGAAATGTCAACAGCAGCTGTTTGATAAACTATGAGCTTATTTCAAAGACTTGCCATCTGAACTGGGTTTTTGTTTGTTTTCTTTTGTTCTGTTGTATGATCCCATTTATATGAAATGTCCAATTTCTAACGCAACTCCTTAGAAACAAAGAGTAGATTAATGGTTGTCAGGTTGGGGCGAAAGGAGACTAGAAAGTGATTGCAGAAAGGTACAGGTTTCCTTTTGAGGTGACGGAAATGTTCCAGAATTGGCGGTGATGTTTGCACAACATTGTGAATATACTAAAACCCATTGAATTACACACTTTTAAGAGGTGAATTTTATGCTATACGAATTTTAATTTATTTTAGCTACTCCTGTATGGGTAGGATTGCAGTCCTGAGTCTAAAAGAAAGTTGCTAGAGACACGTCTGCGGCTGGAATATGACTGCCATTCCCATTCTCAAAAAGGGGTGCCCCTCCCGTTGCCCTGCTGGGAGATGGCCAGGCCCAGGCCAGCACATGTCAGCATGTGGGTAGAACATACCTTCAAGAGAATGCCCTGGGCATCCCTGGTCCAGCGGGACCCCGGCTTCCAGGGCCGCCCCCTCTTGTCCTGCAGCACCTTCACAGAGGGCAAAGCCTCGAACTAGTTCGACACCAGGCTCCACTTCAGGGTCTGCGGGCTGCTTTTGGTGTTCAGGGGGCTCTCCACGAATTTCTGGGTCTCTCACAGGGATTTAGCATATCTCCAAACAACTGTCACCGTCTGGATAGAGCCATGACGAGGGAGAGGTGTTGGGGCTGGAACATTTCACCCACTTGGAAGAGATTTCAGAACTCAGGTTCCGCACTCTCCCTGAGCCTCGAAAGGACGACACAGCAGTCTGACAGAGGTCTGGTGCCCCCCGCCCCCACAACGATCCTCTGTAGGTCAGGGTTTTGCGCAATAGAGGCAGAATTTGAACGCAGTTTCAATACTTTTCCTCAGTATGAACAGAAGGTATGCTTTACGGGGACACGGTCTGGCCCTCAGATTCACCAGGCTGTAAACTTCACCCTCAGACAGACAGTCCTTCTCAGTTGCTTCACGGAAACTTCCACGGGAGCAGAAGGCGCTGCGCACGCATCTTTTACCCTGAGGCGGGAGTGCGCCTGCGCAGTTCAGAGCTGTCGTTTTAATTTCTGAATTATAATCTCTGAATGTATTTCATAGTAACAATTTCAGACCTAGTCCTGTTTATGGCCTATAATGACTTTACATTGTCTACAGGATCAAGTCTAAATGTATTAATGTGTCGTTCTAAGACCTGCATAACAATCTTCCCAGACTCATCATCTACCTGCCTCACAATCCTATACTCTTCATATATTTGTGCTATTTCTTGTGCTTCTGCCTGTAATATTCATTTATCCATTCTTCTCACAAAATAATTCTCGTCTTTTGAGGTCTTTTCTACATCTTATATAGACATCTTTGATGTCTTCAGAAAAAATAATTACTAATTCCTCCATTCTCTCATAGCATTTTATCTATAAAGACTATAAAAAGTATATCTTCTAGGGAACACTAAGTATGATTTATTCAACTTAATTTTTTTAATTAGATTTGTTGATTCCAAATGATCCTTTCTTGGAAACATAACGATGGGTAATTAGCTAAATTAACAGATCTACAGAGTATTTTCCTATCTTGAATTCCTTTAGGAATTATGTATATCATGTACACCACATTGTTTTTCACTTGGCTTTAGGTTGCTTTGGGATACTCTATTGTTGTTCAGGTCTTTATTTTCTACCTTAATTAGACAATCCTTAAGGGATAATCACATCTATCTCTCCTTTTGTTCTGTTGAGTCAAAATCATCACACTACTGTGGGTCCCAGTAGCTGTATCCAATAAAGTGAATAACCACATATTTATGAGCATGGGCAATCTTCATTCTTCATTCAAATACCTTAACTGTTAGTGTTAACTCTCTTCAATTTTATCTCTAAAGATTGCTGAATCCCAGAACTCTGGGTCCTCTCATCTGACCAGGAGTCTGCCTGAATTTATCTTTTATCATTAGGCACCTAAGCATCCATAAAAAATGCTGCTTCATTCTATAGAGGGCTTGGGGTATCCTCAAAAATAGCCAAAGTTGACCACTAAATATATGTATTGTTTTCTTTGCAAAATTAATGTTGATTACAAAAATGTAAATAATACCTAAAAGTAGAAATGCAAATACTTCCTTAATCTCCCAATATCCAAAAGTATTGCATAATGTATAAGACATCTCATTTCTATATCCACTAAATGTTTTATATATTAAATATATACTTTTCCTAATTTTCATACCCACAAATTATATATTATAAACTGCTTTACTCAGAGTAATAAAAATCTTCCTATATCTATACTTCACCTCTTTTATTTTTGTTTTGACCAAGCCATAAAAACCTATTTGGAAAAGAGCAGTTTTGGTAAAAACAGAATATCGAATATGGTAAAGAAAACAAGTGCTCAGATGTCACACCTGTCTTACATACATTCTTTTTTCCCCAATGAAACAAAAGGGCCAGATTCTGTAGTATCAAAGATGATCTTCAAAAAGCACATAACTTAATTCTTGAACTTAATCCTGACCCACTTTGTTTCTACATCTTTGATATTATTGGTCAATGTATTTTTTTAGCCTAATTCAGATTCTTACACCAGATTCTTAACAAGTGGGTATCTTGACAAGAAAATTACCCAAAACTTCTAAATAATAAATAAATTTTCATTCTAAATAATGAAGCCAGCATGTTAGATTTGGTGGCAGACTTTGCTAAAGCTATAAAATCTGCTCTCTACCACCAGTAGAATTTGGGTACATCTATTTGTGCAGTGTGCTAGACAAAACCATGCTTCTAAAAGCCAGAATCAGACTATGCCCAGCATCCCTTTAAAAAATTAAGCCAGCACAGACGGCAGTATCATGCAACATTGGTGCAATCATTCAGGAACTTCTATATATTCAGTGACTCTACTTCTAAACCCTAAGCGCAAAAAAATACATGTGCTCCCATGGAACTCTGTCCTAGGCAACGTAAAATTATACAAATGCAAGAATGTAATCCAAATCCTATGGTGGTATTGCCATCCTCAGAGGAAAATTCCAAAAATCCATTAGAGAAAATTATACTCAAATTCCACTCACTAGGGAACTTATTGTTCAGAGAAGCATGGCCAGCCTTAAAAGAAAAAGAAAAAAAGCCCACTTTTCAATAAAGCTCCCTTCTGGTGGATATCATCCCCAAAGGACCATGACATAGCTCCAAACAGTCAACCCAAGAGAGCCTCTACACTGCAAACATCTCTCCAAAGGTAAAACAACAGTGACCCGGGTCCCCCACTCACTTCTGCCGGCAACCTCCACAGCTTCCCCCGCAGACCATTAATTATCACCAATGGAAACACGTGAGTACCCAAAAGAGAGATCTCAAGTATAGTCACTCCAGCAGCATCTGAGCTCTACGCGTTTAATCTCTGCCCCGGACATGTGCAATAAACCACAGCAGCTGCACCCACCACAAGCCAAAGGGGCTTGGTTAGAAGCAAGGTCAATAAAAGAGAAGTGGGAGGAAGCCATAGAAGCTCAACAGTTAGCAAGGTGGCATTTCCTCTGACTCCTGGAAAACCACGGCAGTCGATAGGTCAGTGCTGCATACTTCAAATCTGGAGAAGCATTTGTTAACTGAGATTTCACAGTCCCAGAGGTGAAAAGGGAAAGCCACCAACAGCGACAGCCTGTCTACATATGTACTTAGATGAGATTGGACTGCATGTCATTAATTGGGCAGCTTTGAGCCCCATTAACACACGTGAGTAGTAAGGCTGCCAGCCACAGCATCTCCTAATACTATAGAGAAAAATAAATACTTTAACATGAAGTATAAACACAGGCCAAGACACGTCTCCCTTGAGTTTTGAATTCTCATCATGGACCGAAGATGATTGATGGTGATGGTGCTGTGGTTAATGGACATATTGCTGTGTTTCCCACCCCTCTTCCAGTACGTGTTTCTGACCTCCTTGATTATTTTCAGCCTTCACAAATGTTATTCATCCTGGAATCCCCACTCCAATTTCTCAGCTGCCTCAGCTAACCAGTGGTTTCACTAAGGCATCTGTGTGCTCCCTTTCTTTCTGTCCATGTAACATGTAAGCTTCCATTGTTCAGCTACCTGAGCACTTCTCCTTGCTCCAGCACCCTCCCCCAACCATTTCACCCAGACTGCGCTAGTTTATCAAGATGAAAACAACACTATGACACTTGGAACAAACTTCTCCTGTCAGATGCAAACAGGGGCCCTCTGTTGCACAATCTGCACTTGTCCCTCATGCAATAGAGATTCAACTCCCAGATACGAGATCCAGACTACAGATCAGAAGGGAGACTGACTTCTGCCCTTAATTTGGGCCAAATACTTATCTCCTTATTTCCAACGTCTTCTCAAGTTGCAGCTAGACCTGAGGAGATGTAAATATGTAAGTAAAACCCAAGGCAATATTCACAGTCTATCCCTTTCAAAATGCCAGCACTTCTCAGTTGCCTTATCGCAGGCTGATTCAACTCCTTATTCATAAAAGGCCAATAGCAAGAAAAAGCATCTCAGTGTGCCAGAAGGACTGCAGGAGTTACTGCCATATACTGATCTTTTTGTTCTGACACATTGGTGTGTGGGATTGGCTGTGGGCAAAGTTTCTATGTCTCTCTTTCTTGCAGCCCCAGGCTATCCTTAATCCATAGCTCTGCTAATGAAGTCCTTTCTGTTGCAGACATAACATGGGAAACTTCAATGATTGTTGTTGGTGTTTAATATTTATTGAACACCCACAACTGGACCAGGCTCTCTACTGATGTATAGTTGGCATCTTATTAGAACTTTCTGGGGGAAATAACACTTTGGCTGAAAGCTAAATGCTGTTTAGCCATATTGTAAGGGCAGCAAGAACACACATTCCTCAAATACCTCTAATTGCTTCCCATAACAATGCAATTTTCTACTTCCTCCATTAACATAATATACTCCATGAGTACATTTCTATGTTAGTCTTTAAAAACTCAACTAAGTAGCTTAAGCTGCAAAAAAAGTCACATGTTAAAACATTTTTTGCAGAAAATGTGTAGTATAGTTAGAAATAAGACTCATTCTCAACCTCCGCAATGTTACTCTTTGTTGGTTGCCTGCCTTTCTCCACCCCAGAACCCAAGGTTGAAGCCTCTAATGAGCTCCATCTATAGAGGGCAAGTTGGTCCCTTTTTCTGAGATAGTTCTAACAGGAAAAAAGAGGCACAGTAGCCATAACTCTACCCTACTTATAGACCATGGCAACAGCTCAGTTTCCCTGGATCCAAGAGCCTCCAATACTGTCCCCTGTATCTTCTTTGTTGACAACCAGACTGGCAACCCTGCCTGAAACTCAATCCTCAAGCTGAGAATCCTGAACCCAGACTACTTCCTACCAGCCTTTCTCCTCACAGCTAGGCCCTGCATGTTGGCAGGAATCCTGAAAAGTGAGAAGTATTTCTAGAATACCTAGATCTCTGTTGGCAAGGTTCTGCCTGCTTCATTAGACTGGTATAGGTGATCCTCTGAATCATTGCTCTTATACATAGAAATAAATCTGGATGGATATACACAAAGCATTAATAACTTATCTCTGGATGGTAAGGAAAAACATGATTTCAATTTTCTCCTTTACTGTATTTTCCAAATGTTCTGCAGTAACGCATATTACTTTTGTACTCAGAGAAAAAAAAGTTATATGTTTCATTTAATGTTATCAAGACATACCATCACTCTTCTGTGTTTCTGCTTCAATAAATTCTCTTCTCTTTTTCAAATCTAGGCTGGTGAAAAGGAGCTTTCTCTCCATAAAGAAGACCAAAATTTCAAGAACAAATTCTAAGAGAAAACATTTTTTAAAGGTCTTAAAACCTTTTTAACATAAAAAAGCAAGGTTTTGAAATCGAGTCCTTTATAAGAGAAAAAGGAAAATAAGTGATTTATTAATGATAGAAGGAATCAAGGTTGTCACGGCACCATGAAAATTATAAAATAAAAATTTAAGTTAAAAATTACAAAATAAAATTAATGTAACATTAAAACTGAATTGGAAAATGTAAATCAAGGCCACAAAGAGGGGAAGGAAGTACATGAAGAATTATGTTCTCACAAAATCAAACGACCTTCAGCTTAGAGCTGCCTTTCTTAATCTCAGAGTTTTTCACTCTACCTGGAAAGTGTGTTTCCTTCTAAAATGAATTATTTGTGTTGTGCTGCAGGTTCTGTAAGCTGCTTTTCTCAGTTTCATCCACTAGCCCCATAGTTCACTGTTCTGCTTTTGAATTTCTTTACTCTGAAATCAACGAATTGCTGTCTTTGTTTCCTCACTGTGAAATTTATTTATATGACTTTCCCTTCAAGTAAAGTTATTATTTTTGGGAAAAAGAAAAAACACGAGATACCTCTTCACACCTATTAAGATGGCTGTGGTCAAAAAGAAAGTTAATAATAAATGTTGGTGAGAATGTGAAGAAATTGGAACACCCATATATTTCTGGTGGAATATAAAATGATATGGATAGTTTCCAAAGAACTATTTGGAAAAAAGTTGGTAGCATCTCAAAGTTAAACACAGAGTTACATGATCTAGTTAATTCCACTGCTGGGTATATATACTCAAGATAAATGAAAACACATGTCACAGAAGAACTTGTATGGGTATAGTCATAGCTTTATTATTCACAGTAGCTAAAAAGTGGAGATAGCCCAAATGTCCATCAACTGGTGAACAGATAAGCAAAATATGATATCTAATACAATGACATATTACTATGCCATAAAAAAGAGTGACACGCCAATATGTACTAAGGTATGGAGGAACCTTGAAAACATTCTAAGTGAAAGACTCCAGATACAAAGGTTATATATTTATATATATTCATAAATATTTATATATTTATATGAAATGTCCAGAATAGGCAAATCCACAGAGTAAGTAGACTAGTGGCTGTCAAAGGAGGGGAAAGGATGAATTTGGGTGACAACTAATGGGCAGAGGCTTTCTTTTCAGAGTAATAAAAATGTTGCAGAATTAGATGATAATGTCTTACTACACTGATGGACAGTGAATGCAATGGAGTATCGGGGGGGACTCGATAATATGGGTGGGTGAATGTAGTAACCACATTGTTTTTTCATGTGAAACCTTCATAAGAGTGTATATCAATGATACCTTAATAAAATAAATAAATAATCAATAATCAATAATAAAAAAAATCACCATTTGGCCACCGTCAGAATGATAGACTCAGACCCATATTTCCTGATGCTTTCAGATCCCATACAACTGGGAATTGGGTGGTTCAAAAACTGCTCCTCACTCCTATAGCCTATTGACGGTGGCCCACATGCTAGTGATTGCTGAGAGGGCTTAGAAAAAAAAAAAAAGAATTAGATGGTGATGATGTTTATATAATTCCATGAATAAACTACAAACCACTAAATTGTACACTGTAAAAGAGTGAAATGTATGATATGTGCATTATACTTCAATAAAGCTATTATTTTTTAAACTGCATTAGAAATAACAATATAAAATTATCATTATTATTTTATTATCTTCCCTACCTGTGTCCATTAAAATCTCCTAGGGATTCTCTAATATTCCAGTAGCAATGACGACTCCTAGCACACAGATATTAACTTCTAAAACCATTCCCCAGTTTGAAAAAAAATTTTTTAAAGATGGGTGTTCTTGGACAAAGGCTGATTCCACGCCTAGGCAGCAAAGATGTAAGGTCAGTCTAGGGCAATTTGTGTCAGAAAGCAAACAAACCTCACAAGATTAATAGGATTGTGTAAAAAGGAAATGGTATAACTTGAAGAGACTTCCCTGGCCAAAATTATGATTTAGGTTTTAAAAGACAATGATTGTAATTGACAGAAAGTCACTGATTCTATGAATATCCATGTGGTATTCTTTGAGAACCAATCTTTGAGAAAGAAAAAAAAAACAGAACAAATTAATCAAAAAGGAGCCATGAATATACAATGGAGAAAAGACAGCCTCTTCAATAATAGGTGTTGGGAAACTGGACAGCTACATGCAAGAGAATGAAACTGGATTATTGCCTAACTCCATACACAAAAGTAAATTTGAAATGGTTCAAATACATGAATGTAAGTCATGAAACCATAAAACTCTTAGAAGAAAACACAGGCAAAATCTATTGAATATAAGTATGAAAAATTTTTCCTGGACACATCTCCTTGTGCAAGGGAAACAAAGTAAAAAATGAGCAATGGGACTACATCAAATTAAAAAGCTTCTATATGGCAAAGAACACCATCAGCAGAATAAAAAGGCAACCTACAGTATGAGAGAAAGTATTCATAAATGATTTATCTGATAAGGAGTTAACATCCAAAATACATAAAGAACTCATATGCCTCAACACTCAAAAAACAAATAACCCAAAGAAAAAATGGGCAGAGGACATGAACTGACATTTCTCCAAAGAAGAAATGAAACGATGGTCCACATCACTAATCATCAGGGCAATGCAAATCATAGCCACACTGAGGTATCTCTTCACACCAGTCAGAATGGCCACTATCCAAAAGACAAGAAATAACAAGGGTTGATGAAGATGTGGAAGAAGGGGAACCCTCCTACAGTGTCGGTGGAAATGTAAATTGGTACAGCTCCTGTGGAAAGCAGTATGGAGGTTCCTCAGAAAACTAAAAACAGAAATACCATTTGGTCCAGTAATTCCACTTCTAGGAATTTACCTGAAGGAAACAAAATCCCTGATTCAAAAAAATATATGCACCCCTTTGTTTATTGCTACATTATTTACAATAGCTAAGATATGGAAGCAAACTAAGTGTCCATCAGTAGATAAATGGATAAAGGAGATGTGGTACATATACACAATGGAATATTATTCAGCCATAAAACAAAAAGAAATTCTGCCATTTGCTACAACATGGATGGACCTAGAGGTTATTGTGCTCAGTGAAATAAGTCATGTGGAAAAAGACAAATACCATATGATTTCACTTGCTCATGAAATATAAATACAAAGCAAAACAGAATGAACAAACAGCAGTAGACTCATAGGCACTGAGAAGTGGACTGGTGGTTACTATCAGGAAGGGGTTAGGGTGGGTGGGTAGGGAGGTGGAGAGGTATAAAAGGGGCACAAAAATTCTCCATCGTAATGTAGTTTGGTCACGGGAATGGTATAGTACAGCATGGAAAATACAGTCAATGATTCTGTAACATCTTCCTATGTTGACAGATAGTAGCCGTGGGGGTGAGGATTTAATAATATGGGTAACTGTTGAACCACCATTGCATTGTATAACTGAAACTAATATAAGATTGTGTATCAATGATACTTCAATTTTTTTTAAAAAGCTGTTAAAATTTTTGAAAAAAGAAACTAGTTCATCAACATCACCGAAAATAGTCATTCAACTAATATCTTATTTTGAAAGCATATAAAGGATAAAAAAATTAGCATTTAATCTGTCTTTTCAGTATAAATTAGGTTCCAATGTAATTAATAGCTCCACCTATACATACATATATACTTATCATATATTTTTATTACATATAATATACTTTATTTCAATTATGTATCTATATATTATTGATATATATAAATGATATATATATAATATATATATATTCTCATTAATATTTGAGCAGAGACCTGAAGGAAGTAAAGGAACAAGCCATGCACGTATCTATAGAAAAAGCTTTTCAGGTAGAAAAAACAACAGATGTAAAATTTTTGAGACAGGAGCATGTTTGGAGACCAGAGAGATTACAGAGAAACAAATAGTAGATGATGAGGTCAAAGAGGCTGTAAGGGAAATGTCTATGAGCACTACTTACAGCTCATAAAAAGGATTCTAAATCACCTGAAAATAATGATCTTTTTTTCTCTATTAGTGTATCTAATTACCTCCCAGCTTACTCTTGATCTTCTCTATCTTTTAGCCTAAGGATGACAAACATGGTGGATGACACACCTCCATATAGTGCCCAAAACAGACATTGCTAATTGATTTTTAGCCTTAGAACCACTTTCTGCTCTCATTAAATCAAATTTACCTCTTTGTCATTCCTGTCCCATTATCTTAGGAAGCAAATATGTGTAATGTCTTTCCTAATTGAGCAAGAAAGTCACTATTGTATAAAAAATATTATATAACCTAATGGGCTCCTTGGTTCCTTAAAACTTTTAGCAGCCCTTTACTTCCTCTGTGTCTTAGTTTTGAAAGCAAAACCTGAAAGGCTTAAATCCAGGCTCCTTATTGGAGAGTGTGATTCAGCGGTCCATTAATAAAGGATAGGAGAAAGAAGAAAGAAGAGCCAATACAAAGATGCATTATTTTTAAAACATGTTTTTAAAGATGACCACCTTTATTGAGACTAATTGCTTAATTTCACAGAATAACCTGAAGTTTTCTCAGGACCATCTATCTGGTGAAAGAAAAAGGAAATATTTATCCACAGGCTCCCATTACTGATGAAATCAGGTCAGTCAGGCTATAGAATGACCCTCCTTCTGGATTTGTCTGTTTTGCTGTGTTGTAATTCTTCTATCAGTTCCCCATCAATCATTCATCTAATGGTTTTACTTTCAGTCGGTACTCAATTATACTCAGTTAATTCTGTATATACAACAAATATTGCTTAATGTATGAACAAATGTCACAGGTAGATGGAGATGGATTCTCATCTTCTGCTCTCTCCATCCCCACTCCAGGAATCCTAAATGGCATGCCTTCTGGACACTGAGATCAGTTTATATAAGACAAAGATTCCCACATAGTTGTATGTCTTGAGAGAATGCTTGGGCCCTTTTCATCCTATTCTCATATAAATTTTGTATCTTGAATTGCTGCTACCCTCTGAAGTTAGTGCTTAGAAAGTGCAAAGAGGAATGTGCATTTTCTTGGGTATTGATTTATGAAACAACCACCCATTCTTGTTCATTTGTTTGGTTAGTTCTTCCCAAAGTGCTTTGTATTCTTGGTTGTACTTGGTCACATCTAGTAGATCTGGATGTTTCCAGGGTCAGAAAGGAAGACTGACTTATGTTACCCAAAAGAGATTTATTCATAATGATAAACCTAGCAATTTAGGACATTCTCTTGAGTCCCACAGGCTTCTTGACAACAAGTCCCAGACAGAAACCTGCCCCTCATCCATTATTGTCTATCTCAGGAAATGTTACCACCACTCACTCACTTATTCATACTGGAAACACAAGAGTCGTCCCTATCTCCTGAATCCATCCTTCTCTCCAACCCAAGTGTCACCCTCTGATAGAGTTCTGTTACTGGGATGGCATCCCAAAAGGTAGCCTTTTACCAGTACTAGTGCCATCCATATCTATCTCACAGTTCAGGCAGAAACAGCATTTCTAAATGAAAAATAGCTCATGCCACCTCTCTACTTATAATATTACCATGGATTTCCTCTGGAAAGCAGGTGAACCCAAGGTTTTTACAAGAGCTAATATAATCTGTACCATTAAATTCTCCCATCTCTTCAATTTCCACTCTTCCTCTCAAAGAAGAGTATGTGCTTTGGTCATTCTTTTGGTTCCTCAAATGATTCCTCTCTTGTCTTCTGGAATTCCCAAATACTTTTCCACCATCTCCTCCAAGCACCACCATCTCCTGGCTAACCCTCCTCAAATGTAAGACATCAGCTAACTCATTTCATTAGCAGATCTTCCCTGTCCATCCTCATCACAACTTGTTGTTTGTACTGTTTTAATATCTGCTTTCTCTCTTATCCCCAATGTTCCAAGAAAGCTGCAACTAAATTTGTCTTACTTGCTCTCTATCCCCACCACAAAGTCTGGACCATATAATAGATGTTTAATAAATATTTGTTGAAATTATGTTGAAAACAAAACCAAAGAAAAACTATGGGCTACTTGTACTAGCATATTTTGTATAATATGCTGCATTGTAATTGTATAAATATGTGTAAAACCAACTGAATATTTTATGAATAGTAACAGTAAAAAAACATTATCTGTGAAATAATATTAAGTTGTTTAGAATATAGTAGTAATTACAGAGCTGTTTCTTTTGCTTATTATTTCTTGGAATGCCTAAAGTACAGTCCCATCCTATATGCTAGGCTAAAGTTTTCCTGGCTCAACTTTGTCCTATGTTTTGTGGAGGGATCTAGGAAATAGTGATAATAATACCTGTTTGGAAAGGTAGTTAAGATGTATTTTAAGTGTCTAGCATGGAATAGGTACTCAGTTCACCATGGCTATTATTAAAGAACAAAATAGTATATGCATTTTGGGGTATGTGTGTGTGTTTTGAACTCACTCTAAAGGCAACTACTATAATAGTGACACTGGTTAGCTTTGTAAGGCACTTTAATATATATGGAATTATCCTAGGGAGGACACTCTGACTAAGGTCTGAAGCATTCTTGAAAAGCAAGTAGACTGACTGAAGAGTAATAGGAGAATAATCAGCCCATCTAGAAGTTGAGTCTTTTAAAATCAGGTGTCTTGATCTGGGGGTCTGTGGAACCCTAGGGAACCCATGCATGGATTAAAAATGTTTATGATCTCCTTAAAAATGAATGCAAAATCTTGCATGGGTGTATATGCGTTTGTGCACTGTTCTGGGGAGATGGCTCATATTCTGTCAATAGTTTCTCAGAGGAACTGTAAACAAGAAAAGTTAGGAATCCCTGCCTAAATCTTCAGGAAATCTGGTACTTTGGCAAAAATGAAAATGTTGACCATCTGATGATTGTGTCATTAGGCTGGCCAAAGCAATGTTTTCCCGCAAAGATTAGAAGTGTCGGGGCCAAAATGATCTCAACTAAATGACTTTTCTACACTCTGCTTCCATCTGCCCATCATGTAAGCATGAACACATCATTCCTGTTGATGATTTTCATATCCTTATTTGCGAGGAAGTGCCACAGAGACCAGTTCAGAAAAATCATTTATCTAATGCATTGGAAAAACAAATCAATGAACTTCCTATATATACTAACAATTCTATATTGCTAAATAGTGGCTACTTATGAGAGATTAGATATACATTGACCTAGACAGTTGCTAAATTATACATCTACTAGTCTTTATTTTATATATATATATATATATATATATTCCTACTTTAGTCTAAAAAATAGCAAGGCTCGCAATGTGTTGAAATAAATTATTTCAACACTTAATGCATCATCTGTCCCGTATTTCCACATGTTGTGTCATCACCATTTGACCTCAACCCATTGTTAAATATTTAGTGGTACTGTTGGATAAACAATACAAAGTATAGTTTACTTTTGAATGCAGGATTTACATGAAAAAAATAAGCCAATGCATGCTGCAAAAGGTACAACTTTAGGTTATAATATTGATCCCTCTGATGGATGGAAAATTATATATAAAAGGAAAGGAAACTATGGGGAGAATTAATGAATTAGGGAGAGTAATGACAATGAAAAGATGCCATAACTCTCCACTAAAGAATAAAGGCAGAAAGTAATTGCTACCCAAACAGTGGCACAATGGTATCTGTGTATTTCTACCTCTCAAAACTTAAGTACCATGATGGATTGTTTTGAGTAGGAACCTATTCATGAGAAAATGACGAAATCATATTCAATCTAACACCTATGTAAAGGATCATTTTTAACACTCTTTGAGGGTTAATCTCATGGTGACAGAAATTACTTATTTAAAGTAGTGACTATAGCCTAAAAGAAACACTGAAAGAATGCATGCAAGAGATATTGTAAGTTAGCATGCCCACGCCACTCCTGGAAAGTATGCTCAATGCATTCTTTTTTATGACCTCACACAATCAGCCTTAGAAAGTATGAAGACAAGTATAAATCTGCACCAGGAAATATTTATAACCCATTGAGTTCATCTGAGATAGAGCTGAAAATTGCATTTGTTATCCTACTTCAGCATTTTTTTAGTGGTAGTCAAAATGCAAAATAGATCTATAAACCATAGTTGAGAGAAATTTTTTAAAAAGTAAGTAAATGGAAAGATATACCATGTTCATGGTTTTGAAAGCTCAATATTGTTAAAATATCAGTTCTCCCCATATTGACTATTCTGTAATAATCCCATCAAACTTACTTTTGTAGAATTCAACAAGTAGATTCTAAAATTTATGCGGAAATACAACTAGAATACCCAAAACAAAGTTGAAAAAGAACAAAGCTGGAGGAATTACACTATTTGACTTCATTACTTACTATAAAGTCACAGTAATCAAGGTAATGTGGTACTGGCATAGGATCAACAAATAAACCAATGGGATAGAATAGAGAACTCAGAAATAGATTCACACTCATGAGGCCATTTGATTTTTCACAAAGGTACAAAAGCAAAATGCAAAATAGATTTGGAATTAATTCTCCTTTAAAGAAAGATGACTAATCAAAAATCTATGAAAAGATATAATAAGATATAAAGTCATGTCTAACTGCCATGTGAACTTTGGACCTATCATAAACATATTTTTCTTTTTGGGCAAATAGATATCATATATGAGACAAGATTTGTGTCAAATAAAAAATTGCAGATGACAACATGGATAATTAAAGAGCAATTGTATAATTGATGAGGCAAGCACTTAAAAAAATTAGTAAATGTGCAAACCACTGCTACTCTCTGGAAAGCTAAAATGAGATAACAGAAACTAAAATACAAAAAAGTACCTTAAGCATACTGACTCACTTTCAGCCAATGAATAATCCAGGAAGGTGGCTCTTACTTTGATTGACACATTGTTGTTTCAATCATAAAATGGCAAAACAGAACAGAAAACACTGATTTGCTCTCCTAGGATTTTTCATACAGTAGAAAGTATAAATGCAAACAGGATTAAAAGTGTTAAAGGTCACACACTGATACTTTCAGTCATATCCAAATATATGAATCAATTTTATTGAGCAAGTGACCTAAAATACAATAAACTATTTACAAATATCTATTAATATATCATTCTAACCAGTGGCAAACTTCAATTTTTCATTAAGGTTTATTTTAATGACTTAATTATGTTAAACTTGAATATGCTGATACAACTAGTTTAGTGACTATGTGACACATATCTTAGATGACTTCTGGAAACCCAAAATATTTCTAAAGTTGAGGGGAATAAAAGTGCTACACAGAAACAAGCAGTATCAAAAAGAAAGGGCTATCAATGATTGCCTAACTACACAACATCAAAGCAACATTGAAGTGAGAAAAGTTCAGGTAACCAATTAGTGTTTTATAGTACTAGATAAAAGTTGCATATTCTAATGACTTTTTAAAAAACTTAATCACCTGGTGGTTTGGACATTGCTTTTATGTACTCACATTTCTTAACTTTTCCGTTCTGCAACAATTCAGCCAATACAGAAGTATTACTCCCCCACCCCACCTCAAATCCTCATTCTAGTCTATGAAGTTGCACAATTCCAAAGACCATGACGCATTAAGTAACTGTTTTTGTACCTACAAGAACAAAATCTGATTTTAAAATCATTTCAGCATATTTCTCAAGTGCTTAAATTCTGTTGTTTAATCAAGATTATTTGCATTTGAAATCTTAATGTTCATTTTGCAAAATATCTAATATCAAAAATGGTTACCATTTAATTTTAAGGCAAACAATAAAAACTGCTCAATTCATAACTTTCAAATTTTCCATATATAGGTCTCAAACAGCAATTTAGTATGATTTCAAATAGCTATCCTGGAAGCTAGATTGAATCACTTGCTACACTCTTTTTTTTAAATTTATAAACTTCAGAAGGAAGATAGCTTCTGAAGCTGACAAACAATCAGAGAACAGCAGTCTTTTTGTGTGCTGCCCAGAAAGTCAGTTACAAAGTGGTCCTATTGTGTTTCTCATAATTTACATTTACTTTTTTGGCAGAGCAGAAAGGAAAAAAATAAGAAGTCAAACTTGAAGGCATACAACAAAAATGAAAGAAGGCGTTTTAAAATGTCTCCTTGACATTTAGGCATCTAAAAACCCAATATTTAGCATTTACAGGAGATAAAACAGTAAAAGAAATAGCAGCTGTTTTTCTATGATGTCACTGAACAGGTGTGATACCATTTCATACAACAGAATTTGGATGGATCTCTTGCTGATGCCCACAGAAGGCCTATCTGGAACCAGTAGTGACCTGTGTCTCATTTCCTTGGATTGACCAGAAAACAAGTCAGGTCAACAAGAGTCCTGATGACTGATCTGCACCGATTCAGAGCAGACAGTCTTCCAAACAGATCAATACTATCCAAGGTGCAGCTGAAAAACAGGATGAGCTTGTATCACTAAACAAACACCAGGCTGCTTATTCACAAGGGTAAAAGCAACATAGCACTTGTGTGTTCCGCAGTGTGTTTGCCAGTGACCTCAACCCTGACCTGCAGGACCATCTTCTCTGGGACAAGAAATAATCCTGTATTGGGTCTGCTTCTGATACTGGAGCACACCTATGAGTGCTGGCATTTTTTACAATGAGAGCTATGTGTCTGTGTGGACCTAGTCTAGACAATTAGATGATGTCAAAGCAACTAGTTAGTGCAGTTGATTTAGTTTAATGACTGTTCTGAGTATTTGGCATTCTGTAAACAAAAAATAAAATAGAAACATAATCTTTATTTTTTACCCACCATACTGAAATTGGGTGAACATATCTTGGATTAAATTAATTTAGAAAGTTTTTATAACAGTTATTTCCATACATAAACTAAAATAACTATCTGGATAAACCAAATGTCTTGCTCAAACATTCAGATAAATACTTTATGACCAGCCACAATAAAAAAGGCCTCTATCTTAATTTTTTCATGTTGTCAGATGCATCCTCTCCTCCAAAAAAAGTTATATTCTGTATATCTATATGCTCTTTTTATATTGACATATTATAGGTACACAGGTAATTGAACAAGAGTTAAATCTAATAAGAACAGCAAGGTACATCACTATTTTCATTGCTATAGGTTTTAAAATATGAGGAAATTGTGGTTTTTAAGACAATCTTCCCAGAAGTATTTAGAAAATAAACTATGGATTACAATGTTACCCTACATTCCTCTAGGCAAAATGGCCTTATATATGACCAGGCATAAGTAAAAATTATTTGTTTTTCATAGTCCTGGGATGAAAAATGTAATTGAAATTAGAGTTTCCCAGCTTTCAAAGATTACAGCGGATTCAGAAACAATAACTGTATTTAAACAGGGGGCAAATATAAAGTTATATAATTACGTTTCATTCTTAAATTTTGTAAATTGACTATGTAAGATGCAACACCTGCATTCTAAGCTCTTTTATGTATTTAGAATACTTAATTTATTTTCCAACCCTAGGATACACAGTTTGAAAAAGCTGCTACCTAAAACAGCTGTGTCTCTTTCTGTTATTAAAAGACAAGTTTGTACAAAAAAAAAGTGAAGTAACAGTATTGTTAGTTTTCCCCTTTCCTTCAACTAAGTTTCTCTGAGAAAAAAAAAAGCCTTTAAATGGAGAAAACAAACTTCCCCCCCAGCACATTACTTATAGGCACTATATCCATCTCCCTGAATAAAAAGAAATAAGTTCAAATTTGGAACTCTGCCATTGAGTGGTGGCTCCTGCAAAGGGGACAGTTTGCTATTAATTGTTAATGTCGTCTGCCATTAGAGGGCACTAAGCAACTCTACATTAATGCTACGTTGGAGGGAAGAGAGAAAGGAAGACGGGAAAAGAAAGAGGGAGAGAAAAGAGGGGGGCAGAGTAGGAGCAGAGTCGGGGAAGAGGGAGGGCAAGAGAAAAGAGGCGAAGGGGTGGGCGGACGGGAGGGAAAGAGAAGAGGGAAGAGAGAGAAAGAATAAATCCGGGAAGATGAAGGAAGATGTGGAGCCCCCACCCCCACCCCCGAGCCGTCTGAAGTGAGCAAAAAGCCAGCCCTCCCCAGACCACCCGCGCCCCTCCCTTGCCGTCGTCGCGATCGTAATTATAAAGCGAAAAGCAGCGGCGAGGTCACCAGTTTTTACCAGCCTGCTGCACCGAATGCGAGCAGTGCAGGTGCGGCGGCCGCGGGGCTTTGTGATTCATGCCCACTTTCAAAGGGGGGCTTGGGCCCGTCTGAGAGGCACCCAAACAACTGTCTTCTAATATTAGCACGGCTGTATTTCGGGATCTATTATAGTCTGTCCAGACAGATCCCATTGTAATGGGATCTTTTATTAAAAGATTAGCACTATCTCCTGCAGTTGGTGGAAAAAAATCTGTTATCACTGAGTTATTTGCAGTTGTGGAGGGAGTAGGGAGGGGTTGTGAAAGATGGGGAGTGGGAGGGCGAGTGGAGGAGTGGAAGGGGGGCGGTCTGCAGGGGGGGGGAGACAGACTTGAGGGGCGGATTTGAAATCCTTAGGAGAACAAATCCCAGTGACCTGCGAATGTCCAAGAATTTTGTCTGCATACTTCGCTGTCTGTTGTCCTTCGGGCTCCCAAAGTGAAAAGAATAGAAATTTAAAAGGCAGCTTTGGAATAAACAATACAGCATTTTCCGTGAAGTAATCGTTTTGTATAAAAGGAAATATCGCCTCCTCAGTTTCATTCAGCGGTGCCAAAAATGTTATAAATGAGAGACTCGCCAACTTTCAGCGAAGAATGCCAGGCACTGTGCTTAATAAACTGAGGCTACAGAAGTTCATTATCGATGTTGCAATCTTTTTTATTCCGCGAACCGAGAGAGAGAGAGCGAGAGCGAAAGCGAGCGAGCCGGGAAGGAGACTGGGAGAGACAGAGACACACAGGACAGAAACTGAGGAGTCTCTGAGCCGGGGAGTGGGGGGGGTGGGGCAGACCGCCTACGTCGGCGCCCCAGCTCGGGGCACCGTCTCCAGACGCCGCGAAGTGAAAGGGGAGAAAAGAAAGGGAGATGGCGAGACTGTGACGGGGGGAGGCTGGGCCGGAGGTGTTAAACATTTTTGTTTGCCTCGAACTCCTGGAGACCGAGGGCCGCGTCTCAGCCCCGCTCAGCCAAGGTGGAAGGGGCCGTGGCCGAGCTTCTTCGCCTCGACTCTGGGCTCCGGTGGCCACCGAGGAAGACTCAAACAGACCCAGACACAAAACCTCGCCGGGTCCGGCGCCCAGCCTGCGGGGGCCTAAAGCTGCAGCGCGCCCCAGCGAAGCAGCGGGGCAGGCGCGGTCCGACTCTACCGCGGGCGGGATATTTCAGCAGCTCGGGGTTCTCTGTGCGTTTGCAAAGTCTTTCTGGAGCAGAACAGAGGCTGTGCGGAGACAAACTCGCGGGTCGCCCCAGCTCCACCCGCCGCCTGCCCCAGCGCCCCCACCTCGCCCCCCCCTCCCGCACATTTGCACACCCGCCACCCCCGGCGCGCCGGCGCTGCTGGCGAGCGGCGGCGTACAGACTTGAAGTGGGTGTTCTTCCCCACTCCCCACCCCCGAAGCGTAGCCCCCACCCCCCGCCCCGGTCGCCTTCCCCCTCCCTCTTGCTCCTACGCAAATAAGAACTCAGCGATTCCCTCCTGCCGCTTTGATTTCGGGCACCTCCAACAGATAATTAGGAAGGGTTTCCAGAAGGTGGGAAATGTCACCTGATTCACACTGAACTTTTAAAAGCTCCCCACCCCCAAGAAGCGGCGCACACCCTCGCTCGCGGCCGCCCTCCCACTGCCCCACACACTGGGAGACCGCCCACCGCAAACCGTGGAGACCCCAGTCTAGATTTAAAGCGCGGCTGCGCCCGGCTTCTGACGTCCATTGAATCGCGCGGGCGGCCGGCGGCGAGCGCGGGGCTGCGCCGGGATCGCTGCGCCCTCCGCTGATCGCCTCTGCGACGCGCGCCGCTCGCCCAAGCCACCAGCCGCCGCGCCCGCTCCCCGCGCCGCCGCGCTCATCGCCCCGCGCCTGTCCCCAGGATGGTCCGTCCCAGGCACCAGCCCGGCGGGCTTTGCCTCCTCCTGCTGCTACTCTGCCAGTTCATGGAGGACCGCAGCGCGCAGGGTAAGCGAGGGGGATGCGCTGGAGGCTTGGCTGAGGGCAGGGGTTTGTACTTTCTGTCGTCTCCATGGGTCTGTTCTGAGCAACGCTGCTCTCAGATGTTGGACCAACTTAGCAACTCTGGGATGGAGAGGAGTGGGAAAACTGAAGGCAGTGACACGTTAGGACTGGGAGCCGAGTTTGGAGTGCGGTTATCCTTTACAAGGAAAGGGAGTGAGCTGGAGTCCTTCAGTAGTTAGGGTTAGATGCTCCAAGTTCTGGATACACTCAGTTTTGATGTTATCTCCCCTGTTTGGCTTTTACGAAGGGGACAGGCATCAGTAGCCCAGAGATTTCAGTCTACCCATTTGCAAGCTTTCTTACTCCCACATCTTTTGGGTACTTTTTTAAATGACTGGGGCGGGGGATACTGAAATTTCTTCGGTCGCTGGGGAACGTGGTTTCAGAAACTTTGCCCAAACTTGGAAATGTGGGTGCTGAAATTTTTAGAGGGAAGTAGCTTTCTGCCTAGTGGATGCTTCTTCTAACCCCCTTCCTTCAACCCCGCAAAAAAAACAAGAAGAAGAAGACCCAACAAGTTATTATTCCGGAGTGTTTTGTGTAGTTTACCATTTTTTCCCCTTTGACTCATTCCTCTGTTGGCTTTCTGTAGAACCGTGAGGAGCCCACAACTGGTATAAATTCTGAGATGCCAATTTCTAAAGTTTGTTTTTAAAAATCAGATTCATTTCGTCTTTAGGCAGATTTTTAAAAAATAATAATAGTAGCTTGCTGTCCGGTTATTGTTAGTTACAATGTATGATCCCTGAGAAGTCTTCCTAACCAAAATCCGAGCCTTGAAAGGGGGGAAGGGAAAAAATGACTTGCAAAGATTTCTTGGTAGGTAGGAGATAGGTGTACGTTATCGTGAAATGGTAGGAAGCCTTTCTCCTTTTCTTTTTTCCCCTCTACTTTCCTTGAAACAGACGTGTAACTTCCTTGCTTTAGCGTTACCATTTTAAGTCTCTTGCAAACTGCCCCCCTTCCCCGGGCACTGCCCCTGGCCGCCTGCACCGCACTAATCTGAGTAGCCCGCCCTTCGGGGCGAGGCGCTGCCTGGGTGTCCGGGACGTGGGCGCCGGGGAAAGCAGCCCTCGGAGATTTCGAAAGATCGCGGTGGCCGCGAGTGTCCTCTGGGTCTGGCGGATTGCAAAACGCGCCGGCCGGGCGGGCTGCCTCGAGGCCGCGCGGGGCAGCTACGGGCAGGGCCCGGTTGCTTTTTTGCTTTCATTTTTCACGAGTGCCTTTTGCTTGATTTGTTCCTGTGTATGAATGTCTGTCTCTGTCTCTCTCTCTCTCTCAAGTTCTCCTACTTTACTTTCTTAACCCGTCACAAATAATACCCGTACCGCCTACATGAAACCAACATGTAAAAACATCCGTCGCATCCTGTTTTTGTCAGGTGCTTTAATCTGCTCTTCGAGTCGCTACAGGTTATGAAATGGGACGAATAAAAGTAAACAGTCTAGTAAAAGTCAATGCAGGCTGCACGTGTTGTGTCTGGGTCACTGGTGACTGACACTGATATGGCCAGGGCGGTCTGGCTTCTCGCTCTCTCCCTTCCTCCCCCTTGCCCACCTCTCACCTCTTCAGTCTTTGCTTCCCTCCCTTTACCCTCTTCACTCCCTTCGATTTATTCTGTCCCATCTCTCTTTTCCTCCTCCAAGCTCACTCTCCATCCCCGCCCCGGTCTCCTTCGTTTGCACCTTGGCTGCCTCCCTTACCCTCCCTGCCCTGCCGCTTGCTCACCCACCTCCCCACCTCTGCCTCTTCACAGCTGGAAATTGCTGGCTCCGCCAAGCAAAGAACGGCCGCTGCCAGGTCCTGTACAAGACAGAGCTGAGCAAGGAGGAGTGCTGCAGCACTGGTCGACTGAGCACCTCGTGGACGGAAGAGGATGTAAATGACAACACGCTCTTCAAGTGGATGATTTTTAATGGGGGTGCCCCCAACTGCATCCCCTGTAAAGGTAGGACTCTTGCTCCCCAATATGCAGACCCTCAATAGAGGGCGCCTTACCCTCAGCTTCCCCACTGCGCAGCTGGGGTTTGAAACTAGGAAAGCTTTGTTCCTGGGTTTCCCTATCTTCCACCAGCCCTGGTTAAGCCATTCAGGTGAATCTTGCCTGTAACACACTACAGGCAAAACAAGGTCCGCAGAGGTTCCCAGACTTCTTAGCAAGCCGACCCGCTCAGTTTGAGAGAGATCTTGGGTATGGGGTAAGCCCACTGTTCCCCCATCCCACATACCCCACATACCCCAACCTCTGAGAAATACCCTGGACCCCTCCAACGGTGTGCGTGTACTCATGGCTGCATGATTGCACAAGGCCCTGTCAGCCCTCCTTGGCTGACCTGCTTGCTGCATGGCCCTGTTTTTTAATCCATGCCTCTTTCCAACTCATAGAAACGTGTGAAAACGTGGACTGTGGCCCTGGGAAGAAATGCCGCATGAACAAGAAGAACAAACCCCGCTGTGTCTGTGCCCCAGATTGTTCCAATATCACCTGGAAAGGCCCAGTCTGTGGGCTGGATGGGAAAACCTACCGCAACGAGTGTGCGCTCCTCAAGGCCAGATGTAAAGAGCAGCCAGAACTGGAAGTCCAGTACCAGGGCAAATGTAAAAGTAGGTGCTGCTTGGTTCGCCTCCAGCTTTCTCCGTGAGGCAGAGCCACTTAGAAGACCCCTTGGGGATGGTTTAGTCCATAGTAAGAACATAATAATAATACTAATAATGACACCAAATAAAGAAACCTTTTTCTGACCTGTAAAAGACTCCTTAAGAAGACAAAGGGGACCAACCTAGAGCCATAAATTTTCTCTTGAAAACCACAGGGCTCCCAGGTTGTTCTGAAAGCTGGATGCTTCCCCTTTCCTGACTTCCTTGGTAATATCAAATGCTTACTCCCTAAGGGCCAGAAGTTGCTTATCAGTATGCTTTTCCCCTCTTTATTGCAGAGACTTGTCGGGAAGTTTCCTGTCCCGGCAGCTCCACATGCGTGGTGGACCAGACTAATAATGCCTACTGTGTGACATGTAACCGGATTTGCCCAGAGCCCACCTCCTCCGAGCAGTATCTCTGTGGGAATGATGGAGTGACCTACTCTAGCGCCTGCCACCTGAGAAAGGCTACCTGCTTACTGGGCAGATCGATTGGATTAGCCTATGAGGGAAAGTGTATCAGTAGGTATTCTG
The DNA here is from genome assembly GCF_040802235.1 of Manis javanica. NCBI lineage: Eukaryota > Metazoa > Chordata > Mammalia > Pholidota > Manidae > Manis > Manis javanica. The sequence goes on along the minus strand of NC_133156.1, from coordinate 111,288,330 downwards.
GATTGTGGGAAGAAAAGAGAAAACAGGATAAAAAAAGGCTAGTTCTAGTGTTAAAACTGTGGGGTTAACTAGTAAGTCCAAAGCCTCCCCAAATGCATAGTTTTACCAAACAAAGAAATATTGTCTGGTTTGGGTAAACTGTTGTGACCACAGCATTCCTCAAGGAAACCATTATCTTCCAGAAGAGTTGGCATATATATTGAAATACCAGCAAGAAACAGGAAACAATTTTGGTCTTAGAAAACTTAGAACTCACTCAATTTTACACATTGCTTTAAGTGCTAGACTTGCTGGGAAGAAATAATTACTTAACAGTTTCTAAAATCTGTTACCAGATTCTGATAACTGATGGAAATCTTTCTTTTTTAAAAGATCCCACTTGTAGGAAATAATCAAATACATATTTAACTCAAGGATACTGTGAAATCCTGTTCTAAAAAATGCACTTTTTTATGCACTATTATAATACATAGGAAACTGTGTGTGTGTGTGTGTGTGTGTTTCAGTTTCCATTTTATTACCAAGCATGTTTGCATAATATGTCCATTATCCCCATTAGTGAATAATAAGTTAGTTTATATGCATTGGTAGGGACCTAGAGAAAGGGGGAAAGGGGAAATTAATTCACTCACTGTGGGTGTATTATATCCTAGAAGCAAAGTCCTGTGAAGATATCCAGTGCACTGGTGGAAAAAAGTGTTTATGGGATTTCAAGGTTGGCAGAGGCAGGTGCTCTCTCTGTGATGAGCTGTGCCCTGAGAATAAGTCTGAGGAGCCTGTGTGTGCCAGTGACAATACCACGTATGCCAGTGAGTGTGCCATGAAGGAAGCTGCCTGCTCCTCAGGTGTGCTGCTGGAAGTAAAGCACTCCGGATCTTGCAACTGTAAGTGTAATTTTTTAACCTTGCTGCAATTTAAGGCTTTCCCAGGCAAGCCCTAGGAAATGGAGATGTAAAAAGCACAAAAACCTCCCTGTACAAGCCCATTTCTGTTTACGTAAGGTAGCTGCTAAATTTCACCAGCAGTTCAGTAATCCACAGAAAAATTCCCTGGAATGTTTCCTGTCTTTTAGGATTTGTCTGATTATCATCAGTGGGGTTGCCTCTAAAATTCTATTTCTAGTCATTTGCCCCTAATTTTGCTTTAGTAGTATGCTTTGCTGTTTGCTTTATTAACACTTGAATTTCAACTAACTGCTTCAAAAGTTGTTGTTTTTCTTTTTCAAAGACAGCTTTATATGATCACACGTGGGCTGCTGCTTTTTGCAGTTGCCTCTACTAACTCTGAATTAAGGACCCAAAGCAGTTATACCTAGAACACGAGCGCTTTTTATCTAATTTCAGGAATCTGCCCGTAAAACCTGAGCCATTGATTCTTCAGAACTTTCTGCAGTTTTTGACTTCATAGATTGTTTTTTTTTTAAGTTTTGTAAAAGTTATTGCATAACAGCAGATGCCAAAAAAAAAAAGCATCTCACTGCAAGTCACATAAAAATGCAACGCTGTAATATGGCTGTATCAGAGGGCTTTGAAAACATACACTGAGCTGCTTCTGCGCTGTTGTTGTCCATATTTAAACAACAGCTCCCCTGTATTCCCCCATCTAGCCATTTCGGAAGACACCGAGGAAGAGGAAGAAGATGAAGACCAGGACTACAGCTTTCCTATATCTTCCATTCTAGAGTGGTAAACCCCCCACCAGTGTTCAGTGTTGACATAGCCTTTGGGCAGGAAAAAAAAAAAAAAAGGAAAGAAAAAAATATATATTGTCCATACTGTAAATAAGTGTATGCTTATTTATTTGGGGGGAAAACTATACATAAAGGACCTTTGTCCTAAAGCTCTCTCCCAGGTCACCTTGTTACTCACTGGACACGGAGAGGAGGCCATTGTGAGGTCTACTGGATGAGGCCCATAGTTGAGACTTGTAGACATTTATTTATACTGTGTCATGTTTTATAATTTATACATAAAATGTCTGGTTGACTGTACACCCTGTTTTTGAAGAAATTTATTCGTGAAAGGAAGAGCAGTTGTTATTTATTGTGAGATCTCTTGCTTGTAAAGTAAAAGCTTTTTTTCCTTGTAAACCATTTAAGTCCATTCCTTACTCTTCATTCACTCATCTGTCTCCCTTCATTTCACTGTTGTTAGACTCTTACCCGCTTTAACAAACTTGCATGTCAGTTTCTGTCATGTTTATTTATTGGATTCTCTGCTGCCTATTCTGTACATACATGATCCCTCGGGTTTTGTTTACAAGGAATCTTGACTGACCAAAAGGCATTATAACTTACTCAAATAGAAGGTACAGAGGATACATCTTTGAGGAAACTCCTGCTTCAGGTCTCTTGTGATGAAGACATTTGTGGGAGAGGGTATGTTAGCAATGTTAGATTTCTAATGTACTTTTAAATGTTACAGATCCAAAGAAATTGAGGGGTAATGGGAGTCGGGAGACCGAAGGAAGGGGAATACTATACATTCAAACTGTTGTTAGGTGTTTCCTTTAAGCTAGTCTGCTGTACCTTTTAAATTAGTTCTTTTTCAACCAATGTGTCACTTAAAAATTATATCAAAGCTTTATCAGTTCAAGTTTCTTGCTTTTCATAATACTTTTTTCTGATGCAATTTTATATTTTCAAACATGGCAAGTTAAATATAAATTCATTTAAATATATAGTTTTGTACTTTTTTACCATGTAAATGTGCAATGTATATAAAAGTTATAATGTGTATTTGTAAATAAATGATGAGTGAAAAAATAAAAAAATTTAAAAGCCAATGGTCTCAATTGCTGATGATGTATAAGAAGTTGTTGGAGCTTTTGAGTGAAAATGTATATAACCTATTTGCTGAGAAATAGAGTTATCACTGAAATTAAGTGGTTGAGACAGTAGAAGTTCCAAAGCAAGGTAAATCACAAATTACCTCTGTAGAATTCAAAATATAAAGGGATCTGAGGCCCAGCAACCCCTTTGTAGGAGTGAGAGCATATCTGTCACTAACCATGGGAGGAAAGAAAAGAACTGCAGATGTGGGTTCCTCCCTACAATGCACCAAACCTAGTTTACCCTTTAAAAAGACCATCTTAGCTGTCCTTGTTGCAAGTTCATCTCCATAACGTGGGGCGCTCTTTATCTTTACAGTGGATCCTAGATCTTTTTAAAAAAACCAAGCACAATACAAAGAAAAGTGAAAATAATGTCTGACAAGCACATTCTAGAAATCAGTATCAACTACAGAGATAGGTATTATGGTTCTGAGATTCTAAGGACTTGGTGAAATGAGGATGGGGTGGGGGTGGATTTCCGCACTGATGTCCACCCTATGATGTGGTTCATAGGGTATAAGTAATCACATGACAGGAAGATGTGTCAATATTCTGCAGTTTACGTTAGACAGCCAAGTCACTATGAAGAGCCTCAGACTGGCATTTGGGGCATTAGTTCGTCCCTGTAATACATAACTAGGTAATCACAAATTTCCAGTGTATTAAGTGCTCATTCATTGCCTAAGCATATTAAAAATACCAAAGAGGTGGAAGATAAAAGGAAATGAGGCTTGAGACTGTGGAAGGGACAGAGCAAACATTGCCAACATTGCTAAATGAGTAAGTTCTTTCAAAGATGTGGTTCAAGTACTGTTAAAAAGTGGATCTCATTTAAATAACCATTAACTGATTAGAGAATACTGTTTTGCTCTCAACTGTGGTCACCAAATGAGGAATCTTATGGAAGAAGAAGGGCCTCTTGGATAGGCAGAGTTTGTATAATGATTAGAACCCTGTAGGGTTTTGTTAGCCTTCAGCCCCGGGTCCCAGAGAAAGGGGAAAGGGAGGTGTAGAAGACAAACAGGCTGCCATTAACCTCGGTAAGACAAGGGTCGTAACTTCTCCAGTGTCCGGAGCTACTGGCTTGCCAATAGGAATGGGCTCTCGGGAGAGGAAAGAGCTGGCAGATACGGTTTCACAGCTCTTGGAGTTGATTTGTTACTTTGTCCTGGGATAGTATAGACACCTTTAAACTGCCATTGACAATCAGAGTAAAAATGTCAAATTTAACAGGCACCCATGTGTGTCTTGGCAAGGGGGAGTGATAAAATCAACAGCTTGTCTTTTAAACAACATCCAGGTTATTTATTTAAAATTTTTATTTCATATTTGTCAGCATCAATCATTCTTCTCAAATGCCAGACAGTATCTATCTCATTTTACTCCTTGGACTTTTCTGCTTTTCCAGTAATCTTGCATTAGGCTAATTAGTACCAAAAAATAGAAGTCTCCTTTAATATCAAAATTAGATTAATGTCATTAGGCTATTGTTAGAATTTCAACTGTGACTCTAAAAAAAACAATTGACTTAGACATACAGTGTAATTAGTAAAGACAGTTGCTAGTCACCAGTTTTAATCAGTATGACTGCATCCTAATCATCATTAGAAATTGCAAAATGCCAAGCAATAATGAAAAATCAGAAGTCTAATTTTCATCAGCTGTCCACTTAAACTAAGGTTTTTATAGGCTGTGGGAGTATGGTTCCTAGAGTATGGAAAAGTAAAATACTACGGCATAATTAGAATTCTCAAACATGACAGCTAAATGCAAAATCTGGATCCTGTACCCAAGGGGGGAAATACAATAAATAGCGTTACTGGGCACTTGACAAAATTGGAATGCTGTCCACAGATTAAAGTATGGTATCGATGTCAAATTTCCTGAATTGATTACTGTACTGTGGTCATGTAAGAGAATATTCCTATACTCTGGGGACACTGAAGTGTTTAGGGGCAAGGGCCAAAATGTATGTAATTTACCTTAAAATGATTTAGAAAGAAAAAAATCAAGTTTTTTTTTCATATGTATTCAAAGAGAACACACAAATGATAAAAGAAATAAAATATAAAGTGAATTTGAGTAAAAGGTATATGAATGTTTGTAATACTAACTTTATTTTTGCAACTTTTCTGTAAGCTTGAAATTATATCCATATAAAATGTTTAAATTTTTAAAAAGTCGTTCTGAAGAAAGGGAAGTACACGGTAGACTGCTTCTTCCTTTCTCCAGGGAAGCAGCTGAGATATCAGAATCATTAAAAAAATCATTTGTGTGACTAAAAGACTGGGAAATAATTCCAGTGACCCTACCAAGACTACTTAAAGAATCAAATCTGTCAATGAGAGAATTCCTGACACCTAAACCACAGCTGAACTGAGAAACAGGCTTTTCTTTCTGAAGTCATCTTAAAATTTAGAGTGATTAATAGCTTTGCTGAAACACTCCAAGTACCCAAAACCCCAGTTCTCCCCACTGCTGGCTATATATTATTTGGATAAGTAATTTAACCTTTATGTGCCTCAGTTTCCCCATGTTTATAATCAAGATAATGAAAGTGTCTCCCTCATAATGTGAGGATTAAGAGATAAGATGTGTAAAGTGCTTAGATAAGTGCCGGACACATTTTTTTAAAAGTCAGTAAATAGGTGCCTTCTAGGATTCGAATAGTTGCTATTAATTAAAAGGGAAAAAAAGGTCATTGTGTCTCATCAACCAAACACTATGTTGAAATACAATGAATGAGGAATGGGACCAGTCAAGACCAGAAGCCAATCAGACCAAAAATTGTAAGCTGTTTTTTAATAAAAGGCAAATATAATGTTAAAGTATTTTAGCCATGTTAGTATCTAACAGAACTTCACGAAATTCTTGGTACAATAGCAAAAGTGCAGAGGTCAAAATAACAGGTATAGATACATTATTTTCCATGGATAATTAGAAAAATTCACTCACCTACAAACATTTCCAGAGCCACAAAATATGCCCTTTATCCCATACCCAACATACCCAACACAATCCCTGGTAATAAATTAAATCGATCTTCTTTAATTTTGATACAATTTCCTGTAAGAGGGCTTCAAATTCCTAAACATAGTGATAAACTATGTCCAAAATATCAAATATCCTAATGTAAATTGTACAATTACCAGATATAAAAGGATGGTATATTAATAAATAAACTTATTTTTTAAAGAACATTTTTCAAAACTTGGGTCCTAAACCAGATACATTTTTATTCTTCCCATTCCACTTTCCATTCAGATCAGCATACAGTCATTTTTCAGCCAAAAATTGTCATGTAAATAGACTCCAGGCATGCCTGTCCTGCGTATGCAGCAGACCTGCCCAGACATGTCTGAATCCCAGCTCTATTTAGCTGGAATCTCCCCATGAGCACTGAATGGTCCCTGGGTTTTGCCACCTTGGACCTCAGATATCTTGGCTGGTACCATCAAGATTCCTGTGGCTGAGTCCTTCAGACACTTAAAAACATATTCGCTGGGTTACACCAAGTGTAATCCTGGCAGCACTGTAATTTGTCATATTTCTATTTTAAGAATATGGCCCAGGAACCAACTGGTACTGTTGGGAACCAAATACACTCCCACCAAAAATCTCTTATGTTTATTCCCTAATGACTGAGGTCTCTTGTTAAAAAAATGAGTATAAACTCTTCTCAAGAATTTGGGGCAAGCAAGAAGTTAGAGGCAAAATCATAGTCCTGAGGAGAAAGAGGGAACTCTACATCTGTTCTAGTTCCAAGAAGAGATGTTGGTAGCTCTCCATCTTTTCCAGCACCAAAAAAAATTGCTGGAATTTTTCATTCAAGTAAATCATCTTTTATTTCATTTTGCATGGTCACTGTGCATCCCATAAAGAGTGGTGGCAATGAAAGACCAAGGCAAAGGTCAGCCTTTATACTTTCTTGAGATTTCTGTGGGTTAATGCCCCCAAGACAACAGGTAACAGAAGGATTGGTTTACTCAAAAAGCCAGCAAAACCTGGAATTCTGAAGACAGAGTCCTCTGTAGGTTTGGTGCCCCCAAGAAAAGTCATCAAAATGGACTTAGAACAATTAACTCACTGGGTATGTTTGAACCAGGACCCAATCAATAAAACCTCTGATTATGGACAGTGCTGCTCCAAGTATAGTGCCTGGACTAGCAGCATCAGCATTACTAGGGAACTTGTTGGAAATACTAGTCCTCTAGCACTACCCCAGAACCACTGAACCAAATTTGCTGAGTGCAGAGTCTGAGAACCTATGTTTTAACAAGCTCTCCATGTGAGTCTTATTCAGGCTACACTTTGAGAACTACTGCCCCATAATCACTGCAAACTCTGGGTGAACCTGGCTACCTGCCGCTCCAAAGACAGCCAGAAAACGCACGCATGGGGCTCTGGTGGAGCTCCAGAGAGGCCATGTTCAGCCCTGGTCTCCCAGCCTGACCTGGCCAGGATTCCCACACATAATTTGGCATTATGCTGTAGGAATGTTCCTGCTGGTGGTAAAGGGACTTGGCCACAGACATCACATACATTTTTCCTGAGAATATTCTCATCCCCCACTATTTTAAGGGAAATATTTTCAGTGAAACTTAAGCTAGGCTGGCTAGGAGTTGTGGACCTTCACCATCCCTTCCAACCATATGTATTAAGTGGTAAGTTAATCAAGTCCTGCTGAGCAAGAGTGGAATCCTCAAAAAAGCACCAATTGGTACCCATCACAAATATGGGATCTAAGGTCAAATGGGTTATTTACCCTCCCAAGCAATAGGTAGCATACATCTCTCTTCCCTATTCCCCTCTCTGGCATTCCCAAACCCTCCCCACTATCCTCAAGTAGCATAAACACTCCCTATCTCCTCACTGTCAGTGAACTTTCTCTCATCTACATAACTGGAAAATTGCTGCCATCAGGAAAAAATTACCTCAGCTTCCTCCCCTACCAGCATGAGCCGTGTTTGCCCAATTCCATACCATTCCTAATTGCCTTCCCTCTGATCTCACAGAATTTTGTTTTCATATCTGTTTGCCACCACTCCCTTCCCATCTCCTCCTGACATTCACTCTATTAGAGCTTTCTCTCCATACAAGACATATTTTGGAAGGGATGGTGAAGGTCCACAACTCCTAGCCAGGCCAGTGTAAGTCTCACTGGGAAGATTTCCTTTACGATAGCAGAGGATAAGAATATTCTCAGGAAAAATGTATGTGATGTCTATGTATGGCCAAGTCCCTTTACCACCAACAGGAACATTCCTGCAGCATACGGCCAAATCACATGTGGGAATCCTGGCCAGGTCAGGCTGGGATTAATTTCTCCCTTTCTATTGGTTTTATTAACATGAGTTGATAAATATCCTTCATAAATTTTTAAAAATAAGGTTATACAAAATTGCCTAAATATACACACACGTGCTTCAGCCTTAGCTAACACTTTAAAAAAAAATCTTCTTGTGTCTCCCTCTAGAAACAACCTGTGGAGTAGTCTCTGCTCCGCCTCCACTGCCTCACCACTCCCTCATTCCTCGGCCATCTGCAATTTGGTCTTTACTCCTATTATTCTTCTGAAGAGGTTTGACAAAGCTTATCAATGACTTCCAAACTCCCAACACAATGGACACAATGGACACAATGGACGTTAGTGTGTCCTTATCAAACAGACCCTCTTTGATTTGTACACTGTTGGCAGACTCTACTCCTGTCAGATTCCCTTTTGTACTCCCACTCCACCTATCTCACCATTTTTATGGGGCTTGTGTATGAGCTCCCATTCTTTTCACCAGTAAAGCTGGGATCAAAAGTTGGCAATCCATGGAGTGAATATGACATGTTTTATTTGATCACACAAACCAGAAAAATAATTTTGAACTAGTTGACCATATTTAAAACATAGGAAATTCCACCAAAATTTCTGGATTTCTACTTTCTCTTGAAAAATCTGAAAACTAGGGCCCACTGGGCCTGTGACAGCACCTTGGCACAGTCACCTGAAGCAGAGCAGATGGAAGCAGCTCTTTCCTCTAGACGGGTACTCTCCCCTATTCACAGCATTTCCCATACCTCCCATTGTCCCTCAACTCGGTTTGTTTCACTCATCTACCTGCTCTGGTTGTCCTTTGTAGAACGATCCTCCACTCCCTTGATCTTGATTTTCAATCTACCATTTTACGAGTCTTCCATGATATTCTGAAATCAGCATGGTTTCACTGGAATCTATGTGCTAGTGACTACAGATCTCTAAGACCAGCCCTGACATTCCACTGAGCTTCAGATTATACCTTAGTGATCAGGAAATTGTGACTCTACAAAAGACCCTCAAAACTTACTGTCCCTGGTAAAGGGGATGCCTCCTACCCTACTTGTTTTCTCACCTAGATTCCTTCCAAATCATAATCTTGTAAGAGTACATCTGATTGGTGAAACTAAGTCCCTAGCAAGGAAAGCTGGGAAATGCAGGGTTGAGATCTAAATCAGAATCCAGCTAGAAGAGTATAAGGTAGAAAGGGTGTCCTGAAGATCTTGGCAACAACAATGACAGGTAGACACTACTATGTAATCTAAACAAAGATTAGTATAAAGTGGTTAAAGGAGAATTGAAAGTGGCTATAGGCAGAATTCTCCATATAAAATTCATCAACATCAGCAAGTTTCAAGAATATTTTCTCATAAGCTTCAACAACAACGAAGCCATTCACAATGTACTACTGGTCAATGCCCCACCTAGTAAGATAGCAGCCTCCGAACACTCTACATCATCCCAACAAAATTCAGAGTACAGCAAGGTCAGGCAAACACACAGAGAAGCAATTTCCCAGATAACAAACAGCAATCAACATTTCAGACAGTAACTGCACTAGTGGGGGTGAGGATTTAATAATATAGGTAACTGTTGACCTACTGTGTTGTACACTTGAAACCAATAAGATTATATATCAATGATAATTCAATTTTAAAAACGGCAACAAAAAAACCAGCCATCAGTATTTGGCAGAACATTTTACAAGTGAAATCTTCCTGAACTCCAGCCTTTAGTAGACCAGTGCAGGAACTAGTGCTTCAAAGTCACTGAGCCTGAACTCAAAGTGAAGCAAAGGCTGGTAGAAAACTATGAATTCTCTGACATTAGCAAAGACTCTTATATGGCAAAGTCAGTTCTCCTGTGTTGAAGACATTAGACAATATATAGATGCTGAAAGAAAAAGGACTGGATCAAAATGAACATTTCCTTTCACCAATATCCAGCGACAGAGGGAATGAGTATAGACTGATGTAACATTTTAGAAGTTGTTTTGTTTGGTTTATTGAGTATCTGTTTAAAATTCTCCTGAAATGCTTTACATTTTATGTAGTTACTCCTGAACAAAAACCCATTGGTGTGATTTATTTATTTTTTATAACAACAGTTTTGAGATCAACTGTAGTTTTTCATATAAACAAATTTGTAACTCAGAATTTGCAGGAGAAATACTGCATCTTTAAAAATTTTCCAAGATATACAGAACAGACAAGTCTTTGGAGACAGAAAGATTAGTCATTGCCAAAGTCTAGGGAATGAAAGAGAAGAGGGGGTGACTGCTTATGGGTACAAGATTTCTTTTTGAGAAGATTAATATGTTCAAAAATTGATTGTGGTGATAGTTGTGCAACTTATGAATATATAAACACCATTGAATTCTACACTTTAATGGATGAACTGTATGGCATATGAATTTTATCTCAATAAAGCTGTTATATTTGGCAATTACCTAGATAATTTAAGTGGAAGAAATTCGTTATTTCACTTAATTTTTAATTTGTTTTAGTTTTACAAGAATCTATTTGTAAAAGACACACATTATTACATTTTATACAGTCTAGTTGTGTACCCTTATTTACTTCAGATTTCTACATTCTCAAATTCCAGTTCTGATGGTGGTAAATAGAAGACAAGTGCTGAAATTATACCTCCAGAAAATTTAGTCATTTTAATTTCAGTAGGAAAGAGACTAAACTTTTCATGGATTAGAAATATGCTATACTTTCATCTCAGTTTCATTACCTGCATTGTTACCACAGAGGTGGTGGGACAGGAGTTGGAATTCAATGGACAAAAGACTTAATTTACCAGTGCATTGTCCTTTTAACATTACTAAGAAATTCTCAGATTAAGGAAATCACAAAAATCCCAGTTTTATCACACACTACTTCTGTACTAAAAGCATTTTGCAAAAAATTAAAAGAACAAAAGAAAACTTTACCAGAAGAGAGAGAGTGATTTTGGTCCCACCTGGCTATTAACGTAGTTTTAACAGTCTTAAGGCGATTAATTAATGTTTCACATGTTTTTGTTAGCATTCTGCCAATTTCTATCAGCACAGCAGTTAATTTTTTTTTTCCTTTTGGGTGTAAAGTGATATTGGAAAAGAGAATTACTAGTATAGAACAATTTAATCTACTGTAATATTTTAGTTTTTTTTATATTCCATCTTGGAAACGAAAAGTTTCCAACTTTTTTGGCAAATACATCATTATATACTTACTCTGTCTGATAAGAGCAAATTATTCCTTCTTTAAGGAAAATTTTCACACCCAAAATAAGTATGCTTTATTTTTCACTTAGAAACTAAGTAGCAAATTAGACCCTCCCATCTGAATTCTAATTTTCTTTTTAAATTATTGCAAAATTTATGGTTTTAAAATTGCAGCTTTCCATTTTAGAAAGTGGAAGAAGGAAAGAGTTAACTATGTCAATTCTCTTTAACATAATCTTACACAAAATCTTCCAGTCTTATTCAGCTTCATATTCTTTGGTTAAAGTTAGACATGTATCTTTTTTTCTTCAGATTTTAATTTGATCATTCAATTCCTCTGAGGGAGAAAAAACTTGAGAATTTATGCAAGCACTTTGTTGTTTATGTAGAATATTAATTATATATCTCAAGATATGATATGCAATGTACTATGGCAATGATGCATATGCATATGTAATGAACAGCTATCCCGAGAGAATCTTTCCATAAAACCCTACCTCATTTTGCTTAGGGCTCCCATAATCACCAAAAGCCACCTGGGGCTTAGACCGACCAGAGTCACTAATAACTTACCAGAGAAACATGCATTTTGCTCTGTCTTGGGAGTTGCCCAGACGATTTTCATGCACACAAGGCTGAGTGTGCTGATGGTCCTGTTGCATTTCCACTCCCCATCAGTTCTCCATTCTTCTGTGCTGCTCTGTGCCTTGGAAGATTGAGCCCTGCAGATTCATTACCCATGCCCTTCTAGGTGTGGCCAGGCCCCTGAGAAGAGAGCAGAAGACAGGAGGAGAAAGATGTGGGTTATTTATTCCCTGCTCCCTCCCTGTTCCAGCACCAGCTCCCTGGAGTAGCTGCTTGCCTCCATGACATCCAGGAGAAGCAGGGCAGCCCTGCCTCCACATTTCCAGCTTTTTATGAGTGCCAGAAACTTTATTTTCTCCCTTTGTCCCTTCTCTAGGGAAACTAAGGGCTCCTAAGCTTGCATACTTCCTTATCCCTGAGCACACTGCTTAGTCCTGACAGGTACATAGGTAACAGTAAATTTGTCGGTAACCACTTGGGGTAAATTCTCTCTTTCTGCCAGAACCCTGACTGACACAAGAGCCATCTAGACTTCCTATTCAGACCTGATTTTGGTTGATCGATCCTTAATTCATATAGAAAAAGGGAGGAAGAAAACACTCAGGAAGTGAATAGTTTCTCTACCATAGCCTGACCTGATGGCCTCTCAGCTTTATCTACTTCATTTCACAGCATTGGTAACACTGCTTTTGCTGACACTGCTTCTAAACTTTGCATCCTTACCCAACACACACCAACAATGAATCATGCATTTATTTTGTTATACCTTATTTAGTCAACAGGGCAGTTTCCCAAATTTCAGATTGAGAGAAGGCAGCAAAGACAGGCAGCTTCTACTGAAAACCAAAGCAAAGGTTTCATGAGGCTTGTTACATGAGCACACTAAAGCAATCTATTCTATCACCCTCTATTCAGACTTGTCTCCAGAAGCATGGTACCAATGTGTTTGAAAGCACAAGTTTTTCAATAATGTTTTGATAATCCGTCTGCCATAGGCACTGTTTTCTTTCTTTGTACTGCTGAGGAGAAAAGTCTAGACTCAGAATCTGCTACATCTTTGAATAAACAAGAGAGCTTATCCTATTTATACAATGGAGAGAACTATTATAAGAAGACCAGTAAAATCAATGTGTTAATTATCACAAGTAGGTAAATATATTCAAATTCCTAAGACAACATATTTATTACTGTGAGAAAATGTAATTTTATATAACAAATATTCTAACACATACAGTTTCTTACAGCAAGCATACTTAAACATGCTTTGACATTAGCATAGCCTTAAGTGTATAGGTTGCAATTGTTAGCCAGAAAAACTTTATATTTAGAAGCAGCATATCATAGAAGACTTCCTTTTAAATGCTAATGCACATTTATAAGGAATCATAATTGTGTTTCAAAGAGACAAAATTTGTACAGATTAAAAGTGAAAGAGCTTCACCCCTTTTCTCACTCTTGAGTGAGTTGCTTGTACATCATGTTCTTAAAAGCATTTAGGTTTTTTTAAAAAAAAGGCTTCCTTTTTTGATTTAAATAGGAAATGTATACCCATGCTGTGAAATTCAAAGGGAAAAAAAGGATGTCTGGGGAAAAGTATGTTTCTTTCCCACCCCTGGTCACCAAGTTCCGTCTTTGGAGGCAACTCATGTTGCCAGTTTCCTGTACATTTTTCAGAAATATTCAGTTCATAAACAAGTATGTACCTGTATTTTTGTTTTGTTTTGTGTAAATGGTACAATGCTAGAAATTCTATTGTGCAAATTTCCTTGTCCACCTTTTATATGTAATAGATTGTTCTACATCACTGTACAGTTAGTTCATTTTTTAAAAAAGATAAAGTGTTAACTTGCATATATGCATATATATATATACCACAACTTGATGTATTTTGTAAGACCTTTTTTGCTTTGCATGTACTGTGCTAGCTACTCATCAAGCCTTTATTTGTCCCTTACTTTTTATTTTCTGTCTGCCTTTTTGGTTTATTTCATTATTTTCACTTATACAGCAGGGAAGATAAAAACAATTGTGATGATGATGATGATGTAAGGGCACATAAGGGCTAAGAGACGATTTGCTTCCACTGAGGATCTTTCAATGGTGTGATTTAACAATCAGCTCCCCAGGATAAAAAGTCCTGGTTTGTGGCATTTGCTGATTATTCTATTATACCCAATTTCAAACTGCCGATGCAAGATCACTGAGCGCAGTGTTAGGAAGAAATGTACACCATTCTATAAAATTTGCACTGAAGAATTTTAACCTCACCATCATAAACAATAGTAAAATAATTAGAAAGTGATAAGCTTTAAAATATGTATTACTGTTGTTTTGGTATAATTTACTTAACATACTTTATACATTTATATAGCTTAGTTCTGAATAGCAGCTTAGTTTTTAGCAGCTAGCTCATATAATTCCTAAAAATGTAACAATTAGGTCTCATGAGCCAACTCTAGAATACCTCTCATTGTATTTATCCTCATTGAAGAAGCACCCATATTAGTATCTTCAGACATCTTGTCTTGACTCATGATCCTCTCAAAGCTAATTAAGTCCAGAACCAAATTTTTGGTAACCTCCATCCTCAAACATGTCCTGTATTCTAGCAAACAGCAACTCCATTCCTCTTCTTAATCCAGTAAGAAGCCTTGGTAGCATCCTAGACTCTTTTCTTTCATGTACTACATTTAATCTGTCCATAATCCTGTTGGCTCTACTTTCAAAACATATCCAGAACCCAATCACTTCTCACCACCTCCATCAATACCAACCTGGTCCCTCCTGTATGCCCAGTACCTAGGATGTCACCTTATACATACTAGATATTGAACAAATGTTCATTGAATAAAAAAAGGTATGAGTACAAAGCAGAGTATTTTGAAAAAAACTATCTCATTTTTATGTGGCTGAACTTCCTTTTGTCACTACCTAATCAGAAGACTTCAGTGGGCCCTTATTTCCTACAAAAAGTGTTCACAATTTGTAAGCTGCTGAGTATGTAAAGAGTCCACAAATCCATGTATACACCAAATGTAATATGTCCAGTAACATAAGAACATTTTTGCCTATGTCTCTAGATACTTTGGCAGTAAACAAAATATACTTATTTAGAAATATCATTACATTTATAGTAGCTTTTGGGTCATTACATGGTTTTTCAGGAAAAGTCCAAGACATGATTACAAAGAAGACCTCATACTTCAAAAAAAAAAAAAAATGAGAAAGCTAGCCTAGGGGAACAAGTCCAAAATCAACTGCATTTAATTTTAAAACTCACTAATTAAAATTATGCTGGTTGATATCTATAGTACAAAGGAGTCTGCTTAGCTTTGTGAGGGATGACATGTCCTTGCTACTACAAGAACTCTAATCTACTTGGGAGATAGACACAATTCTAAATAATTCTACCTTGAGTTCTGTTGTCAAAAGTATACAAAGTGCTATGAGGCAATCTGGAAAAGAGATTAGTTCTGCCTAGAGGAAAAAGATTTATTATCAGAAGAGGTGGGGACAACCTGAGCTGGGCCTTAAAGGCTATCTAGCTAGAAGGTAGAAACACATTCCTGGCAAAGGGAAGTTTGAATTAAAGAATATAGGTGAAAGTGGAGGGTGTACCCAGAGAACCACAGTAGAATGGTTCTTATAGCTAAGTATGCAGTTATGTGGAATTGTAGAATAAGCTGGAAAGATAGGCTGCAGTTAAATTGCTGTGGGTTAGGCTGATGAATGTAGTCTTTATTCTGAAAACAAAAATCAGACAATAAAGTTTTTCAGTGGGATTCAACAAATATCTATAAGCACCTACTATGCTTTCCCTGAGATAAGAAGTGAGCCAGGTACTGGAGGTACAATGGTCATCAAGGGAGACAAGATGTTGCCTACCCTCAGTCACTGAGCAGGAGAATTGTCACCTGATATATATTTTTGGAAGATAAATCTGCAGAAAAGATGGACTAATTCTTAATTTTTTTAGTAATTTCAGTAGAAGGAATTATTTTGGACAGATAAAATGTCACTATTAACAATTTCTGTCACCTATAATTCCCTTCATCTTCTAGGGTAGATAAAGTCTAAAAAAAAAAGTCTTTTCTTCATGGAGAAAGAGGAGGAGCAGGAAGATTGTTATGGGTTGAATGGTGTCCTCTGAAAAATAATATGTTGAAGCCCTACTCTCAATATTTGTGTACTTTTGACAATATCTACTCCCAAACCCCCAATCATGCAGATGACCTTATTTGGAAATAGGGTTGTTGCAAATGTAATTAGTTTAAATGAGGCCCTTTAAGGTGACACCCTTGTAAAAAGGGGAAATTTGGATGCATGTGCACACAGGGAGTATGCCATGTGAAGATGATAGCTGCATCATGGTGATGCTTCTATAAAACAAGGAATGCCACAGCTCATCAGCAAAACACCAGAAGCTAGACAAGAGACAAGGAGGAGCATATTCTCCCTCGCAGTCCTGAGGAACTGGCCCTGCTGATACCTGGAACTCGGAATTCTAGCCTCTAGAACTGTGAGACAATACATTTCTCTTCTTTAAGCCACCTTGTTTGTGGTACTTGGTTATGGCAGTTCTAGGAAATTAATACAAGGATGAAAGTTAAAGTGTTCTACATTAGAAAAACAATCGAGAAATACCCTCATTGGTGTGGTGAACTCAGAGGAGTGGCAGCTAAGAGTCCATGAAGCTGGACAGGCTGCTTGGAAGGTCAAGGGAAACACACCAAGCTAAGAATTAACTTGCAGGGAAAAAATAGAAATATATAGTAGGAATTTTCATTTAAACTTTACTGTGTGGTTTGTGATGTGATTCTTTTCTTCAGCTCCCCAAAAAGTATTCAGTAAATTCCATATCATCTGCATTCACGGGTAATTTAGATTTGAAGTTTTTAGAAAAAATAAAAACCTGAGCCCACCTTCAAGGTAAACACGGAGGCAATGGCAAGTTTTCTCACTGAGCCCTGTCACATCTACATCACCACCTTATTCACACAGAAGATATTTATCAAGCATTGAGTATGAATCAGGCACAGTGCCAGGTATGTAGAATCCAGTAATGGACAAGATAGACATAGTCCCTGCCCTCATGGAGCTTAAAATCTAGTGAGAAAGATACGTGATAAGTAAATCATCACATTTCTATTAAATTACTATTGGTTTGAGTAATTTCACTTATACAAGTAACATGTATAAAGGCAAAGCATAAGGTACTGTAACAATATGTTGCCTGACCTAGACTGGAGGGCCACTGAAGCCGAGACTCAGAGGTTGAAGAGGAACTAGCAGGCAGTGGGGGCCTGGGTTGGGTTGGCGGTGGTGATGAAGATTTTCCCAGACAGACAAAAACAGCTTGTGCTGATATACTGAGGGACCAAAGAGGTTGGTTGATTTGAGAAATAGTAAGTAGGTCATTGAGTTTCAAACGCAGTAAGGGAGGCAGAGAAATCTAGAAAGTGAAGCTGAAGAGGTGAGCAAGGGCCAGATCATGCAGAAACTTTTAGAATTTTACCATTTTTTCAGGGCAGTTGGAAGTTCTAGCAGGGCAAGATTATCATCAAATTTTAACTTTAAAAAATTGTGCTGTCTGCAGAAATGGGGAAAAGGAGAGCAAGAGGGAAGAGGAAGGATGTGCAAAGATGGATGAAGCCAGTTAGAGGACAATTGCTGTGACCTCAGGTAAAGACAAAAGTGACTTAGCCTAGGGGGGTAAATCCTGGGAGCTGGTTTCAGTATACATCCAACCACTAATTGGCTGTGCTCCCGGTTATTTGAGGGAACTGTGAATAATCCAGGTTATTTGAGGAAAGCCACTTGTGTTCTCCCTGTGCGAGACTGTGGGTTCCCGGGCCATCCATGCTCTAAGAAGCTCAAAGAACTTCTTCATGGTTCTCTTCAGAGAAAGTGGAAACAAAGTTAAGTATGTTTAAGTAGTGAGATCTTTCTTGTACGTTCTCTTGATTCTCATTTGAGTTTTCTTTCCACACCTGAGTTATGAGCTCCACCATTTCATTTCCATTGACTGGAAAGCACTGCTTATTATTAGACTTAGTGCCCCTCATCTTTGACGAAGCAAACAAGTGGTGTTCATTTAATTTTTATTATATACTTACTGATGTTCATTTCATTTGGCTTTATTTTTTCAAGATTTGGTTCTACATGGAGCATTATATAGATAGATAGTATACAGATAGATACAGATAACTTCAAAGCAATGACTATTTTTTGCAAACAGGAGCACTTTTATTTTACAAATTCTAAATGTTTACATTTACTCAAGTTTCTCTGTGCTGATCTGCAACATGTTTCAGATTCAGATGAAGGTCAGAGCCACAGTTTAATCTGGAGTATTAAAAAAAGACTATAAAAACAAGCAACTCTTTTATGAGATATTGGTATCTATTCACTGTATGGACATAACATGTTCCCTCAACCTCAGAGTTGACCCTGGTCTTAATATTTTAACTCTCTATGGTATCAGCCAAAGAATCAAGACTTTTTAGAAAAAAAATCTCATATTTTCTCAATACTTAAAAGTTCATCTGATGTTTCTAGAAATGTGTGTAGGGTGAGATATAAAAAAGAATATGCACTTTCCCCAAGAAGTTCATGTCATTCATTCTACTAAGAATGTATTGGTATCTGCAAGATTTGAAACTCCCAAGTTCAAAAACAATGTCCATCTTGTTCAACACAGCTTACCCACCACCTAAGACAGTGTTTGGCACATAGTAAACCCTCAATAGACATTTGTGGAATTAATAGTTGCCCTTAGTTTTAACTTAATCCATCATAATGTAGATTGTTATATATAATTCTTCACTCCAAGGAATTGCCATATACCTGCCAAACTTACTCAGCCATATATTATTCTTCACCATTGGACACACATAAAGAAATTACATAGCTTAAATCACTCCTTAAAATGTATGAGAACTCCTATTATAAATCTGTGGCTGTACTGAAATCGCAATTACTAAAGTACTACAGTCTAC
Organism: Manis javanica; assembly: GCF_040802235.1. Taxonomy (NCBI): domain Eukaryota; kingdom Metazoa; phylum Chordata; class Mammalia; order Pholidota; family Manidae; genus Manis; species Manis javanica. Next base: position 111,269,396 of record NC_133156.1, on the reverse strand, counting down.
TTCTTTGGCCAAGTATAATGTCCTTTGAACTGAATTCCTCAACAAAAAGCTTTTCTGGTCAAAGAATTATTATTTCAGCATGCACACAAAAGTGAAAGGCATAAAGATGATTTAAGTGACAGAATATCAATATCAAAATTCTCAAGCTAAGGAGACAAGAGAACAAGCCATGTGCCTAACAAATGTTAAAGGGCTATGATTAAAAACAAATGACAAGCTCAAGCTTTTATAAAGTCATCCAAAATCAGAACTGAGGCTATAACCTTATTTAGATATCTTTATTATCTTACAATGTGCCAGGACAAAAATGACTCCCCAGAGTATTAGAAACATGCTTCCTTGAACTCTGCTTTGAATAGCACTGATGTATTACAGTGCTGTTCTTTCTAAAGTATTTTATATTAAAACCATGTGTGTGTGTGTGTGTGTGTGTGTGTGTGTGTATGTGTAGAATACCTGGAATACAGCTTTGGTAGGTGTTTTTCTCCTGATGAGTCAATTAGTAATACACCATCAGATACCATACTGACTTGCCTCCATCTTCTGAGTGGACATACCAAGTTGTTTCTTTACTTCAGCATGGTTAAAGTGAAGGCAAAAAAGTGGGAGTGAATCTGTGCTTCATGTTTTGGTGAATAGTTTCAGCCCATGGCCATTATAAAAAAAAAAAAGATGTGCACATTGAGGAACTAGAGGTGCTCTAGCAGTGCCAAGCACAAGAATCATTTTGGATGTTAAAATGTTTGAGGAGGAGAAGCACCTTCTAGGAACTAGTGGAAGAAATAAGTGGCCAATAGCCATTTAGGGATGGTGATCATCCTTTTCTCTCACTATAGCTAAGAAGAAACAACCAACAGTTTTATCAACAGTGGTTGGAAGAATATAAGACCAGGAGCATTTCTCAATTCAGGATATTCAAAGAGGATAGAATCGAAATCATCAATACAGGGCCTAGGATGTAATTTCATGTAATTATCTTTTTGCAGTTACTCTCCCCATTCTATAAATGCATCCCTGTGCTAACAGAGTACAGCTTCATTAAAATGACTACATTTGGCTACTTTAATTTTCAAATTGAATCATCACAGACTACTTAGTATATACAAATATAAAAGTATATTTTACCATTATAAACATATATGCACCCAATAGAGGAGCACCAATATATGTGAAACAGATACTAACAGAATTAAAGGAGGAAATAGGATGCAATGCATTCATTTTGGGAAACTTTAACACACCACTCACTCCAAAGGACAGATCCACCAGACAGAAAATAAGGAAGAACACAGAGGCACTGAACAACACACTAGAACAGATGGACCTAATAGACATCTATAGAACTCTACATCCAAAAGCAACAGGATACATATTCTTCTCAAGTGCACATGGAACATTCTCCAGAATAGACCACATACTAGGCCACATAAAGAGCCTCTGTAAATTCCAAAAGATTGAAATCCTACCAACCAACTTTTCAGACCACAAAGGTATAAAACTAGAAATAAATTGTACAAAGAAAGCAAAAAGGCTCACAAACACATGGAGGATTAATAACATGCTCCTAAATAATCAATGGATCAACGACCAAATTAAAATGGAGATCCAGCAATATATGGAAACAAATGACAACAACAACACAAAGCCCCAACTTCTGTGGGATGCAGCAAAAGCAGTCTTAAGAGGAAAGTATGTAGCAATTCAGGCATATTTAAAGAAGGAAGAACAATCCCAAATGAATAGTCTAATGTCACAATTATCAAAATGGGAAAAAGAAGAACAAATGAGGCCTAAAGTCAGCAGACAGAGGGACATAATAAAGATCAGAGAAGAAATAAATAAAATTGAGAAGAATAAAACAGTAGAAAAAAATCAATGAAACCAAGAGCTGGTTCTTCGAGAAAATGAACAAAATAGATAAGCCTATAGCCAGACTTATTAAGAGAAAAAGAGAGTCAACACACATCAACAGAATCATAAATGAGAAAGGAAAAATCATGACAAACCCACAGAAATATGAAGAATTATTAGAGAATACTATGAAAACCTATATGCTAACAAGCTGGAAAACCTAGGAGAAATGGACAACTTCCTAGAAAAATACAACCTTCCAAGACTGACCCAGAAAGAAACAGAAAATCTAAACAGAGTAATTGCCAACAACGAAATTGAATTGGTAATCAAAAAACTACCCAAGAACAAAACCCTTGGGACAGATGGATTTATCTCAGAATTTTATCACACATACAGAGAAGACATAATACCCATTCTCCTTAAAGTTTTCCAAAAAATAGAAGAAGAGGGAATACTCCCAAACTCATTCTACGAAGCCAACATCAACCTAATACCAAAACCAGGCAAAGGCACCACCAAAAAAGAAAACTACAAACCAATATCCCTGATGAACGTAGATGCAAAAATACTCAACAAAATATTAGCAAACCGAATTCAAAAATCCATCAAGAGGATCATACACCATGACCAAGTGGGATCCATCCCAGGGATGCAAGGATAGTACAACATTTGAAAATCTATCAACGTCATCCACCACATCAACAAAAAGAAGGACAAAAAGCACATTATCATCTCCATAGATGCTGAAAAAGCATTCGACAAAATTCAACATCCATTCATGATAAAAACTCTCAACAAAATGGGCATAGAGGGCAAGTACCTCAACATAATAAAGGCCATATATGATAAACGCACAGATAACATCATACTGAACAGCGAGAGGCTGAAAGCTTTTCCTCTGAGATCGGGAACAAGACAGGGATGCCCACTCTCCCCACTGTTATTCAGCATAGTACTGGAGGTCCTAGCCACGGCAATCAGACAAAACAAAGAAATACAAGGAATCCAGATTGGTAAAGAAGAAGTCAAACTGTCACTATTTGCAGATGATATGATATTGTACATAAAAAACCCTAAAGACTCCACTGCAAAACTACTAGAACTAATAACGGAATTCAGCAAAGTTGCAGGATACAAAATTAACACACAGAAATCTGTGGCTTTCCTATACACTAACAATGAACTAATAGAAAGAGAAATCAGGAAAACAATTCCATTCACAATAGCATCAAAAAGAATAAAATACCTAGGAATAAACCTAACCAAGGAAGTGAAAGACCTATACCCTGAAAACTACAAGACACTCTTAAGAGAAATTAAAGAGGTCACTAACAAATGGAAAGTCATCCCATGCTCCTGGCTAGGAAGAATTAATATCGTCAAAATGGCCATCCTGCCCAAAGCAATCTACAGATTTAATGCAATACCTATCAAATTACCAACAGCATTCTTCAACGAACTGGAACAAATAGTTCAAAAATTCATATGGAACCACTAAAGACCCCAAATAGCCAAAGCAATCCTGAGAAGGAAGAATACAGTGGGAGGGATCTTGCACCCAACTTCAAGCTCTACTACAAAGCCACAGTAATCAAGACAATTTGGTACTGGCACAAGAACAGAGCCACAGACCAGTGGAACAGAATAGAGACTCCAGACATTAACCCAAACACATATGGCCAATTAATATACGATAAAGGACATACAACAGGGAAATGACAGTCTCTTCAACAGATGGTACTGGCAAAACTGAACAGCTATATGTAAGAGAATGAAACTGGATCACTGTCTAACCCCATACACAAAAGTAAACTCCAAATGGATCAAAGACCTGAATGTAAGTCATGAAACTATAAAACTCTTAGAAAAAAACATAGGCAAAAATCTCATGGACATAAACATGAGTGACTTGTTCATGTACATATCTCCCTGGGCAAGGGAAACAAAGGCAAAAATGAACAAGTGGGACTATATCAAGCTAAAAAGTTTCTGTACAGCAAAGGACACCATCAATAGAACAAAAAGGTATCCTACAGTATGGGAGAACATATTCATAAATTACAGATCCGATAAAGGATTGACATCCAAAATATATAAAGAGCTCACATGCCTCAACAAACAAAAAGCAAATAATCCAATTAAAAAATGGGCAGAGGAGCTGAATAGACAATTCTCTAAAGAAGAAATTGAGATGGCCAACAGGCACATGGAAAGATGCTCCACATCACTAATCATCAGAGAAATGCAAATTAAAACCACAGTGAGATATCACCTCACACCGGTAAGGATTGCCATCATCGAAAAGACAAAAAACAACAAATGTTGACAAGGTTGTGGAAAAAGGGAACCCTCCTACACTGCTGGTGGGAATGTAAATTAGTTCAACCATTGTGGAAAGCAGTATGGAGGTTCCTCAGAATGCTCAAAATAGAAATACCATTTGACCCAGGAATTCCACTTCTAGGAATTTACCCTAAGAATGCAGCAGCCCAGTTTGAAAAAGACAGATGCACCCCTATGTTTATCGCTGCACTATTTACAATAGCCAAGATATGGAAGCAACCTAAATGTCCATCAGTAGATGAATGGATAAAGAAGATGTGGTACATATACACAATGGAATGTTACTCAGCCATAAGAAAAAAATAGACCCTACCATTTGCAGCAACATGGATGGAGCTAGAGGGTATTATGCTCAGTGAAATAAGCCAAGTGGAGAAGGACAAGTACCAAATGATTTCACTCATATGTGGAGTATAAGAACAAAGGAAAACTGAAGGAACAAAACAGCAGCAGAATCACAGAACCTAAGAATGGACTAATAGTTACCAAAGGGAAAGGGTCTGGGGATGATGGGTGGGAAGGGAGGGATAAGGGTGGAGAAAAAGGAAGAGGGCACTACGAATAGCATGTATAGTGCGTTGGGGGCATGGGGAGGGCTGTGCAACACAGAGAAGACAAGTAGCGATTTTACAGCATCTTACTACGCAGATGGACAGTGACTGTGAAGGGGTATGTTAGGGGGGACTTGGTGAAGGGGGGAGCCAAGTAAACATAATGGTCTTCATGTAATTGTAGATTAATGATAACAAAATTTTAAAAAAGGAAAAAAATGGTCAAGATGGTAACTTTTATATGTATTTTATCACAAATAAAAATAAATGTAAAAAAATAAAAAAGTATATTTTGAGAATCAATCTCAAACCCAGCACTTTGCTACATGCATCAGGTGTATAAAAGAAATAAAAGTTTATTCCCATGAGATAAGAAATTCCCAGGGAAAACAATTTTTTGAAACAAAAAATAATGCAAAAGCATCTGTAATTCAGAGCTGAGCCATTTAATGTGAGCCACACAATAAATTCCATTTGAACTGAACAAGTCCAGGCACAATTCATGGTAAGGATGGTACTTAACTTGGTTCATGAAGTATAGATAGAATTATGCATCAGAACTGAAGATGAAGGTATTTTAGATAGGGAAAAAACAAAATGAAGGCACAGGAGTGAGAGCCAGCGCAGTGGGTACAGCATAGTAAAACACCTTGGAGAAGAGCTTTTCTAAAGATTTGAATGAGTGCTGACATGCTGTTTGAAAACAAATTAGCTCTAAAGCTCCTGTCCCCCAAGAAACCCTGTTCTCAGTTATCATGACTTGCTTGTAATGACTAGGGTTATGTAGTCTTGGTTTTAGGTTACAAGCATCTGGAGTGTTCAAGCAATACAGCTTTAACTTCCATAGAGCAATACCTAAATATGGGGAGATGAATGGTTCCTTACTATATCAATATGCTTAATAATCATTAGTTTCCCTCGTGGTAAAAACAGTTTTCCAAACTTTGTAATATGGGTTTAAATGCACCCAAAAAGGAAAAAATATATACATTTCTTTATTTTGAATGACCTCATCTTATCCTAGAGTCCCCACTGCCACTAATAATTGACAGAAAACTTGGTGTCTAGTTAAAATGAACTGACCCTTCTAGCTAAAAGTCTCCTAGTCAGTTCATACTTTCAACTCCCTATCAGACATTTCTTATTGCTTTAAAGGTCTCCTCTGCCCTTCTTCCATGCTAAGATTATTTCTGAGTAGAGAGGGAGGTTTCTATGTATTTATGATGGCGGGAAGAATAAGGGCCTTCAGTCTCCTGCTCCTCTTGAACTGTGCTGTCCAATACAATGGTCACTAGCCATATATGGCTACTCTGGGCCTAAAAAATGTGGTGAGGCCAAATTAGGATGTGCTGTAAATGTAAAATGCACACTAGCTTTCAAAGGCTTAGCACTAAATAAATAAATAAATGAATAAATATCTCATTAATATTTTTATATTGATTATAAGATGAAAGTATTTTGGATATATTGGGTTAAATAAAGTAGGTCCACTACTGGAATCAATTTCACTTTTCTTTTCTTTTTAATGCAGCTACTAGAAAAATTTAAATTACGTGTGTAGCTTGCATGGTATTTCCACTAGATAGTACTGCTCTGGGTCTTCTGTCTCCAACGCAGTGCAACTTGGGTGTCTGTTTCCTCAGCAGTGGGTACTGGCATCAGCTGAGGAGTATCTGGTCCTGCATGATCACTGCTGCTGATGACTTGCATTCCCATCACAGCCTCCAGTTGTCAGTTCTCCCTGAACTCCTGCTCTCTTTTCCCAGCCCAAGCTGCTTTGATCTGTCAGTCTGTAATATTGTTATTTATAATAAGAAATGTGTATTTGGTCTTTGTCCCCATTTCTGGCACAGAGCTCCTAAAACCCTTGGAATTTCCTGTGATAAGAGCAGATACAGGGTTCTTGTTATGTTAATGAAGTGACTTTGGGAATGCACCTAAGGATGGGGCTGGTTGCTAGCAGACCAGCTTTGAGATTAAGAGAGTTGGAACTTTCAGTCCCACCCCACTGACCTTCCAGGACTGGTGAAGAATTAGAGGCTGACTTAATCACCAGTGGCCAATGGTTTAATCAATCATTTCTATGTAATGAAGCCCCCATGAAAGCCCACAGGACAGGGCTTGGAGAGCTTCCAGGCTGGTGAACATGTTGAGATTTGGGAGGAGGGGCACCCTCAGAGAGGGCATAGAATTCCTTGCCCATCCCCTTCTCTTACCCCATGTATCTCTTCCATATGGCTGTTCTCAGTTATATCCTTTTGTAATAAACTGATAACCTAGTAAGTACAATGTTTCTCTGAGTTCTGTGAGCTGCAGCAAATTAACTGAACCTGTGGAGGGGCTCACGGGAAGCCTTGGAAGACCTTTGGTCAGAAGCGCAGATGACAACCTAGACTTTGACTTGGAGTCTGAAGTAGGCAGGGATGGGAGCATGGAGGACAGTCTTGTAGTACTGAACCTTTACCCATGGAATCTGACACTATTTCCAGGTAGATAGTGCTGGAATTGAGTTGAACTGTAGGATATTTAGCTGGTGTCCAAAAACTGTTTGCTTGATGGTGTGGAAAACTGTCCCCCAACACACCTAGTGTACAACAGCCCTTGCAGCATCTTTGCTTCCTACACTAAGTAGCACATGAAGTTCATAGGTTGCAGATAATATCTCAGGCCCATTGTTCTAGAATCCTCCCACTGCTCTTGCTGATTTACCATTCCAGAGCTATGATAGATAAAGCAATGAGGCAGTATACTAGCCTGTATGTTCTCAGACTCCCTCTCAAGCTGTATGGGGCTACTATCATCTTGCCACATCCTCTTTTGCCCAAGACCTAGAACAGTGACTCACCAGATCCCTATTCAGGGATGCACACCTGCAAATTTATCTACACATCCTTGCTTCCTTCCCTCCTCTCACAATGGAAGAGTGATTTCTCTGTGTGTGTCTCAGTTTAATTCCTCTGGCTGTATCAGGGATCCATCCTTTCACTTTTCTCAGGGAACTTGGGCTATCACCATTACTTTCTATTCATTCCAAATTACCTGATGGAACATTTCTTGTCTGCCCATGTTAAGAAGTTCCCATTGGCTTGAGTCCCCTCCAACTTCTGTCCTCTCCTTCTTTGCCATTAAAAATCTCCAACTTTACTGTGCATTTACTCTTCAACTTCCTCTAATTCCATGAAAATTCCATTTGAAAGATCACTGTGTGGAAGATAGACAAGTGCCAGAGTTTTATTGGGGATAAATGTGTGTGAAATATGAAAGGGGGAGGAAGAAGGATTGGGGCATGGGAAGGCTTCAGATGGTGATACAAATCTGAAAAGTTCTCAGTCAACCCAACAGGAAATTCTGGAGCAAAAACTTGCTCTTTGAAAGATCCTTGTGCTGTGCAAGAATGTCCTCCCTTACTCAAGTCCCTTATCACACTCCATCATTGGCTAGGAGCTGTCCAGGAAGAGTTTGGCCTCAGTCTGAAAGCTGAGACAGATTCTGAAAATGTTAAAAGCTGGACTCTATCAGCTCAATACTGTTGATCTCTCTGAGGCAGGTGTAGAAGGATGCAGGCAGATGAAGTTCAGAACCCTTATAAATTCCAAAAAGCCCCAATCCAACTCAGCCACTTAGTTAGATGGACCTCAGATGCTCTGACTGGTTATGCCATATGCAAATGAAGTATTGTACTTTCAAACAATTAGGAGTGATTTGTGATGTCATTAATTCAGTTTCTATTAGGTCTGAGGAGGGGGTACTTCCTCCTCCCAGGAGGCAATAAAAAACCCAGACACCACAGCCCTGATAACATTCTCCTTTGGAGCCCCTCCTCATTAGCAGGAGCTTTCTCTTTTCACTCATTAAAAGAGCTTTGCTGGTTGCTCTGTATTCTTGACTGTTGGCTTCATTCTTCATCACCTCCAAGACATGATACAGCGTTCTGACTGGTCACAACTCTCTCCTTAAAAAACATTCTACTCTAATCTTCTGCATCCGTGGATGTCTTGCTGCCCTTGTCTAGCCTGAATTAATACTTAGTCCATAGGCACACACCTGATCATCTGATCATCTACATTTGCCCTCTTACAGCACTAAACTATGTTTTCTACCTTTATCTTGCATCTACCTACCACTTCAGCATTTTATTAAAAATAAAAATAATAATAATAATAGGAGAAATGTGGGATCAACATATAAATCAAGTACAAAAATCAAACGAATATTCATATTTGACCTGATTGTTTATAGGTCATAATGCATGATCAAAACCGAAAGTTTCTGTGATGAATGCCCTTGTACTGTTCACCATGTAAGAATTTATTCACTATGTAAGAAGTCGTTCACCATGTAAGAACTTGTTCGTTATGCTTCAGAAGATTGGAGACTGACGAGAATCAGGCTTGAGATGGATTAATGATTGTACATTGAGCGTTGACCCCCCTATACTGAATTTTATTGTTGTTAACAACCATTTGATCAATAAATATGAGAGATGCCCTCTCAAAAAATAAAAATAAAAATAAAATAAAATAAAAAACAAAAAACATTCTACTCTGATTCTCCCTGATGACTCTCTCAGCTACTCACCCCCATTTGAAAGATTCTGTTTCTCTGAACATCCCACTTACGTTGTGCCTCAGGGTTCTGCCTCAGGTCTTGTTCAGTTTGTACCTTGAACATTCTATCATGAAAAGGCTCATACATGTTGATAGTTTCAAAATGCTGATGACTTACAAATGTAGGACTCTAGCCAAAATCTCTGTCCTTGGGCTCTAGACCACATAGCCAACAGACCTAGTCATGTGCATATGTCACAGGGACCTTGAGCCATCCTAACTGAAGTCCTCATTTTCCTTCCAAATCTGCTTCATCCCTTCTGTATTTTCTATTTGAGTAAATGGCATAATCATTCATTTGGCTGTCCATTACCATCCTTTCCTCCTTCTCCACAATCTTATGCAGTCCATTACTGTCTTGTGTTTTTACATTTCAATCATCTCCTCAATCTGTCATTTTCATCCCCACTGCACTGTCTTATTTCAGGCTATGGTATTTTTCTCTCCTAAAATAATTGTAGCAGACTCCAAACTGGTTTGTCTCCTTTCTGCTTTGTGCCCCACCTTCATCCAACCTTATCACTAATTAAATAAACAAAAATTAAAATAACCATGTCTCTGGTGAGGGAAATGCAGATTAAAGCAACACTGAAATATATATATTTTTAACTCCTAGCAACCCCCTCCTTTTTTTATATACAATATTTTTCTATTAAGGTATTATTGATATATACTCTTATGAAGGTTTCACATGAAAAACAATGTGGTTACTACATTCATCCATATTATCAAGTACCCCCATACCCCATTGCAGTCACTATCCATCAGTGTAGTAAGATGCCATGGAGTCACTACTTGTCTTCTCTATGCTACACTGTCTTCCCCATTATCCCCCCCACACCGTGTGTACTAATCATAATACCCTTCAATTCCCTTCTCTCTCTCTCTACGCACCTGCCCTCCCCCACCCATCCTCTTTGGTTAACCACTAGTCCCTTCTAGGAGTTTGTGAATCTGCTGTTGTTTTGTCTGTCAGTTTTCCTTCGTTTTTATACTCCACAAATGAGGGAAATGATCTGATACTTGTCTTTCTCTGCCTGGCTTATTTCACTGAGTATAATACCCACAGATCCTGAAATATAATTTTACCTGTTGTATTTGTCTCCTGCAATACTGTATAATAAATCACCACAACTTGATACCTTAAAACAATATAAATTTATTCTCTCACAGTTCCAGAGGCCAGAAGTCTGAAATCCTCCTAGGGCTTTGGGGAAAATCTGCTCCTTACAATTTCCATCTTTTGGGGACAGCTGGCATGCATTCCTGAGTTTGTGTCCTCATCACTCTAATCTCCACCTGTGTCTTCACATTATCTGCTTCTCCACATATCTGCCTCAAAACTTTCTCTGTCACTCTCTTATGAATATATATATGATTGCATTTAAGACCTACCTGGATAACCCAGGAAAAGCACTTCTTTCAAAATGTTTAAATTAATCACATCTCCTCCCATAAAAGTTAATATTTACAGATTCCAGATATTAGGATGGGGATTTATCTTTTGGAGGGACTGCCATTTAGCCCACCACACCTGTCAAATTAGCTTTAAATAGAACAAATATTCAGTGTAGGCAAGAGACCATACACATCCACAGCTTGTGAGGCTATAAATTGGTACAACTCTGTTCAAAACAATGTGGCAGTATGAATTAAGACCATTAAACATATTCATACATTTATCTAGTAATCTCATATCTAGGTAGGAATTTGTCTTAGACAAATATATTTAAATATGGGAAATAGAAGATTCAAGTTTATATATGAATAAGAATTTATGTACATGTGGATAAAAGACTAGGGAAAAATGCATCAAAATACCTATCATAATTATCACTGAATGGTAACATTATGACCATTCTTATATATACTTATCTATGGTTTTTAAATATTTTATGATGAGCATGCATTACTTTAATAATCATTTAAGTCATATTTTCAAGTTTAATATTATGAAATGTGTATTGGAGTTTGAATCACAGTGAAGGAATAAATGATTAGCCATAGAAGACTTGTGAATTACTTTCCAAAATATTTTAAAATCCTATTTGGCTAAATCTTCAAAGCCAAAGCAAGACAGAATTAAAAACAGATTCTAGAAATCAAGCTTCTGGGATTTGTGATTAATCCCCAAATATGCCAAGGTTCACCTATCTCTGGAGAAAATTAAAAATAAGAGAGATAAGCAAAGTCGATATGGCTTGTTAGGATCACCGTTATGCGTGTAAAAGAGACCCAAGCTTACCTTGCTAATTTTATTACCTAACGGCAAGCAGCTGGGCTGTAGAGAAATGTAAAAGTCTCTAAAAAAAAAAAAAAAAGTATTCTAGAAAACGAAATTGGGCTCTCGATTGGGCTTCCATTTTCTTAAATGTATAAATTATATTGGACAATGTTCTGCAAGTTAAGCAACTGGAGGAAAGATGTGAGTCTATGAATTTTCTTTTGGGAACAATTAAAGAAACAAAGGAGAGACTATTCCTTTGACTCTATGTTAAATCTAACTACATACACCACAAAATCATGATTATTATTTTTTCTTATTAAAGTATCATTGATAAACAATCTTACAAAAGTTTCACATGAACAGCATTGTGGTTTCAAATTTACCCACATTATCAAGTCCTCATCCCCCCATTGCAGTTACTGCCTATCAGAGTAGTAAGATGCTATAGAGTTATTACTCATCACAAAATTATTTTATGATTCTATTTACATAGAGTCTTGTATGAACTCCCTGGTTTAAGATCAAGATATTGGTAACAAATTAATTATTAAGCAAAAGGCTATCTCTACATAAAATATCATGAAAAAAATGTTCCCCCTACAATAAGAAATGTTTTAAATGTGCCAAATCCAGGTAGGAGTAATGGACCCAAACCACATCATCAACTGAGGAAATCACTTAGTTCGACAAGACAAATTTCTTCATTATGAAATGTTATTGCGTATGATTAGATATAACCTGAGGGTACCAATTAACCTTAAAATATAGTTTCAGAGAATTTATTTAGCATGTACTTGTTTAGTAATTATTAACTTCATCTATTCAATGCATTACTCAATAAAATCACCAAGAAACAAATATCTCGCAGATACTGTCTCAGCAAGTCCTAGAAGAAATGATGGCCTCCTCATTCAGGACACACAGAATACTTAAGGATTAAGACAACTGTAGTCAAAGGACTTTCTTCTTCCATTATGTAGAAAGATCCTCAAAGCCTTTAACCTTCAAGAGATTATGCAGAAAATGTGCATAAAGTTTCCTTAGAGACAATTCAGTTTGGGCGACTAACTCCATGAGAAGAAGAAGCACAGAGAGAGGGCAAGAGTGACCACGGGAGACACGCTGATGCTGTGCGGGTCACACTGAGAGTGAAGATCCAGGCAGGTGTATTAATCCTCAAGAGAGTGGCTACAGCTCGAAAGACATCTTTCAAAGGAAATGACTCTAATAAGCAGGGAACTACTGTAGGCTTGATTTACAAATAACCTGTTATTTGATGGAGTTGGTAAAGATTTTTGTGCTTTCTTGTTATAACTTTTGAAGGGAATAATTTTAAATGGAGAGTGACACATAAAAATAGATATGGCAAAAAAAATACATGTATTAAGCAAGCACATATTTCAAACATGCATACATACATATATGGATATATAAACTCATATGTATGTACAAAGACAGTCTTTTGCATTCTTCAGTCAAAAAAAATCATGAAATGACAGAATATTCATCTTTGGAATAAACTTGAAAGCTTCAGTGTCAAAAAATTGGTGTGGGGATAAGAAACTAAGAAAGGCCCCATAGCAACAATGGTTAAGTAAATAGTCCAGCACTGCATAAAGAAATACTAGACAACTGTTAAAAATGATGATATAGACCTTTTATAAAAAAGCAAGAAATAGAACTGTATATGTGGTATATGTGCTTATTTATGTAAAAGTGTATGTGTGTGTAGAAAGATGTCTCCGTCATACAGTGAGCATTGAAAAATATTTTGTTAAACAGAGCTAATCTCAGTGTGATATGACCTGGGGTGAATTTTAGTTCATTCTTTTTATTTTTCTACATTGTTTAATTTTTTTCCTAGTAAACAAATATATTTAGAAGTAGGAAAACATTTTTATTTATTTTTAAAGGGGAAAAAAACAGAAAAAAAGTAACATTATTACTTTCGTACATGTGACTCAGTAATGCAGTATCTTCGAAATACCATTCATCACTCAATTTGGATTTCAGTTATTCTGCTGTTCCAGGTCTTCTCTTGTCCAAAATTTCTGCCTTCAGAGCCCTGGGTTTTTCAGAAATAGAAGAATTTGGATGAGAAAAACTCATTGAAGGTAATGATGTGTATATGAAGTACCATAAAGTCAAGGAAAAGGAAAAAAAAAGATTGCACTATTCTGTGTGTTACTTCAGTTTCTTACACTTTTCTACTTTGGCACCCTAGCTGTGCAGAGAGGACTCTCCACAATCTTGAAATTTCTCCTAAGTTTTATGTTTGATCTAAAATACTATGAGAATTTTGCATTGTATTCCATAACAAATCTGTATTTTAATGCAAAATGAGGTTTAAATGCATTTATCCTAGAGTAAAATTGATGTTCCGAGACATAGCTGGCTGCATTTTTCTTGTAGTTTGAGTGTTTGTGTGCCTGGTAGGCTGAGGCAGTGGGGCCAGTCATCCCAGTAGAGAAGCCAATATCACTGAAAGACCAATTGCTCTTGTGATATAAGGCTCCAACTTTGCCCAGGGTATCTCAGCCCCTAATGGAAATCACAGAACAGGGAAGGAAGTCCTAAAAATTAAAATAGTATTTTAAAAAAGTAAAATACGGACTGGTAAAGTATCAAATGTAGTTACAAAGTACTCATGTCAGAACATCAAAAAATCAGGGATTAAGTTGAAAGAAATTTTTATTTCAAAGGATTTTGTATGTGGATTAATCTTATTGATATTCTGAAAATATTATACCTTTACTACAGATGTTTTGTAAAATATAAAATGTTTACAGATGCTTATAAAGAAATGAATAAGCTCCAGATGTTCATGAATCACCCACAATATCATATTTAATTTTAAAATAAGTTTGAAATTTTGTCTCCTCTTCTAGGACAGCACAATAAAATTTATGAAGTGTATTTATCCTCCAGATAACAATGTTATCCTTTAAACCATAAGATTTTTCTTTCCTAAGAAAATTAATCTCACAATCCTTGAAATTAAGGAAGAAAAACTCTCAACAAAGCATTTAATAATCCCAAATCTATTGAGATATTTTATCACTCTTCTTGTTTAGAGAGGAAAAATATAATTATTCAATATATCTCAATAAGAGGGAGGCATGGAGTAATAAAGATGCCAACTGATGAACATTAAATTAAAACCACATGGAAGGTTGGCAAGAGGATCAGGACAGCCAAGTTACAATTTAAAAATGAATCTTTTTGAATTTTTGGTAACTGAGCAATCAAGAAAAATAAATTCTATGCTGTTTGTAAACCAGTTACTGTTCAGAAACTCTAAAATAGTGAATCTTTTTGCAAGAGAGTGTAGCTGGGGCTGACAGCCTGGGGAAGGTTTTCAGTGTTAAGTGAAACTTTAAAAAGCTCCTTTTTCTTTCACAGTTATTCACTTCTTGGATTCAGTAAACATGCTGGATCACAAAGAATCACCTTATTTTATTTTTATTTTCCATAAAAAATATACTGTTATAAAATAAAAATTCAAGAAAAAAGTTAAATCTACTTTAGAAAATAATGGACATTTAAAAGAACTACAAATAATACATTAAAAAGCAACTAAATGTAATAAATTACTGTATCTGACTATCCCATTTTTGCACCATATTTAAGTTGTTGGAGCCTGAAAAAGTAAATGCCAATGCTTTATTCAAAGAGATATTTATCACATTCTCCAAACTGATGGGAAGAATACACAGACACAATAGGGATTACAAGTCTCTTTGATGAAGTCTCCCTGATTTAAACCTGTTTTTTCCTCTTTCATGGAACAAGAGATAATCTCTCTGAAATAAATATTTCCCCCTTTGAAAAGTGATTCAAACAAAAGATAACTGGGCAAAAAGGTACCAAATACACAAAGTGGGAAATAGATAAATAAGAACCAATAAAACACTAAGATTATAAATCTCCACTCTATTTTCAAAGGAAACAAGGTAATGAGCAGAAAACCACTTGTAATTTAAGAGCTGAAGTCTTCCTTTGACAGCCCACAGATCAATTAAATCCTCTTCAAATTAGTTTTGATGTGTTAATACGTGAGTTCCCCACTTCCCCAAGTTTCCATGGACCATCCCTGGGTTTTATGCTGGCTTTCCACTGAATCATTTCTAGTGTTTTGTTGCATGTTAATACAAGGTCATTTACAACTATGTAAATACAGAGAAAAATAATGAAAGCAGATTATTCCTTATTTCGCTTTATTTTCTCACACTATCTTCTGTCTTCAACTAGCCCAGAAAAGGCAGAAAATATTTGAATCTTGACTGTTCTTTTCAATAGCTATATTTACAATCTTTAGCAATATTTAGATTATCAAAATAGAGCAGGTGGCTATATCCCAATTTCTACTACCTATTCAAAAACACCTAGATTCTCAAAATAGTTAGCCTTAGCCTGTCACAGATACTTAACTCAAACATGGAGTGACTAACAGGTAAAGAAAGAATATTTTAAATTTTTGACTGGCTAATTCTTTTCACATATGATGAAATCCAAAACAATACCTCAGTTTTATCTGACAGGGAATTACTGTCACGTTTGCCTCCCCAATGCTTCCTGTTGGGGGTTAGTGGTCTATTCTTCAGCATGACAAAGTCTGATTTCTGAATGGCTGGTAATGTCAAAGGGCCATTAGTATGCTAAGCCTTTTAGTGGCATGGGATAGCTCCATCCTGCTTTCCTCAATTGTTGCAATTGGGCCACGTGACTGACTGATGATTTCAAGGCAAGCTTTGGAATCTTGATGTCTTCCAGAAATTAATATTCCTTCTGGTAATATAATCTATTGACTCCTCTTGCACAATTCTTTAATGCCTCAAAGGAGGTGTAGTCTTAGTGAAACTACCACGTTTTGAGAGAAGACTCAGCAAACAAAATCACTAGCATATCTTATGATTAGGTTTTAAGAATTTGAAAAGACAAGTCTAATCTGGTGAAACTGTTGACAGCTTTTATCGTGTTCGTCATGAAAAATTCTACAAAGAACAGTGACAATTAGACTTTGAAAGCAGTTTTCAAAACTGAATTAACTAAAGAAATGTTTATAGTACTCCTTTTTTTTTCTTTTGGTATAGTCAATTATTTATTACCCAGTGCTGATAGTTCTTTTGCATTTCTTGAAAATATTCTCATGCTTATTAACTCCCAGCACCAATAGTACAATAGAAAAAGCACAGAACAATCATTTGAAAATTAAAGGAAGTGGATCAGATGATTTCTGATTCTCTATGGATTACTTTTTTTTATTATGTCTTATGCTTATTTTACACTTAATCTGCAAATGACAATGGGGAAATTTATTGAAATAGCATGCTTAGCTCCAAAGAAGATTTGAAAAATGTTACACTTTAAATTAGTCTGCCAATGGTACCAAAGGCATGCCGGCTAGGGGAGAATGGATAACAAAACTGATCAGTTTCTAGGCCTTGCAGGAATGAGATCTATGCAGTGCATGTTATTTGGTTCAAGGGGTATTCCAGGAATACCGGCCACCAACATATCATTTGAATATGCAGAGAGAAAATACCTACTGAAGATCAATGCACGTTGTTTTTTAGATTACTGACATTTATATTTTCCACAAATTTGCCTTTATTCTTAATGGGTATATAACTGAAAACTAAGAATACCTTGTCACTTCCATGACCTAGTATAGCAGAGACTGACTGATTTTTCAGAAAACTTAGATTTGTTTGTTTTTGGCTCCTGGGCACACAGCTAGACCACACATCCTCCAGGCTTTCCTTGCAGTTAGGTGTAACTACATGACTGAGTTTCAGCTAATAGGTTGTATTTAGATAATAGGATATGCATCACTGCCAGGCCTGGTGCATAAAATTCTCCCACATATTATCGTTTATGCCATTTCTCCACCAGCCTGACTCAGAACATGGTGGCTTTGAAAACTTGTAATGAAGAGGGCAGAGCCCAGAGTAAACAGAACTAGTGTTCATTCCAGAAGCATTACTTAGAATAAAACTGCTCCCCAATCAGGAATATGTATTTTGGACTTTATGTGAGTGAGAAATAAACTCCTATTATTTTTGAGCCACTGAATATTTCATATTGGAAATGAAACATTTCCAAAATAACAACTCAAAACGTCAAAGTGGCTTAGTGTTTGAGCATGAAGGGTGAGGAAATATGCCAGAGGCTGGAAACAGAATCATGATATTTAGAAGGTAAACATGGTAAAACCGTCTCAATGACAGCTTAAAGGAAGACCATTTTACCTCTGAAACTATAGCTCTAGTGGAAGTGACTGGATAACGGAAGGGCAACTGCTTTCAGCAGGCTATCACAAGAAACCAGTGTGTTCAGCAAAGAATCACAGGTTGCAAACAGGAATGAAAGTGGATGAAGAGAAATTTAGTCCCTGGGACAACTGGGAAAGTCAACTGCTTCTAAACCCTACAAAACAGGAAAGAAGACTGAAAATAAAAAGGTTGGGGGGGTGGGGGTTGAGCAACAAAAGGTCATAAAGCAACTGTATATTCTAGTTTCCCATGGTTTGTGGGATAGTCATGGCTTACACCTGTTGTTTCTGCCTAAATAAAACAGTATTGATATGACTCATTCTGAGGCAAAAATCAGATTATAGATGTGCTCTTCCTACCCGAAGTTCAGGTATCCTGAAGGTAGTTGGCTAGTCAAGAAAAAGAAAAAATGGCATAGCCACTATCCAAAAGACAAGACATAACAAATGCTGGCGAGGATGCAGAAAACGGGGAGCCCTCCTACATGGTTGGTGGGAATGTAAATTGGTGCAACCATTGTGGAAAGCAATACGGAGGTTCCTCAAAAAACTGAAAATAGAAATACCATTTGATCCAGGAATTCCACTCCTAGGAATTTATCTGAAGAAAACAAGATACCTGATTGAAAAGACATATGCACTCCTATGTTTATCTGCACTATTGGCAATAGCCAAGGTATGGAAGCAACCTAAGTGTCCATCAGTAGATGAATGGATAAAGAAGATGTGGTACATATACATAGTAAAATATTATTCAGCCATTAAAAGAAAATAAATCCTCCCATTTGCAACACCACAGATGGAGCTGGAGGGTACTATGCTCAGTGAAATAAGCCAGGTGGAGAAAGATAAATACCTAATGATTTCACTCATTTGTGGAGTATAAAAACAAAGCAAAATGGAAGGAACAAAATAGCAGTAGACTCACAGACACTGAGAAGGGACTAGTGGTTACCAAAGGGGAGAAATTAGGAAGTGTGGGGGGGAGAGGGAAGGGGATTAAGGGGCACAGTAATTCACAATCATAATATAGGTTAGTCATGGGGATGGTAGTACAGCACAGAGAGTAATACAGTAAATGATTCTGTAACATCTTACTATGATGATAGAGAGTGACTGCACTGGAGGGGGTGAGGTTTTGATAACAGGGGTAGCAGTTGAACCACCGTATTGTGTATTTGAAACCAACATAAGATTGTATAGCAATGATACTTCAATAATCAGATAAAAAAGCATAGCATAATATAGTTATCTGTTGCTGCATAACAAAACAACCCAAAACTTAGTAGATTAAAACAAAACCACTTATATTCTCATGATTGTGCAATTGAGAAATAGCTCAGAGGGGATATCTCATCTCTCCTCCACAAGGAATCAGCCAAGGTCAGTCAGTAGCTGCATTTAACTGGAATACAATTTATTAGAAGAGCCAAGCAATAAAAAAAAGGAAAAGAAGAGAGAGACTTGAAAATAGTTTAAGAAGGACTCTCAGGTATGCTCAGTGATACATGGGACTGACTAAAAGAACACTTAAATCAGAAATCTACTGTAATTTTGAAAGAACTGAACTACCAACCAACACAATTGCAAGCCCAAATTTGCACATCAGGAACAAGCAGTAAAAATTGGCAGCTCCCAAGGAGGCACACTTCAAATGTCCCTATGGAGAATATTGGACAGGCAGTCCCTCCAGAGGGCTGGGTATAGGAACCACAAGGAATGATGGAAAAGGAATTTCCTGCCAGTGAGAAGAATTAGTATCTGTTCAAGGTAATAGTGTCTGCTTAACAAAATGTCAAAGTTGCAAAGAGCCTTAATGACTCTGGGTCTGTACTTTCCCTTCCTGAATAGGAATGTTTGTGGCAATTATCCACCACATGTAATTTGAGTACATACATTGATGGCAGCGGGGAACAGAAAATTTGTGTTTTTAATTCTTGTTGGTGGGCTACAAATTGATACACCAATATGAACTTCATCTGGATGTGGTGTCTGTGTTAAACTTTGGTTTATTTTCCTTGGAAAGGGAATGAGTATTTTGTACACGCAAAGAGAAAAGCAAAAAAATGATATTTGGTGATCAGAAGAGTAGACTATGTTAACCAAAGTCCATTTCCTTTTCCTTCAAAGCACATAGACACGCTACTTTTCCCAGAATCCCCTTGCAGTTAAGTGTGGCCATGTGACTAAATTATGTCCAGTGGAAGGTGGATAGCAGTGATATATGCCACTTCTAATTCTGATTAATAAAAAAATTTCCACATTATCTACCCAGTATCTTTTCTCATGCACTTACTGAATACAAAACCTCTTAGATTCTCTTAGATTCCTTTCCTGACTTCCCAGGGCTGCCATTTCATAACGGCTCCAAGGATCTTGAAAAGGGTGGAGCCTGGGTCCTTGGCCTGACTGGGAATACTTTAATATACTGACATGTGAGAAATAAACTTTTATTTTGATAAGCCACTGAGAATTTAGGGTTTATTTGTTAAAGCAGTTAGCATTATCTTAACTAATACAAGGAAATGAAATGTGCCAGAGGTAAATGTTACCTGATTCACAAATTACTATAAGATCAGTCTTGTTTATGATCAATAAACCCAATTGTGTTCATTGTCAACAACATTTTTAAGTTTTTATTTTCTTTTATGGGTTCAGGAGAAAAATAAAATCTCTGTCTTTTAGGCAAAAGTTGGGTTATCTGTCTGGTTCACATACTTTTCTTTAGAACTTGTCTCTTCTGAAGGGGTGGGCATAGGCAGCCATATTTGGTCCAGGAAGTGCCACCAGCTAGTCCAGCTGATTGACAGGCATGGAGATCTGACCCAAGATGGACTAATCTGATTCCTCTTCCATAGGAAGTTGGTATTGGAAAACTAAATAGGAACTTAGCATAACTGAGTCATTTCACTAGTGGGATGCTAGTGTGAGTTCCATAAACATTACTGAAATTCTATAATGAGTAAAATATATGATGCTCAAGATTTGTTTTAAAATAATCTGGGGAAAAATTGTTGAGGACATATGTGTGTATGGATTTTAATTTTAAAAAATATGAGAATGGTGTAATAAACCCCCATTTACTCATTAGCCAGCTTCAACAATTATTAATATTTTGCCACTCGGGGTCATACACACATACACATACACATACATATACACACTTTCTTTAAAGCAGTATATCTTTCATATAGTTAAAAATTTAGATTTTGGAATGTGGTGGACTGGGCTTCATATCTTGTTTTTGTCACTTTCTAGCAGTATCCAGCTTATGCAAGTTACTCGGTCCTCTGTAAAGTACAATATTCTTATATGCAACACAAAGAAAACATTAGTAGTTACATGGTAGGGATGATTAAAGAGTAAATGAAACATGTAAAGCACTTGCACATTATCCAACATATATTACGTAAGATTTAATTTTTATGTTTAATAGTGCCATAGTAGACATGTGTGTAAAATGCAGTGGTGGCAGAAGGGAAAGACTGATGGGTACCCCTGGTGGGGTGAAGGTAGGGAAACATGAAATGAAAGAAGTAACTATTAAACTGGGTCTTGAAGGTTGCACTGGACTTAGAGAAAAGTCACAGAATTTTGGACACATACATATATTATATATTTGTAATTTGGGTTACCCAACATGTAAATGCCCTTTGTATGTTTGGGAAATTACCATCTTATGAATATTGAAGAGAGACTGTTTCTCACCAAGTGTAAATCTGGGGAGGGGAAAATCCCATGGCAAAATGCCTTTGAATCCAAAATCAGTCAAAGGGAGAAATAAAGTTTAAAAGAGTTTATTGCTTACAAGGAGTCGTCCCGCATCTCTCTCTCTACTGCTGCAGCAGAAGCAAGGGAATACTCCCTCTAACCTCTCAGTTCCAGATAAGCCCTCGCTAGCCCAGATAATTACCTATTGATATGAAGATGAACTACTGCTCTCCAGCCCTTGGAAAGACCTGTTGATATGGAGATGCACTAAAGTCAGGAAAGAGATTCTGGAAATACTGCAATTTACCCATACCAAGAAACCTGAATATAACACATAGGCTTTCCCAGCCCCCTGTGCAGCTAGGATATAGACACGTGATCCAGACCCAGGCATTTGAACACATTTGCTCTTCTTTTGGTTAGGGAGCCATTTCTACCAAGAGCCCAGGGCAGTGGAGAACCCATTATGGTAAGACGTAGCAGCACTACGTAGTGGCAATGACACCTGTTGTCATGGGTGGCCAGTGGCCGTGGCTCTGGCTACGGGGTCCAGTGTCCCATGACACCCAAGGTAGCTATAGGCATTTGTATTTAACGCAGCCATACTGAAGTCCTGTGGGTAAAATTGTAATATTTTCAGAATATCTTGCCTGGCTTTAGCACATCAACAGGGGCTTAAGGGTGGAGAGAAGTATGGCTTTAGTGCATTTGCATCATTCCTCAGGGGTGGAGAGAAGTTCATCTCCACATCAGTGGGCAATTACCTGGGCAACAGAGGACTTATCTGTACCTGAGAGGTGAGGGTGAGGGCTGTTTTTGGCTTCTGCTGGAGCAGGAGAGAAGGACCTGGACTGCAGTTTGTAAGCAATAAACAGATTTTAAACTTAATTTCTCCCTTTGACTGATTTCGGTTTTTAGAGGTATTTTGCCCTGGAATTTCCTCTCCCTGGGCTTACAAGTCCTTGCTGGGCACAGAGTTTCTGGGGCAGCTTTGGCTTTGGTCCTGCTTTCTGTCCAGCTTCACTTGTCACTGCCCTTTTTTAATTAAACTCAGTTCTTCAGACCTCCTGTGATTCTATTTGCTATTCGATATGTTTTCAACAACCTCTTTTTCTACAGTCACCCTAGGTTTCTCTTGCTTATGATTAGGAATAGACAAGAAAGTAGAGCAGGGTAAGGGGGACTGGTAGTATGTGGTAGTAGAGGACTTGGGACCTTGTGATTTTAGGTAGGATGGTATGCCAAACTTTTGCCAGCTTCTCTAGATTCTTTCCCTGACTTCCCTGTTCTGTCATTTCAGAAAGAACAACATTACCCTTAAAGATTTTGGGCTTCTCGGTAGGTTCAGTAAATGGGAGGGCAAGTTGGGATATTTATCTGCACTCTCCTCCTCGAGTTTGTGGGTGATCTCTGGCACTTTTCCCATAATTCTATTCCACTTCCTGTTGGACTGCCTCTCCCTCCCTGGTCCTAGCTCCTGCTCAGCATCCCTTGCTGTGATTTCAGATCCCACTGAGTCACCCCAGCTTTGGAGCTCTGGTAACACCTCTTATTCCCTGTGGTGTTTAGCCCTAGCGGTGACAGCAGCACCTGCTGATTCTGATATCTGAGTTGCTTCATGATCTCCCTTGTTTGGCTCCTCAGCATTTCCATCACCTGTGTAAACAATTCCCTGAATTAAATTTCCTCTGTTTGAAATAGTGGTTTCTGTTTTCCTGACAGGACATTGACTGGTATGTATGTCAGGTAAAGCCTCAATGAAAGCTGACATTTTATCTAAGACTTAAGGGAGGAGGGAGTTAGCAATGCTGATATCTTGGGGGAAGTGTATCCCAGACAGAGGGAACAACCAATGCAAAGACCCTAAAGTGAGAAAATGCTTGGTATGTTGGAGAAAACAGTGAGGAAGAAGAGAATAATAACAGATGAGGTAAGAGAAATAATGGAGCCAGATCATCTCTGATTTGAGAGCTGGTAAGAGGGTTCTGAGCAAGGTGGGTAACATGAATTGCCTTATATTTTGAAAGGACCATTGTGGCAGCTGTGCTGAGAATACACTGTAGAGGACAAAGATGAAAGAAGGGAGACATGTTAAAAGACTCCAGCAGCATTCTAGGCAAGAGTTGATGAGAGCTTGGATGTAGCTGTGAGTTAGTAATAGAGGAGTGGTCATATTATAACCAACTTTGAAGGTAGAGCCAAAGGAATTTACTGCGTTGAGAGAGGAAGAGAGGAGTTAAGGAGGACTCCAATGTTGTTGTGACTATCTCACTAGGAATATACAAATTGGCCAAAAGTCTTTAAGCTTGATAGCAAGAAGTTCCCTGCATGTGCTCCTCTTCATGTTCTTCTGCATATCTTCTAATGTTAGTTGTTGAAAGCCATTAAAACTGTTTCTTATAACTCTATTTGGGTCTTTGACTGTTGCTGAATCTCATGTATAGGGACTTTGTGGCCATTCTGTAGTATGTAATCATTTTTTCAGAAACATCCCAACATGTCTTAGAACTAGAGTTCCAAAGAAAGAGAAAGGGGAGTCAAGTACAGCTTCAAAGTTTCTAGCTTGAACAACTAAAAGGACAAAGTTATCATTAGTTAAAACAGAGAAAGCTGTGGGCTGACCAGACTTGGCAGGGATCAGGAATTCAGCTGTGGGCATGTTAAGTTTGTGACATCTATTATATATCCAAGTAAGAAATCAAGTGAGCAAGTGGAAATACAAGTTTTTAATTCATGAAAAAGCTGGAGATAAAGTTTTGGAAGGTGTTGGTAGATAGATGACATTTAAAAGTCAAGAGACTGAATCAGGTTGTTAAGGGAGAAGAAAAGAAGACCAAGGATTAAGACCTGGGACATTCCAACATTAACAAGTTTAGGACAGAAGGAAGAAACAGGAACAAAGAAGAAGGAGCATATAAACTAAGTGGGAGGAAAACAAAGACAGTACAGTGTCCTGGAAACAAGTGAAACAAGTGTACTGAGGACTGAGTAATCAATTGGGTCAAATCATAGGTTCAATAACATGAAGCCTGAAGATTGATCACTGCCTTTTAGCAACATGGTGGATGGGGTGACCTTGAAAGAACAGTTTCAGTGGAGAGGTGGCAGAGCAAGCATGGCTGGGTGGGTTGAAGAGAGAATGCAGAAGAATTGGAGGCAGTGTATACGGACAACTCTTTAGAGGATTGTTTTTGCAAAGAGATGGAGCAATAGTTGGTGGGACAAGTTGAATTAAGATTTGTTTTCAAAATGGGAGCTTTGACAGCATGCATGTGAACTGAAGAGAATGTTCCAGCAAATAATGAACTATTTATGGTGGGGAAGAGAAGGACTAGAATTATGGGGACAATGGTCTCAGGTAGGTGATTTAGGATGGGATGGTATGTAGTGCACAAGTGGAGGGATTAGCTTTAGAAAGGGTAACTGAGGAAAGGCAGAGTATGTCAGTGCAATAGCTGGTAAGTGATATAGAGGTGTTCTTCTGATTGATTTAATTTCTCAGTAAAGTAGGAAAATCATAAGCAAGATGTGAGGAGAACAGAAGAGGAACAGAGTTTTGAGGAGAGAGAAGATGTAAATCACCTAATAAAGTGAGAAAATGAATGGGATAAGAATACATGAAGATAGGATGTAAGCTTAACACGACTTTCAAGTAGCATTAAAGGCTAACTTGAGGTTCATGGTCAAGTGGGACAAATCATATGGTTTGATGCTTTTCCCCAGTCATGTTCACTTGCTTGAGTACAGGTGCAGAATAGAGAGTTGGATTTAATTTAGATGGCAATTTTGCTGAGCATAAGAAGGTAAAAGAGGGGTAAAGTAGTTGAGCATGTAAGTAAGAAAATGATCATAATAACTGGCCATTTAATCTGGATAATAATTGGAATTTAATCTGGATAAGGGGCAAAGGTCATCATTAAGGAATGAAGAACAGGTAAATTGTGGTAGCAAAAATGGATTGGCAGTTCTTATGGAATCAAAGGATGGTTAGTATATTCAAGATCCTCCCACCTCATTACTTACTCATCATAGAGATCTTGTCTTCATGATTTGAGTCTTCATGTTTACATCTAGATAGCAGGATGACAGAAGAAATAAAGAAAAGGGTGGAAGGGAGGAAAAGGAAGTGCAACTGTTAAAGGAGGTTTCCCAGAAATTGTTACATGATGCTTTTTTCTTACATTTTGTTGGCCAAAACTTGTTAAATGGCTGTGCCTAGCTATAGAGAGGCTGAAAAATAAAATTGTTATTCCAGAGACCAATAAAAATTGGCTTCTATTATAATGGAAAAAGGGGAGAACATACAATTGGGTGAGTCAATTGCTATATTTTTTTCTAAAATGTGTATTTCCCCATATTTTATCTCTTTCAAATCAGTGTATGTAACATAGTTGGTAGTGTGTCATCGTTTAATTGCTGCATTTTTTTGTACTTAATAGTACAGAAAATAATGATGTGTTTTACAGTTGATGACATCTAGTATTGGAAGAAAGATGGTAATATTTCACCAAGACAGAGAATACTAGATGGAAGCAATAGATTTTCTTTGAGTAAGAGAAAGGGAAAAAATATAATTAGTTTGGTTTTCTACATGTTAAGTTTGAGAAAGACTTATAAGAAGTTGAAAATTAAGGATTGGAACTCCAGATTATGAAGTGGCATGTGATCAAACTCATGTGGGAAAATTATTGTGTTCTTTGGAATTTTGATAGTTTGTACCCTTTGTTTTTGAAAAACAGTTTTCAAATGACAGTTCTTTGCTATAGGTAAAACTTATTTCATTTGTTGCCAAAGCCTCAGCAGCTCTCCCAGACTGCCAGATGTCATGATAATTTTATAAGATGAAAAGGTATTAGTTCAAGGTTTTCAATTAAATTACCAGTGAAAAATAAAATACGATTTAAAATATTCATTAGTAGCCAATAATTGATTGTGGAATTTTTTCATGTCTATAGCAATTGCATGTGAAACTTCTAATAGAAATGTCTGGTTTTAATTTATTTTCTTCTGGATACTTTATTGAAGACCCATGTGCAAGGGGAAAAAGTTAAAACCAGACAACTTCATATCCACTGTAAATTTCCCATGCCATCAGAAAGACTAAACTAAATGTTTCTTTTGGCCACCATGCTTGAAATGCAAGCAGAAAGTAAATTAATTCACATTTTAATACTCTTATTTGAAATAAAAAAATGGTATTTGGACCCAGACATCTATTAAGCCTAGTGGTAGAATCTATAGTTTGGGTGAAATTTTAAAAAACATAAATTCACACAGCAAATTATTTCTGTTCTATTTTCAAGCCTATATCCTGTATATGAAATGTGAGAAATAAGGAAAGGAAAGGCATTTTTAAAGTAAAATTTTAATGCACGTTTAGTAAAAGGTAGATTTATAGTTTCTGCTCTCTTGCCAGCAACACTGGGCCCCTACCCCAAAAGTCCCACCGAGGTCTTCAGGAAATGGCACTTGATCAAAGATGAAATGTTAGAAACCATTAAGTCCATAGATCTAAGAGAACAATTACATTAAAAATAATTTCTACAAGCTTTTCCTAAGCAAAAGTAGCAAAAAAAAAAAAAAAGGCACACCCTCTTTATTTTTTACTTTTTAATGGTTCCATTTTAATTAAGTTCATTCATTCATTCATTCTACCCTTTTGGCAGGTAGGGTCTATTGTGTGTCAGGGACTAGGCAAGTTAGTGGGAAAATGGTTAGAAAAAATGGATATGATCCCTGTCCTCAGATAATTTACTTTGCATTCTGGAGAAAGAGATGATTACACTGTATTTAAATGCATCACAGGAGGTGCTCTGAAGAAGAAATAAATGTCACTGGGTGGGTCTACAGAAAGAGGAGTTGATGTGGTCATGGAAGTCAGAGAAGTACTCCTTGCATAAAAGTATCAGTGAAGATGTTTTTGGCTGCCAGGTATCTAACAAATGAAAGCTTAAACAATTAAGGTACTTATTGTTGCAAGAAGTTGGAGGTATTTTGATCAAGGATGATCCAGAAGCTCAATAAGGACATTAAGGCTGTAAACTCTTCCCCTCTCTCTGCTCTTCTACCCTTTCTTCGCGATTAGGTTCTTATACTTGTCCCCTCATGCTGAGAAGATGCCACAGCTCTAGGCATTATGTCCTCATACAACTTCATCCAAAGGCAGAAAAAGAGGTATTTCTCCTTGTGCATCTTTTTTTCAGTAGCTTTTTTTCCCAGAAGGGATTTCAGATGCTATTAGCTTTGGGCATACACATGTGCTAGCTGCAAGAACTGATGGGAAAGGAAGTATATACTATGTTTTAGTCTCTACAGTAAGAGTCATGCTCTGTCAGCAAGGAAGGGGGAATGGGAAATGCCTATAGGATACCTACAGTTTCTACCACATGGAGTGACTCTCAAGCTGTGATCTGAAGGACAAGGAAGATGACTAGAGGAGAGGTAAAGAGGAGCACTCCAGGAGACAACAGTTTGTGAAAGGCTCTGGGCCGGGACAGAAAGACAGTCAGTGGACTAGAGAGGAAGGTGGGGGACAGACCCTATGCAGATCAGGTTAAGGGATTTTGTTTTTATCCTGAAGGCAATGGTAAGCCATGGGAGGAATTTATACAGATGGCATGATCGTGTGTTCATTTCTAGAGTGCAATAAAAATTGGAGGCCAGCATGAATGTGGTAACCTAGTAGGGGCCATTGCAGATCTCCAGGCAGAAGTATGAGTAAAATTATAGTTTACTAATTATTGTTAGTTAAGTAAAAATTTATTCATTTGATCAATATTTATTGCAGAATTAGAACAATTGTTCCTGGAAGCATTACTGTGAAGGTAAAGTTTATGTACATATCTGGAGGGTGATAGACCTTATTTACTCATGTTTTTTTCCCCTTCATTTTATAATTTATATTTATCATAGAAAGTTCATAAAGTACTGAAACTTGCCAAAAAATGTTAAGGAGTAAAAAAGAAGTGGGGAAGATGTAGGGAAAGTGTCTAGGGTAGGGTCAAAATTTTAGATAGGGCAAGGAAAGTACCTCACTGAGAAGGAGACATGTAAGCAAAGACCTGAAGAAGAAGAAGAGAGAGAGAGAGAGAGGAGAAAGGGAGAGAATGATGGGAGGGAGAGATGGAAAGAGCATTCCAGACATAGGGAACAGCATTCAAGGCACAGAGAACAGCAAGCACAAAAGCCCTAAGAGAGGAGTGGGTTTGATATATTCGGGGAATCAAGGAGGCCAGTGGGTCTAGAATGCAACAGGTAAAGGGACAGTAATAGGAAACAGAGAGCCTTTAGGGTGCTTGTTGTGCAGGGATTTATATGTTATAATAAGGTCAACAAAGTGATGGCATGGCCTGACTTTTATTTCAATAGGTTTGTTTGTTATGTGGGAGCATTTAGAGGCCTATCACAAGAATTCATGCAAGAGGTGATGGTGGTTTGGAACAGAGTAGCAATAGCAAATGTAGGGAAAATACTAAAAATCTGGTACATTTTAAAGTTTTAAGTGAAAAGTAAAAGAAAGAGATGAATTAAGAATAACTCCAAGATTACCATATAATACAGCAATTCCACTTCTTGGCATATATCCAAAAGAAATGAAATCAGTATCTTTGAGTACTCTCATGTTCATTGTTGGATTATTTATATTATTTATAATAGCCAAACATGGAAGCAGCTTGAGTGGCCATCAACAGATGCATGGATAAAAATAAACATATCTATATACTGGAATATTATTCAATAGTAAAAAAGATGGAAATCCTGCCATTTGCAACAACGTGGATGAACTGAGGGCATTATACTAGGTGAAAGAATTCAGACAAAGAAAGACAAATACAGTATGGTCTCATAGGTGGAATCTAAAAAACCAAACTCATAGAAACAGTACCTAAGTGGTTTCCAGGGGAGAGGTGGGGATATTGGGGTGAGAAGGTGTTGAGGGGGATGAAAATAGTCAAAGGTAGAAACTTCTAGTTATAAGATGAATAAGTTCTGGGAATTAATGTACAGCATGGTGACTATAGGTAACAGTACTGTATTGTATACTTAGAAGTTGCTAAGAGAGTAAATCTTAAAAATTCTCACCACTCACACATACACAAAGGTAACTACATGAGATGATGGATGTGTTAACCTTTTTATAGTAATCATTTTGCAATCTATCTATCTATCAAATCATCACATTGTATGCCTTGAACTTATACAATATGTCAATTATATCTTAATAAAACTGGAGAAAAAATGACTGCAAGGATATTACGAATATCCAAGTCTAGAATATTAATAGTATGGAATCAACTTTTAGGAGCACCTGTTGAAGTCTCTCACAATTGGTATTTCCCAGAATATCATTTGGGAAATGAGATTAAAGATACTAAGTGAATCAAAAGCTATGCTAAACTACTGAGGCTTCAGGTAGGTTTAGGTTTAGCAGTGACAAGCAGCTCAGGAGGAGGATTATGATAACCATGAATGAAATGCAAGCAAAATTGAAATAATAAAATGACATTTGGATCTAGACATTCTATTAAGCTTAGTGGTAGAATCTGTAGTTTAGGTGAAATTGTAAAAAAAAAAAAAATACACACAGCAAGGTATTTCTGTTCCATTCTTAGGTCTATATCCTGTATGCAAGGTCAAGAGGATCCTCACATGTGGGTGGCTAAGAAAATCCAGCAGAAGGTCAGGAGAACGACAGGAGTATATTGTTGGCAATGTTGATTTTGGATCATAGACTGTGTGGAAAGGCAGGAAGACCAGAGAGTGGAGGCTTCCCTAGAGATTCCAAATTCACAGAAAGAAGGGAGGCTCTAGAATAGATGATAGGTAGAGAGGTTGTGCTTTGGTCAGTGGAACTAGGCACAGGGCTACTGTAAGTTGCCCTTGTAAACATTGGGACAGTTCATAATATTTACTCCTTAAAAAAGAAAAAAATCTTTATTTAAATGTAACCCAGACATCAAAACCACCCTGGGGCTTAAATTTTCCTCTGGAATAGAGAACCCAGAAATAGCTACACACAAGCACCGCCAAATTATTTTTTGACAAAGGTTACAAAAGCGATTCAATGGAAGAAAGAGTCTTTTCAGCACATTGTGCTGGAGCAATTGGATATCCACATACTGAACCTTGACCTAAACCTCATACCTTATTAACTAAAAACTTCTCAAAAAACTAACGCAAAATTGATCATAGACTTAAATATAAAAGGTAAAACTAAAAAACCTTTAGAAGAAAACATAGGAGAAAATCTTTCAGTCCTATGGTTGGTGAATAGTATTTGGATATGATAGCAAAGCACAGTCCATAATTTAAGAAATGATTTAATTGGACTTTATTAAAAATAAAAACATTTACTGAGCAACAGACCCTGTTAAGAAGATGAAAAGTCAAGCTACAGATAAAGTATTTGTGAATGGCATTATCTGATAAAAGACTCATATCTGTAATATATAAAAACCTTTCAGTAAAAAATCAAATAATGCAATTAGAAAATGGGCAAAAGAGATGAGACATTTAACTGAATCGAATACATAAGGCAAATAACTGCATGAAAGATATTTAACATCATTAGCCATTAAAGGAATTCAAATTAAGACCAGAAGATCTCACTACACACCTATCATGTATGTTAGCTGAGCAAAGTTAAAAATAGTAACAATAACAAATGCTAGTAAGGATATGGAGAAACTGAATCTCACACATTGCTGGTAGAAACTACTCTGGAAAGTAGCTCACCAGTTTCTTGAAAACTAACATAGCATGTATCATATGACAAAGCGTCGCACTTTTGAATATTTATCCCAGAGAAATGAAAACTTATGTCCAGAAAGACAGATACCATATGATTTCACTTATGTGTGGCATCTAAAAAACAAAACCAAAACAAAACAAATAACAAAATAAGAATAGACTCATAGACACTGAGAGGTGACTCTTGGTTACCACTGGGGAGGAGTTGGGTTGGTTGTGTTGGGTGGGTGAAGGGGATTAAGAGGCACAAAATCTCAATCATAATATAAATTAGTCATGGCGATGAAAGTACAGCATAGAGAATATAGTCAATAACAATATAATATTTTTCTAGTTGACATATACTAGTTGGGGTGAGCATTTAATAATGTAGACAACTGCCAATCACTGTTAAATACTTGAAACTAATATAATACCATATAGCAATTATACTTCAATAAAAAAAAATTTATGCCCACACAGAAACCTGTACACAATTTTTCATAGCAGTTTTATTTGTAAAAGCCAAAAATGGGAAACAACCAAAATGTTCTGAATAGGTAAATGGTTACACAAACTGTTGTATATTCATGTATCCTGTTGGTTTTGTTTTTCTGGAGAATCCTAATATACCATGGAATGCTACTCAGCAATAAAAAGGAATGAAGTATTGATACATGCAATAACTTAGATGGATCTCAAGGGCATTATGCTGAAAGAAGCCAGTCTCAAAAAATCATATATACTGCATGAGCCCATTTATATAACATTCTTGAAATGCCAAAATTATAAAAATGGGAACAGAGTTAGGGGAGTGGTGTTACTGTAACAGGGCAGCACCAGGGGTCTTTGTGATGATGGAATAATTCTGTATCTTGATTGTGGTAGTGATTTCATGAATTGACACATGACAGAATGACATAGACTATACAACACTTCATATCAATGTCAGTTTCCTGGCTTTGATATTGTACTAGAGTTATATCAGATGCAATCCATGGAGCAAACTGGGTGATGGGTATGTAAGATTTCTCTGTACTGTTTTTGCAATTTTCTGTGAAATCTATAATTATTTCAAAATGAAAAGGTTAAAAGAAAATTCTCTGAGACAGCTCTCTGCAGCCTTCCTTCATCTTTCTGTGTATTTCCTCTTTCTTCGGACATGACTTTCTTTCTCTTTAGTGCCAGGTGTTAGGTACTATGGCACTTAATCTATTTCTTCCCCCTTTTCCTTATGTTTTGAGTTTTCTTTTAATTGGCCATTATACAGAATCAAGTCAGTCTCCACCCTCCTTTTAATCCTATTCTTTTAATAAAGGTTATGTTTTTACATGCTTAATTGTAGAAAATGCAATATTCTTTAAAAAAAAACTATTAAGAAAACAATCCCCCCAAACCTTTTTATTTTTTATATAATCCACAGTCAACCACTTTTCCTAAGGTCAGTAGCCCACAACATAAACATATTTACAACACTTGTTTCAGAAGATAACAAACCATTTTTGTTTCACATGTAGGGAGCATTAATAATATTCTTGGTGTGTATTTATTATAATCACACCTTCAAGATTTACTGAGAAAATAGTGATATCAAGTATGTTCCATTAGTTTTTCATATAAAAATCCACGTCACAAAAATAATCCTTTGCCAGGCCATGTGTCCAGACTTTTCGTTTGGAAAATATGATCACTACAGCTACAGAATATCAAACTGAATACAGCCCTTTCCTAGGGGCATGCAAACTGAAATCTGGCAATACTTTGGAAAAGTACTACTTTAGGATTTCAAGAACCCAAAGGGCTTTCTGGTTTTTCCAGTGGGCTCAGCCCTACAGATTCTTAGTCCTTTGAAAAACGTATGAGTTGCAGGTGTTTAAATTTTCAAGTATTTTCTTCTGGTCTTTGCATTAAATAACCAGTAAATAGTCCTAACACCATGGATTACACTTTACGGTGGTTGTATTGACACTTAACGCACTTCTGCATTTTTTTTCTCCCATTCATTTTCCTTCCTTTAACTAAAGCTTTCCCCACTTTTCTAAGCTCAAGTGTTTAACAAAACATCAAACAAAAATGAAATGAACAAAAAAACCCAGTCTGTTACATCGCGGTTACACTAGCTTGAGAACGAAGGAAGTTTGTCCCTTGCGGTGATCCGTCCTGGTGTTTGCCTGCAGCAAGATGGCGGCGGTCTCAATGTCAGTGGCGTTGAGGCGAGCTTTCTTGGGGAGAAGCGCAGTGCCTGTAGCTGCCATTCCCGTTTCCAGGGTTCCAACCAGGTAACAGAATTGTCAGGCTTCTTCTCCAAGCTTCTCAGGTCTCTCCACTTTTGCGGAGGTCTGTGATGGCGGGGTCCCGGAGAAGGCCTCGGGGAAGGCGTCCTCTGCTGACCCTCTCTCGGGACAGAACCGGCGGCTTCGGGGGTAACTGCGGTCCAGGGCCGCGGCCAGGCCGGGGGTGTGGGGGGATGAATGCGGGGTCGGGGGCACGGGTGGGAGGACCTCTGGTTTCCTGGAAACTTCTCACCTCTTGCTGTGGAGAGGGTCGGTCGGGTGGGGCACTAGCCCCCGACAAGGGAGGAGTCCCCTGATTTTTGTCTCCACTTCCTGCTCCCCTCCGTTTTTCACCTGTTTGCCCATCACTCCAGTCCTTTCTGGAGGGTTAAATCCTCTCTAGCTTCCTCGGCTTTACGTGGTATTGACTGGTTTTCTGAACAGAAGTATTGTTTTCTTCGGTCTTCTTGGGAGGAGAACTTGGTTGGAATTCAACGTTAGTAAAAAATAATCGCTGCTAGTAATATTGGAAGGTGGTTTTTAAAAGGTTGGTAGTAATTCCGGGAAGTTTCCCATCCACAATTTTATTAAAGCTCCACAGTAATTCAGAGATTATTGTTGTTTTGCCTGGAAGCATTTTTTGTGATGATTTTTTTTTTTACTGCATTACTTAATCTTCCATTTTCCTGTTTTTCCGAATTTTTATTTTTCCTGTCTTTATTATAGTACTAACACAACAGCATACACACAATGAGCATTTTATTCTGTGAATTGTGTTTTATAGTTTTTCTCACAGCTTGTTAGTGTAAGTATAAACCAGGTTTTATATTGAGTGTCGTCTATGTGCTCTGGAGACTACATTAAGTGCTTACTTAGAACAGTGATGGAAAGACTGGATGGACCGATGTGAAAAGACTGGAAGGAATGGGAGTAGTTAAAAGTTGAAAACATGATCTAGTCAAATGCTTGTTAATATAGTGTTATATTAAATGAATGTAAAGGGAATGAAGATTGTTAGAACTAGGATTAATTGAAAGGATTTTTGGAGCTAAGTTTTATTAAGATTTTTAAATAGTGAGTGGTTGGAAAGATGAGAATGTCCTGGTTATCAGTGGCTAATGAAACTGCTTGAAGGTGAAAGTAGAGAAATAAGTACATCCTATAGAGTCATTGAAAAATAAGATACTAAGATGGGGGAAAGGTAAGTTTGTAGTTAACTGTTCTACATATGGGGAACTTGAATGCAAAGTATTTCTAAGGTCAGTTACTCCATTGGTTGACTTAGGGCTAGGGTAGAGGTGACACCCAAGTTCTTGTTCTCCTAGACATTATGGAGATTAATTTTGCATTCCCAAATAATAATGTATTCACAGTAGCCCCAGAACTGAAAACAAACTTGAAGCACCCACAGATGCGTGGCTGATCAAAACATGACTGTATATCTAAGCTTAAGTCACAACCATTTTTTCCACAGTTAAGGTAGTTGAAGTTAAGACACTAGTTTTGGGAAACTTTGATGATAATTAGTATCACTAAGGCAAATTTAAAGAGTCAGCTTGTAAATGTTAGACGACATTTGAAAATAAAACTTCAAATCATGTAAGATGACCTTTGTTTCACAAAAAACTTAAAAACCAAGGAAAATAAATCTAAACACAAGTCACATGACATGTTTGCTTTCTATACCACTTTTAATCTGAAGTACTTAGGGCATTCATCACCTTGCGGGAAATTTATGGCACTTGTTCCTTACGTATTATTTGCTTTTCCTCTTAAGCACTCTCGATTTGAGAGTAATGAAGATCTTTATGAAAGAGCTGAGTGTGGAAAGATAACCAGTTAATGGGGGAATCTACATCTGAAATTCAGTTTGTTGTAATATTTACAAAGCTTTTACAAATGATGAAACATTTCACATCACTTGAGTAAAATGAGGGACAGTAGAATCAGTAAGGTACCTGGTAAGAAAGGGAGAAGTGAACAAATATAAATATTGAAGAAAAGTAACTATCTAGAAAGAGGTAGTTAATTACTACATTAACTTATATGAATTTAACTATAGTATATCAGTAAAAAAACAAATGAGCAAACCAAAAAATTCAGCACTGTATACATAGAAAATAATTATTTAAACAGTGTAGGTGATTCAGCTGACCTAGTTAGAGTTTGGGCTCTAGAGTCTTGGTTTATACATGCTTCTCATTTCCCTGTACTGAATGGTGTGGGGGAAACCTGGATAAATGGCCTAATAAGGGATTGTCCAGGGTAGGTTAACTATTTAGGATATTAATCTAAAAACCAGAGCAGATGACTCTCTTTCAAAAGAGCGATGCTTAGGATTTAGGGCAGTGGATGCAGTGGGTTTTGGTTTTGCTTTCTTTAACCTGTTCATTTATCTCATCTAGCCTTATTTCATCAGTTCCTTGTTTGGACTGAGTTTTGTGTTGACCTCAAATGTAATAGCTCCTTAGGGTCTGCAAACTGTTAATTAATGACTGTGGTGGGGACTAAGAGACCTTTTTGTGAGGCCTATTTTGTGCTCCAATCTCTGGCACAGTTGTGTTGCTCTATTTCCTTTTGCAGCATTAGATGAGCCAGTATGAAATTATGAGTCTGTAAGAACCTCCAAATGAGTAAGAGGTCCTAACGTTGACAAGAGTTCTGGGTATACTAAACCTTGCTGGGAAATTGTCTAAATCCAAATTGGAGAAATGTGTAGGACATTTAAACCTTCACATTGGCTTCAGATAAACTGTATAAACAAAGTCCACTCTGAAGGACGGCTACTTTTGCTATCTTTGGAACATATCAAAGTCAAATTTCCTGAACTTACTGTCTTATAAATAGATATTTTTTTTTACTCTTACATTTCCTTGATGAGTGTCCTGACACCTCCTTTGTATTCAAATTAAAAAAAGAGGAGGAAATTAATTTATTTGGGAAAGGGTGCTTATGGAACATTGAGAGCCTTTTTGGAATAATAGTAACTAAATGTGATTATTAGACTTGCTTTCTGCCAGCTACTTTACAAGTTCTTAGCAGTTATTTTTAATTTATGGAGCTTCATCAAGAAAGATGAAGCAACTTGATTTCTGTGTGATACATTTTAGAAGAGGTCTCAGTGTGGGATCAATACAAAACAGTTTCAAAAGGAGAAGCTTCAAAATTACATTGGTGAAAGTTGAGAAATGTTTTTATGGTGTTTATTCTGAGCAAAAATTAATAATAGCGGCTAACATTTATTTCTCACTGTGTATTAGCCACTGTGCCAGGGACTTTACGTAATACTTTATCTTATGTATTTTCACAGTAATCCTATGAAATCAGGTGTCTTCTAATTTTTCAGATTAGGAAACAGATTTTTAAGTTCACATTACCAGGAAGTAGTCTGATTTAGCAGTGTAAAGGAATATTAACTTCTGCATTTGGGAATATTATGTCTAATAAATAGTAAGTGAAAACCTCAGTGTTTTCCTCTCTCAGTTCTTTTCCTTTTAGCAAGGATTTTTCTTTGTTTAAGAGACTGATGCTCTTTACTTTCATTCCACTATTCTTTTTGTACAGTGAGTCTCCAATTGAGGAATTAAATTTTTTCTTTTTTTTGTTGTAAGAAATTTTTCCCTAAATTTTGTAAGTATTTTTGGTGAGAGACTGTCTATAGGTCTTACACTTTCTTATCCTTTTAAACAAAATGCATATAATGTATGTACTATATGAGCTATCAGGTATCTGCTATGCTTTCTGATTTCTTGCGTCTGCTTAATAGTGTTTTTGTATCCTTCTTTCACGGGTCTGCTTCCCTTTAGCACTTTGGGGTTTGAATACGAAGCAACTAAACCTGTTAGAATTTTGGGTAGAAGAAAGCAGGTTTAATGAAGCTCTGACAGTCAGAATTTACTTTGTTGTAATTAAAGCCTTTGAGCTTTTTTAAGGTTGACACATAATTACATGTAATACATGAACTTGTGTTACAACTTTTCTTTAGTTTGCAGAGTCCCAAAACCCTGATGGAGCCTTATTGTACCTGAATTATGCAGTGGCCAAATTCTTCATGACTTTCACATAGATGTTTGGATATTTTATTAAACTATTCTAATTCTTTTTCCTTTAGGTAGTGGCATGAGACCAATTTAGAATTCCTGTTACAAATTCTCTTTCTCTTGATATTATTGAGTATTTTGATAGGTGAATATAAACTCAGGTTCTTTAGAACTAGTTAGTTGCTCTTATGTGACCTTTTCTTGTTGCCTTTACCTCACTAGACTTAACTTTTCCTTTGTGGGATCATGATCCAGTTTGGTGGTTTTTTAAACCCTTGCTGTGCATCAAAATCACCTGTTGTGTACATAAATATTTGAGATACCTTGGTCCAAGTGTACAGTGGTTCAGTAAATTTAGGGTATGGCTTGTCTCTACAGTGATTACAATGGGAAAGCTAGGGCTGAACACTACTGTTTTTTGTTTGTTTGTTTGTTTGTTTGTTTTTAGTAGTTTCCATGCTGTATTTTGAAAGATTTCAAAATGCATTTTTCCTTGCAGGAGGGTTGGCGATGTCCAGAAACAAACAAAAATGCTTCCATTTTTGCGTATTTTCCTAAACTACACTGAGTTTTATACATTTCACCCATGCATTGAATAGAGGCTTTTTCTTGGAGAAATTTTCCTTTGAGGTAAAACAGGCATTTTGATAATTTTGGAGAAAGCAGGCCATGTTATTCACTCTCTAGAGACTCTTGTTCTTCCTTTTGGAAGGGCTCAGGTTTAATATAGAGCAGCTGTTGAACTCTGCCCTTCAGAGTTTTAAGAAGAAAGTGTTTTATCCTTTAAAATGGAAATAGAGAAGTGGTCTTTGGCTGGATATAGTTCCCTAAGAAAGTTTCATTCTTTTCTAGAGTTCTTTTGTTTCAGTGATATCTTAGAATCGTCTCATGTTGAGAGCACTGTCTCTGAGAGTAATGATCTGGCTGCTTTTGTAATGTGTTTTGCTATATCCTTAGCAAAGCTAGATGAAGAGTTTATTTCTTTGTGTTTTCTAGGACTCAAAAACATGTTCTTTCCTTTATTCAGACACTCCGTAAGTACATGGTCCTTGAATAGGGTTTACTAGACAAAAGATCCTGTTCTAGATGACTATTCATTAAGCCATATGCTTCTAAAAATGTCAGTCTGTCTTGATGAGCTTTAAAGTGAATACAGATGTTTTGGCTCTTTTGAGGACTACCACTCTGTGTGGAAAGAGCACTTCTTTTTCAAGAGATTTCTTCAATATACTTATAGAAATCTACATGAAATTTATATTTATAAATTTTGTCTTTTAAGTCTAATACAATGAGATTTAATAGACCAATTTGAATTTAATTTTAATATCCTTGGTACAAATGAGATTTGGAGAAATAAAATAGGTCTCAATATGGCTTTTGTTAAGATTTTGTATTTAGTTTTTAAAAAACTTTGGAACTTGAAGTGCTTTACAATACTTTCTGTATAATGAAAGGTGATATTTTGGCAGGAAGAGAAACTTTTTTAGATGTTTAAAGCCTTCTACATTGGAAGGTTAACTCTGGAAGTTGTAGTTCATAGATTCATATAATGTTTGAGTTGGAAGGACACTGTAGGGTGATCTTTAATGCAAGAATCTCTAGAACTTTGTGCTTGTTGATAATCTAGCAGTTGAGATATATGGTGAATTTCTGTTGCCCTAGAAAACCCTCTATACTTTTAGACTCATTGATAAATAATGTTTCCCTCTGATACTGTACAGAAAAATTTTTACCTCTGTGCATGTCAGTCTTTCAGATAATTGAAGACATTTATCATCACACATTCTGTCTCCGAGTTTGTGCTCCAGGCTTAGAATGTCCTGTTTACCCTTTATTAATGACCAGATGTCCTAATACTTTATACTTTACTACCTCTTGGTGCTCTTTAGTGTGTATTCCATTTTGGCAGTATCTTTCTTTGAACGATGTACTGTAGTTTTAATGAAATGAGATTATCAGAAGTGATAGCTTAGTGAGTTGAAATTAAATTTAAAAAGTTAACTCTAGTTTGGATTTAAAAAATTTTTATTTTTGAAATTATAAAGAAAAATTAATTTTTTTCCTTTTGGTAAATAGTTTTTAGAATTGTAAAACATATATAGATTTGTGTAACCACTACAGTAATGAGGTACAGAATACCAAAGACTTCATTACCCCAGAAGACTCCCTCCTATTATCCCTCCTGACCCCTGTAATACTGTCAACAGTTGTCTTTTCTTCATTTCCACAGTTTTGCAATTTAGAGACTGTAATACACTGTAATCATACAGTGTATAACCTTGCAAAGATTGTTTTCTTTCATTTAGCGTAATGCCTTTGAGATTCATCCAAGTTGTTGTATATATCAATAGTTCAGTTCCTTTTTATTGCTAAGTAGCATTCCATTATATGGATGTTTGTTTATCCATTCACTACGTGAAGGATATTTGAATTTTTGGGAGTTATAGAGCTGCAATGAACATTTGTTTACAGGATTTTGTGTGAACCTGATTTCATTTCTGTATGGTAGATACCCACGAGTGGGATTCCTGGGTCATAGGTAATAGATTTAACTTTGTAAGATATTGCCAAACTGTGTCCAGAATGTTGTACCATTTTGCTTTTCCAGCAGCAATGTATGAAAGTTTAGTTGCTTTGCAGCCTCATTAGCATTGGTATTGTCAGTGTTTTTAGTTTAGCCATTTTAATATTTATATAATGGTATTTCATTATAGGCTTTTTAAATAACAACTTTATTGAGGTGTAATTAATATGCTACAGGATTCATTCATATGAAGTACACAATTTGATGGTTTTTAGTATATTCACAGTCAATTTTAGGACTTTTTTTTTTTTTTTTTTTGAGAGGGCATCTCTCATATTTATTGATCAAATGGTTGTTAACAACAATAAAATTCAGTATAGGGGGGTCAATGCTCAATGTACAATCATTAATCCATCTCAAGCCTAACTCTCGTCAGTCTCCAATCTTCTGAAGCATAACGAACAAGTTCTTACATAGTGAACGAATTCTTACATAGTGAATAAATTCTTACATGGTGAACAGTACAAGGGCATTCATCACAGAAACTTTCGGTTTTGATCACGCATTATGAACTATAAACAATCAGGTCAAATATGAATATTCATTTGATTTTTATACTTGATTTATATGTTGATCCCACATTTCTCCCTTTATTATTATTATTATTTTTATTTTTAATAAAATGCTGAAGTGGTAGGTAGATGCAAGATAAAGGTAGAAAACATAGTTGAGTGTTGTAGGAGAGCAATTGTAGATGATCAGGTGTGTGCCTGTAGACTATGTGTTAATCCAAGCTAGACAAAGGCAATAAACCATCCACGGATGCAGAAGATTTCTCTCAAAGCAGGGGGGATGAGGTTCTGAGCCTCACCTCTGTTGATCCCCAATTTCTCACCTGATGGCCCCCCTGCGACTGTGCCTGTCTAAGGTTGTTCCTCCCTTGAGGAATTTTACCCGTCTCTGGCTAGCCAGTCATCTTCCAGGGCCATACAGGGAAATGTAAAGTTGGTAAGTGAGAGAGAAGCCATATTGTTTGAAAAGGTTAGCTTTTTACTTCTTTGCAGATTTATGCCCTGTGGCTTCTATGCCCAGCACTTGTCTTGAGGTATCTTTACCACCTGGAGGAAGTATGATACTCGGTAAATTCGATCTGAGGCACGAATTCTATTTAAGGGTTGTAATTAGGAAGGAAGAAGAAAAGCTATAGAGGTAGCATATGGAAGAAAACATGGGAGGATTGATTATTTCTTTGACATATCTTCTTTTAGAGTATCTTAAGTATGTATAGGTTTTAAACTACTAACTAATTTGTACACACATATTAACATAATAGGAATATGGTGACATAAACAAAGCAAATCTGTAATTACCATCCATCTCCAGTGAAGCCAAGAAAACCATTTAGGCACCCTAGGCATTTGTGAAAATTTGTCTGTGATATGATGGATATTGTCCAACTGTACTTGAACAGTCTGAGAGAAATCAGACAAAGCAGCCCATTTCTGGGATCTGTTCACCTCCCATATGTCCTTTTAAGCGTAGATAGTCTATAGTCATAAGATTTTGGAGTGCTACAACTTGCACCCCTCCCAACTCCTGGTTGAGTTCCAACAGTACAGATCCGGTCAAATTTGTTATCTCACTGTATGCACATGCCAGCCTAGACATCTCCCTCCTCATTCCAATGGCAAGTCCAGGAAATGGTGGGGTGGACGCAGCCACGACCGCAGCATCGCCCGGATCCCTGTGGAGGCTTTTTGATGATCATCCCCCAGCACGAGTCCTCCAGAGAGTGCTGATACCGGAAGCTCCTCCTCATATTGTATCTTAGTTTATTTTCTGGGTATCCAAGCTAGGCCTTGATCTTCTGCATAGAAACAAACACACCCTTTGCCCACACTTTGACATGCCCTCTATACCACTGTGCAGAACTCATTGGAAGTCAGCACACAGGGACTGCTTTTTTTTTTTTTATTAAGAGAAAGGAATATTATCAGAAAAGAGTACCTCCATAGCTGATCATCTGACACCCTTTAAGTGATCAACATTAAGGATATTTAAAGCATGCGTTGATCTTTGATTTACCAATAGTTTTATCCTATCAAGGAGTAATCCCCCTTTTCTTTCTTTCTTTCTTTCTTTCTTTTTTTTAATCTTTAATCTACACTTACATGAAGAGTACTATGTTTACTATGCTCTCCCCTATATCAGGTCCCCCCTAACAACCACATTATGGTTACTGTCCATCAGCTTAGCAAAATGTTGTAGAATCCCTACTTGTCCTCTCTGTGTTGTGCAGCCCACCCTCCCCTTTCTCCCTCCCCCCCATGATGCTAATCTTAATACCGTCCTTCTTCTTCCCCCCCCCCCCTTATCCCTCCCTGCCCACCCATCCTCCCCAGTTCCTTTCCCTTTGGTACCTGTTAGTCCATTTTTGGGTTCTGTAATTCCGCTGCTATTTTGTTCCTTCAGTTTTTCCTTTGTTCTTATACTCCTCAGATGAGTGAAATCATTTGGTATTTCTCTTTCTCCGCTTGGCTTATTTCACTGAGCATAATACTCTCCAGCTCCATCCATGTTGCTGCAAATGGTTGGATTCTTCCACTTCTTATGGCTGAGTAGTATTGTGTATATGTACCACATCTTCTTTATCCATTCATCTACCTATGGACATTTAGGTTGCTTCCAATTCTTGGCTATTATAAATAGTGCTGCGATAAACATAGGGGTGCATCTGTCTTTATCAAACTTGATTGCTGCGTTCTTAGGGTAAATTCGTAGGAGTGGAATTCCTGGGTCAAATGGTAGGTCTGTTTTGAGCATTTTGATGAACCTCCAAACTGCTTTCCACAATGGTTGAACTAATTTACATTCCCACCAGCAGTGTAGGAGGGTTCCCCTTTCTCCACAGCCTCGCCAACATTTGTTGTTGTTTGTCTTTTGGATGGCAGCTATCCTTATTGGTGTGAGGTGATATACCTCATTGTAGTTTTAATTGCATTTCTCTGATAATTAGCGATGTGGAGCATCTTTTCATGTGTCTCTTGGCCATCTGTATTTCTTTTTTGGAGAACTGTCTGTTCAGTTCCTCTGCCCATTTTTTAATTGGGTTATTTGTTTTTTGTTTGTTGAGGCGTGTGAGCTCTTTATATATTCTGGATGTCAAGCCTTTATCGGATCTGTCATTTTCAAATATATTTTCCCATACTGTAGGGTTCCTTTTTGTTCTATTGATGGTGTCTTTCGCTGTACAGAAGCTTTTCAGCTTAATGTAGTCCCACTTGCTCATTTTTGCTGTTGTTTTCCTTGCCCGGGGAGATATGTTCAAGAAGAGGTCACTCATGTTTATGGCTAAGAGGTTTTTGCCTATGTTTTTTTCCAAGAGTTTAATGGTTTCATGAGTTACATTCAGGTCTTTGATCCATTTAGAGTTTACCTTTGTATATGGGGTTAGACAGTGGTCCAGTTTCATTCTCCTACATGTAGCTGTCCAGTTTTGCCAACACCATCTGTTGAAGAGACTGTCATTTTGCCATTGTATGTCCTTGGCTCCTTTATCAAATATTAATTGACCATATTTGTTTGGGTTAATGTCTGGAGTCTCTAATCTGTTCCACTGGTCTGTGGCTCTGTTCTTGTGCCAGTACCAAATTGTCTTGATTACTATGGCTTTGTAGTAGAGCTTGAAGTTGGGAAGTGAGATCCTCCCTACTTTTTTCTTCTTTTTCAGGATTGCTTTGGCTGTTCGGGGTCTTTGGTGTTTCCATATGAATTTTTGAATTATTTGTTCCAATTCATTGAAGAATGTTGCTGGTAATTTGAGAGGGATTGCATCAAATCTGTATATTGCTTTGGGCAGGATGTCCATTTTGACAATATTAATTCTTCCTAGCCATGAGCATGGGATGAGTTTCCATTTAATAGTGTCCCCTTTAATTTCTCTTAAGAGTGACTTGTAGTTTTCAGAGTATAAGTCTTTCACTTCT
Source organism: Manis javanica (assembly GCF_040802235.1). Taxonomy (NCBI): domain Eukaryota; kingdom Metazoa; phylum Chordata; class Mammalia; order Pholidota; family Manidae; genus Manis; species Manis javanica. The sequence continues at coordinate 111,225,277 of NC_133156.1, read as the reverse complement.
TTGGTTAGGTTTATTCCTAGGTATTTTATCCTTTTTGATGCAATGGTGAATGGAATTGTTTTCCTGATTTCTCTTTCTATTGATTCATTGTTAGTGTATAGGAAAGCTACAGATTTCTGTGAGTTAATTTTGTATCCTGCAACTTTGCTGTATTCTGGTATCAGTTCTAGTAGTTTTGGAGTGGAGTCTTTAGGGTTTTTTATGTACAGTATCATATCATCTGCAAATAGTGACAGTTTAACTTCTTCTTTACCAATCTGGATTCCTTGTATTTCTTTGTTTTGTCTGATTGCCGTGGCTAGGACCTCCAGTACTATGTTAAATAACAGTGGGGAGAGTGGGCATCCCTGTCTGGTTCCCAATCTCAGAGGAAATGCTTTCAGCTTCTCGCTGTTCAGTATAATGCTGGCTGTGGGTCTATCATATATGGCCTTTATTATGTTGAGGTACTTGCCCTCTATTCCAATTTTGCTGAGAGTTTTTATCATGAATGGATGTTGAATTTTGTCAAATGCTTTTTCAGCATCTATTGAGATGATCATGTGGTTTTTGTCTTTCTTTTTGTTGATGTGGTGGATGATGTTGATGGATTTTCGAATGTTGTACCATCCTTGCATCCCTGGGATGAATCCCACTTGGTCATGGTGTATGATCCTTTTGATATACTGGTGAATTCTGTTTGCTAATATTTTATTGAATATTTTTGCATCTACATTCATCAGGGATATTGGTCTGTAATTTTATTTTTTGGTGGGTTCTTTGCCTGGTTTTGGTATTAGGGTGATGTTGGCTTCATAGAATGAGTTTGGGAGTATTCCCTCTTCTTCTATTTTTTGGAACACTTAAAGGAGAATGGGTATTATGTCTTCTCTGTGTGTCTGATAAAATTCCGAGGTAAATCTATCTGGCCCCGGGGTTTTGTTCCTGGGTAGTTTTTTGATTACCGTTTCAATTTCTTTGCTCGTAATTGGTTTGTTTAACTTTTTTGTTTCTTCCTTGGTCAGTCTTGGGAGGTTGTATTTTTCTAGGAAGTTGTCTATTTCTTCTAGGTTTTCCAGCTTGTTGGCTTATAGGTTTTCATAGTAGTCTTTAGTAATTCTTTGTATTTCTGTGGAGTCTGTCGTGATTTTTCCATTCTCATTTCTGATTCTGTTGATTTGTGTTGATTCTCTTTTTCTCTTAATAAGTTGGGCTAGAGGCTTATCTATTTTGTTTATTCTATCAAAGAACCAGCTCTTGGTTTCGTTGATTTTTGCTATTGTGTTATTCTTCTCAATTTTGTTTATTTCCTCTCTGATCTTTATTATGTCCCTCTTTCTGCTGACTTTAGGCCTCATTTGTTCTTCTTTTTCCAGTTTCGATAATTGTGATGTTAGACTATTCATTTGGGATTGTTCTTCCTTCTTCAAGTGTGCCTGGATTGCTATATACTTTCCTCTTAAGACTGCTTTCACTGCGTCCCACAGAAGTTGGGGCTTTGTGTTGTTGTTGTCATTTGTTTCTACATATTCCTTGATCTCTATTTTGATTTGTTCATTGATCCATTGATTATTTAGTAGCATGTTGTTAAGCCTCCATGTGTTTGTGAGCCTTTTTGTTTTCTTTGTAGAATTTATTTCTACTTTCATACCTTTGTGGTCTGAAAAATTGGTTGGTAGAATTTCAATATTTTGGAATTTACTAAGGCTCTTTTTGTGAGGTAGTATGTGGTCTATTCTGGAGAATGTTCCATGTGCACTTGAGAAGAATGTATATCCTGTTGCTTTTGGATATAGAGTTCTATAGATGTCTATTAGGTCCATCTGTTCTAGTGTGTTGTTCAGTGCCTGTGTGTCTTTACTTATTTTCTGCCCAGTGGATCTATCCTTTGGGGTGAGTGGTGTGTTGAAGTCTCCTACAATGAATGCATTGCAGTCTATTTCCCTCTTTAGTTCTGTTAGTATTTGCTTCACATATGCTGGTTCTCCTGTATTGGGTGCATATATATTTAGAATGGTTATATCCTCTTGTTGGACTGAGCCCTTTATCATTATGTAGTGTCCTTCTTTATCTCTTGTTACTTTCTTTGTTTTGCAGTCTATTTTGTCTGATATTAGTACTGCAACCACTGCTTTCTTCTCACTGTTGTTTGCCTGAAATATATTTTTCCATCCGTTGGCTTTTAGTCTATGCTTGTCTTTAGGTTTGAGGTGAGTTTCTTGTAAGCAGCATATAGATGGGTCTTGCTTTTTTATCCATTCTATTACTCTGTGTGTTTTGATTGGTGCATTAAGTCCATTTACATTTAGGGTGACTATTGAGAGATATGTACTTATTGCCATTGCAGGCTTTAGATTCGTGGTTACCAAAGGTTCAAGGTTAGCTTCTTTAGTATCTTACTGCCTAACTCAGCTTGCTTATTGAGCTGTTATATGCACTGTCTGGAGATTCTTTTCTTCTCTCCCTTCTTATTCCTCCTCCTTCATTCTTCATATGTTGTGTGTTTTGTTCTGTGCTCTTTTTAGGAGTGCTCCCATCTAGAGCAGTCCCTGTAGGATGCCCTGTAGAAGTGGTTTGTGGGAATCCCTCAGCTTTTGCTTGTCTGGGAATTGTTTAATCCGGCCATCATATTTAAATGATAGTCGTGCTGGATACAGTATCCTTGGTTCAAGGCCCTTCTGTTCCATTGCATTATGTATATCATGCCATTCTCTTCTGGCCTGTAGGGTTTCTGTCGAGAAGTCTGATGTTAGCCTGATGGGTTTTCCTTTATAGGTGACCTTTTTCTCTCTAGCTGCCTTTAAAACTCTTTCCTTGTCCTTGATCCTTGCCATTTTAATTATTATGTGTCTTGGTGTTGTCCTCCTTGGATCCTTTCTGTTGGGGGTTCTGTGTAGTTCCATGGTTTGTTCGATTATTTCCTCCTCGAGTTTGGGGAAGTTTTCAGCAATTAGTTCTTCAAAGAGACTTTCTATCCCTTTTCTTCTTTCTTCTTTTTCTGGTACCCCTAAAATACGAATATTGTTCCTTTTGGTTTGGTCACATAGTTCTCTTAGTGTTGTTTCATTCCTGGAGATCCTTTTATCTCTCTCTATGTCAGCTTCTATACGTTCCTGCTCTCTGTCTTCTATTCCTTCAATAGCCTCTTGCATCTTATCCATTCTGCTTATAAATCCTTCCAGGGATTGTTTCACTTCTGTGATCTCCTTCCTGACATCTGTGATCTCCCTCCGGACTTCATCCCATTGCTCTTGCATTTTTCTCTGCATCTCATCCCATTGCTCTTGCATTTTTCTCTGCATCTCTGTCAGCATGTTCATGATTTTTATTTTGAATTCTTTTTCAGGAGGACTGGTTAGGTCTGTCTCCTCAGGTGTTGTCTCTGTGATCTTTGTCTGCCTGTAGTTTTGCCTTTTCATGGTGATAGAGATAGTTTGCAGACCTGGTACGAGTGACCGCTGGAAGAGCTTCCCTTCTTGTTGGTTTTAGGTCTTCCTCTCCTGGGAGAATAGCGACCTCTAGTGGCTTATGCTTGTCAGCTGTGCACACACAGGGCTTCTGCTACCTGCCCGTTTGCTATAGAGTTTATCTCCGCTGTTGCTGTGGGCGTGGCCTGGCTGTGGCTGCTCCTCCAAAGTGGTGGAGCCCCATTGGAGGGGGAGTGGCCGGGAGGCTATTTTTCTCCGTAAGGGTCCTCTGTGCTCCCTGTTGCCCAGGGGGTTAGACTGCCCAGAGATCCCCAGATTCCCTGCCTCTGGTCTAAATGTCCTGTCCTGCCCCTTTAAGACTTCCAAAAAGCACTCTCCATACCAAAACAAGAACAGCAACAATGAGAGAGGGAACAGAAAAAAAAAAAAGAAAAAGGAAAAAACAAGCGATTTTTTTTTTTTTTTTTTCCTCAGGCGCCGTTCCCAGGCACCCGCTCACTGGTCCTGCTGCCCTGCCTCCCTAGCACCGGGGTCCCTGTCCCTTCAAGGCTTCCAAAAAGCACCTGCCCACCGTTCCCGCAGGGAAAACCGCGTGATATTCTTTGTCTTTAGGCACCGGTCCCAGGCACCCTCTCACCGGTCCTGCTGCTCTGCCTCCCTAGCACTGGGGTCCCTGTCCCTTTAAGGCTTCCAAAAAGCACTCACAAAAAGAGGAAAAAAAAAAGTGGGGGGGGAACGCGCGATTTCCTCCGTCCTCAGGCGCCGGTCTCATGCACCCGCCCTCCGGTCCCGCAGGGAAAAACACAGGATAGTCTTTTTCCTCAGGCGCTGGTCCCAGGCACCCGCTCACCAGTCCCACCGCCCTTCCTCCCTAGCACCAGGGTCCCTGTCCCTTTAAGGCTTCCAAAAAGCACTTGCCAAAAAGAGAAAAAAAAAGTGGGGAAAGCGCGCGATTTCCTCTGTCCTCATGCGCCGGTCTCAGGCACCCACCCACCGGTCCCGTAGGGAAAAACACGCGGTAATCTTTGTCCTCAGGCGCCGGTCCCAGGCACCCCCTCACTGGTCCCGCCGCCCTGCCTTCCTAGCAATGGGGTCCCTATCCCTTTAAGGCTTCCAAAAAGCACTTGCCCAAAAGAGAAAAAAAAAAGGGGAAAAACGCGCGATTTCCTCTGTCCTCAGGCGCCGGTCTCAGGCACACGCCCACCGGTCCCGTAGGGAAAAACGCGCTGTCTTTGTCCTCAGTCGCCGGTCCCAGGCACCGCTCACCGGTCCCGCCGCCCTGCCTCCCTAGCAATGGGGTCCCTGTCCCTTTAAGGCTTCCAAAAAGCACTCGCCAAAAAAAAACAAAAAACCGCTCCGGTTTCTTTCCACCCGCCGGGAGCCGGGGGGAGGGGCACTCGGGTCCCGCCGGGCCGGGGCTTGTATCTTACCCCCTTTGCAAGGCGCTGGGTTCTTGCATGTGTGGATGTGGTCTGGATGTTGTCCTGTGTCCTCTCGTCTCTATTTTAGGAAGAATTTTGTTTGTTATATTTTCATAGCTCTATGTGTTTTTGCGAGGAGATTTCCACTGCTCTACTCATGCCGCCATTTTGGCTCCGCCGAACCATTTTAGGACATTTTTGTCACTGTACAGAGAGACCCTGTGCCCACCAGCCATCACTCCCTTCCCCCCAGTGCAAGGCAACCACTGATCTACTTTGTATAGATTTGCCTACTCTGGATATTTCATACAAATGTAATCAAGTGATCTTTTGTGACTGGCTTCTTTTACTAAGCATAGGGTTTTCAAGTTGTACCATGTATCAGTATTTCATTCCTTTTTATTGATGAGTAATATTCTGCTGAATGGACATGCTACATTTATCCACTAGTGATGGACATCACGGTCATTTCTGCCTTTGGTTGTTATGAATAATGACCTATGAACATTCATGTACTTGTTTTTATGTGGATATGTTTTCATTCTTTTGGGTCTCTGCAAAGGAATTGAATTGCTGGATATTGTGGTAACTCTGTTTACCTTTTTTGAGAAACTGCCAGACTCTTTTTTTCCAGAGTATCTGTCCCATTTTACCTTCCCACCAGCAATGAATGAGGATTCCAGTGTCTTTAGAGCCTTCACAACACTTGTTATCTACATTGTAACCATTCTAGTGAGTGTGGAGGGGTATCTGGTTGTTTTGATTTGTATTTCCATAATGGCTAACTCATTGTGATTTTAATATGCATTTCCCTAATGGCTAATGAGTTGAACTTTGGTGGAGTGTCTGTTCATGCCTTTTGCCCATTTTTAAATTGGGTTGTCTAGTTTGAGCTTTAAGAGTTCTTAAAATGGTCTGGATACAAATCCTTTGTTAAATATGTGGTTTGCAAACAGTTACTCTCAAGGTAGGTTTTCTTTTCATTTGTTGCATAGTATGTTTCGCAGAGTAAAAATTCTTAATTTTGATGAAGTCCAGTTTACCAGTTTTTTTCTTTAATGGCTTGTACTTTTGTTGTCATTATCCAAAGCCTCTGCCTAACCCCAGGCCATGAAGAGTTTTCCTATCTTTTTGAAGTTTTTGAAATTTCATGTTTTACATTCAAATCTATGATCCATCTTGAGTGAATTTTTGTATTTAAGTTTGAGATTTAAGTTGAGGTTAATTATTTGCATATGGATGTATACTTGTTCCAACACTATTTATGGTAGATCATCCTTTTTCCATTGAATTCCTCTTGCACCTTTGTCAGCAATCCGTTGGCTATATTTATCAGGGTCTGTTTTTTTTTTTTTATTCTGTTCCTGATCTAAAGCCCTTTGCCAATACCAAACACTCTTGATTATTATAGCTTTATGGTAAATGTATTTTAATTGAGTAATTGTGATTCTTCCAATTTCATTCTTTTTCTTCAAAACCTTTTTAGCTAATCTAGTCCTTTGCCTTTCCAATCTATATTTCAGAATCAACTTATCTATATGAAAAATCTAACTTGGATTTTAATTGGTATTGCTGTAAATCTATAGATTAATTTAAGGAGAGTTGCCATTTTTATCATGTTGAGTGTTCCAGTCTATAAACATGGTATATCTCTTCATTTATTTATTGATTTCTTTTGTTTGTGTTTCATAGTTTTTGAGTGTGCAGATGCCTAAGTATCTCAATTTTGGAGAGCTGTGGTAAATAGCATTGTTTTTCAAAGTTCAGTTTCTGAGCTAATTGGCTTCATATAATGAGGAATAGGTAATTTATTTTTTGTAATTTACAAGGATAAAGACTACTATGTTATTAAGGAAAACACATCTCTAGGTAATAAAATCTAATAGAGAAAGCACTGGAGTTACAGTCAAGAGTCATGGGGTATGGTTTCATCAGTAATCAGTTTGGTTAGAGCCAAAACAGACATCTCTATCTTGTTTTACTGTCACAGTATCTACTAATTAGTATTTCAGAAGAGTTTAATGAGAATTTATTAATTCAAAATATATGAAGTAGCTTTGAAACATATTTCAGTTTCTAATTATACAGTGCTGTATATAGAAATAGGGCTTATTTTTGTGTGTTGACTTTGTATTCTTGTTGAATTCACTTGTTAGTTTTTCAAGTATTTTGTAGATTCTTTGGGATTTTTTAAGTGAGTGATCATGCAGTCTATGAATAGGGGCAATTATTTCTTCCATTCCACTTTCTCACTCTTCTTTCTTTTTAGTTTCCAGAAGGATGTTAAATAAGAGTAGTGGCAGTAAACATTCTTGCCATTTACCAATCTTAAAGGAAAGCACTCAGTTTTTCACCATTATGTGTTTTAGCTAAAGTTTTTTTTGTAGAAATTCCCTTTACTAGATTGAGGAAGTTTCCTTCTTCTAGTTTGCTAATAGTTTTTCTCACGAATGGATGTTATATTTGCTTAGTGCCTTTTCTACATCAGTTGATGTATTCTGTGGTTTTCTTCTTTAGATTGCTAATATGGTGGGTTTTATTGATTGATTATCAAACACTGAACCAGCCTTGCATTTTTGGGATAAACCCCTCTTGGTTCTGTTTCATTCTTTTTATATTTTGTGGTGTTTGATCTGCTTATATTTTGTTAAAGATTTTTATGTCTATGCTTATGAAAGATATTGGTCTGTAGTTGTTTGTTTTTTTTTTTTTTGTACTATTTGTATTTAGATTGGGTATTAGGGTAATGCTGGACTCATAAAAAGTAAGAGTTGAGAAGGGTCTTCTCATCATCTGTTTTCTTTTGAGTTGCTTTAATTTCATCCCACAGATTTTGGTATGTTGTATTTTGTTTTCATTTAGTTCAAAATGATTTATTTCCCTTGAGACTTTCTCTTTGATGCATGGATTATTTAGAGATGTTTTGTTTGATTTCCATGTATTTGGAGATTCCCTCTCATCTTTCTGATACTGGTTTCTAGTTTAATTTCCTTATGTTCTGAAAACTCAGTTCCCTGGGGCTTCCCTTTTCAGTTCCCATCCTGAAACTTGTGGCTCTTGTTACCCTCCTCTGTAGTGCATTTCTAAAGTTGCACTCATACTAGGTGCTATGCAACATTAGAACATAGAGAGTGAGATTGAGAAAAGCAATATGTTTTGGTCCTGCCTTTTAAGAATCACCACTTAAGTGAATGGAGAGGAAAATTTCCTTCCCTCAGAGTTTTCATTCTTGCAGGTTTCCACAGGATTGCCTATGGCTGGTACATGGATCATGAGAGAATAGAAAAAAGAAAAAAAAATGGGCAGTTTGCATACTTGTCCATTTCCATTAGTTCCCTTTCTAGCTCCTTGATGCAGAGTATTTCTCCTGGATAACTGCTCACTTTTGGGTTTCCAACTGCATTTAGTTCAGGCAAGAGATACTGGAGGGAAAAAAATATGGTAAACTCAATGCTGCTTAATTCTGGTGATCTTCCCTGATCGGCCTGCTCTTTACTTTTCAGTCTTCAGATACTGTCTGTATATCCTCTTCAGAGTTGGTGGTTTCAGTGGAACGGATAGGGTAGAGTGTGCTCACTACATTTTACCAGGACCAGCCATCCTAGGATGAATTATTTTTAAAGCTAAATTCTAATATTTCTTGCACTTAACACATCTGAATAGATTTTAAAGGATCTAAAAATGGTTTTAAGAAATTTCTCATACAATGAAATTCTAGATCGCTGGTTGATTCTCAGTTGTAGTAGGAGGAAGGGAGGAATTAACATACCAGAATTTTAGAAGTAGGACAGAGAAAGGTCTCAGGATACATATGCCTTTGGTTGAAAAATCATGGCATTTAAAAAGATGGCAGTTTGTTGCCTACGTAAGTGGGAAGAAAAATGCATCGAATCAATGATTTAGACCACCAACCAATAAATCTTAACTTCTTTCAGAGGATGTGGTAGTTAGTGATTTTTTTTTCATTGTGTTGCTTCATTTTTTTAGACTTTAAAAAATTTTAATTTTTGAATGAAGTGTATCTGACATACAATATTATATTGTTTTCAGGGTGATTTGGCATTTTATATACATTACAAAATACTCACCACAATAAGTGTAGTTACCATCTGTCACCATATGAAGTTATTACATTATTATTGACTATATTCTCTATGCTCTATTTTACATACCTGTAACTTATTTATTTTATAACTGGAAGTTTGTACCTCTTAATTCCCTTATCTATTTCACTCTTCTCCAATCCCCTCCCTTCTGGCAATTACCAGTTTCTTCTCTAGCTCTGAGTCTGTGTCTGTATTTTTGTTTGTTCACTTGATTTTTTTTTAAATCTACATATTATGTATGGAATCTGTGTATTACTGAAATCATGTAGTATTTGTCTTTGACTTTTTTCACTGAACATAACACCCTCTAGGTCCATCCATGTTGTTGCAGATGGCAAGATTTCATTACTTTTTTTATGACTAATACTCCATTGTATATATATATATACATCATATCTTTATCCATTCATCTGTTGATGGACACATAGGTTGCTTCCATACTTTGGCTATTATAAATAATAATGCTAAAAGTATAAGGGTGTTTATATCTTTCTAAGTTAGTATTTTCAGGTTTTTTTTGGGTAAATATCCATAGGTGGAATTATAGGATATATGGCATTCCTGTTTTTATATTTTTGAGGAAGGTTCTTACTGTTTTTCATAGTGGCTGCACCAGTTTACATTCCAACCAACTGCATGATGGTGCAGAGGTCCCCTTCACTCCACATCTTTGCCAACACTTCTTATTCCTTGTCTTTTGGATACTAGCAATTTGGAATGGTACGAGGTACTGTCTCATTGTAGTTTTTATTTGCTTTTCTCTTGCTACTTTTAAGATTCTCTATTTTTAATATTTGACATTTTAGTTATTATTTGTCTTGGTGTGAACTCCTTGGGTTCATCTTGCTTGGGGTTTTTTATGTTTCCTGGACATAGATGTCTGTTTCCTTCACCAGGTTATGGTAGTTTTCAGCTATTATTTATTCGTATCAGTTTTCTGCCCCTTTCTCTCTCTTCTCTTTCTGTGACCATATGCTATGAATGTTAGTATGCTTGCTGTTGTCCCCAGTCTCTTAATCTCCCATCTTTTTTTCTTTCTTAAATTATTTTTTCTTTTTGCCCTTCAGCTTTGATGATTTCCACTACCATGTCTTCAGATTGCTAATCCATTCCTCTGCATTTTCTAATCTCCTATTCCTTCCCTCTAGAGTATTTTTCATTTCACTTATTGTTTTCTTCAGTTCTGATTGGTTCTGTTTTTTATTTCCTATCTCTTTGTTGAAGTTCTCACTGAGTTCATCCATTTTCCCTCAAGTCCACTGAGTATCTTTATGACCATCACATTGAACTCTTTGTCAGGCAGATTGCTTATCTTTGTTGCGCTTAGTTCTTTTTCTGAGGTTTTGTCTTGTTCTTTCATTTGGAACATATTTCTCTATCTCCTCATTTTATCTGATGCTCTGTGTTTCTTTGTACTAGGTAGGCCAGCTATGTCTCCTGGTCTTGAACATAGTGGCCTTATATAGAAGGTGTCCTGTGGGGCCCAGGAGTGTAATCACCCCTGGTCACCAGAACCAGGCATTCCAGGAGTGTCCCCTGTGTAGACTGCTTGCACCCTCTGGTTGTGGCTGGGCAGTGACTGCTGTGCGAAGCACTGGTGGGCAAGCTAGCCCCACTCTGCAGCTGACTGGTAAGGCCCCAAACTGTACCTGCTTCAGGCTTGCTGATGGGTGGGACTGGCCTCCTCCTTCCCAGTCAGGAGTCACTTTGGAAGGGTGCCTGTTCTGGCTGGACCTGCCCACTGGGTATGAAGGGATGGTAGTGGTTTTGGGGGGATGCTGGTCATGACCTAGGCTTTCTGCTGGTTTTGGCAGGTGGGAGCTGCTTTAGAGGAGTCCCTGCTGGGGCAGGCAGGTTGAATGGTGTGGGTCTGTAGGGAAATGCCAGGGTTGGGTAAGCAGTACCAGCAAGGTAGATGGAGAGTGTCAGAACTGGATCCCATTAGCATTGGGTCAGCTAGGCTGAAAGAGGGCAACAAGAAAAATGGTGCTTACCAGTACTTTCATTCCTGAAGAAAGTTCCTATAGAGCCCTGCCCCTTCAGCCTATGACCTCAAACTAGTTAATACATTTTCTTCAGTATAACCCTGAAAAGCACTTTTCAAATTGCTTTTCAACTTGAAAACATGTCAAATTGTTCTAAAAAAAAGCACTTTTCAAACTGCTCCCTCTGCAAGATCTCAGAATACAGTGCCTTTTAACATCGGAGTCTCAGTTTCCTATAGCCTTCTGTCTCTCCTGGAATTAAACCCCAGTGATTTTCAAAGCCAGATGTTACAGGCGTTTGTCTTACCATTGCAGATTTCCAGGGCAGGGGGGTGTCCAATGTGGGGATTGATCCTCTCACTCCTCAGGGAGGATTTCCACACCTGTGATACCCCCTCCCACATGTGGGTCAGTGCACCAGAGGTTGGGTTCCTGTTCCAAACCTCTTTGCCCTTTCTACCCTTCTTGATGTGACTTTTCTTTATATCTCTAGCTATGGAGAAGATGTTCTTCTAGTCTTCAGGTCATTTTCAGAGTGAGTTACACTGTAGTAATTGTAGCCTTAATGTGTTGGTGGCAGGAAGTGAGCTGAAAGTACTCCTACTTCACCATCTTCCCAAGGAGTCAGAGATCCATTTTGAGTAACTGATGGAATTTTTTTTAGTGACTTCTCTCTAGAAATATGTATGCTCATATATATATAATCAGTTACATTTCTAGGGGATTCATGGATCCCAGGCTTTGTAGTCCTTCCGTAGAGAGTACTAGATCTTACGCAATTTTTTGTTTATAGACCTTCTCAGTTACCAGCAATAGAAACCTAGAAACTCAAATGTCTGGTTTAGGCAAGAAGAAGGAATTGGTTTATATTGCCAAGCAGTGGAATGGGTAAGGGTATATATAGCTAACTGGTCTTGGAGACCAGAGCCAGAACTCTACCCGGCCCTCTTTCTAATTTATCTCCAATTTTCCAAGTGACACCTACTACTTAAAATCATTTTTCCTATGTGACAGAAACAGTTGATACAAGTTTTTTCAGGCTTATATCTCATAGCTTTATCAGCGGGAGGAACTGAAAATTCCTTTCTTTGCTACGAAGTTTAAAAAATGTTGGGAAAATGCCCAGTGAGTCAGATAAAACAGACTAACGGCTTACTATAATATTGTTTGTAACTCTACTTATGCTGTTGTATAATATGCATATAAATCATAGGAACCCTGGAAATCAGGTGTAATGAAAGTTGGGCCCCCTGAACAAAAATTAAGAACAGGAATATTTTTTTATTGAGATAATCTTTGGGAAGCAAGTAAGGTTTGTATATATTGTGTAAGCTGATCTCATACCTTCTTTTCATAATAAACTCTGAGATTTTGCTTGCTGGAGTCTGTTCACTCATTCAACAAATATTTGTGCTCTCTAATCTCAAAAGACTGCGTTTCTACAAACTTTCGTAGGAACCTGTCCTCTGAGGTTGAATGTGTAGGGTAGGAGTATTCAAGTAAAGGCTAGGTGATCATTTTTCAGGGTCCTGAGGATGGGCTTTGTTTTAGATTGGGATTTCCCCCAATCTAAATTAGAATCTGAGACAAAGACCTGGTATAGATGGTTTATGTGGAAGTTAACCTAGGAACTAGAAGTGAGGAGCCTGGAGGTGAGTCAGGGAAGGAAGGTGATACTGAGACTGCTGCTATGAGAGCAATAGAGGCTTGGTTTCCCTGGAACCTCTTGAGAAGCATACTGAATGCCTCTTAGTATTTTCTGTCTGAAAGATAGAAGGCTTGAACATTTATTCACTGGTTCTCATTCGCCTGTGGTTGAAGATGTTAACTCTTTTATACTTTAAGCTGTACTTGCACTCCTAAAACCCTGAAGTATAATCGGTTCCTTTGAAGTGGAATGTTGGAGGACGACCTGAGTCTGAGCTGTAGCTGTGGCGGGTGACACAGGGACCAAGGGAATATGGTGTGAACTCCAAAGGTGTCAGTTACAGGCTTTCTTTTAACAATTCAGGAGTCTTTGTAACCAATTTTTTTGGGGGAGGGAAGGATGCTAATAATAAGCATTCTAATAGCTATTATTTATTGAGCACTTAGGCACTGAGGTAATTGTTTTATTTTTGCCATTTCATCTCATGAAAATGATTTTATTTTAGATGTTCTATTAACAATTATTTTTATTGTATTTTAATCTATTAAGAGGGTTGTGAATAACTAATACTAGTTGGAATTTGCTGTATTCATCAGTATTCTGAAGGATATGACAAAGGATGAGGAAACTGATACCTTACAACTCATTTAACTTAATAAAAGTTCTCCGGGGAAAGGATGGTTTCTTCTATATGATTCCATGGTTAAAAAATCCATGACAGCAGAATATTTCTGTACTGTGTACCAGGTAGTTGAGAAGGGACTGTATAATATCCCAGCAAACAGGTCAACCTCCAGACTTCTCTTTGAATTTGAGACTGTAATAGATAAGGCTAATAATGGCCGGGTACTACATGATCTCATTCTCAGGGTGAGAATATATTCCCTCTTCACTGATACTGCCTAAATTATAATTAAGAGAATTTTTTTTTTCTACAGCTGCCTTTTCCTGTCCCATCATCATCTATGAGTAAACACTTTGATGGTATCCTTATCTGCCATTTTACTAATGTGTGTCAGCATACCAGTTTAGTGCATAGTTAAGCACTGGGATGGATACAACATGCATCTGAGGTTATTTCACAAATTTCAGTCTCCTCATCCCTTAACTGATGAAGCTGATGGCTTAATACTTAAATTACGGTTACTGTTTGTAAGTGGCTTGCGTTCAAATTTAATCTTTTGGCTTGAAGCTCAAACTGTTGATGTGTGGCCCACCCCCTTAATAATTTCTTAAAAGTGTCCTTGACTTGAGCTTTGGGAAAAGCTGCTTTTCAGAGATTTTCTGTTAACTCCTGATATTAGCCATGCCACCACATTACATTCTTAGCTTTCTCACACTTCTGTTCTACTGGATCCATCCCATCAGTCTGTCATACCAGTTAGGAGCACACATTTTAGAGTCAGCTCAACCTACGTTTGAGTCCCAGCTGTGAAACCTACCTTTGTGCCTGTTTTTGTTTTGTAAAATGGACATAATGATCCCTGTTTCATAAAGTGTATAAAGTACTTACTCAGTGCCTGGCTAATGTCTCTCAAAGCTAAGTGTCTAATGAATTGTAACAATAATATTGTTGTCACCATCAGCATCATTGTTATTCCTTCTTTTGTGGCTTCTTTCTTTTCCTTTTTGTTCCTTTTTTCCTTTCCACTTTTTTTTTTCTTTTATAAGCCTTTTCTAGTTTTAGTTCCTCTTTCTGGATTATGAGAGCATCTTGGATTTTGTCTATTCATTTTAAATATTTTACTTGTAAGTATACAAAAGAAATGCACGCACCTGGCTTTTTCCAGATTTTTGACTTCCCATGCACTCCTCAGCTCAGTGCAGTCTGTTTTTGGCTTCCACCATTCCATTGAAATAGCTTTCATCAAGGTTTGCAGTGACCCTCTTGCTAAATGGAGTTATATAGAAGAACCCATCCTTTCCCTGGAGAACTTTTATTTAGTTAAGTGACTTGTAACATATATATGTCAGGAAGCATAATGGCAAAATGAATTCCTGTGGACCCATCATCCAATTTAAGACCTAGACAATTACCAGTATCTTTATTCTTTGCATACTCCCTGTGGTAGGCTAAATAATTGCCTACCTCCTGTCCCCAAATATGTACATGTCCTAATCCCCAAAATGTAACAGTCCTCATTGGTGAATGTTATCTTTAGATGATGGAAGGGACTTTGTAGTTATGATTAAGCTGAAGACCTAAAGTGAGAGATTATCCTGGTGGGCCCAGTATAGTCACAGTGGTTCTTCTAAGAAGGATGCAGGAAGAGTCAGAGAAGGAAATATCACCACAGAAGCAGAGACTGGAGTGATGTGATCACGTGCCGAGGAGTGCTAGCAGCCTCTCAAAGCTGACAATGGCAAGGAACAGAATCTCCCTTGGGACCTCCAGGAGGGACCAGCCTTGCCAACATTGATGTTAGCCTGTGAGACTCATTTTTGGACTTTTGGCCTCCAGAACTCTTAAGAGAATAAATTAGTGTTGTTTGAATCCACCACAAATTGTGGCAATTTGTTAAAGCAGCAATAGAAACTAATACACTCCTTGTATCTCTTTATCTACCCTTAGCAGGGTAGCATTTTAGATTTTTGTTTTCCTAGTGAAATAACTGGGTTCTAAATGTAACTTATAGACAATGATGTTATAGATTAATAAAAAATTATGACTTTCATAGCTCTATGATGTGTTTTGCTTCTTCTACATATTGAGTAATATTGTAGACTTTATCCTAAAGCAGTATTTACTAAGATTTTTAAGGGAAATTCTGTCAGAAAGACAGCTTTTTGTGTGAGTAGGACTCCTAAATTTCTATCAAAGAAAGAATGGAAAAGTTGGAGATGTACTGCAATTTTAAGTAATTGCCAATAGTAGAATTATTGTTTTTCTGTAATAATTAGCTGTATAGTTATTATACTATAAATTTTGGAATGGCTGAGTGCCTGATACACAGGATAAACCTTGACTTTTGAGATTGAGAATTACACATTTTGCTGCTTTGGTTCATGTTAACAAACTGCATGATTTTACTTAAATTTGTTCAGTTTTATTTATTTTTATTTTAGAAATAAAAGCAAATGATAAGTGAAATTAAGATTTAAGGCACTTTGGATATTGTAGATATTATTAAATGTTACCATTTCATTTAACTTAGAGGAAAAGAGTTGGGAGGAGACACAATATGAAGCGTTGGTGGGGGAAAAAGCATTTTTGAGAAAACAAAAACTTCATGACTTTTTAACCAATATTTTAATTACTGGTTTTGTGGAGATATACTTAATTTAAAAATAAATTGTGAACATGTTTGCCAAGACTACCACACATAATAGACAACAAATGTGTGAGTGAATCAAAGTAATATGGTAAACATTTTTTAATTCCCTTCTCAATCCTGAAGCATTGGATGCTCACTGAAAACAGAATTATCTGGATACCATAGACAACATTGTTAAAGAAGTTTTCCCAACAGTTTTGCCACATCCCATCTCTCTTCCAGTGCACATTGTTCCTTCATGCATAGAACAGCATCTTGTATGTACCTTTATCATAGAAATTACAGCTAGCATTTAAAGCAGTGACATTGAAATTAGTTTCAAATCAGTGAATTGAAATACTGTTTCTATGTCTGCCTTCTGCCAGTAAAATTGTTAAAGGTAGCTACTGGGTCTAGCATTGTTACATAAGGTATTGTAGATGTTTCAGTAGATGTTTGATAAATTGAGAATAGTAGGACTTAGAATCTTTGCATACATTTTTAGATGTATATGGTCAACAGAGTTCAGCTGGGTTGTTTGAACCTAGATACACTATCTTGTAGTTGGTATTACCTTGCCATATCTTTAAAACTTCTCTTCAAAGAATATTTTATTGCCTGAATGTTTGTCACAATAACCAAAAATATTTTAAAATCAAAACATCTTTGGGTACAGCATAATGAGTATGGTTAATGAAACTGTATTGTATATTTGAAAGTTGCTGAAAGAGTAGAACTTAAAAGTTCTTATCACAAGAAAAAAGATTTGTGACTATATGTGGTGATAGATGTTAATTAGACTTATTGTGGTGATAATTTCACAGTAGATACAAATATTGAGTTACATTGAGTCATTATGTTGTACACCTGAAACTCATATGTCAATCATAATTCAATAAAAAAGAAACTTCTTTAAGTGAATATTTCTTTAAATTAAGGTATCATTGATATACAATCTTATAAAGGTTTCACATTGAACATTGTGGTTTCCATATTCACCCATATTATCAAGTTGCCCCCCACCCCCAACCCCACCCCCACCCCATTGAAGTCACTGTCCATCAACATAGTTAGACACTATAGAGTCATTATTTGTCTTCTCCGTGCTACACTGCCTTTCCTGTGACCTGCCTATATTGTGTGTGAGCTAATTATAATGCCCTTTAATCCCCTTCTCCCTCCCTCTCTACCCACCCTACCAAGCCCTTCCCTTTCGTAAGGGCTATCTTGGAGTCTGTGAGTCTGCTGCTGTTTTGTTCCTTCAGTTTTGCTTTGTTGTTATTTTAAGTGAGTATTTTTAAAAGATGGAATATTATCTTGAAAAGTCAATAGAAAAACTTTTGGTTTCTTGTCTCTTTTTCTTATTAATTTATGTTAATTCTGTGATTGAAATCAAATTGCATATACAGTTCTGATAATACTTCCTATTTAAGTCATTGACTTAGGTGTTTAGTTAAGTAATTTACTTAGGGAAGGCAATGGGAGTTTTAATTACTGTGTTTAGGTAGTTGTCTGCAGGAGTTTTACTGACTGGATTTGGATAAATCTTTTAATGATGGTAGAGTTTTTGTTAAATGGTATGAATGTCTGTAAAACTACTAAATGAAAAACAAGCAGGTTGGTTATTTTCTTCATTAAGTTAAGCACTATAAAATTTAGTGTGCATGTGTCTTTACTTTTATGTGGCCTCTTGTGCTCTTGTGATGCATACTTTGTTGTGTTATGTTTATTAGATGATACAGTCTAAAATGTATTTATACTTTAGTTTTTAAAAAATTCTATTTGAATTTGTTTAAACATAATAGGTCTGTCAAGTTTACAGGCATGCATTACTTTAAAAATACTGTATTTCAAAGTGGCACTGCTTTGCTCACTATTAGAGGATATTTTAAGTTTTAATAACTCATCACGAGTTACAGTAATTCATCACTTAATCTTCCCTTGATTTGTGCCTTATTTCAAAAAATGATCAATCTAAAACAGGTCATAGGTAGTATGGAGAAAGTGAGGGTTCCTGTGGCCAGGATTCTCACCTGGCCCTGGTCGGCTAGCTCACTACACACGTGTGGGCAATACATTGTTATTGACTCTATATAAAGAGCTCTATCCAGTGCTCTGGGCTGCTGCATGGTTGCAAGGCTGCAGGAGAGCAGAGACTGGAGTGGTGGCAGTGCCGAGGATAGAGACTGAGATAGCTGCAGGGGTAGAGAGACCCAGAGGCAGAGATCAGTTTGCTGTATGCAGACTTGCTCTGAATGGAAGGGATTCTAGTGATTGACCTGCCACCATGGGAATAAAGTTGGGTATAAACCCTTTCACCCCAAGGAGGTTACACTGTCATTTTTTCAGTCTCATTGAATCTACTGTGAACTTGTCCAGGGCTGAAACCCATTGGCAAGACAGGTAGCAAACATCTGCTGTTGGTTTTTAGGGAAATGAATTATTTAGTTATATTAAACTTGAACATCTTGTAGTTGAATCCATGTTTAGAACTGGCATGAATTTCAGGGTTAAGCTAATAAAAACTTAAAACTTCTAGGTGGAATTTATTAAATTAATAACTTGAATTTCAAAAATAGTGATTGCTGGAGGAGGAGCCAAAATGGCAGCTTGAGTAGGACAGCAGAAATCTCCTCCCAAAAACATATATATTTTTGAAAATACAACAAATACAACTATTCCTAAAAGAGAGATCAGAAGATACAGCACAACAGCCAGGCTACATCTACACCTGCGAGAACCCAGCACCTCACAAAGGGAGTAAGATATAAGCCGCGATCTGGGGGGACCTGAGCGCGCCCCTAACCCCAGCTCCCGGTGGAGGAGAGGAGTCGGAGCGGAGAGGGAGAGGGAGCCCAGGACTTCTAAATACCCAGCCCTGGTTATCCGCACTGAGAGCGCAGACATACAGTGCATGGTGCTGGATACTAGGGAAATGGAACAATAAAACGTGCAAGCGGGTCCCCACAGCTGGTGCCCCTGGGACAAAAGAAAAGCGAGTGCTTTTTGAAAGTCTTAAAGGGACACGGGCCTCACAGCTGGACGGAAGGGTCCTGGCACATTCAGCCCAGCAGCTGGGAATCTTGGGGAACTCCACGCACGCTAACCTCCGAGGCATCAGGGCAGCTCTGAGGCCCCTCATGGTGATAAACAGCCTCCTGCCCATTCCCCCTCCAGTGCGGCCCTGCCATAGCAGAGCAGCAGCCTGAAAGCAGCCACACCCACAGCAACCACACGGAGCTTACTCCACAGTGGCCAGGCAAGAATCAGAGATCCTGTCTGCCCTCAGCTTCCCAGCACAAGCCGCTAGGGGTCGCCGTTCTCCCAGGAAAGGAAAGCCAGGAGTAAGTGGAAAGGGACTTGGTTCTCCCAGCTGACACACATGCCAACTGCCTATGACTACCTCTATCACCATGAAAAGGCAGAAGAATTTGATCCAGACCAGAAAAACCCAGACATCCTCACCTGAGAGGGAATCTGGGGAGATAGATTTAACCAATCTTCCTGAAAAAGAATTCAAAATAAAGTCATAACCATGCTGATGGACTTGCAGAGAAATATGCAAGAGCTAAGGAGGGAGAATACAGAAATAAAACAATCTCTGGAAGGACTTAAAAGCATAAATGGAAGAGAAATCAGAGAATAGGAATGCAGAAAAGCTGATGCAGAGAGATAAAAGGATCTCCAGGAATGAAAGAATATTAAGAGAACTGTGTGACCAAATTGAAGTGGAACAATATCTGCATTATAGGGGTACCAGAAGAAGAAGAGAGAGAAAAAGGGATAGAAAGTGTATTTGAAGAAATAATTGCTGAAAACTTCCCCAAACTGGGGAAGGAAATAGTCGCTCAGACCACAGAAGCACACTGAACTCCCAACAGAAGGGACCC
The DNA here is from genome assembly GCF_040802235.1 of Manis javanica. Taxonomy (NCBI): domain Eukaryota; kingdom Metazoa; phylum Chordata; class Mammalia; order Pholidota; family Manidae; genus Manis; species Manis javanica. Next base: position 111,205,566 of record NC_133156.1, on the reverse strand, counting down.
AATGAGGTCAACACCAAGACACATAATAATTAAAATGGCAAAGATCAAAGACAAGGACAGAGTATTAAAGGCAGCCATAGAGAGAAAAAAGATCACCTACAAAGGAAAATCCATCAGGTTATCATCAGACTTCTCAACAGAAACCTTACAGGCCAGAAGAGAATGGCATGATATATTTAATTCAATGAAACAGAAGGGCCTTGAACCAACAACACTGTATCCAGCATGATTATCATTTAAATATGAAGGAGGGATTAAATAATTTCCAGACAGGCAAAAGTTGAGGGAATTTGCCTCACACAAACCACCAGTAAAGGATATTTTAGAGGGTCTGCTCTAGATGGAAGCACTCCTAAGGCTAAACAGATGTCACCAGAGAAATTAAAATCACAGCAAAGAAAGCAGAACAATCAAATACTAACTAAATGCAAAAAATAAACTGAACTACTCATAAAAACAGTCAAAGGAAACACAGAAGAGCACACACACACACACACACACAAAACACCTAACGTGAAGAATGCAGGAGGAGGAATAAGAAGGGAGAGAAATAAAGAATCATCAGACTGTGTTTATGATACCTGAATAAGCAAGTTAAGTTAGACAGTAAGATAGTAAAGAAGCTAACCTTGAACCTTTGGTAACCATGAACCTAAAGCCTGCAATGGCAGTAAGTACATATCTTTCAATAATCACCCTAAATGTAAATGGACTGAATGCACAATCAAAAGACACAGAGTTTTAGAATGGATAAAAAAGCAAAACCCATTTATATGCTGCTTCTAAGAGACTCACTTCAAACCCAAAGACATGCACAGACTAAAAATCAAGGGATGGAAAAAGATATTTCATGCAAACAACAGGGAGAAAAAAGGTGTTGCAGTACTAGTATCAAACAAAATTGACTCTAGAACAAAGAAAATAACAAGAGATAAAGAAGGACATTATATAATGATAAAGGGGTCAATCCAACAAGAGGATATAACCATTATAAATATATATGCACTCAATACAAGAGCATATGTGAAACACCAACATGTGAAACAAATACTAACAACTAAAGGAGGAAATAGAACGCAATGCATTTATTTTAGGAGACTTCAACACACCACTTACTCCAAAGGACAGATCCACCAGACAGAAAATAAGTAAGGACACAGAAGCACTGAACAACACTAGAACAGATGGACCTAATAAACATCTATAGAACTCTACATCCAAAAGCAACAGGATATACATTCTTCTCAACATGGAACATTCTCCAGAATAGACCACATACTAGGCCACAAAAAGAACCTCAGTAAATTCAAAAAGATTGAAATTCTACCAATGAACTTCTCAGACCACAAAGGTATAAAACTAGAAATAAATTGTACAAAGGAAACAAAAAGGCTCACAAACACATGGAGGCTTAATAACATGCTCCTAAATAATCAATGGATCAACGACCAAATCAAAATAGAGATCAAGCAATATATGGAAACAAATGACATCAACACAAAGCCCCAACTTCTGTGGGACGCAGTGAAAGCAGTCTTAAGAGGAAAGTATGTAGCAATCCAGGCATATTTAAAGAAGGAAGAACAATCCCAAATGAATAGTCTAAAGATACAATTATCGAAATTGGAAAAAGAAAAACAAGTGAGGCCTAAAATCAGCAGAAGGAAGGATATAATAATGATCAGAGAAGAAATAAAGTTGAGAAGAGTAAAACAATAGAAAAAATCAATGAAACCAAGAGTTGGTTCTTTGAGAAAATAAACAAAATAAGCCCCTGGTCAGACTTATAAAAAGAAAAAGAGAATCTACACACATTAACAGAATCAGAAATGAAAAAGGAAAAAATCATGACGGACCCCACAGAAATACAAAGAACTATTAGAGAATACTATGAAAACGTATATGCTAAGAAGCTGGAAAACCTAGAAGAAATGGACAACTTCCTAGAAAAATACAACCTTCCAAGACTGACCAAGTTAAAAACAGAAAATCTTAACGGACCAATTACCAGCAAAGAAATTGAATCAGTAATCAAAGAACTACCCAAGAACAACCCCCCAGGCCAGATGGATTTACCACGGAATTTTATCAGAAATATAGAAAAGTCATAATACCCATTCTCCTTAAAGTTTACCAAAAAAATAGAAGAAGAGGGAATACTTCTGGACTCATTTTACGAAGCCAGCATCACCATAATACCAAAATCAGGCAAAGACCCCACCAAGAAAGAAAACTACAGACCAATATCCCTGATGAACATAGATGCAAAAATACTCAACAAAATATTAGCAAACCAAATTCAAAAATACATCAAGAGGATCGTACACCATGATCAAGTGGGATTCATCTCAGGGATGCAAGGATGGTACAACATTCGAAAATCCATCAACATCATCCACCACATAAACAAAAAGGACAAAAATCACATGATCATCTTCATAGACGCTGGAAAAGCATTCGACAAAATTCAACATCCATTCATGATAAAAACTCTCAGCAAAATGGCTATAGAGGGCAAGTACCTCAACATAATAAAGGCCATATATGACAAACCCACAGCCAACATCATACTGAACAGCAAGAAGCTGAAAGCTTTTCCTCTGAGATTAGGAACAAGACAGGGATGCCCACTCTCCCCACTGTTATTTAACATAGTACTGGAGGTCCTAGCCACAGCAATCAGACAAAACAAAGAAATACAAGGAATCAGATTGGTAAAGAAGAAGTCAAACTGTCACTATTTGCAGATGACGTGATATTGTACATAAAAAACCCAAAAGACTCTACTCCAAAAACTACTAGAACTGAAATCAGAATACAGCAAAGTTGCAGGCTACAAAATTAGTACACAGAAATGTGAGGCTTTCCTATGCACTAACAATGAACTAAGAAAGAGAAACCAGGAAAACAATTCCATTCACAACTGCATCAAAAGAATAAAATACCTAGGAATAAACCTAATGAAGGAAGTGAAAGACCTATACCCCAAAAACTACAAGACATTCTTAAGAGAAATTAAAGAGGACACTATCAAATGGAAACTCATCCCATGCTCTTGACTAGGAAGAATTAATATTGTCAAAATGGTCATCCTACCCAAAGCAATCTACAGATTTAATGCAATACCTATCAAATTACCAACAGCATTCTTCAACGAACTGGACAAAGAGTTCTAAAATTCATATGGAGCCACCAAAGACCCCGAAGAGCCAAAGCAATCCTGAGAAGGAAGAATACAGTGGGAGGGATCTCACTACCTAACTTCAAGCTCTACTACAAAGCCACAGTAATCAAGACAATTTGGTACTGGCACAAGAACAGAGCCACAGACCAGTGGATCAGAATAGTGTCTCCAGACATTAACCCAAACATATATGGTCAATTAATATTCGATAAAGGAGCCATGGACATACAATGGGGAAATGACAGCTTCTTCAACAGCTGGTGTTGGCAAAACTGGACAGCTACATGTAAGAGAATGAAACTGGATCATTGTCTAACCCCATACACAAAAGCAAACTCAAAATGATTCAAAGACCTGAATGTAAGCCATGAAACCATAAAACTCTTAGAAAAAAACAGACAAAAATCTCTTGGACATAAACATGAGTGACTTCTTCATGAACATATCTCCCCAGGCAAGGGAAACATAAGCAAAAATGAACAAGTGGGACTTTATCAAGCTGAAAAGCTTCTGTGCAGCAAAGGGCACCATCAATAGAACAAAAAGGTATCCTAAAGTATGGGAGAACATATTCATAAATGACAGATCCGATAAAGGGTTGACATCCAAAATATATAAAGAGCTCATGCACCTCAACAAACAAAAAGTGAACAATCCAATTAAAAAATGGGCAGAGGAGCTTAACAGACAGTTCTCCAAAGAAGAAATTTAGATGGTCAACACACACATGAAAAGATGCTCCACATGTCTAGTCATCAGAGAAATGCAAATTAAAACCACAATGAGATATCACCTCACACCACTAAGGATGGCCACCATCCAAAAGACAGACAACAAATGTTGGCGAGGTTGTGGAGAAAAGGGAACCCTGCTACACTGCTGGTGGGAATGTAAATTAGTTCAACCACTCTTGGGAGCAGTATGGAGGTTCCTCAAAAATCTCAAAATTGAAATACCATTTGACCCAGGAATCCCACTTCTAGGAATTTACCCTAAGAATGCAGCAGCCCAATTTGAAAAAGACAGATGCACCCCTATGTTAATCGCAGCACTATTTACAATAGCCAAGAAATGGAAGCAACCTAAGTGTCCGTCAGTAGATGAATGGATAAAGAAGATGTGGTACATATACACACAGTGAAATATTATTCAAGCATAAGAAGAAAACAAATCCTACCATTTGCAACAACATGGATGGAGCTAGAGGGTATTATGCTCAGTGAAATAAGCCAGGCAGAAAAAGACAAGTACCAAATGATTTCACTCATATGTGGAATATAAGAACAAAGGAAAAGCTGAAGGAACAAAACAGCAGCAGAATCACAGAACCCAAGAATGGACTAATGGTTACCAAAGGGAAAGAGACTGGGGAGGATGGGTGGGAAGAGAAGGACAAGGGGGGCGTGAAGAAAGGGGGCCTTACTATTAGCATGTATAATGTGTGTGTGTGGGGGCACGGGGAGGGCTGTGCAACACAGAGAAGACAAGTAGTGATTTTACAGCATCTTACTAAGCTGATGGACAGTGACTAATGGGGTATGTGGGGGGGACTTGGTGAAGGGAGGAGTTTAATAAACATAATGTTCCTCATGTAATTGTAGATTAATGATACCAAAATTTAAAAAAAATGATTGCTAATAATTTTACTTCGCATATATCAGAAACTGTATTGAGTGTCTATGATTCATATCTGACTTAATCTCAGTAGCTCTATGAGGTGATGCCTTGGCTTACTAATGGTATTCTGATGATAGGAATGGTTTGCCATCCAGTCAGTCAGGTAGCAGAGTCTCCTGTGATGAGATTCTTCATTTATAAAAAGTAAACAATAGCAGTAGTCCAATGGCAGGACTGGTCAAGTCAGGCAACAGCATCTTCCTCAAAGTAGAAGATATGAGACCCAAATCAGGCTCTAGACCTTGAATGTTGTTTTAAAAATCTAGGCTGCTAAGTTTGCTGAATTGTTAAATCTTGTTCAGTGTTGCCCATGCAGTTTTTCTAGCCTGTCATGTATTTTCAAATATCACTCTTTTCATCCAGGAAAAGTCATTTCAATCTTGCTTTGTTCCATTAAGAAAAAATCCTTTGATAATAGCATTTGAAATTCATGTCTGTAAGTAGCTACTTCTGATGGGTATAACTAATCATCCCTAGGGTGTAGATTAAAACTAACTTGCACATATTAGATAGTACTGTTAATATGAAGATTTTTTTTTACTTAAACAGCTAGACTAGTTATCATTTACTGAGCCTTGACCGAATGCCAGGCCCTTACTAAGATTTTATGTATGTTGTCTTATTTAATCTTCATGGTAACTATATGCAGTAAGTAAAAGTATAGTCAGTTTACTTTTCAGTATAATATTTTGAGTAGATAATGCAGTCATAGAGTTATATGTATTTAAAGTAAATTATATATAAGAGTCTTCCTTTCACCTCTCCACTTGCTCATTTTACCCCTACTTCCCCCAACCCCCAAGAGATCATTGTTACTGGTTTTTTTATGCTTGGAGTTTATCTATGCATATTCAAGCCTATACAGTCTTACTCTAATGTTTCCACAAATGAAGCAAAATAATCATATTTTGCATTTAGCTTTCAATTGTACAACTTTTTATTAAAATGTTCACACATACAAAAAAGTACAGTGAATCCATAAACCCACCACCTAGATTTAACATTGTTAATATTTTGATTGTTTTTGCTCATTTTGCATTCATGTATAGATAGATAGATAGATAAGGAGAATGCACGTATGAGTATATAGCATGTATATATATATGCAAAATGTATGTACATATATATTATACTTATATGTCTTAAGATAAATTACCACCAGCCAATGAAGGATTTAAGCAAAATAGTGTCATGGTTGGTATACTTAGTTTGTGATGTGGAAGATGCCTTTCAAGAAGGTAAGATTAGAGTCAGGAGGATAATTAAGTAAATGAACATTGTAATTGAGTCCAGGTGAAGGGATGAGGACAGAAGTAGAGAGTTGGATTTGGTAGTACTTTGTGGTTAGTTGGAAAAAAAAACAAAAGTTAGCCGTTTACATTTTTTAAAGAAAAAATCTGGCAAAGTACTGTTAAGCTTTTGTAGGGTTCCCTTTCCTCTTTTGCCACTAAATTAACTGGTCGTGTTTGCTACTAGAAGTAGAGAAATGACCATCTATTTCTCTCTATACCAGGCACTTCATGCCACTTTCTTAACATGTTATTTAATTCTGCTAGTCATTATGTGAGGTATTAATGTCCTTATTTTTGCAGATGAGGAAATTGAAGTGCAGAGTTGTGAAGTAATTTGTTCAAGATCATGTTGCTCTGAAGTGGCAAATCAGGAATTATAACATGGGTCTGACTAACTCTGAAATCACTATGTGACCATTTTTCAAATTTTTGCATGAAGTTAAAGTAATATGAATGTTAGTGATAACTTTTCTTCTAAATATATTTCAACTATTTTTACTGATGTAACCATCAGCATTTAAGAAATCTGTGCTCTCAAGAGTGCCATATTTGCTAATGGACAGACATTTCATCTTTGGATTGAAGAATAAACAATATCTACCAGCTAGCTTTCTCTTTGATGTAACATTGCTGAATGACGAGTGCTAGTCTGTTCAGCTGTCATACCTTCTAATTAAACATATTTCTTGTGATCAAATTTGCTGTTTATTTTTAATATATTTATCTGAACATAATTCCAGTGGTGGTGTGGCAGTTACAAGTTTTTAACCAAAAGATTCCTAAACTAAAACAAGTAAGCAACAAGTTGGAACGCTTGGAAGTGAGGATAAAGATAAAATATGTAGCCTCTTGAGTTGTCCAAGATGAAATAGTAGCATTAAAGCTGGTGTGAAGCAACTCATGTGATGGCTTTTTGACCTCTTCTACACTTTGGAAACATAAGAATCAGTCATATTGCCGTTAAAGACCAAAATGGTAGCTTTTTTAAAGTGATGTCTTGATTCATTTGAAAATAGTAAACTCTCAATCTGTAATACTCCCACCCTCAGTCATGTAAAACAGCATACAACTTCAATTCTCATATGACATTCCTTAGAAAAGTACATGAATAGAGAACTGCTTATCAAGCTGTTATTAGTCAGGATACAAAACCCCCAAATGTCCATGACTTAAAATAAAGATACATTTCTTGTTCATGCTGCTGTGCCTTCTGGGACAGCGGGGAGCTCTTTTCCTCTTTTTGTCCTCACTCGGGGACCCAGACTTATGCACTGACTTCTAAAACTTCTGCTAGATAGTGTCACTTCCTCTTGTATTTCATTGGCTGAAGTAAATCAATGGTCACACCTACCTTCAGAGATGGCAGTTAAGTGTAATTTCACCATAGACTTGGTTCACAGCGGAAATGACTGACAACCCTTATGAGGAACATAGAGAATTATGCATGGTGGATTAGTAGAGTCTTAAGAAACTCTGAAGTAATCCTATTGTGATTGAATAAAAGATCACAAAGGTGAAATATGAACTAGGTAGATAACTGAAAAAGTCCAGTAGTTACATAATCGACTAAAGGAGTCAACTGGATCATCTGGGCTTGGTTTTCCTTGTGGTTTGTCCACTACATATATTTTTTATGTATTTTATAAAATGAATTTAATATCATTAAATATACTCATTGTATCATTGATATACACTCTTACAAAGGTTTAGGTTTCACATGAAAAACATTGTGGTTACTACAGTCACCCATGTTATCAAGTCTGCCTCATACCTGATTGCAGTCACTGTCCATCAGAGTACTAAGATGCCACAGGGTCACTACTTGTGTTTCTGTACTACACAGTCCTCCCCATGAACACCCCCCACATCATGTGTGCCAATCATAATGCCCCTAAATCCTCTTCTCCCTCCCTCCCCACCCACTCTGCCCTGCAACCCTCCCCTTTGGTAACCACTAGTCCATACTTGGAGTCTGTGAATCTGTTGCTGTTTTGTTCCTTCAGTTTTGCTTTGTTGTTACACTCCACAAATGAGGGAAATCATTTGGTACTTGTCTTTCTCCTCTTGGCTTATTTCACTGAGCATAATACCCTCTAGCTCCATCCATGTTGTTACAAATGGTAGGATTTGTTTTCTTCTTATGACTGAATAATATTCCATTGTGTATATGTGCCATATCATCTTTATCCATTCATCTACTGATGGACACTTAGGTTGCTTTCATATCTTGGCTATTGTAAATAGTGCTGTTATAAACAAAGGGGTACATATGTCTTACTGAATCTGGGATTTTGTTTTCTTTGGGTAAATTCCTAGGAGTGGAATTCGCAGGTGAAATGGTATTTCTGTTTTTAATTTTTTGAGGAACCTCCATATTGCTTTCCACAATGGTTGAACTAATTTACATTCCCACCAACAGTGTAAGAGAGTTCCCCTTTCTCTACATCCTTGCCAGTATTTGTTGTTCCTTGTCTTTTGGATAGTGGCCATTCTAACTGGTGTGAGGTGATATCTCATTGTGGTTTTAATTTGCATTTCCCTGATGATTAGTGATGTAGAGCATCTTTTCATGTGACTGTTGGCCATCTGAATTTCTTTGGAGAACTGTCTCTTCATATCCTCCACCCATTTTTTAATTGGCTATTTGATTTTTGGGTGTTGAGGCATGTGAGCTCTTTATATATTTTGGATGTTAACCCCTTGTCAGTTATGTCGTGTACAAATATATTCTCCCATACTGTAGGATGCCATTTTGTTCTGCTGATGGTGTCCTTTGCTGTACAGAAGCATTTTAGTTTGATGTAGTCCCCTTTGTTCATTTTTGTTTTGGTTTCCCTTGCCTGAGGAGATATTTTCAAGAAAAAGTTGCTCATGTTTACATTCAATAGATTTTTGCCTGTGTTTTTTTCTAAGAGTTTTTATGGTTTCATGAGTTACATTGAGGTGTTTGATCCATTTTGAGTTACTTTTGTGTATGGAGTGAGACGCTAATCCAGTTTCATTCTCTTACTTGTAGCTGTCCAGTTTTGCCAACAACTGTTGTTGAAGAGACTGTCATTTCCCCAGTATATATCCATGGCTCTTTTTTCATATATTAATTGGCCATATATGCTCCAGTCTGTTTGTTTGTTTGTTTATTTATATATTCATTATTTTTTAATTTTTTTATTAAGGTATTATTGATATACACTCTTATGAAGGTTTCACATGAAAAAACAATGTGGTTACTACATTTATCTGTATTATCAAGTCCCCACCCATACCTCAATGTAGTCACTGTCCATCAGTGCAGCAAGATGCCACAGATCTACTATGTGCCTTCTCTGTGCTACACTGTTCTCCCCGTGATCACCCACACCATGTGTACTAAAAATAATACCCCTCAATCCCCTTCTCCCTCCCTCCCCACCCGCCCTCCCACACCCCTCCCTTTTGGTAACCACTAGTCCATTCTTGGAGTCTCTGAGTCTGCTGCTATTTTGTTCCTTCAGTTTTGCTTTGTTGTTATACTCCACAAATGAGGGAAATCATTTGGCACTTGTCTTTCTCCGCCTGCCTTATTTCACTGAGCATAATGGCCTCCAGCTCCATCCATGTTGTTGCAAATGGTAGGATTTGTTTCTTTCTTATGGCTGAATAGTATTCCATTGTGTATATGTACCACATCTTCTTTATCCCTTCATTTACAGATGGACCCTTAGGTTGCTTCCACATCTTTGCTGTTGTAAAAAGTGCTGTGATAAACATAGGGGTGCATATGTCTTTTTGAATCTGAGAAGTTGTATTCTTTGAGTAAATTCCAAGGAGTGGGATTTTGAGGTCAAATGGTATTTCTATTTTTAGTTTTTTGAGGAACCTCCATATTGCTTTCCACAATGGTTGAACTAGCTTACATTCCCACTAGCGGTGTAGGACGGTTCCCCTTTCTCCGCATCCTCGCCAGCATTTGTTGTTCTTAGTCTTCGCTGCTGGTCATCCTTACTGGTGTGAGGTGATATCTCATCGTGGTTTTAATATGCATTTCCCTGATGATTAGTGATGTGGAGCATCTTTTCATGTGTCTGTGGGCCATCTGAATTTTTTCTTTGGAAAACTATCTCTTCATATCCTATGTGCATTTGTTAATCGGGTTATTTGCTTTTTGGGTGTTGAGGCATGTAAGTTCTTTATATATTTTGGGTGTTAACCCCTTGTCAGATATGTCATTTACAAATATATTCTCCCATAATGTAGGATGCCTTTTTTGTTCTGTTGATGGTGTCCTTTGCCATACAGAAACTTATTAGTTTGATGTAGTTCCATGAATTCTTTTTTGCTTTTGTTTCCCATGCTCAAGGAGGTGCGTTCAGGAAGAAGTTGCTAATGCTTATATTCAGGAGATTCTTGCCTATGTTGTCTTCTAAAAGTTTTATGGTTTCATGACTTACATTCAAGTCTTTAATCCATTTCGAGTTTACTTTTGTGTATGGGGTTAAAGAATAATCCAGTTTCATTCTCTTGCATGTAGCTGTCCAGTTTTGCCAACACCAGCTGTTGAACAGGCTGTCATTTCCCCACTGTTTGTCCATGGCTCCTTTATCCTGTATTAATTGACCGTATATATGGCTGGGTTTATATCAGGGCTCTCTAGTCTGTTCCATTGGTCTATGGGTCTGTTCTTATGCCAGTACCAAATTGTCTTGATTACTGTGGCTTTGTAGTAGAGCTTGAAATTGGGGAGCATAATCCCCCCAGCTTTATTCTTCCTTCTCAGAATTGCTTTGGCTATTCGAGGTCTTTTGTGGTTCCATTTGAATTTTAGGACGATTTTCTCTAGTTTGTTGAAGAATGCTGTTGGTATTTTGATAGGAATTGCATTGAATCTGTAGATTGCTTTAGGCAGGATGGCCATTTTGACAGTATTAATTCTTCCTATCCATGAGCACAGGATGTGTTTCCATTTATTGGAATCTTCTTTAATTTCTCTCATGAGTGTCTTGTAGTTTTCAGAGTATAGGTCTTTCACTTCCTTGGTTAGGTTTATTCCTAGGTATTTTATTCTTTTTGATGCAATTGTGAATGGAATTGTTTTTCTGATTTCTCTCTCTGCTAGTTCATTGTTAGTGTATAGGAATGCCACAGATTTCTGTGTATTAATTTTGAATCCTGCCACTTTGCTGAATTCAGATATTAGATCTAGTAGTTTTGGAGTAGATTCTTTAGGGTTTTTTATGTACAATATCATGTCATCTGCGAACAGGGACAGTTTAACTTCTTCCTTGCCAATCTGGATGCCTTTTATTTCTTTGTGTTGTCTGATTGCCGTGACTAGGACCTCCAGTACTATGTTGAATAGAAGTGGGGAAAGTGAGTGTCCTTGTCTTATTTGTGATCTTAAAAGCTTTCAGCTTCTCGCTGTTAAGTATAATGTTGGCTATGTGTTTGTCATATTTGGCCTTAATTATGCCCTCTATTCCCATTTTGCTGAGAGTTTTTATCATGAATGGATGTTGAATTTTGTCAAATGCTTTTTCAGCATCTTTGGAGATGATCATGTGGTTTTTGTCCTTTTTGTTTATGTGGTGGATGATGTTGATGGATTTTCCAATGTTGTACCTTCCTTGAATCCCTGGAATAAATCCTACTTGATCATGATGGGCGATCTTTTTTATTTATTTTTGAATTCGGTTTGCTAATATTTTGTTGAGTATTTTTGCATCTATATTCATCAGGGATATTGGTCTGTAATTTTCTTTTGTTGGTGGTGTCTTTGCCTGGTTTGGTATTAGAGTGATGCAGACCTCACAGAATATGTTTAGAAGTATTCCCTATTCTTCTACTCTTCAGAAAACTTTAAGCAGGATGGGTATTAGGTCTTCACTAAATGTTTGTTGAAATTCAGCAGTGAAGCCATCTGGTCCAGGAGTTTTGTTCTTAGGTAGTTTTTGATTACCAGTTCAATTTCATTGATGGTAATTGGTTTGTTCACATTTTCTTTTTCATCCTTGGTCAACCTTGGAATGTTGTATTTTTCTAGAAATTTGTCCATTTCTTCTAGGTTATCCAGTTTGTTAGCATATAATTTTTCTTTGTATTTCTGTGGTGTCCATAGTGATTTTTCCTTTCTTGTTTCTGATTCTGTTCATGTGTGTAGACTCTTTTTCTCCTGAGAAGTCTGGCTAGGGGTTTATCTGTTTTGTTTATTTTCTCAAAGAACCAGATCTTGCTTTCACTGATTCTTTCTATTGTTTTATTCTCAATTTTATTCATTTCTGCTCTAATCTTTATTATATCCCTCCTTCTGCTGACTTTGGGCCTCATTTGTTCTTTGTTTTCTAGTTTCATAAATTGTGAGTTTAGATTGCTTATATGGGATTGTTCTTCTTTCCTGAAGTAGGCCTGTATTGCAATATACTTTCCTCTTAATATGGCCTTGGCTGCATCCCACAGATTTTGCAGTGTTGAATTATTGTTGTCATTTGCCTCCATATATTGCTTGATCTCTGTTTTTTTTTTGGTCATTGATCCATTGGTTATTTAGGAGCATGTTGTGAAGCCTCCATGTGTTTGTGGGATTTTTTCATTTTCTTTGTGTAATTTATTTCTAGTTTCATACCATTGTGTTCTGAGAAAGTGGTTGGTACAATTTCAATCTTTTTGAAATTACAGAAGCTCTTTTTGTGGCCTAGTATATGATCTATTCTTGAAAATGTTCCATGTGCACTTGAAAAGAATGTGTGTTCTGCTGCTTTTGGGTGTAGAGTTCCGTAGATGTCTGTTAGGTCCATCTGTTCTAATGTGTTGTTCAATGCCTCTGTCTCCTTACTTATTTTCTGTCTGGTTGATCTGTCCTTCAGAGTAAGTGGAGTGTTGAAGTCTCCTAGAATGAATGCATTGCATTCTATTACCTCTTTTAATTCAGTTAGTATTTGTTTCACATATGTAGGTGCTCCTGTGTTTGGAGCATAGACATTTATAATGGTTATATCCTCTTGTTGGATTGACCCCTTTATCATTATGTAATGTCCTTCTTTATCTCTTGTGGCTTTCTTTGTTTTGAAGTCTATTTTATCTGATACAAGTACTGCAGCTCCTGCTTTTTTCTCCCTCTTAGTTCCATGAAATATCTTTTTCCATCCCTTCACTTTTAGTCTGAGTATGTCTTTGGGTTTAAAGTGAGTCTCTTGTAGGCAGTATAAAGATGGGTCTTGGTTTTTATCCATTCAGTGACTCTATGTCTTTTGATTGGTGCATTCAGTCCATTTACATTTAGGGTGATTATCGATAGGTATGTACTTATTGCCATTGCAGACTTTAGATTCGTGGTTACCAAAGGTTCTAGGTTAACTTCCTTACTATTTAAGAGTCTAACTTAACTCACTTAATATACAATTACAAACATAATTTAAAGGTTCTTTTCTGTTTCTCCTCATTTTTCTTCCTCTTCCATTTTTTATATATTAGGTATCATATTCTGTACTCTTTGTCTATCCCTTGATTGACTTTGGTGATAGTTAATTTAATTTTGCATTTGTTTTGTCATTAGCTGTTCTACTTTCTTTATTGTGGTTTTATTACCTCTGGTGACAGCTATTAAACCTTAGGAACACTTCCATCTATAGCAGTCCCTCCAAAAATAATAGACTGTAGAGATGGTTTGTGGGAAGTCAAGTCTCTCAGCTTTTGCTTATCTGGAAATTATTTAATCCCTCCTTCAAATTTAAATGATAATCTTGCCAGATAAAGTAATCTTGGTTCCAGGCCCTTCTGCTTCATTGCATTAAATACATCATGCCACTCCCTTCTTGCCTGTAAGGTTTCTGCTGAGAAGTCCAATGATAGCCTGATGGGCTTTTTTCTTTGTATGTGATCTTATTTCTTTCTCTGGCTGCTTTTAGTAGTCTGTCCTTATCCTTGATTTTGCCATTTTAATAATTATATGTCTTGGTGTTGTCTTCTTTGGGTCCCTTGTGTTGGGAGATCTGTGGATCTCCATGGTCTGAGAGACTATCTCCTTCCCCTGATTGGGGAGGTTTTCAGCAGTTACCTCCTCAAAGACACTTCCTATCCATTTCTCTCTCTCTTCTTCTGGTATCCGTATAATGCAAATATTGTTCCATTTGGATTGGTTACACAGTTCTGTCAATATTGTTTCAGTCTTAGAGATCCTTTTTTCTCTCTGTGCCTCAGCTTCTTTGTATTCTTCTTCTCTAGTTTCTTTCATTTATCGTCTAATGCACCGTATCCAACCTGCTTTTAATACCCTCCATTGTGCTCTTCAATGATTGGATCTCCGACCAGAATTTATTCCTGAGTTCTTGAATATCTTTCCATACCTCCATTATCATGTTAGTGATTTTTATTCTTAAATTCCTTTCAGGAAAGGGTCATGAGGGCCATGTCATCTTTCTTAGGAGTTGTATTAATTTTACTCTGAACCAAGTTCCTTTGGCATTTCATATTTGTATATGGCACCCTCTAATGTCCAGAAGCTCTACTCTCTGGAGCTGCTCAGCCCCTAAAGCAATGTCAGGGGTCGCAGGGGAGTGGTATTGGTGCATGGGGGGAGGAAAGAGGTGTTTCGTGCTTCCCGGCTGCTATGCCTGTCTCCACTGCCTGAACCAGTGGGCCGAGCACACAGGTATAAGCCTCTATGCTTTGCATTTGTAGTTGCTGTAGACAGATCTTCTCTCTGGCTGGCCTAACGCCAGGGTAGTTTTTGCTGGTTTGTGAGCCAGGTGGGGCTGGCCGGGAGAAAGACGCAGTAGGCTGCGTATCACAGAGGGGGTCCTTGAAGATGTGTAGCTAGCCAGAGTGCTGGAGCACCTGGAATTCATGAAAGCTTCCAATTTGCTAGGCAGAGTGCACCCAGACAATTTTGTCTACCTGTTGTTTCTCTTTTGCAATAAGCTCTGTGCAATCCTTGCCCCTTTAGGAGCCCTTTTGCTAAGGGCTTCTGTGTTAGGAAGTCTCTCAGACTGCCTGCCTTTCTTTTGTCTCAGAGTACCTGCCTTTCTTTTGTCCCAGAGCAGCCAGATTTAGATCCCTGCTTTCCACAAGTGGCTGGAATCTCGGTCTCTCTAGGAATCTTGCCTGTCTTAGCTTCCCAATCCCCTAATCATGAGAGTATCATGAAAGCACCATGAAATGTAGGTTTGTGCTCCCAGAGCAGATCTTCGGAGTTAGGTATTCAGCAGTCCCAGGCCTCCACTCCCCGCTCCATTTCTCTTCCTCCCGCCAGTGAGCTGGGGTGGGGGAAGGGCTTGGGTCACACTAGGACACAGCTTTGGTATGTTAGGCTGTTCTGTGAGGTCTGCTCTTTTCTCCAGGTTTATGCGGTCTGGTGCAGTCGTCTTTCCTGTTGCTCTTTCAACAGTAGTTGTATTAATTATGTTTTCGTATTATATGCAGTTTTACAAGGAAGCCTCTGCCTCACCTCTCACACTGCCATCTTTAATATGTCTCCCTATGCTTGGGTTTATATTTGGGCTCTCTATTCTGTTCCATTGATCTTTGGGTCTGTTCTTGTGCCAGTACCAACTTGTCTTGATTACTGTGGCTTTGTAGTAGAGCTTGAAGTTGGGGAGTATAATCCCCCCAGCTTTATTCTTCCTTCTCAGAATTGCTTTGGCTATTTTTGGTCTTCTGTGGTTCCATATGAATTTTAAAACTATTTGTTCTAGTTCGTTGAAGAATGCTGTTGGTATTTGGGTAGAGATTGCATTGAAACTGTAGATTACTTTAGGCAGGATGACCATTTTGAGAATATTAGTTCTTCCTGTTCATGAGCACAGGATGTATTTCCATTTATTGGTGTCTTTAATTGCTCTCATGAGAGTCTTGTAGTTTTCATGGTATAGGTCTTTCACTTCCTTGGTTAGGTTTATTCCTAAGTATTTTATTCTTTTTGATGCAATTGTAAATGGAATTGTTCTCCTGATTTCTCTCCCTGCTAGTTCATCATTAGTATATAAGAACACCACAGATTCTGTGTATTAATTTCGTACCCTGCAACTTTGCTGAATTGACTTATTCTAGTAGTTTTGGAGTGGCTTCTTTAGGATTTTTTATGTACAAAATCATGTCATCTGCAAACAGTGACATTTAAACTTCTTCCTTACCAATCTGGATTCCTTTTATTTCTTTGTGTTAGCTGATTTTCTGCCTTTCCTTTTCCTCCATGTATTTTCTTAGAATGTTATAATGTCCCATGACCCCTCAATACTTTTTCTATTAACAATTAGTTTCTCTTTTCTTAGTGAGTAAAGTATGATGAGGACAGGTTTAAATTTCTTGATTGATTCCAGATCTGGAAAAACTTCAAGATCATTAACTTGAAGATGATTGACCCAAATATCAACATATTTTAAGTCTCAGATAATATTGTTTTGTAGAGAATATGTATGTATTATTGTTTTATTATTTCATTACTCTCAGTAATATTTTATTACAGTTTTTATGGAACTAAAGATTTTCTGATTCATTGTTAATTTTGGTTAATTGAATTTGCAATAGATTGACAACAAACATAATTGGTTCTAATCAAAAGGCTGAAGATCAATTGATTTCTTAGTCATTTCTATAATGTTAGGAATTTACTTTGTCTAGAAGTACAGCAGATCATTTCTGGTCCCTTGAAGTTACTAGTTCAGTTTTAATGTTTATGTAAGTATATGCAGTTATTTGCAGGGATGTTTTTGTTATCTGTAGTTGTACACAAACTCTGTAATACTCAATTGCTTCAAACAGTAGTCATATTGTTCACAAATCTGTAATTTGGGCAAGGATTGCAGGGAAATTTGTCTCTGCTTCATGTATCTGTTAGGATGGCTCAATTGGGGCTAGAGGATTGATGTCCAGCTGCTCACACACATGGCTGTCAAAGTAGTATTGGCTATTGAGTCCTCTTCTTACGGGTCTCTCTGTGGACTAACTTAGACTTCCACACAACATGGTGACTTCCAAGAGTGAGTATCCTAAGGAACAGTGTTCTAAGAGACCGGCAATGGAAATTATCAGTTTCTAAAGGCCTGAGCCTGGAAACACACATCCCTTCTGTATTATATTGATAAACAATCACGGGGCTTAGATTCTTGGAGTAGGGAACCTCTAGCTCTTGATAGGAGGATAGAGTGTCAAAGAAATTTGGAGCCATGTTTTCAAATTGCTACAAAGGATATGGGAATTTTACTATTCTTAGTTGATAAGATTACTTTGCTTCAAAGGGAGAATAGTGCTAGTACTTAGAGTTTGTAATATTATTCTTACTCAGATGCTGTTTTCCAGTGCATCAAAATTATGGTGATCATGTTGTGTTAAAAAAAATACTGTGTATTTAGTTAGTTTGGACATTTGAGTCATAATTGTATATGCTAACTTTAAAAGAAAAATCTACAGAAGATGGCTTAACATTTTGGAAACTAAATGCTAAATTATCACAATCAGTGATAGCTGTGATATTTGTTAGTATAAACTAGAGTGTATACATGGAATAAGAAATCTGTTAACTTTAATTTTTGGGGTTGAGGGTAAGGTGATATTAATAAAAGGAACCAGATTTGTGAACATTTTATCTCTGACTTAATTAATATTTCTATTTTAACTCCTCAGACTTCTAATTCTGTGGATCTGTATACAGGATTAAACTAATAGCATTAATTAAAATGGTCATACAAATCATTCCTACTTTAAAAACTTTTGTTTTGAAATTAGAATATAGAAACTTTTTATTTTTGAACATATAATTCTACAATTTTTATGTTAGGACATTAAAAATATGATGGAGATTTTTCTTTTTCTTCTGCCATCATTTAGGAATCAGAGTTCCTAAAGAGTTGACAGAGCCTTCATTTTTCTTCCTGCTAGTGACAGACTAGGCTCTGTACACTCATAGAGAGCAGTACAGTACTTGTCACTGGCAGCCTTTCTGTGACAGAGAGCCTATAGACATAAAGTGTAGCCTATTGTGAAGTGTCAAGTGAAAGTCTGCCAAAAACTCAGCAGACAGAACTAATTGGAGAGAAAAAGGATTTTTGTGTCCTCTTCTCCTTTCTATTCTATTTGTTTTATAAGACATTATTAAAGTAGCTTGTTTATGTAAGATTTGTCTGCCTTGCTTCTCATTGCACAGATCGTTTTTTAACTTAAAGTCTTGTACTGCAGATTGTTGAGCAGTTCCACATGGAGGCTGGCACAGGACCAAACTCGAGACATGCAACTCATAACAGTTGATGAAAAATTGGTAAGAATTTTTTACTGTACCGTGCTGTGATTCTACCTTTAGCGTTGTTTTTGTACAACTGATTTTTAGTATGGTGTTCTGGGTTCTTCTAAGAAAGTGATTTGAATTTTAATTTTGAGATTGTATATAAATTTTAGGAAAAATACTCATTACAGGAAGATAATTTTTATTAGGCATTTTATGCCAATACTAAGAAATTACAAAAGGCTTCCATTTCTGTGGTGTTTGTAAGAAGCAGTCAGAGCATTTTTATTTTTGTAATTAATATATTGTTTTTTATTTTCTCAGTTACACTCCTATTAAGTCAAAACACTTGTGAGTAAATACTATCTAAAACTATTTTTTTGGTTTTTCTGGAACTAGTTTTTGTTACTGTGGGTGTATATATATATGTATATATATGTATCCATACGTATATGCATCCCATTTCTACATTATACATGAGAGATAACAACCAGCAACAAATGAATAATAATCTTCTCTTAGTCAGTAGCTGATATAATTTTGGTAATTATCCCTTATTAAACTTTTCAGATACAACTTGTTATTCTTATACAGTACCACAAATTTTATAAAGTTTCTAAGGCTTCTAGTAAAATTATGTTATAGTACAAACATGATTTTCATTTTTAAATCAAATATGTGGGTATGTTTCCTAACTACTCCTTTTCTAATTGTTGTACATTCTTTTATTCAATTTCAGGTCTGTAAACATAATTTAATAGGTCACTCAAGGTTCTATTCACATTATTAAAGATAATAACAGATAAAACAAATGGGACTACATCATGCTGAAAAGCTTCTGTATAGCAAAGGATACTATCAGCAGAACAAAAAGGCATCCTACAGTATGGGAGACTATGTTTGTAAATGACATATCTGACAAGGGGTTAACATCCAAAATATATAAAGAACTCATATGCCTCAACACCAAAAAAGCAAATAACCCTATTTAAAAATGGGCAGAGGATATGAACAGACACTTCTCCAAAGAAGAAAGTCAGATGGGCAAAGGCACATGAAAAGATGCTCCACATCACTAATTATCAGGAAATGCAAATTAAAACCACAATGAGATATCACCGCACTCTAGGTAGGGTGGCCAACATAGAATAGAATAGGAACAACAAATGCTGGCAAGGATATGGAGAAAGGGGAACCCTCCTACACTGCTGGTGGGAATGTAAACTAGTCCAACCGTTGTGGAAAGCAATATGGAAGTTCTTAAAAAACAAAATAGAGATACCATTTGACCCAGGAATTCCACTCCTAGGAATTTGCCCTAAGAATGCAGCAGCCCAGTTTAAAAAAGACATATGCACCCCCTATGTTTATCGCAGCACTTTTTACAATAGCCGAGAAATGGAAGCAACCTAAGTGTCCATCAGTAGATGAATGAATAAAGAAGATGGGGTACATATACACAATGGAATATTATTCAGTCATGAGAAGAAAACAAATCCTACCATTTGCAAAAACATGGAGGGAGCTAGAGGGTTTTATGCTCAGTGAAATAAGCCAGGTGGAAAAAGACAAGTACCAAATGATTTCACTCATCTGTAGAGCATAAGAACAAAGAAAAAACTGAAGAAACAAAACAGCAGCAGACTCACAGAACCCGAGAATGTACTAACAGTTACCAAAGGATAAGGGACTGGGGGTTGCGGGGGTGGGGGGAAAGGGAGGGAGAAGGGGAATAAGGGGCATTACGATTAGCACACATAATGAATGTAGCGGGTGGGCACAAGGAAGACAGTATAGCACAGAGAGGACAAGTAGTGATTCTGTAGCATTTTACTATGCTGATTGACAGTGACTGTAATGGGATATGTGGTGGGGACTTGATAATGGAGGGAATCTATTAACCACAATGTTGCTCATGTAATTATTTATTAATGATACAAAAAAAAAGAGAAAAAGAAAACAAAACCTTCCTTTGTAAATACAAAGAAAACCACAACTATTTTGAACATAAGTCAAACAACTAAAAAAGAAAGAAATTAAAGTAAATTATATCATGTAAAAAAAAAGATAAATAAATAGAAAAGTAAATATACAGAAAATTGGAAAAACTCCCATTTTATGCTTAAGGTTGGTTGGTTTAATCTTTAAATTATCTCTTAGGTCTGCCTTGTGACCGAGCCATCATACTAGTCATCTTTCACCTCTGTTGCTACAGTAGTTTAATTGATCTACAGAGGTAATTTAATATTCCTTTGTTTCCAAAGGATAACCAGAAGAGTCTCTTTTAAACGCTGGTTTTCTTATTGTGTTTCTTACAGACCAAGAATAGACATTAAAATCCTAACCACTTTTGAGGTCTTATGTGAGTTAACTCTTGCCTTCCTCTCTAGGTTTATTTTGTACCATTGTCTTTTATACACTGTACTGCAGCCATACCAAGCATGGAACTTGATGTTCCTTGTTCTGCTTCAGGGCATTCAGATTCCAGTTCACTCTGCCTAGATGCTTTTTAGTCTCCTAGCTGGTCATCAGGTACCATCTACTTGGATTCAAATGCTATTCAAACATCACTTCCTTTATCAAGTATATAAAAGTAGTGAGGCAGGTATATATGTAAGAGGAGGAGGGTTTGCATGTGCCATGGGTTCATTAATGAAGGTACAATAATTATAATTTTTCCAGTGATCATCTCTTTTAAGCCTTAGGAGATGACCTTCTTATTCCAGTATTAGGGGGTTTATTACTCCTTTAAAAATTTTCAAATTTTATAAAGGTCATTATTAATACTCTTAAGTTCTCTTCTTTTTAGTTAGAAGTCAAACAGCAGTGTATTATTCTAAACAAGGTGCTATGAAGCATACCAGATAAATATACAGATTACTTTGAGTTTTGTGTTTTTAATTATATCTCATAAAATTAGTTGCGTACTTTCAGTGAATATTATTGCCCTGCATAGATTTTCTCCAGCTTTGATTATGTCTTTCTTGAAGTGTAGTAGTAAAAGTATTAATGTGGTAGTCCAGCTGAAGTCAATTAAGCCTTCGGTATAACTATTCTTAGTTACTGAAGTAATACTGAATCCCATAGGTAATTTTCAAACCTGAATTTTAGCCTTCACTTTGGTTTATATTTAAATGATAGTATTAAGTTATCAATTATATAATGATGTTAGGGATTTCATGTCTTCTTGTTTGTACAGAATCGGATGGATGGTTTAGTAAATAGCCTAATGACAAGAAAGACCAGGGGCTTGTCATTTCCAGAAGAGTACGTCCAGAAATATTGAGCAGTTGGAGTTGATTATATTTGTATTTTGAACAAAGGTGATTCTAAAAATACACAGTAATCCCGCTTTATCCAGAGGTGACACAATCCAAGACCCCCCAGAGGGTGCATGAAACCATGGATAGTATCAAACCCTACATATAGTATGTTTTTTCTTATATATACCTACTACCTATGACATACAGTAAGAGATTTAACAATAACTAATGATAAAATAGAACTATACTGTAATAAAATGTATATGAATGTGGTCTGTCAAAATATCTTACTGTACTGTACTCACTCTTAGGACTGATGATGATGATGTGAGACAATAAAATGCCTACATGATGAGGTGAAATGAGGTAAATGATGTAGGTGTTGTGATGTAGTATTAGGCTGCTATTGACCTTCTGATGTTACATGAGGAAGATCATCTACTTCTGGACTGCAGTTGAGCATGGGTAACTGAAGCCATAGAAAGCAAAACTGGATAAAGGGGGGCTACTGAATATCAACATTAATGATAAAGTATTCCAAAATGTGAAATAAGTCTTTAGGAGTATTTTAAAAGGAGTTGTGGAAACAGCATTTTAATGTCACTATTAATGTAAGCCAATTTATTAACTTAGTATACCATTTTTATTAAGTACTCAATACTATCTTACTGTTACATCTGTGCCTGAAATTGGATAGAAGCTGGAATCTTAATTGTAAGGTAACAGTTAATTATTATCATGATTTATATTGGATCTTCTTAAATAACATATTTTTAAATTAATATAGATGATGCCTATTAAAGCCAAGGGCTTAAGTACATGGACTAAACTTAGTTGGGGATCAATTTTAGTGGTTATTTCTAGTTTCAGAAAATATATCCTAGAAATTTAAAACCAGAAGATTACTTTAGATGTTATCTATTTATATTAATGAATCCAGTTATTTTTCATTAAAAAATAGTTTAATATTTTATTCAAGAGAACTCTTATGTGGGAATCTAATAGTTAATAAACTAGATATAAGCAGAACTGCTGGAGGGTAAAGTGAGTGCATGAGGGAAGACTTGTACACCTTCCCCAAGATTACTTTCTCAGGGGACTACATAGAGTAAGATTTGGAAAGATAATTTAATCTGTCCCTTTTTATTAGACTAAACAACTGGTTCTCAAACTTCTGTTTAAAAAGTTTCCAGTTAACTGGTTCTCAGTTCTTTTGAGGCTGCTTTTTTTACTGATCAACCATAATTAGTAGAAAGCTGTTTTTTATGGAGAAAAAAGTATTTCAACAAATGAGGTGGAGCAGTTATATATCCAAATGCAAAAAACTAACGAACCAAAAAATTGTATCCATACTTTGCACCATATTCAAAGATTAACTAGAAGTCCTAATGGTAAATTTATAGTCCTAATTATAAAACTAAAAGTTATAAAACTTCTAGAAGAAAATATGGGAGAAAATCTTTCTAACTTTAGGTTAGATGAATATTTTTTAGATACAAAACCAAAGCATGATCCATTTTTAAAAATTTTATAACGTTGTACTTCCTCACAATTAAAAATTTCTACTCCTTGAAAGACATTGCTAAGAGAATTAAAAGGCAAGCCACAAATTGGGAGGTAATATCTATAAAACATGTATCTGATAAAGGACTTATATCCAGAAAATAGACATTTATAACTAAGTAATTTGATATTAACTCAAATAAAAATAAGCAAACACTTTACCCAGAAGATAGTCACACACTGAAACTACAGTGAGATGCTACTACCCATTTACTTGAACGGCTTAAAAAAATTGACATCCAAGTGCTAGCAAGGATCGAGAGCCAGTAGATGTCTCATATAGTGCTGGTGAGAGTACAAAATGATATGGCCATTTTGGAAAACAGTGTGGCAGTTTCTTTTAAAGTTAAGCATATGTTTACCATATAGTCTAGCAATCCCACTTCTAAATATTTACCCAAGTGAAATGAAATTTTATGTTCATGCAGAATCCTGCATACAAATATTTGTAATCTTGTTATTCATAATTTCAGTAACCAGAAACAACCCAGCTGTCCTCCAGTACATCTTTATAATAGATTTCTACTCACCAAATTGGAATGAACATGAGTGAATCTCACAGGGATTATGCTAAGTAAAAAATGCCCGACTCAAAGATATACTCTGTGATCCCATTTTTTAGATATTCTAGAAAACTGTAGGGACAGAAAATTGATCATCAGTTATCAGGGTTGGATGTGGGAGGAAGAATTAGCTATAAAAACATTAGTAACTTTTGGGGGTTGATATAACTTGCATATCTCGATTGAGGTATTGATTCTTTTGTCAAAACCCATATTTGTTTGTATTCATTTGTGGAAAAAAATACCCATTGAACTATACACTTAAAGGATGAATTTTACTGTTCATAAATTATATCTCAGTTTTTTTGAAAGGGGAAAGGTTATTTATTAATTTAATGCTAATCTACTTTATAACTAATATCCATTGGTTCAAGTTCTATCCTAGTAATACACAGGGCATGCCATTTTCTACATGACAGCCTTCTGTATATTTGAAAACAGCTCTTTGGTCCTAACTCAGTGGCTCTCAAAAGAGTGATGTGGGTGAGCAGGTATGGAACAAAATCCTTGTAGGAGTCCACAAAGTCAAACTATTTTCATAATATTCAAAGACTTTATTTGTTCTTCTCACTGTGTTGAGATTGACATTGATGGTACAAAAGTAGTCATGGGAAAACGTTTAGCACCTTGGCACAAATCAAGGCAGTGGGCCTAAACTGTACTACTAGTCGTTGTATCCTTCACTTCCTTGTATTCAGGTTTTGTTTTTTTTTTAAAGCCATTTTCACATAACATCCTTGATGAAGTAGCAAGAATTGTTAATTTTTAGAAATCTCAATCCTTCATACATATCTTTATGTTCCAAGCAGTGAAACAGAAGTATGCATAAAACACTTCTGCTGCATACCAAAGTACCACAGTTTTCTCAAGGAAAAGCACTTGACTGGTAGAATTGCTGTTGCAAACTGAACCTAGTCCCATTTTCATGGAGCTCTTTTTAATGGGGAAAACGATTAACAGATGACAAACAATAGTTATTCAAACTTTGGTACATGGCAGATATCTTCTCAAAAACAAACCTGTAACTTCAAGGAAGTGTTGACCAGGATAAACACTTGTAGCTCTCAAGTCAGTTAGAATTTTTGTAAAACTTATTCTGTTACCCATCTGATTGAGTTTGACATATTCCCAGTACTTGAAGATTATTCAAATGATTGATGTTGATGTTCATGAATATCATTATTTAAATACTGTGTAATGAAATATGTTAACATTTGGAAGATCTGCATACTTCTGTGAACCAGTATTTTCCATGCAACCAGTGTATGATTTTATAATATCATACACTGGTTGCATGGGTAAAAGTTTCAAAGTGCAAGAGAGAACAATGGATTTAATGTAATCGAGAATGAAAATATTGATGCTGGTAGTATTGATCCCTTTTCTAATTACAGTCTTTGTGAGGATGAATATTCATATATTGCAACCAGGACAGCTTAGCACAGCAGTTCAAATGCAAGAACAGCTATTAAAATTTATCTGTCTTCTATTAAGCTAGACATTAAGAGATTTTGAAAAGTGCAGATCAGTGCCACTCCTCTCACTTAATTTTTTAGTTTTTGAAAATACAATTATTTTTTATTATTTATGTCAATATATGATCAGTTTATTATTTTAAAATAGAGTGTGGATTAAAATTTTCTCTTATTTTAATTTCTTATAAGGTAAATATAGATACATCTCATATAAACAAAATCATATGATCCCAGTAATTTTTAAGAGTGTAAAGGAGTGAGGTCAAAACGTTTGATAATCATTCTCCCAACTCTTTTTTTTTTCTTTTCTGGGTTAAACATCCCTAGGGCTTTTGATCAACATGAGTTCCAGTTAATTCATCTTCACTACTTTCCAGTTTGATTAAATCGCCTTTAAAATGTTGCCAAGATTTTTCATGATACTCCAGATGTATGGTGCAGGGTATGGTAGGGTTTACTACTCTCTGCCTTTTAATCTCAGCAGTTGTAGTAAGGCAATTTAAAATGTAGGTTCTCATACTTCCACAGAGAGCTAAAACCTCAGATCCTTTTTTATTTGTACTCTTAGCAAGTCATGTTTCATTTCTTCATCTAAAGTATATGCTTTTATTATTTTTAACTGTTATTCTCAGATTACTTCAAATGACATGTTACCATGTGAAGTGAAGCTTTTTTTTCCTGTTTCTTTCTTTTTTTTTTTTTCTTTCCTCTTCTCCTGCCTCCCCTCTCCTCTCCTCTCTCTTTACTGTTATATCTGACAGGCAGAATTTAATACCTAGAACATAAAAAATGAATAGAATTTTTATAGTGTTTCATGGATGTCAGTACCATATATGGAAAGGAAAAAGTGTTTTTTTTCTGGGCAGCAACTGTATATTGACAACATACATCTTTATCCTTTTTTTTAGGTGTAGAATATAGAAGGGAAGAGTCTGCTTAGCATTTTCTATTGTAAAGAATCTATTCTCTCATTTTAGAACTATATACAATTTGACATTTTAGGGAACAAATCTTCAGAGAATAAAATTGTAGTAATACCTGGATTTCTGTTAATAATGAATTTTATAGCAGAGCATATGGTAAATTTCTAATCAGTCAAATTTAAGAATGTCTTCCAGTTAAAAAAATTCAGGCTTTCAATAAAAAAAAGAATGTCATCTGGCTTGTGTATAAACTATCCTTTATGTTTATTCTTGGAACTAATAAAATTTTTAGTATGGAAGTTATAGATTACAGTATTTTTAAGTCTTGTCAATTTAAAAAACTTCCATGGGTTGCACCATTATTACTTCCAATATGTGATACTTCTGCATAATAAGAAAGCTTACAAATGCTTATTTGGCCCTTGGTTTTTGTTGCAGAGTTGTTATGCTGTGGAGGTTGTATAAATGTCTTTGCCTTTGTGCTTTATTAAGAGATTAAATTTTTTTCCTTTATGCCAACCCACCCCAATCTCCTTTCAGGATGTTTGATGAATACTGAAGTCCAGTGGACATGTTACCTTTTTATGATCACTTGGACTATATATAAATACTCTTAAAAGATTTTAAGTAGACACTCCTGCACAAGACAATAAAGCATGAATTAGACCTACTTAGGTTTATTTTTATTTGCTTTTTAATCATTTTTATTACCTATTTTTAAAATACTAATTCCTGTTGTCACAATTACCTTATATTAACAATCTACTGCTATAGTTAAAATTTTAATACCAAAAATTGAAAAATGCCGTCATAAAATGTCAATGTTTTAATTTATTAATAAAAATACGTGAAATAAGCCTTAATAGTTTGGGTATTAGTATATTACTTCTGTAAAATTTTGGCTGCCATCTTTCCTTCATTCTTATTTATTCAATGAATACTTATTGAGCCTTTCTGTGTATGAGGGACTATACTTCAGTGTTTATATTGACAGTTTGAATGGTTTGTTTTCATTTTAGGTGCTTATTTTGTTTAAAAACTATTAAGCACCACCTGTTTTAAATCTTACAAAGATAATATTGTTAGTTTATAATGCAGCCTCAACATAAATGCATATGAAAAAGGAAACTTTTTATTTAGCAATCTGTAATACAATCTCAAATCTGTTGAAGGGAGTGGGGGAAAGAATGGCTGTCATTTATAAGCTGTTTTTGAGAAGTTATACACTATTAATATAAAATTCTAATATTTTTGAACATTTTAAATGGTATGTTATTAATATCTATTTCAAAATGAGGTGTATATCTAATATTAGTAGTCAGTTTTTTGAATATTGCCAATTTGCTGTATTTTACTGCTTGGCAGTTTCTTCCAAATAGCATAACAGCAGTCAAGCTGTTAGTTGCTTATGTTTGCAATAAGTAATTGCTGTTTGATTTAGGACATGGTATTAGTAGCACACTCAGCCAAATGGATGATAATATTGCTGTTTTAGAATGTACAGAAGCAATAAGTAACAAGTCATTTGATAGAAATTTTGTGACACTTTAGTAGATTTAAAATTTTTACATTGCATGAACTTGCTCTAAAAAGTTTATAAAATGAATGTTTTTTGCAAGACTTCCAAAATAAAAGTTAACATTTGCTGTACAAGTATTTATCTTGTTTTTGCCACCTAATGTACTAAAGTTTATAGATGAAAACTTTTCATAAGTCTGCAAGCTTGAATTAAAAATCGGTCTTTAAGAAGTGACCTGCACCAAAAGATAAACCTAGTTGGTGGCTTACATTTGCTTTGACTGCTTACTTTTTTCAGCAGGGGGAGGGTGGGTGTCAGTTTTCACTGGGTGAGATTACTTTCTTTTGGTGTATGGCAGTGCTATCTCTGCTAGATTATTGGAAAGAGTAGTGTCTGCGATTGGGGTTGTACAGCCTTCTACCATCTCAAGTGTCTGTTTTGTCTGGACTTTCCTCATGCAGCATTCTTGTGCAAAAATTTCAAGGCTTTAGTCTGGAGCACTGGGTCAAAGGATATGTCTCTTTGAAGGATAGACAGGGTTTTTTTATGTTTTATTCACTAAGTAGTATTTCATTTTACATCAAAGAATAGCAGCCTTTGAGAACCTTCCATGGTGGCAATTCAGCATGTGGGTTTCTTCCTTAAGACTTTTGCTAAGTATGGAATGTTTTTCAGTCTAACGGTTGCTTATTTGTATTCTTGTATTTAGATGACACTGTTAGAAGAAAAAGCATTGACTAAATATGTTAGTTTGCAATATAGTTTCATGTTTTAAAAACAACTATAGTTTTTCAGTGTACTTTTCTCTGTTGATTTTACACTACTCACAGCTACTGAAAAAAAAATTGGTGAATAGCATATAAGATTGTAACAATACTATTGCTTAAAATTCTAAAGAAGTAACGATTAAATGATTTTGGAAGTGTAAATTTTATAGTGAAATAGCCATTCGTTAATTGCTCTTTTTTCAAGTACTATTGTGTGTGTGTGTGTGTGTGTGTGTGTGTGTGTGTGTGTGTGTGTGTGTGTGCGCGTGCCTGAGACAGACAGACAGGGAGGAGGAGGGAGAAACTGATTCTGAAAAATATCAAACACTAAAGTAATAAAAATGTGGAGACGGTATAGCTTGAAGTAAATGTTCTTCCTGCATTTTTGGGATAGGTTAATCAGTAAATATATTATGTACCAATAACATTAACCACATAAATAAGTGATTATTATATGTTTAGACGATTATTAAATTGCATGTAATATTCCTGTCACATAACAGGTATGCCTAAGTATATAAACTAATACTAAAATAGCTTGTTTTTATGTTTTTGGGTGAAACATGCTCTTGTTACTGAAAATTAAATAGCATTAATTGATTGTTTAAAATAGAAATACTTCTCATTAAAGACATATCATTAGTCTTAAAACAACTTCAGTTAACTCATATTTAGTGTTGATTAAACAAGTCAAATAATTTATAATGTATAATTATTTCAAATAAAATCACATTGATAAGTACAGAACTTAGTTTTCTTAAGTGTACTTACAATTAAAATGTTATTTCCACATATTATCAAGCTACATAAAAATGTGTACTTACTACATACTTATAGAGGAAAGTAATGACAATTTATATGTAGACAGGAACTATTTAAAAATAGAGAATGATCTTTCTATATTAAAATTGTTTAGGGAACAAAAGATCTTTCCTCTGCAGTATTCAGCCATCTCTATTATCTGTGGTTCTTCAGCAATTAAAGCAGATTTATTTTCCTCTTTGTTCCTACTTCAAATACTTTAACAATGCTGGAGAATTGAACTGACTGGAATGTTTTATCTTTCAAAAGCCTTAAAATTCTATGTACCAATTAGCAAAATACAGTAAAGTTTTAAACTGGTAATAGCCACAACATCTTTAATGCATAGATCTGTAGTATGCTAGCGCTGTCTTAACAGTTCTCCATTGTATGTCTCTTTTAAGGAGAGTAACTGTGTCAGTTCTTTTCTTGCTTTACTACCTGCTGTGTATGGAAATTGTGTATAGTACTTGACACTTGCTTTCAAGAATTTAAAATTCTTGCATGTTATTATGTAGGAGCTTTGGGTCTTAAAAAGTAGAATTGATAATATGTGTTTGGATTTTGTATTGAGATTCTTAGGGGTCATATTTTAGAGATCATACAATTTATATGTAAAGTACATTATCTCTTTTTCTTTAATTAGTTCAAAGTACGTAAGTTGTACATAAATTATTTCTTTGGAAATTGCTTGTCTTATTTCACTCATATAACTCATTTATAATTATAAACTAATTATCAAGATTTATATCAGAGTATGTAAATACATGATGTTTTTTGTTTTATACTGTTATTTCAATGTGGGTGGGTTTTTGTTACTGTTATTTCTTTGGTAGTAGGAAGAGAGTATTTTGTTTTTAGAGTTACAGACTTTTTAATTGGCTAGTTTACTAGATAATTTCAAAACTCAAGAATTCATCCAAATACCCACCTTAAACTTGTTAAAGCCTCATGTCCATCTATACTAAATTCTAAATGAAGGCAGGGATGAGAAGTGAAGAAAAGAGGAGTAACATCTTATGGTGACAATCATTTTTCTTTTTATAGCATATCTCCTGGAAGAGAATCAGAGCAAAGGAAAGAGAATGCAGACTTTGGAATTTGAGACTAGCAAACTTTGATTGTTTCTGTGTTCAGCCTTTCTAATCTATATTACTTAGTCTGTGCTCAGATTCTACTCTTCAAAGTATCACTTGCAAGCTTGCAAATATCTTTCATGTTTTACAAGATCAGGAAGTTAAAAAAAATAGGGTAGTGATATGTAAGCTTTACTGTATGCAATGTACTGTATGCGAAATACCTCCACAAAACTCGACCTCTTTGTAAGGCATACTTTTCAAGAAATGTGTGAATAGGCTTTTTTTCAGTTCTGTTTCATGTTTGATACTTTTTTCAGCTTGCAGTATATTGCATATTAATGAGAGTTTTATTTTGAATGTTTCCAATAAAATAGGCAAAAAAAAATGATCTTAGCTTTCTGTGAAGAACAAATAGGACAGATATATACCAAAATATTGGGCTGAGAATGCTAATTTAAATTCAGGAACTGAGGACCTGATTAGTGTACTGAATAGCATCTACTACAATGATTACTGTGTATGTATTGCTGTAAAATCTATTGGTTAAGAAGATTTTTAAACCTAATTGAATAGTTTAAGATTTGGCATACAAAAAATTAAAATATGATTTCTGCTTTAGTAAGCATTGTGATGTATTAAACATTCAAATATGGCAGGGTGGCCTGTACGTAGACTGTTTAGAGATTAAAACTCCTTGAGGACTAGGAGTTTTCAACTACAACAATCCATAGTGTTTATGAAGATCCTGCAAAGGTATTTTTTTACTCATCTCTTACTTATAAATTATTACTATACTTTTTTGTTTGTTCATTCAATTGTTTGAACACCTGTTATATACCATATTATAGGCCCTGGGGATATAGCAGTAAACAGAGAACAGCATCATTGCCCTTAGAGTTATATTCTTATGTGTAAGCCTATGCCATCTTTTACAAATAATCGAGATATTTTCATAGATTAATGAATGTTCTAGATGAAAATCAAGAAAGGTGATGGGATAGAACATAGCTAGGGATGAGGGGGTTAGGAGTAGGGATTGACTATAGGGCAATCAAGGAAAACTACTTTGAGAATGTATGATATGAACTAAGATCTGAATGATGAGAACGGGAATACAAGGCAAGAGCAAAAAAGGTAAAGGAAAAAGCTAATGCTCAAAGGCGTAAACAACTGGTAGTAGTCAAAGAAGAAGGAAAGCTGACATAACGAGAAAGGGAAAGAATTATATAAAATGAGGTAAGAGGGGTAGGCAGGATCAAGTACTATTTTAGGTACATGGTATGAAGTTCGAATTTTATCTTTATTGTAAGATAGGAAAGTGATTTGACCTAACTTACTGATCACAACGCTTGATAATTGCTTAGCTGTTATGATTAAAGATCACTTCAAAGAAGCTCAAAGGAACTGGTTAGTTTGTTGCCATTTTTATTTACTCATATGCCTTTTTTTTTGATGTTGAAGAAATAATTTTTAGCTTTCTTACATAAAGTTTTCTACTTCAAGTGATCAAATTTTTAAGAACTTTTAAAAAAGTATTCCAGTTTTTGTCTTTGCATTTTACATTTCACATATGACATAACAATTCAATGATTCTTCTATTAAGGAATCTTCTGAATTTGGAATTGCTTTTGATAAAGGTCATATTGGGATCTGTAATATAAATTTTTCTCCTTCCTCTAATTCCCCATTCCCCATGGCCCTCCTGCACCACTCTCACCTCCACCCTCAGTTCCCCCAAAAGGGAAAAAAGTTAGTGGAGATTTATCATCATGGTAAAAGAAGATAAGGAATTGACTGAGCTGCTGTCCACCAGGTTGCTGACAAGGCCCCACATACATTTAAGCTCCTGCACCTTGCTTCATTCAGCTAGTGGCAGCATGGGCTGGTGGTGATGTTTGTCTTCATCTTAGCTTTGACCCTACCTCTCCTTTCTCTCTCCTTTTCTCTGATGCTTGGAATTTCTCTCCCCACTGTTTGTATGGCTTTTCCCTCTGTCTTTTTTAGTCTCTGTTCCTCTTTTGCTGATTATGTAGCAGATAGTTATCTCTCTCTCCCTTTCTAGCTTCACCCCACCCACTTTAAGCACCCCTTCCACCAGCTAGCTATTTCTTTCTCTTTCTCTGCGGCTTCCACTTCTTTCTTTCTGGTTTTGGCACTCTGGTGAACTCTCTGGCTATCTTCATTCTTTTTTCTACTCCTCTCTATCGTGTCTTCTCCCTTTCTCTCCTTTCTTCCACACTTCTGTTCCTTTTGTCCTTTTTCTTTTTTCTTTACTTCTTTCTTCCTCCTTCTCCTCAAATGATGGAAGAGCTACATCAGATTTAGAGAGGAGAGACAGAAATGGCCTAAGTCACATTTACTATTTTGATACTGAATTCTAGGGGATCTTGAAGCAAAATATTGTCCTCAGTTACAATGGTCTTTTATTAGGTATATTCATTTGGGTGTATGTATAGTTGGTATTGAGCATTTTTGCTATGTAACTTTTCT
Organism: Manis javanica; assembly: GCF_040802235.1. Taxonomy (NCBI): domain Eukaryota; kingdom Metazoa; phylum Chordata; class Mammalia; order Pholidota; family Manidae; genus Manis; species Manis javanica. The sequence continues at coordinate 111,172,786 of NC_133156.1, read as the reverse complement.
AAAAGTCTGTGGTATTTTACTAAATTATCTATGATATTATTACACTCATTAGTTTCTGACATCATGTAGATGTATTGCTATATAATTATTATTCTGGTGAGAATGCTTTAGTCATTTATAACCTATTTTTAATGGTGGAAATTTTAAACTGTATTACTGCAAAGAAGTTTCTGATTTGGTTGTTAAACTAGATGTGATTTAAAAAAATTTTTTTTATTGATTTTAATAGTAAAACATGCACATTGTAGAAACACTAGTTTGGAATTGTTAAAGTATAAAGAAATTAAAATCACCTTTACTTTTATAGTCTTGGTGAATTTCTTTTATAAACAAATATTTAAACACACCAACATCAACATATGTATATATATATATATATACACACACACACAATACAAATCATGCTTTGTAGTTTGATGTCCTGTTTTTTTCACTTTATTGCATTATATTGTAAATATCTTTGTTTTTAAAATTATTCAAAAGCATAATTGTATATGGATATATAATCTTCCATTGTATGGCTGTACCATAATAGACCATATTATACTGTGGATTATTTATAATTTTTCACAATTATGTGCAATACTAGAATGAACATCTTTATATCTAAGTCAAATCTTTTATAACATCTTTGTTTTAAGATTGATTCTTTGAAGTAGGATTACTAAATCAAAGGGCTTAGTTTAATATTTTAAATAATTTTTTGATACTCAGAGATAACTGATACAGAATACCTCTAGAGAGATTTTTTACTAACTAACATTATATAATTTTAGAGCTATGTCTGTTCATAGTCTGTGTTTTTTTCTACTCTACGTGATTTGGTTTGGCAGATACCTTTCAGACTCTGACATATGGGGTATAGCAAATTCTGCCTGATATATAAATACTGTATATCTAAGAATTAGAAAACAGTGAAAACACATAATATTTAAATGATACAGCAATGAATTAGAATACTTCAAGGCTTAGTGCATACTGAGGATCAACATGAACTTAGCTATTATTGTATTATCAATTTGTGGATATGCAGGTCAGTGAGATTTGTAATATAAATATATGTGAAATATTAGGCCAGTGCCTAGCAATTAGTATCACTACTGCTATTACTGTTATTTTATAATGCATTGTAACAGTCTGTTATTTAAATAATATATCTGAGCAAAATACAAACTTTCTCCCTATCTTACCTATCAGTCGGTATTCTTTTTTCTTCTTGTTACAAAGCCTTTCTAGAACAATGCAAGGTGATCACCATCTAAAATGCCTACAATACTTAAGCATCATTTATTTGGTGAACAACATTGTTGCTGATTTTTTAATTTAATTTCCCAGCAACTCTTTATGACTTAATTTTGAAATTTCTTGAAATTTCTTTTTATGTCCCAGAATATGGTCTGTCTTGATTAATGTTGTATGTGCTTTTGGTAAGAGTGTGTGTTTTCTAGTTTTTGGGTTCGGTGTTCTATAAATTTCAATTAATTTTTTAGTTGATTAATACTATTCAAATTTTCCTTATATTTTTTTGTCTACAACTGCTGTCGGTTGAGAGATAAGTGTTACTATCTCAAACTATAATTTATCTGTTCTTTTCTGTTAGTTGGATCACTTTTTGCTTCACTTACTTTGAAGACCTATTATGTGCTTAAATATTGAAGGTTGTTACATGTTCTTGATGAATTAATGTTTTTATCCTTATGTAGCATCCCTTTTTATCCTGGTGCTAATCCTTGTTCTGAGTTCTACTTTGATGACATTAATATAGCTGCTCCTGTTTTCTTATTCTTAGTTTTGCATGGTGCATCTGATTCCACATTTTACTTTTAACCTATTTGTGAGCTTGTATTTGTTTCCTTTATTTTATGTAGTTTGACAGTCTCTACCTTTTTCTCATCTGATTTCATTTCTCCTTTTTTTCTCTTTTTGACTCTACTCATTTCTCTCACCCTCCCAGCCCCTGTCTTGTGCAACCAGCCACCAGTCTGTTCTCTATATGTATGAGCCTGATGGGATTTTGGTTGTTTTTCTTTCTTTTCCTTTTCCTTTTCCTTTTCCCTTTTCCCTTTTCCCTTTCTTTTTCTTTTTCTTTTTCTTTTCCTTTTCCTCCCCCTCCCCTCCCCTCCCTCCATCCCCTTCCCCTTCTCTTTCCTTCTTTCCTTCTTTCCTTCCTTCCTTCCTTCCTTCCTTCCTTCCTCCCTCCCTCCCTCCTTCCCTCCCCCCCCTTTCCTCTTTCCCTCATATAAGAGAGTTCATACAGTATTTTGTCTTTCTGACTTATTTCACTTATGATAATGTTCTCAAGATCCATCCATGTTGTCACAAATGATAAGATTTCCTTCTTTTTTATGTCTCAATGTTATTCCATTATGTATATAAATACCACAATTTCTTTATTCATCTCTTGATGAACACTTAGGTTGTTTCCATATCTTGTCTATTAAGTAATGTTGTAGTGAATATGGGAGGGGCTATGTCTTTTCAAGTTAGTGTTTTGGTTTTCTTCAAGTAAATGCCTGGAAATGGAATTGCTGAATTGTATGGTGTTTCTATTTTTAGTTTTTTGAGGAACCTCCGTAGTGTTTTCCATAGTGGCTGAACCAGTTTTCATTCCCACCAACACTGCATCAGGATTCCCTTTTCTCCACATCCTTAGCCAACGCTTGTTATTTCTTGTCTTGTTGCTAGTAGCTATTCTGACTAGTGTAAGGTGGTATAAACTCATTGTGGTTTTGATATGCATTTCCCTGATGATTAGTGATGTTGAATATCTTTTCATTTGTTGGCCATTTGTATGTCCTCTTTGGAAAAAGGTCTATTCAGGTCCTCTGCCCATTTTATAATCATAGTATTTGATTTTTTGGTGTTGAGTTGCATAAGTTCTTTTTATACTTTGGCTATTTACCCCTTATTAGATTTATTATTTGCAAATATATTCTCCCACTTAGTAGGTGTGTTTGATTTTTTTTGAGAAGCTTTTTAATTTGATAAAGTCCCACTTGCTTATTTTTGCTTTTCTTGTTTTTGCTTTTGATCTCATTTATAGAATCATCACTAAAACCTATGGTTTTAGGTCTTATGTTTGAAGTCTTTTATCCATTTTGAGTTAATTTTTGCGTGTGGTATAAGATAGTGTTTGAGTTTCATTCTTGTGCATGTGGCTGTACAGTTTTCCCAACACCATTTATTGAGGAGATTATCCTATCTTTGTTGTATGTTCTTGGTTTAATTATCTCATACATGTGGGCTTATTTCTGGATTCTCTCTTCTGTTCTACTGATCTACTGATCTCTGTGTGTTTTTTTTTTACTGGTGCCATACTGATTTAATTAATATAACTTTGTAATTTAGTTTTAAACCATTGGGCATGATGCCTCCAGCTTTGTTCTTCTTTCTCAAGATTGCTTTGGCTACTCAGGTTCTCTTCTGGTTCCATACAAATTTAGATTTATTTGTTCTATTTCTATGAAATAATGCCATTGCAGTGTTGATAAGGCATCTCTAGGGTTTTCTATATAATATCATGTCTGTTGCAGAGTTGTAGTGACAGTTTTACTTCTTCCATTCCAATTTGGATGCTTTTAAAGTTTCTTTTTCTTAGTTGCTCTAATTGAAAGTTAGGACTTTGAACACTTACGTTGAATAAAAGTAGTGAGAGTTGGCATGCTTGTCTTGTTTTCTATCTTAGAGGAAAAGCTTTGAGCCTTTCACCACTGAATATGGTGTTAGCTGGGTACTTGTTGTATGCAGCCTTTATTGTGTTGAGGTATGTTCACCCTATACCCACTTTCTGAGAGTTTTCATCATAAATGGATATTGAATTTTTTCAAATGCTTTTTCTGCATCTACTGAGATCATATAATTTTTTAAAAATATTTTTATTGCTTGCTATAATAGTTATAATAGAATAAACAGTTGACTGAAAACATTTGTAGAGAGCTAATGATTGATACAGATTAATGGCCAAACTACCTAAGCAGACCAATTCATTTGAAGGAAGAATATCATAGTTTGATTATGATCAAGCAAATTTTTATCTGTTTCTTAATGTGTCTAGAAAAAAATAATCTACCAGTGTGACCATATCTTGGCTATTTCCAGACTGGTATCCTAGGCTCTAGATCATCCCAGCTCCAATTTTTTTCACCTGCTATACCTATCTCTTTTTTTTTATTTTTTTTTTAATTGAAGAGTAGTTGACACAGTATTACATTAGTTTCAGGTGTACAACACAGTGATTTAACATTTATATACATGAGATCATATAATTTTTATCCTTTATTTTGTTAATGTGGTATATCTGCTAATGTGTAATCTCTGCCTTTTAATTCCTGTTTTCTATTTCTTTCCTTTTTCCGTTTCTCCTTTCCCCCATCTCCCCTCAGAACCTTTCTCTATACTTATTTTGGATTGAGTATATTTTTAGAAACCCATTTTATCTCCTCCATGGGTGTATTAGCTGTAGGTCTTTTTTTTAGGGTTGCTGTAGGGGTTACAATATGCATTCTTAACGTACAGTCTACCATGAACTAATAATATATCACTTTACGTGTAACATAATCTTAATACTTCCATCTGTTACTCTAGTCCTTTGTGTTAATGTTAACATACATTTTGCTTCCACATATGTTATAAACACCATAATAAGTTACTAATATTATTTAAACAATGAGTTATCTTTAAAGGAAAATAAATAGAAAAATCTTTTCTATTTACCCACAAATTTACCATTTCTGGTGCTCTTAATTCCTCCTTATAGATACAGATTTCCACCTGGTATCTCTTTCCTTTAGTCTAAGAACTTGACATTTTTTGTAGTGTGAGTCTATTGAGACAAAAATTTGTCAGCTTTTGTTTGTCCATAAATACCTTGATTTTGCCTCTGCTTTTGAAAGACCATGTCTTAGCTCAGGCTGTCATAATGAAATACTGTAGCGAATATGGGAGGGGCTTTTTCTGTACTTATATATATATATATGTATATATATATTTATTTATTTAAAATTATATGTAAGTGAAATTATATATAAATGAAATACTGTAGTGAATAAGGGACTGAGTGGCTTAAACAACAGAAATTTATTTTCTCATAGTTGTGGAGGCTTAGAAGTCCAAGAATCAGATGCCAGTATGGTTAGCCCTAACCAGAAACTATCTGCCTGGCTTATAGATGGCTACCTCTGACTTACCCTACATGGCAGGAAGAGAGAAAGTATGTGCATGAGCTAAAAGTGAGCTCAAGTGTCTCTTCATAGAAGGGCACTAATCCTCTCATAAGGATCCCATATCATGACTCATCTAACCCTCATTCTCAAAAGTTCTTTCATATTTGAGGTTAAGGCTTCATTATATGAATTTGTGGACAGAGGGATACTAAATGTTATTGATACTCAGTCTGTAGCAACCTTTTCATTAGGTATAGAATTCTAGGTTGAAGGTTTTCTTTTAGCACTTCAACAGTGTTATTCCATTTTCTTTTTTAAAATTATGGCAAATATGCATAACATAAAACTCAACATTGTAGCCATTTTTAACTATACAATTCAGTGACATTAAGCACATTCACAGTGTTGTGCAACCATCATCACTGTCTGTTTCCAGATCTTTTTCATGATCCCAAACAGAAGTTCTGAACCCATTAAATAATAACTCATTACCTACTTTCCTCAGTCCCTGGTAACCTTTATTATGCTCTCTGTCTCTATGAATTTACCTACTATAGGTACCTCATACAAGGAGAATCATACAATGTTTGTCTTTTTCTGAATGACTGAATTCATTTAGCATTGTGTTTTGAAGGTTTATCCACGTTGTAGTTGTATCAAAGTTTCATTTCTTTTTAAGGTCATATCCCATTATATGTATATGCTATGTTTTGTTAATCTATTCATCCACTGATGGACATTTGGGTTGTTTCCAGCTTTTGGCTGTTATGAATAATGCTGTTGTGAACACAGATGTACAAATGTCTGTTCCAGTTGCAACTTTCAATTCTGTTGGGTGTATACCCAGAAGTGGAATCACTGGATTATAGGGTAATCATGTTTAACTTTTTGAGGAACTACCACACTGTTTTCTGCAGTGTCTGTACCGTTTCATATTCCCACCAGGGACACATAAGGGTTCCAATTTTCCACCTCCTCACCAACACTTACTGTTTTACATACTAGCCATCCTAATGGAAGTGGTATCTCAGTGTGGTTCTTTTTTCTTTAAGTATCGTTGATATACAATCAAATATATAACATAGTGTTATAGTTATGCATGAGTCCTTCAATTTTGTTATTCTTTTTTAAGGTTGTTTTGAAGCAAAAATTATATATAAGTTTTATGATGAATTTTTCTGTTTCTGCAGGAAACATCATTGGGATTTTGGTAGGGATTGCTTTGAATCTGTAGATTGATTTGGGTAGTGTTCAGCAGTTACCCATATTATTAAATCCTCAATCCTTCTAGTGCAGTTACTGTCTATCAATGTACAGAATCATTAACTATATTTGCCATCGTATACCATGTGGTTTTGATTTTCTTAAATTACTACTGATACTATCTTTTCATGTGCTCATTGGCCATTTGTATATATTTTTTGGAGAAATGTCTATTCAGCTACTTCACAGATTTTTTATTTGGGTTGTTTGGTTCTTGTTGAGTTATAGGAATTCCTTATATAATTCTGGATATAAATCCTTTATCAAATAAATGTCTTTTGATGCACAAAGTTTTCATTTTGATGAAGTCCAATTTATTTTTTCTTTTGTTGCCATATCCAAGAAATTCCCACCAAAATCAGTATTAAGAAGATTTGCCATATGTTTTCTTCTAAGATTTATAGTTTTAGCTATTACATTTAGGTCTTTGGTTCATTTTGAGTTAACTTTTGTATATGATTTAAGTTAAGGATTCAGTTTCATTTTTTGGCATTTGGTTATGCAATTTTCCTAGCACCATTTGTTGGTTCTTTTCCCATTGTTATGGTCTTGGCTTGTTGAAAATCAGTTGACTATATATATGTGAGAGTTTATTTTTGGGCCATCTCTTTTATTTCAGTGGTCTATATATCTGTCCTTATGCCAGTACCACACTGTTTGAAATACTACTGTATCTTTGTAGTAAGTTTTGAAATCAAGATGCATGAGTCCTTCAATTTTGTTATTCTTTTTTAAGGTTGTTTTGAAGCAAAAATTATATATAAATTTTATGATGAATTTTTCTGTTTCTGCAGGAAACATCATTGGGATTTTGGTAGGGATTGCTTTGAATCTGTAGATTGATTTGGATAGTGTCATTTTAATATTAAGACTTCCAATCCATGAACATAGGATGTTTTTCCATTTATTTATGTCATCTTTAATTTTTTTAAGCAGCGTTTTATAGTTCTCAATGTTCAAGTCTTTCACCTTATTAAAGTGAAATCTTTTACCTTTAAATTTATTTCTGAGTATTTTATTTTTCATGCTATTGTAAATGGAATCATTTTCTTAAATTCCTTTTCATATTTTTCATTGTTAGCGTATAGAAACACAACTGTATATGTATTTTATCCTGACACTGCTGAACTTTTTCATTAGCTCTAACAAGTTTTGTAGTGTTTGTAGAATCTTACAAATCTGGGAACAGAGATAATTTTACTTCATTTCCAATTTGGATACCTTTTATTTCATTTTCTTGCATAATTGCTGCTTTTGGGAACTCTGCCTCACAAATGTTACTCAGCCCTGAGCTCTGAGCCCTACCTACTCTGCTCAGTGAGATTGTTGTGTTGTATGTAGGCTCCACCATGGTCTGGAATGTGTCTTCAGACATAAAGCTCAGACAAATATAGGACTGTAATTGAGTGTTTCTTCTTTTAGGAATTTAGGAGGATGTTGCCAGTTACCTAATTGTCCAATATCTGAAAATAGTTGCTTAAAATAACTTCCTCAGTTTTGTAGTTTTACATAACAAGAGTTGTAGTCTAGTATCTGTTACTCCATCATAGCTGGCAGTGACAGTGTGTATTACATTGTGATATTTTACAATAATGGTTTTGTTAACAAATCTTTACTGTTTTAAACCAACCTTTAACAATTTTCTCAGTTACTGATATTTTCAGTTCTTTACCTAAAACATCCTAATACTCTGAAGTGCTACAACTATGGTGTAATTTAAGTTTCATTTTAGTATACAACCAGACTTCAGCTCTTAGTATTTGAGTCATACATATGCTTACCAAGTTGTGCGTGTTGCCACATCTTCCTATGCCAGTTTTACTTGACATTGCAATTACATAATTTAATTGAATACTAGTCTGATTGCTGTATGGGAGACAAAGAGTTATTTCAATGATAGTTCTCTTGAATACTTTGAAAAAATAAAAGTGAATTTTTAACAATTTTTCTGTCAAATTGGGTGGAGGTAAAAACAATTATAAAAGTTGTGATATAAAAGATCATAAAACTAGATTTTGGACTCAGATTGTTTCACAAATGTCTTATCACTTCACATTTAAAAAACCAAATATATAAATTGTATGTGATGTATTTTCTTGGTAGCTTATAGAAGAAACAACACTTGGAATTCTAGTCATTGGACCTTTACTCAAAGCAAAAGTACAAGCTTATGTCAGCAGTTTATTAAAATAATGTACATGTATTTTTTAAAGTCTTAATACAATGTTTAAGGTGAGAGTTTATATGCATGCATTTACTTAATATCCTATTTTCACTAATATTTTCAGTCAACTAACCAACTATCAGTTGCTAAGTCAGAAAGGGGTCTTTCATTGAATAGTTTAACTTTTTTTTCTAAATATTCTAGCTATTGCTAACTTAACAAGCATTGTCTTACACTTCTCTGCTGTTCCGTGTAACCTAGTTTGACTTTCACACCTTTAATTGGTTCTTGGATATTGCTTCATTAAGCCAGAAATATTCAGGCTTTGGGTCCATTATTTTTTTTTATTTCCAGCTTCCTTTCCCAAATTAATTAATTTCATTTATTGCTTAAACCATCTCTTGGCTTTAAGAAGTTTATTTACCTCCTTTTCCTTTCCCTGATGTTTGTTCAGTTACTATTTTGGATTTATTGTGTCTCTGCTGCATGGCTTTTTTTCTCACAATTCTTAATGTATGCTGTGTAGATATCAGCCTTTTAATTTATTACCAGAATATGAGGAGGACTATTTGATTAAGAAATAACAGATTGAATCTTTTCAAAAATGTAATAAACTAGGTAAGTTCTAAGTACTTTGTGGCCCAGCTTTTTCCCTTTTATGTCATCTTTTGAAAAAGCTAATGTGTGACCTAATATAGAGCTACATGACATAGTGAGTAAAAGTTCAAAATACTATGAAGCATTGAATTAAAATGAAAAAAAAAAACAGTTTTATCTGTTAAAAAGTTGACCATTGTTAATATATTTGTTCTTGTAAGCTTAAAAATTTACAAGCTTAATAACTTTGAAGATGTTTCAGTAAAGCATACTGGTTTTCATTGAAGCAGTATTGATCATTCGTTAGGCATGATTTTTTTTTAATGTAAGTTTTCAGTTGTTTCAAAGTTAGAAAATAAAGATGGTTTCAAGTGTTTCCTTGAAGAGAAAGGAAGTCTTCCAATGGATTTTCCTGAATTTGGGAGAGATACTATTTTTATATCATTAAAAAAAGGTCTATCTCATAAAGTTACTTCTTATTAGACTTGATTTGGCTATACCTCTGTCAAATCATGTGTTACAAATATAACCTACCTACAGTAAAAATTGAAAACATTTGTCATCCCCATAGTATTGCAAAGATTGTATACCTATATGATGTTCCAGAGCTACATATTGAGCAGCTAATTAGATTTTAGATGAGTATTACCTCTTCATGCCTATTTCTTCTGGTGGCAGCTTTTATAAAGTATCATTACATCATTTGGGTCAATTTTGAGGAAATTTTGTTACTTTTTAAAATGTTTTTACAAGTTAAAAAGTGTATCTCTATGCCTTGAGAGGATAAAGGGAAATTGGCCTACCTTGTTGGTGGCAATATGAAATTTTATCACTTTTTTGGAAGAGCAACTTGATAGCTTGTCAGAGACTGGAAATTATAACCTTTGAGTCAGTTAATTCTACACTCAGTAACTAACCCTAAAGGATTTAGGTTACTGAGATTTTAACTGTACTGATTTATACTTAAAGAGCAATAATAACAAAGCAGTTGGATTTTTCAACAGTAAGGAATTGGCTAAGAAATTGTTGCATCTCAACTTAATAGATTATTAACACGGCTGTTAAAGCAATAAACATGAAGACTGGGTAACTACATGGAGATAAAGTTAGTAATGAGATACTTGAAAGTGATACAAAATAACTTATTATAACTATGTAAAGCATATATGGATATGTATAATTATTGGTACATTATACAGAATAGAAAACAGTTACTAGGCTGTTAGGCATATGATGTATTTTTAAAAGTTTTCTCCTTAATATTGTTATAATATTTTAACAATGTCTTTTTAAAATCTTAAGTATCCTGCAACAGTCATCTTTCTCCCTCTATTGTCAGGGATTTTCTAATACTTTTCACCTTTAAAATCAAACTCAGTCTCTCTTTTACTTGACCCCCCATGGCATTTTTCATATTTTACTTTATATCCTGATTTAATACTTCCAAACAATGCTAAGGAGGTAGGTTTCGTTCCACTTTTATAAAGGAGGAAGCTGACATACAGAGTGTAAGCAGCTTGTCAACACCACACAGGTAGCAAAATGGTGGCACTCGGGTTCTTCCAGATTGGTCTGAATCATACTTCCTTGCTCTTAACCATACTGTATTTCACATTATCATTATTTAGTTATCCTTCTCCCTCCTATGGGGACATAGATTATAGACTTACTAAATTAAGGAAAAAAGTCATATCTTTCAGTTTGAGTTGAAATGAACAAAGATAAATTATTCCTATTCCTTCAATTTCATGAATGGCAGGCTTTTCAATATACAGTTTCATAATTAATAAAAGAAATTTATTTAATATATATTGTACTCACTGTTTTGAATGTGTAAAAGAATTGGAACATTCAGCTCCTACTAAAAAAAAAAAGCTAGGTTTTTTCTTTCCCCCAGACTTGAAGCAACTTACTCTAATTACAAAACCCTTAGTTAGTTGTATTTTAATTACTAACTCATTTTTCAAGGAAGATGGGAGATTTTCTGTATCTTAACACCAATTCCCATTACTTCTTTCTTCTGTCCTTTTTTAAAAAGTTCAGTAGTAACTTTCAAGAGACTAGAAATCATGTCTATACTGTTGAGCATTGTGTCCAGTGTCTAAATACTAAAAAATATGTTAGATAAATGAGATACATTCCTTTCATTGCTCAAAGTGAACACTTTCCAGTATGTTTAGTCCTCATTTCACCTCATTATATTGATTTTATAGATGATGACTTAGGAGAAGTCTATTAGTTTGCCCAAATTTGTGAGTTGGGATTCTAACCCAATTTTCACTCAGCCCTTTGCTTTTTAGCCATTGCTCTAACCTGTCCTGCTCACAAGGACCTAGGAATAGTGAAAATAGTTTGAGATTGAAACCTGACTGTAATTGTTAATTTTTTACTTGTTGTATGATTAGCACCATAATGTTCATGATCTATTTCTATCTTAATTTGCATTTAACACTTAATCTTTGGTTTCTTCATAGCTTTGCCCAATATTCAAAACCTAATGGGTGTCATATTCCAACACTTGTTTCATTACCTAGTTAGACTCCTGCTAGGTGTCTTGCTTTAACAAAAAATTTTTGGTTTTTTTTGTAGAAACAACAAAAATTGTTTCTACTGGCACACCTCTAATTTATTTTTAGTTTTGTCTGTATCTGACTATGACCACTAACTTTCTAGAATTGTTTAAAGTTCTTTCTTGGTTAAGTAAATACATATGGTTATACTTATCTGTCAACTCTTTATATTTTTCAAACTATAAAATTTATTCTGTAAAATGTCCATTATTTATGAGCCCATTTAGTGAGTTTTTTTGTGTTATCTGTAGAGTACTTAAGAGGAAGTTTTTATTACAGATTTAAGACTTTTATCATCTTTCATAGTTGAATATATAAACACAGTCTTCAAAGTTAGACCAGTTTTAGACCTAATATAAATTTAAACACTTAATTGGTAACTAATAGTCTGCAATAGACCAAGTTTCTGTAAGCGATGTTTGTACTTATCCAATATGTGCTCTATTAAAACTTTTCAACATTTATCCAAAATAACAGGCATTTTAGTGAACGTATTACCAAAAACCTGGTAAAATTTTGTTTCTCCTTGGTGTGCTAAGAGATCTACCAAAAATTCGCCCAAAGTGGCAAAACCCTTTTTCATTTATTTCTCTTTATGGCAAGTGTAAACTATTAAGGTTAAGTGGGTGGGGCAACTGGAAGTAATTACTAAAGCCAGTGGCATTTTGTGGTTTAATAAAGGCAGAAACTAATTATTCAGTTTTTATTTAAGTGAAATGGTGCCAAAAAGGAGGTTCCTGCAGAGCAGCTGCACTCCTTCAGTGTTACCCTAATTTACCAAAGACACAACTGTCACAAACAGAACTTTTAAACTTGATATATAGCCACAAAAGTAAGGAGGCTTTTGTTTGGAGTGCTTGCAGAAGAACTCCTTTATACAAATCAACCGGCAGATGATGGACAATGATGAAAATTTGATTCTTTGAAGTCATAATAGTCATTGAAATGTGTGAAATTCTGGTATTGAAAAGAGAGCAGCCAGCAAGACTCTAAATCCTGGGTGGTTGCAAGAAGCTTGCTGGGAGGTTTTTCTGCATTTTGACACCAACTTCCCATTGCTTGTTCCCTGCTTCCTTTGTTAAAAAAAAAAAAAAAGTTGAATTCACACAAGATAAATGGGGACAGTTGATAACCGAATCAAGTTTTTATATGGAAAACTAATATTTTATAATGGAAATTTGAATTTGAAAGAATAAATTTCACTTATATATACAAGTATATACTTTCTTAATGATTTTTTAAATTGCTCTTCCATTTAATTAGACTTGTGAAGTAGAAGGTCAGCTGTCAACTCTTCCAGAATAGAATTGTGGAAGAGATGTGCTGAAAGAGTGGAACTTTGGAATTATGATATGTGTCTTTTCAGTAGCAAATATTTGATGCCCTTTATGGGCTGTGATTAACTCATCATTTCTTAAAATAACATTGTACATAAGATAGTGTTTCTGAAATTTTATTAAGTTAGTGACATTCTTTAATAGAAATATAAATTTCATACTTGACCCAACTATTTAAAAATTTAGTTTTAAAATTTAGAAATCTGTACATATGATCTGCTTTATTAAAATTTACAGATAACTAACTGGTGAGTCTTGAAGTTCTTTAGGTGCCAGCTTGAAGGCTTCCATAACTTATGTGATTAAATTTTTTATAACAAAATTTATGAATTATCTATAAATTATCTTAACAATAAAGTGAGAAATCTATAAAAGACTATTGACAGCTTCAAAGCATTTCTTTTATAAGTAGATTTATAAAAAAGATCTCTTGCAATACAGAAGTGGGAATCTAGAAAAAATATCATTTGTTCAGTATAGTTTAAAATGGTTTGCAGATATTTTATTTATTTATTTATTGGAAAAGTGTCACAGGTATGTCTCTGAGAACTTTGAGGGAAAGCAAAGCATTGAAGACCCAAGAGTTCAATATAGTGCTTCATAGTTCTTTTCAAGTACTACATTGTTTTAATGGAATCTTGGAGTGGGAGCTTTAGCCCATTGAAATGTCACTTAGAGGACAGGTTCTTCTGTCACTAGCTAAAGCTGTTTGGATGATTCTAACAAAAGAGTGTTGTAATGTGTTTTATAAGTGTGAGAAATCAGTTTGTCTAGACTAACAGTGTGCCTACAGGGACTAGAAATTTTAGAGCTTCTGTGCCCTTTAGGTGTCAAGTATATGAGAGATGCCAAGCCTTTTTATTCTCTGTCTTTGGCAGCAGCTCAACTCGGGCTGCAGTACCTTACATGTTGTCTGCAAGCAAAAACAGGAATTCTATGTCAGAACAGTATGGGCTCCAACATTCAAAAATAATTCATTTGAATGCCAGCTTTAAATTGGGGGATGATATCAATAAATAATTGCCATAATTTGAGGATATATGGAAGCACTGGTAGGAGGAGTTCAAAGATCATAGCAATATTTTGTACCCACTTATTTTAAAGAAGTCTTCCATTCTAAAAAGTCATTCTATCCCTTTCTGCTTTAATGGTACAAATCAAGAAATATTATTTCGATTTTTTAAAGCTTTATTGGTTTTTTAATTACTTTGCCATATATCCATCACAGTATAGAAGTTTATAAAGAAAAACTGTTTTCTTATGATCTCATCTTCCTGAGGTAACTAGTGTTAAGAGTTTAATATGTTTCTTTTCCTGTAAGTTTTAAATAGCACCCAATTTACAGCTCTAGTTTTTATGAACTCAGCTCAGAATGGAAGGATTACTGTGGAATTTGGAAACATGCCTCATGTTACAGTTTTGTAACACACTATATTGTTTGTTTATACCTTGCTTCAGCTATAGCTGAGGAAATAGGACATGGTAATATAAAGATATCTTAATTAGTAAGTTACTATGACTGATTACAAATACTACAGTGAATTCAAAGGAGTAATAAGTAAGTATTGGGACTTCCCAGGAGCCGAGTCTCTTTGAAGGTGTTGAGTAGAGGAATGTGCTTTATAAAGTCATTAAATGTAATATTTTTGATGAATACATGAAATTTTCTTTGATGTTGAACTTGACAATTAAAAATTCCCAATTAAAACTTATATTCATACTTTAAAAATTACCTGCCAGTTGCATTTATTTTTTTATTTTATCCTATGTGCAAAAAGCTTTAAAAAAATGTAGGCACATACTTGAAGTGCATATTTGTGTAAATATTTATGTGGATCATTTTGATATTTCCTCCAAACAGACAAGCTGTGACACAGTAACCACACCTTAATATTGGTGCAGGTAGAAAGGTATTACTTTAAGCAGAGGATTGGTTGTCAGCTAAAATAACTTTAAAGAGTTCTTTTTTACTCTGTGGGTAGAAAGACTAGTCAAATCAGAAATATACTTGGTGTTTTCCCAGTACATATTGCACTACTAAGTATGTGTACAATTCTTTGGTCCATAGCATTGATTAAAGAATGGAACTACAAATAAACATTAGCCTTCATTTGGGCTCTATTACAATGAAATTAAAATTCACAGAATGAATTAGATTTTCTTGTTTTCACAAATTTGGTGTAATCATTTTCATGTTAACACTCTTGTTTTTAACCAGTTATTTAAAATTTACTAAGTGAACTGTAATTTTAAAATGCTTTATTTATAAGAATGATATGGTTAACCCTAAAAACAATCTTACTTTGATAGAATAGAGTGTTTTACCATTACTAAGTAGAGACTTAAATTCTGGATTACCTTATTATTATATGTCCTGACTCCTACAGTCATTTGATAAATGTATCTAATGTTGGGCATCAAAATTATGTGTATTTATCAGGTGAGCATTTGTTACTAGATAGAATTACAGAAAAAGAGACTCAAGGAAGTTACCATTGTTTCATCTCACATTTCTGCAAAAATTATGCAACTTTTTTGGTTTACCTTGGCAAAATAGGTTTGATGTATTATTTTCTCTTCAGTAGTTTTCACCAGAGGTAGATAAATAAAAATGTTGAAGTTGCTAATTGATTTTGTTTACAAAAAGATTCAGGTCTTCCCCTGAAAGGAATGCTGTGTTGTAAGCAGTTTGACACAGAAACCACAGGGAACAAATTTTTTTCTACTTAAAATTTAGTCACTTTTATATCCCCTTACTTTTAATATCCTTTTACATTTTTCCTCTGCTCACTGTTATACCTGCTCATGAAATAAGAGGCCATTGACAACAGGCTCTTCTACCAGTAAGTTCTTCAGAAATTACCCATGCTTTGTTGAACAAAAAAAGAACCTCAATTTTTTTTTATAAACTCTGCCCCATTGTATCCTAACACTCCCCCCCCACCGTATGCCTTTCCCAAATACCAAAATAGTAATTTTTATGTTAAAAGAGCAGATTAGTGAAATAAGCCAGAAAGTTAAAAACCCAATTTATATATAAATCTGAATAGAGTTGCATGAATACAGAAAGCAACAAATGTACATTAGACTATATGTAGGCTATTAAAATTGTGTTTACTTTATTTTCCTTTAGGATATCACCACTTTAACTGGTGTTCCAGAAGAGCATATCAAAACTAGAAAAGTTAGGATCTTTGTTCCTGCTCGCAATAACATGCAGTCTGGAGTAAACAACACAAAGAAATGGAAGATGGAGTTTGATACCAGGGAACGATGGGAAAATCCTTTGATGGGTTGGGCATCAACGTGAGTATCTGGTTTAACTTGAATATTGTGTTCAGCTCTTTTTCTATGTGAATTTTTCCTTTAAATATACAGTTGACCCTTGCATAACATGGGGGTTGGGGCGCTAACCATTCCCCTATTGCGCAGCCAAAAATCCACATACAACTTTTTGACTCCTCAAAAATATAACTACTAATACCCTATTGTCAACTGGAAGCCTTATCAGTATTACAGTTGATTAACACATACTTTGTATGTTATGTTATAATACTGTATTCTTACAATATAGTAAGCTAGAGAAAATTTTTTTCAAATTGTCCAAATCTGCCTCAAATTTTCCAATATGTTTATTGAAAAAAATCTATGTATAAGCCCTTGCTGTTCAACACCCATGTTAGCCAATGGTCAATTGTACTGATTTTCTAACTCTTTGATGTACTGTATGTTTTATGAAGATACTTTTTGAGGTCATTTGTGTAGGTATCGCTGTGTTCAGTGATACATATTTATATATGTATATATTTTAAATATTCATGTAAGTGTGGCCCAGCACAATAAACCATAGAAAACAGTCTTTTCAGACTACTGTTAATTGAATAAAAATGGCTGACATTGTGAGCACTGTTAGCAAGGTCCCCAAGATAATGGATATTAGTTTAAGATATACTGTGTGAATAGTGTTAATAATTTACTGATACTTATTTTTAAAATAATAAACTTTATAATAAATTTTTTTTTGGTTGTATGGTGATAAGGCTAGGTGAGTTTAGAATAGGGGAGTTTAGAAATTAGCTATTTTGAGGGAAATTTGTAAGTACCTGAGATCTTGTCATTAATAAGTTTACAGTGCATTGAAATAAAGTAGTCAAAAATCTGGTGGGACCAATGAAGTCAGTGACCTAAATGTCTATCATGGAATAAGGCCCAAATGTTAAATAAAGAACAGGAATGCCTCTACTTGAATAAAATGGAGCTGCTAACAGAAACAGCCAGATAAGCTACAAAATTGTCATTCCAGAATATCATATGTGTCCTCTCTCTAGTAGAAGTTAGTTACAAGTTTAAATTGTCTTATCTTACAAAGTTATGATATTTAATATTTTTTCTTGTTGTTGTACCTGGGAGAGTTTTTGTTAAAAACATCTGCCATGTCGTAATTTAAATAAAATTCTATTTTATTTGGCAAAAGGATATGTAGACACAGTTTCATATCTCTAAATTTTATGCTTCATGTAATATATAGGGTGTTGTTGTAAATCACATGGTTGCAGAGACTAAAGGAACAAAATTTATATGAAACAACTTTGTCCATACCCAATAGTTGAAATGTTATGATTATTCTTTTTTGAGTCACATGAGATGTTGGTGTGTTCATCCATATGTAGATTCATCTGCTGCACTGTTTACTAATGGCATTTGGGGAGTTTTCTTAAAAAACAAAATTGAACTGAATAAATTTAAATATCTAATTGGCTATTTATTAATTAATTTGTGAATTGGACAGCATCCCATCAAACAAATAGAAAGGGCTCTGAAGAACTGTACAAAGTGGGAGACTTATAGGCAGAAGAGGGCATAGACCAGGTAAAATGGATTACCTCATCTTTCTCTGGGGGATGGAAAAGATCTGTCCTTATCAGGAAATTCCAGATTGACTGCAGTTTCAACCTCCCCGAGGAATGTAATCTTAAACCAATTAGGTTAGGTATTAAGACTGGGTTTGTTGACAGGGGGCTTCGCACAAGTGCCTCCATTTTGGGCCTGTTGTCTCTTTTTAACAATTTCCCCTTTTGATCAGAGCTTCTGCTTAACTGAGAGATGTGATCAAAATGTAAGGCATTTGCAACACTCCCAGCTTCTGTTCTGAAGTTCTCACAGTGTCTGTTGATTTTTGTCTTGATCTTTCTTTGGTATTCACAGGTTTTACTAATCTTTCATGTTCACAACCATGACTTCAGGTTCATGATTTTTAAGTTGGCCATTCTCTTTGTTCCTTTTCTGATATTCTAAGGGGGATCATTTGCTCGGTGGTTAGCAGCTGTGAACATGCATTTAAACCTACTGAGAGAATACACCATGCCAGGAAGACTAGTATGATTAATACAAGTAGGATAATTCCCAGTGTTTAGAGGGCATTTTGGAGCCATGGTCCTCATAGCCAAAACCAATCCAAATCAAATTAAGTCCAAGAAAGACCCTGTTGAGAGAGTCACCTTTTAAGCAGATGGCTTGTTTAGTCATCTTACGTAATTGAGCTTTAACTTCCCCAAAAGTGCTAATTCAGGTGCCCCAGGTGGTATTGGCCAGGGAGGTATGGCCTGCAATAGGGAGGGACTCCTGAATCATGAACCTCCTGGTAATTCCTGTTTGACTATCAGGCTCAGGAATAGAAGGGTGACAGGACAGCCATGGAGGCCAGAAAAAATTTATGGGCCCAGAGCCCACGTATGCAGTCTTATACCGGTTACCCTTGCCTTTTGTTCCTTTGCAGAGAGCCAGGATGAAAAGTTCCCCAAGTTTGTGGTTGTTAACCAGAGACAGGGAAATGGACCAGGACTCTCTGGCATACAGATCAGAATTTTTGTTGCAAGAAGAGCAGGTTTTAATTCAAGTATGAAGTCTTGGTCCAGATAATAGTCTGCATCAGTGTCAGCTACTTCTCTTCCTTGTCAATTTAATTTGAAGGTCTCCAGTGTTTGCATGGGACCAGACATCAGGTGAAAATAATCACAATAAAAACCAATTTATTTGCATAACTTGGCCTGATTATTTATGTAAGTGCAGCAAGAATGGTGATTGACCATATAAGCTCTTTTATAAAAGAGCTTTGCTGGAACTTTTCATTAGGAATCTCAGATTGAGCTCTTAAATATCTACCTACAAGACTAGGAATCTAAGCCAAGGAATCACCATCAGATTTCACCTGCAATACCATTCCATTCAAAGGGTTAGTGGTATAGCTAATGTTTCTAATTGTGTCCTGTCATAAGGAGAAAATTTTCTTACTAAACTTAGGTAAATAAATAACTATTTGCCATGAAAAATATACCCCAAGTTTCTGAATTCTGGAGGAGGAGATAGCATGTTTCATTTTTTTTCACAAAGGTGTACTTTACCAAATTATTTTAAGTCATAAAAATTATAATCACCTTCAGTTTATTAAGTCCCATGTTATCAATTCTTGGTCTGCTTGAATCTGGATTATTCCATCCAGATTTTCTGGGAATTCCAACCCAGTTCAACTTTTATGGTCTTAAAGTTATCAGAAACATGTACTTTACAATGTCCTTTCCATGAATTTCCTTGGAGATGAAGCACGTTTGCAGGAACACTTTTGCAAAAGCATCAGAGTAAAACAATTCTCTATTAATGAAAAAAGACTTAAAAATGTCCATGGTTAAAGGTCTCATAAGAGTGCGTAATAATGGAAATGACAAGGAAATTGGTTATTTTTGTATTATACAGCAGTTCAAGATATTTGGAATTATGACTGATAATATTATATCAGCACATACCGTATTTCTAGGAATTTCATAGAATTTTTAGAACACTTACATACCTATATAAATATAACATGAAGAAGGCTTACTATTAGTTTTTATTTGACAATGCTTTCCATGTAATATGTCAAATAAGCCTCATTAATTCAACATCTTCCCTTTTATAAGGAGAAAGAACACATCTTTTCTATTTTTCCAGGGGCCATCTGGAATTAGTTCATGGTCAGAAAGACTTCATTTGGAATTTGATTTTTAGGAAGTTTGTCAAAAATATTAAAGATTTTAAAACACATGGTCAAGTAGGATCATAGGTCATTGTGCAACAATACTTGGTTATCCATTTAACCGTAGTGACATTAAAGACTCTGAAGGCAAATACAGAAAGTTAAATAGTTGTAAAATAACCTTAGTTTCTTTAACGGTGAAGTCTTAGTTTTCTTAAAGTGGTCAAAGATCTGATAAAAACAACATGAAACACAGGAAATTATTTTGACAAGATACATATCTTTGTTTTCAGGCAGATTACTTAAAAAGATAAAGAAAATTGTCATAATCTCTTATCAAGAGCAGACCAATAGCCAAGAAAGCTGTCCTTTTAACAAAGAGAAAGCCAAATTCTAATTTTTCATCAGTTTACTTTTGATACTAAAACTCATTAACCTAAATTCATTCCAATTTTAGCTAGTCATAACCACTTAAAATTATTTTCCACAATTCTTTGTGGCTTTAGTTATACATATGAGAATTTTAAACCCTGAAGCGCTTTAATTTTTAGTGAAAATAAAGAAGTAAACAATTATGAGCTGTTTCTTGCTTTAGCATTCTGTGAATTGTCAGACTTATACTTTTTGTAATTTCTGAAAACATAAGCATTCCCATCAATTTCTTATAACACAAAATATGTTTATTTATAGACTCAAATATCTTTAGTTCATCTGTAAAAGGAAGCCCAAAGTGGGTAGAGCTATGCTCAGTAATTAATGTTTCAGCATTTTATCTTATTTGGAAATGATCTAGATATTTAGTGACTATCCATCATTTAATTTAACTTTACAAAATTTTTAGTTTCAGGTTTTCAAAAAGATTTGGTGAAACTTTAAAAACTCATCTAAAAACCTGTTAGTTAAAACTTGCCTGTGTTTAAGTTCACTTCTTCTTAACAATTATGTTGAGATCACTTACAAAATTTCATCATACCAAGTTATTTTTCTTCAAGACAGGTTTTGGAGAGATAACTTATTTGAGTAGTAAACCTCTGTAGAATAAAAATTATATTATGCATTATAGTCAGTGTTGATAACTCTAATGATATGTCTATTTTAATTAAACCAACAAACTTAAATTAGATTTTTGCCACATTACATGAACCTAAAAAGCAGTTGGCTTAGTTTCTGTTATATTTCTGAGAAATCTAGGAATATAAGTACTTAATTTTAATTCAAACAAATGTGTAATTTTCTTTAAACCAATTAAATAGGAGTCTTTTACAAATTAATTTTAGCAATACCATTTGGAGGTAGAAAAATACAACACATCTACAACATACATTATATTTAAACATACACAAACATACAGATATAACAGGGACCTTACCATATAGCTTCAAAATTACTGCCATGAATCAGGTGCAATAATACACAATTCACTAGTTATAAAAGAAGTTATAGTAATTCTTTGCTGGTAGATGGAATGTTAAGGTTACCTGCTCGTATCACTAAAGCTTTTTGAGGACAAGACATCTCCTCATTTGAGTTGATAATTGAAGAACTTGTACAGAACTTTTGAGGACACTTTTCCCCCACTGCTCCAGTTGATTACACATGAAACATTGACTCTGGGGCTATTGTTTGATGGCTGACCCCTAGGAGGGTGTGATGTGGGGTTCCCAGGTATTATTTTTGGTGTCTGGCCTTGGAGCTGTTGTAGCTGTAAGGCCAAAGTCTTGGCAGACTTTTTTCTGCAGTCTTGTTCCAGAGTCCTTTCAAAGTGCTCAGCTATGGTCATGAACACAGTCTGATGGTCTCCTACCCTATTTTCTGCCTTTTTACCAATCTACAATTCTCAGGAGATAATCCATTTACAAAAAGGGTAGCTGAAGCAATTGGGTGACCTCATTTATCATATAGAACCCAGAATACCATGGAAAGAGAACTTCCAGATGGACTTTAAAGTCTGCCACAGATTCATCTTTCTTTTGTTTCCATGTTTGAATAATAGACCAGTCAATACAGACAGGAAAAATGCTAGGAATGTCTTCTTAAAAGATAAGTTGCTATTTTGCAAGCTGTTTCTGGTCTATGAGGAGAACATGTTAAAGCCTGAGGATCGTGGATACCACCTTGGGGTTATTCCATCCTGTTTCCTGCATCCATTTTCAGGCTTCAGCAGGCCCAACCAACATATGCACAAGCCAATGAAGAACTCTCAGTCTTTGGTCATAGGCCCCAATAATGACTCTAAATTCTTAGAAAACTTTTGGGGATCTGGCCTGTTTAGGAAATTCTTTTAACTATGGCCCTTAGTTTGGTATGACCAAACTGCAGAAGATACCTGAGAAGAATTTCCAGCAACTTCAGGTGGTTTTATTTTAAAAGGTAGTGTTTTAATGGTATCTCTAGAGTAGCAATAAAAGAAATTCAGATAGTAGATTAATAGAATATGAGTACTCAGGTAAAGAAGGATAGAGGAGAGTGGTAGGGGTCACATCAGTTTTATTGTATTTTGTTTTAGGTACCTCTTGTGCCTTTTTCATTAGCCTTTTGCAACAGATTTTTTTAATGAAGCAATTTGGAATCTTGAAGCATTTTTGGAAGCTTTCACTTACTGATTAAAACAGGTATCCATCCAGTTCTGTTTAATTTAGGGAACCCTTGCTTTCTAGTATACTTCTTAAATGAACAATCTTGTTTAGTTGTAATATTCCTTATAATGGCCATTGTAATTCTAGGTTATCTTTAAGAAGATTTTGCCATTTTTGTAGCTATTTATAGTTTACAAGACTATAGTTCTTACCCAAGATAAGCAGGTGTGCCATAAGGTGACACACTTCACTTTTTAGAATTTAAGGATTCCCCCACCTTTTTTTTAGTTAAGCCTTTGAGTCTATCAAAGCCAAACTAATTCCTAAAGGGAATGTGCCACTGGTTTGGGATTGTGTTGTGTTTTATAGTGTACCTCATTGCCCAGAAAGTTTCTTGAGGTTGGTAATAACCTAGTGTCAGTCTAATCCACTTCACCAACATGGCCCACAGACATGTCTGAGTTAGGTGGTGAGTACGTGAACAGCTTGAAGTGCTCGACCTGGGCCCACCAATTTTTGCAGCTTTTTGATTGCTGAGATCAATCACTATTAACAATAACTTTTATAAAAAACAAGACAGACAGACACATGCACCTTAATATATCAGCAGTAATCAAGAAATGTTGCTGCATCCTGGCCCTAACTGTACCACCAACAGTGCCCACCATGGAACCTTGTACTGGGGAAAGGCTTGAACCAGCAGACTTCAACAAATTACCACAGACTGGGAGCTCCACTAAGTGGGGGAACTACAAACTGCCACTAACAGTTCTCACATGGATCTTGGGGCAGAGTCAAGGGTTGGGGGTTTCAACCAGTTAATGAGAATTGCAGGCTACCAGCAGCTCTTAACTTGGAACTGGCTGGAAAGTCACTTAGATCAGCATCGTGGTGAAAAGAGAGTGAAGCTCAGACTCAAGAGGAACCTACCCATGGTTTACAGAAATGGCAGGAAGGACTAATTCAAAAGGGTTATTAGTAGGTACCATATCTGTGTTTCTTGTCCTCACATGCTTTCAGAAGTTTGCTTCAGGTCCCATCGATGCTGCTGTATGTGTTTAGAACAAAATTCAACAGAGTAAATTTAAAGGTGAGGTTGGCTGCATTTAGCAATTCATGAATCAGGCAGCATCCCATCGAACAAATAGAAAGGAGCTTTGACAAACTGTGCCAAATGGGAGACTTACAGGCAGAGGGGGACAGAGACCAGGAAATAATGGATTACCTTAACTTTCTCTTGAGGTGGAAAGGGTCTATCAGGTGGGTTACTTCACTGCTGCTGACCAGGAAATTCCAGATTGACTGCTTTAAGATTACATTCCTGGGAGGGTTGAAACTGCAGTTAGGTTAGGTATTAAATCTTGGTTTGTTGACATAGGGCTTAGCACAAGGGCCTCCATTTTGGACATACCTCTTAACTGTTTTTAGTTGGGGTTAATATTCATAATGCTAAAATGAAGATTTTTGTGTATACCTTTTTGGTGAGTGTATGGTTTTTTGTTAATATGCTAATTAACCCCTGAAACATTCGTTGTCAGTTAATAAACCAATTTATATTAAGAAATACCAGTAATCTATTAATTCTCTATCCCTTATGCTCATCTAGTTAATGACAGGGGGAATGTAATGAGTTTTGTTTTAGTAGGCAATTAAATTACTGGCAGATAACCTTGAACTTGTGGAGGATATATTCTGTGCTTTGTTAGAGTGGGTCTCTTTCAGTTTTACCCCTTGTCTTAGTCCTGGGACATAGTGTTTGAAAAAAAGACATGGCCTTTCTGAGTTTAATCATAAGCACAAGGTGCTTTACCAAGCCTCTCTAATTCTGTAGAACTCTAAACTCAGTCTCTCTGGTAACAAGCCAACAAGCTGCTGTACTCTCTTCTAAGTTCTTTCAGCCTTGTCAGCTATTATTTCAGAGCCTTGCCTGTTCACGTGCAGTTCCAAAGTTATTTGCTCTGTGGATTTCACTTTCTTTTCACTATTTCCTCCTCTAAATTTCCAGCTGCTCCTGCAATCCTAAACTCCATCTCCAGATTCTTTGTGCTGATAAAGACTATGGCTTTCTGCTTGAGTTCTTGATGGGCCTACCTGTCTGGACTAGAGAGTACCTTCAGGGGAGAAACGTAACTTGATTGTAATACAGTGTGGTTCCCTTCTTTCAAAGGTTGAATCCTCTACAGTTTCTTTCCTTCTTATGGTCACTGATCTCTGGTCCCTTCAAACAGTTGTTTTTTGCTGTTTTGTCCAGAGTTTATAATCATTATATAATCGTCAGGCAGGTAAATCTGCTATTCAAAGCGGAACCTCTTGAGAATTGAGGAAAAAAAGTCTAAAAAGCACAAATTACGTTTTGTGAAGATTGAAAAGAGGTTATATATAGTTGCAACAGGGAAGGGTATGAAAGATTTCATGGAAGAGATTGGTAGTCCCTGTGAACTACAAGAGGTGGTTGGGAGGGACTTCGATATCTGAGATAGTGGTCTCCCACTGTATTCCAAAAGGAGGGAACAAATGGAGTCGGTAGGAATGTACAGGTTACACTTAGAGGAACACTTAGCACTCATATAACTAGTTGGTTACTTCCAAGGGACTACGTGAAAAGATGACTGGAAAGTGGATTCTAATAATATTGTAGAAGTACTTAAATGCCAGGATAGGCAATTCAAATTAATTTTGTATACAGTGGAAACTTAAGTTTTTGATTTGGACAATAAGTTTGGGAGTTGAACTTCAGGGAGATTAAATCTAGCAGCATGGTGAAGGGCAGATTGGAGTAAGAAAGAAGGCAGAAAGATTAGTTAGGACAGTATTATAGTAGTTTGGGAGAGAATAAAAAAGGGTGAAAATTGGTGGTGATATGTAGAAAAAGAACTGCAAAATGCAGGAGATGAATGAGATGGGTGGAAACTGAGCAGGTGGAAAAATGGTGGCTTATTGGTACAAGTTGTTACTATTTCATCTGTGTATGTATTTCTTAATAAGTGAGGATAACAATAAAGGCTATACCACCTTTGCAGGAAATTGAGCTCCCAGCTCCTGAGTATTTCTTAGAGTTTTTCTATATTGTTTCTTATTCTTAACTAATAAGCTAACATGTATGTTAACACTCATCACATTACTGGATCATATTTATATTGACGTTTCTGTTCTCAGTATAATTTAACTATCAACACAATCGTATGTGTTTTGAAAAGGAGGAATCACTGTAAAATTGTTTGTTATTGGTACACTAATCATTTGTTGATTGACTAGTCCAGCCTGCCATTGTAAAGCTCTTTTGCTTACAAGGTAGATAAGGGGTTTATGGTTAAGAATACATACCACTAGAGGGATCTTATTGGAGTCCTAGACTAGTAACCATAACGTGTGACCAGAACTTCATCCACAACAATTTGTGCATCTTCACTTCAATGAGAGCTACTTTGAGCTACTTCCCATATATTCTCTTTTGTGTATATCCCATATTTTTCCACTATCCAAATTACCTCCTAACCCTTTTTACTATTATAGTTATAAATGTTTCACAGAATGCTATATTGTGAAACAGTGCTCTGCTTTTTCTATAAACAATGACATTTCTGAAGCTATAAGAGTCTATGTAAAGAGCCTAGATTGAAGAACCCAATTAGATGTCATATATTTGTTATTTTTAAGTGTCCATATGCTTACAGGAGTGTTGTCATAAAGATGGAAGTTTCATTAGAAGAACGGGTGTTGTTAGCATCTATTCTTGGGAATTAATGACAGCCCTCACGGTTGCACTCATCACTAGTATTCTTCATACTGAATTTATAAGGTCAATTTGAGAATCCTCTTGTGCTTTTTTTTTTAGTTGAATAAATGATTTTGTTAAAGACTAAAAATTGCTGACTGTCTTTCCAATGATGTGTATTGTTTTCACAATACATAGTAATCTCCCAAATTTAACTCAGAAAAAGATGTCCTCAGAAAGTTAGAGTTTTAAAGAGATTGTTTCAAATAAGATATCTCATCAGTAGTATATTTATTTGATATTATATTGATCATTAATTTTCTAAACATTTTTAATATTAACTTTTTTTTCAGCCAAAGGTTAATGTTAAAATCCTGGAAAAACAATTGTTTCTTACAGGGCTGATCCCTTGTCCAACATGGTTCTTACCTTCAGTACCAAAGAAGATGCAGTTGCCTTTGCAGAAAAAAATGGTATGTTTGGTCTGTTTTCATTTTGCTTTGACAAATAAGATCAAGGTATCAAGATATGATTACGTTTTTAACCCTAAAACTTTTCAGGGATATAGAATTTGAGTTAAAAGACATCTTTCAATGTATATAATATGGCTTTTTTTTAGATTTTTTTTTTTTTACAGCATCAGAACACCCCCATCAGAACACAAATAGATAAAGTGCCCATGTAACATGTAAAAGCCAAACTCCTCTAGTTTGAAGTAGAAGCAGGAACTGAAACTACTTGTCTAACTCCTACCATGTTTATGAATCCCTCTGCAAAATCACTAACATTTGGTTTTTAAACTCAAATTGACATCCCATAAGGCAGCCTATCCCAGTTTTGACCACTGTGTTATTCCACCTAATAACTATTTTCAAATCATTAAAAAACTATCATTATTATATTTCCTGTATAATTTCATGTATGTCTAAATGTCTCCATTCACTACTTTCCTAGATATGGTGGGTCTAACACCAAGCATAATCTCAACTCTACAATTAAATTAATACAGACTAAGAGTATACTAGCTTTTGAAGTAGCATACTAAAATTATTAGTTTATGTTGCTCTTACTGTCAACAAAAATGCTTTTTTTTTCTCATTTTCTTCTATTAAGCTATGCAACATAATAGTGAAAGAGGCTTAAACAGAGAGAATGAAGACTTGTGCTTAAGTCTAGAAAATTGATTGAAATAGTGAAGTAACAAAGACACTTACCACCAGAAGAACACAGAGACAAAACACAGTTAATTTGAGTGCTGAGAAGTCTTTATTTAGGCAGAGTACATACTCCAAGAAAGGGGAGAATGGGCATCCTCAGAGAGGAGGCATGCTTAAGGGCTTTGGATTCTATGTTTTAAGGCTTTTAAGAATAGGGCAGAGGACCGTTGGGGATGTAGGCTTGATATGTGGTCTCATGATGTCTCTCTCCAGGGAGAGACATTATGTCACCATCTGTAGTCTGTCCTCTAGATATTCTGTGAGATAAACCTAACACAAAGGATTTCTTCATCCTGTTCTTCTGCAAGATAGTGTTTACCCTCAAGCAGTGAGAACATATCATTTAGGACTTCTTGTGCTGCCCCAAGACAAGTTAGTTATTGGCTGATTACCATAAAATATCTTAGGAATCTTACCTCTTAACTCCCTGGTTTTTAAAATGGAATCTTAGCCTTAAGATGGAATCCCTTCTATTATACTATTTATATCTTGGCATTTTTCGTCACAGGCAGGAAAACTTAATCATGATGCTTGTCCCATGTCCCTGCCCTACCTTACTATGGACAGTTGAAATTGTGAGGATTAAATGAGTTAATAAAAGTGCTTAGAACATGGTTAAATAAGTATATAATAAATATAAGTTAACATTATTTTATTAGCAGACTTTTAAAATTGTTTAAAAAATATTTTTAAGTGTAATTCCTTATTAACACTTTCTTGGCAATTTCCAAATTTCTTAAATACAGAATTGTTCTCAAATTGGTCTTGAAAACACTATTTGACTTAACATTGCTCTCTTCTTGAGTGTAATGTAGCTTATCAAAACAGTTCTGTTAATGATGGACAAACCTTACAGCTTACCATATTTCACATCTGATTCCTTAAAAATTATTTGAGGTATCTAATGTGTATTTAACAGCAGGAAATCTGATTACGCTGTTAAATCTCTGGTTTGTATCTAAGTGGTTACAAGGACTGTACCACAACCATTGGCATGCAGATTGCACGTGTGAACTAGCCACTGCTGCCCAGGTGCTTTTCCAATCTAATTACTATCTCCCCTGGAAAGAAAATTGAAGAATATTATCAAAGACAGTAGTATAATTTGAAAAAGCTTAATGGATAGTCAGTCCCTTATAAAACTAGGCTAACAATAGAACAGGAATTTTAACCTATAAGGTAGCAGGAATTATATACCTTTCTTAGTTACTCTTTGTCTCCCAGTACCTAGCACAAAACTTTCTAAAATATAATCCTTTACTCAAGATTTGAAGCCACTCTCATTTCCTGGGAAAGTCCTCACTGATTGCTTGTGATCTACCTCATTTAATATTAGCATTATATGTCTTTAAAAGATCAGTACTATTTCTATTATAGCTGTCGTGGCAGCCAACTCTAAACAAACACCATTGAAGTGGTATGGAATCCTGGGGTGGAAAATCTTTTCAAAATTGCCCAGCATTCCTCCATTCTGATTTGCCTCTTTTGGGTAAGTGGGTAGTGATGGGGGCATACAAATGGATCCCCTTTCCACCACACATAACATCATTTTGCTGTAAGCTAGGGTTATTGAAGGTTGGGTGAACCAATGTTTGTTCATTCCATCCACTTCACAGGACACCCTGAGCAAGTCATGTTTCAATATACTTAGCCTTTGATCAACATGTTTCATCATTGAAATAAGAAGTTGGGTTGGGTAATGCTCAAAAACTATAGACCTAAGAATGTTAAGCCCATGCACCAGCTCATGTATATCTTTAATTTCTTTACTGTCCAGCCCAGTGCGTTATTCATTACATGCTCTACAGGGGAAAATGTGTTTTTTGTTGATATAACAGTAAAATCTGGCAAAGGCTATTCATTTATGAGCATTAAATGTTTGCCTTTTAGTAATGTCTAGAACAAGGAGGTTAGGGTAAAATTGCCACACACACACACAAGAAAAGAGAGTTTGTATCCTGAGGGACTATTCTGAAGAGGAACAACCTGTCATCCTCGTTTGTTTTCTTGTTTCCCTTTTAAATTAAGTTAAAAAAAGAAAAGTCATGACCATTATTTCCCTTTGACATAAAAGATTGTGTTGCAGAAAATAAGGACAATGAGAAACAAAACTTTCAGATTCAGTTCTTCCTAGAAAACATTTTAATTTCTTCTAATTATATTTCAGACCCAGGTCGTGAGCATCATCATCATCATCAGGGCTAACATGCGTAAACACTAAGTCATGAGCTGTCAACTCTGCTAAAATGCTTTAATTTCATTAGAATTTAATCCTCAGTACAATTCTGTGAAGCAGGAACAGTTATCCCCCCTTTTATAATTCAAGGAAACTGAGGTTTTAGAGACATTAAGTAACATTAACTGATAATGTCACTTACCTATATGTGGGTGACCAAGTTTTATTTGAACATAGTCATAATCATTCACTTATGTTTTGTCTATAACTGCTTTTCAGCTATGTAGTAGAATTCAGTAGTTTTAATAGAGATCATCTGGCCCCCAAAGACTAAAAATATTCTCTATTTGGACATATACAGACAATATTTACAGGCAATATTTACTGACCCCTGGTCTAAATCATTATATACAGAGAGCAGAGATCCTTTCTTCTCTGACATTTTTATAAATCCAAAATGCTCTTTATTCAAATATCTTGAAGGATCTATGCTTAATAGGAGATACACTCCTAAAGTAATAATTCAAAGTTCTTCACAGTATAAGCACTAATCTAGCTTTATCTTGCTATGACCCAATTCTGCTTTTCTTCCCTTACCACCTAACCTGCTATATGTGTTTTTCTGTCTACAGCCTTACTCATGCTGTTCCCTTTCTCATCCTTACCCCTGTCTATGGACTCCAACATAATCTTCAAAATATGTTTTAAATGTTATCTCTTTCCTGATTCCTTTTCTTATTTTCTCTCTCCCACTTTTGTAGTCCACCCCAATTGGATGAACTCTTTCTTTTAACTTCCACAGTAATTTGAACAAATTACTCAGTTATTCAAAGAGCTGCCTTACAGCTCTGATTGTATGGTTTTGTATTTTGCTTTTATTTGATTTTTTTTGTATTCTTTTCTCTCAGAAATATGTTGAGCACCCTGTCGTACGGCAGCACTGGTGGCTAGGTTCTGGAGATCAATAGTTAAATAAGGCATAGTCCTGTACTCAAGCTGTACTATTTTATCCTTCCTACTATATTGTAAGCACCTGCCAGAGAAAACACCCAGTCCCATTCATCTTCATTTTATAATGTGCTCAGTAATTATTGGTGAACTTGATCAGTACATTTAGTGATGTTACAAATTAGTCTTCATATCATGTTTTAAACTTTTCCTTTAAATTGCTTTAATTTGGCTACTTGTTCCATCTTTCAGAAGAACTGTTAATTCCCTCTAATTAGAAACCTGAAGAAAATTATGAAATGATTAACAATTTCTTATATCCTAGAGTGTTTATAAATATACAACTGACAAGTATTTTTCTGTCAAGTTAATTGGGAGCTTATCTTGAATTTATTAAGGCTTAGCACCCTGAAGTTTATTCCATTGTACTTAAGATGATCATTTCATTACGTTAAAGTTGTTTCCAAGCTGTAAGTTATTTGTTCTAAGCATTTTTTTTTATACTGAAAAGTTACTAAGTATACCTAGAGAAGTTACTGAAGCAAGACCAAGTTCAGTCACATAGCTCCTAAACAATAGGGCCCAAGTTTCTAGATTCCAACTCCACTTCTGTGATACTATGCTGCAAGATTTTAAAAATTAATCATTAGATCTGCACTGTTCAATAATGGTAGCTGCATGTGGCTAGGTAGCACTTGAAATATATCTAGTTCAAATTGAGGTGTACTGTAAGTATAAAATAAATACTGAATTTCAAAGACTTAGTATAAAAAACACAAAATAGCTCTAATATTTATTTTGGTTACATATTAAAATAATTTGGGTATATAAAGGGCTAGGAAAATATTAAAATTAATTTCACCTGTTTCTTTTTAGTCATTTTTTTATGTGGCAACTAGAAATTTAAAATAATATGTATGGTTCACATGTTTCTGTTGGACAGCACTGATCTGTAGTACTTACTAATACAAGATATACATCATATACGATTTTAAGTGTGTCATTAATATATATTCTGTAGTGAATATGTGAAATAGGAAAACCGTATCCAACTTTGAAAAGTTCACATTTTATACTTAAGCCCAGTTCTATTCTTCACTTACCCAGAATGAATTAAGAATAACTAAATGAGAAACTCTTACATATAATAATGAAATAAAATAGCTAAAAGAGACCTGTATTATATGATAAAAACCCCTGTTAGTCACATATTTTCAATTCCTGAACCAAATAAAGTATTGTACAGGTCCATTTTTTTCATTTAAGAATGCCTGCATATCTGAGATAATATTCTTCCCACTGTTAATAATTCCTGCCGCCACCACCCCTCCCTCTGCTGTTTTTTCGCTTAGGTCTCTTTCGTGACCATACTTCACTCCTGTGGAAGGCTGGTTCTGTGAAACTGGGGAATGAGAAGGAAGAAAAGACTGAATGCCCTCCCATGGCTTCTTTTTCCCACTGCTCCCTACTTCCACTCCCCTAACTCTTACTTTTCTCTCCCCCGACATAACACACAAAGTAAAGAAAATATAAATGCCCCTGTGTCTTCTGGCTTTAAACCTAGGGCCTCATCCTAAAGGTCTCCCTTGGAGTTTTGTATATTCCCAAGGAACTCTTCAAAGATACTCTTTTTCTCTTTTTACAAAGAAAGGTTATCTGGGGTTTCCTCTGAAATGTAGATGAACCTTACTTTAGTTCTTTGTGTACTAAAAAGACCCATCCTTCTCACCCATGTGGCTTTTGTCTTTCCTTGTGTTTCCTGATGGGGTCGAAGGGTAGATAGAAGAAGCTGCTTCATGGAGTGAGGAGGTGGAAGATAGCTCTGGAAAATTTCAATGGTAGAAGGCTAGGATCTACTACCATTTACATGCTAATGAAACCAGAAATAGCTTTTTTTCCCCTTTTGATCTGATTTTAAACTTTGTGCCTTTCCTGTGGTAGGTCATTTTACCCCCCTGTGTTTTTCTCATTGTTGTTAGCTGTAAAAACTCTTTGAAATTCTCAAAATAGAGGAGGATTTCTTTCAGGAATAGGAGGAGAGGATAAGCTGTGTAACTGCATTCTGCTTATAGTGGGTCTATTAGGGAGGAAAACCCTCCTCTGCAGTAATAGAAGGCAGAAGCAGAGACAGACGCAGGCAGGTCAGGCCTAGATCCAATAAAATAAACAGACAATTGGAGTTGTAGCCTAGGACTTAGAATTATCCCAAAAGTGGACACCAGCAAGGTCTGGACTTCCCACATAACTTAAACCTTTAATGAGTGTCTGAAACTCACATCCATATGTCTGTTAAAAGACAACTTAGGTATGGATCATGACCCATACAGATATAAATGCTTGTTAAGGATTTATTTTACTTGTGATACAAAGTAGGAAAGATGAAATAAAAATGGCGTCAACTTCTGCAAGGGATTTTAGGTTGGAGCCAAGCTGGGAGGCCATTAAGGAGGTGGGTCTTATGCACATCCGCACTAGAGGAACCATGAGCTTTGAACTGAGCCAAATGCAGATATTCCAAGGACTCAGCTCTAACACCTACAACTGGCTATAGTGAGAGACTGCTTAGAGATGGTCTTAGCAACCAATTATGTTCAGTCCGGATTATTTTCTGCCTCCAACATCCATCACATATCTTTGTAAATCACATATACAAGTATGCCTTTCTGTCTTTAAAAAAATCCTCAACTTTTGTTCCCTAGTGCGGCACAATTTGGGTTGCTACAGGAATTTATGTTCCCCAGATTGCAATTTTGAGACCCCAAATAAATGCTTTCAGTTGACAGAGGGACCTAGCTAGATGTTATAACCAAGTTAAAGTAAAAGTCAAACACCACAAATTATATATATATATATATATGGAGAAAAGGAATGCAGATGGAGACATAACTCTTTAGAGTTTTAGAGGGAAGGGAAAGTCAATTAAATCACTAACAGGACAGAGGGCAGAATTTGCATAATCTATCAGTTTTGTGCAATTTAAAAAGTTATAGAAATAGCTGAAAGACAAGGAATTGAGCTAAAATCTGATAAAATCTGGAAAAGGAAGGGCATGGTATAAATGACGCATAGTTTTCCATTGAAACAAAATTTGTTTCTACTCTCTGCCTTTTTTTATTGAAAAAAAAAACTCAAAAGATTATTCATGGTCACAAAATAAGATTGGGCTAATAATATTTGGCCTGACTTATTTACATAAGTGTAGCTATAGTGTTCATTTGCCACTGTAGGGGAAATAAAATAATTTTCTCCTACATTTCTAGGTTCTTAGTTGAGACCACCTTGTAGTAAAAAGATAAATGAGGAAAAACAAACAAGTTTGATAACTGTATCCCTCTTATATACATGGGAGATACCCAGGAATACTGAGTAACCCAGAAATGGCCCTAGCCACCACATTAAATACAATCTCTAGCTAAAGACAAAAGATGGGGTGTGGGAGTGAATTATGGGAGGTTATCTGGCAAAGCACAGTCAGGGTATGGTTGTGGAGATTTACCTCTAAGCCTTCTCTGTTGATAAGAGTTTCTAGAGCTTTAGTCATCCTTCTCTTCCTAGTACGGAGAGGGAGACCTTCCTTACAAACAGAGGCTTCTTATATAAATGTAAATGTACCTCACAAAAGGGCAACTTCCACTGTTTTCAGAGATTTTCCCAGTGTTTGCTGTTTCTAGCCTAAGATAATCGTTAATGCCAAAGAGACATTTGGGGGTTGCATATTCTGTTTCCCTTTACTTCATTATCTTTCTTAAGTTCCGTTGCTGAAATATTTCCCTAAGGAATCTGAGATTGTACTTTTCAAAAAGCTACTTGAGACTAGGAACCCTCGCCAATAACCTGCCACCAGATTTCTCCTGCGATATCTCTTAATTTGCCCAAATTCCTCCCTTCTCAGTGTCTTCAAAATGTCCTAAACCTCCTATTTTAGAAAACTTTGTAAGCCTGGTGCTCAGGTCACTTTTTCTGGAAGTACTTTGTAAGCATTAGCTCCATAAATTCAACTTTAATTTCTTAAAGTGTCTGGTCATGTATGATTAAATGAGTACCATTTTCAAATATGTTATGCCAGGTAACACCTTGGTTGCAGAACCATTGTGTCCAATTATGTTTTAATAAAAATGACTTTATGAACATGTACAAATAACTATTACCACAAGAAATATTCAACAAGAGGTCTGGAATTCTCTGGGAATCATGCAGAGAGACTAAAGTATCATTTACAAATGATAACAAATTTTAGTTTACAAAGTGGAGTCCACTAAATTCTAACAAGTTACAGATACCTCTGGAGGGAAGAGAAGGGACTTCCTTACATGTCTAGAAAATAGGACATTAAAACAATATAAAAAATATTCCAAACAAAACTATAATTGTCCCTTATTAGTTCATTCAGTCCTATATAGTTAATTCTTATTTCACTGGATCTAAATATATCCATTTCTCAACTACAGTTCTGGAAATTTTGAAGCAGTCCAATGGTGTGGTCTTACATTTGTTGAAGAGATACCAAGCCTGTACTCAAAAGTACCTTGCATAGTCCTTCTCCCAAGAGTATCTGAGACAGTCTTTCTTTGTTGAAGAGAAAACCTGGAAACTAAATTCAAAAGCTTTCAGGGAAGCATCAGAGTAAAACAAAGAAATCTATCATAAATGATAAGAGAATTAAAATGGCTATAGTTAATATTACTGATAAATTTCAAAAGCAAAATATATGAGTTCATAACAACAAGAATGCAACTTGAAGTCATTCTAACTGACAAAATATCTGTAAACATTTAAGCCTATTTTCAAAAGAAAACTGAATATTCATGTAATTTATAAAAATGAACATAATCTTCGTAGAGAAAAAATTTTGAGATATGACATAATAACACTGAACTATAATATACCCTGAGCATGCCAAACATATAGTCAGAATATACCAAAACTATAATAAGAATATCAAGTGAAAAGATTCATTAAGTCTAGGGTAGGTCCTAAACATCTGTATATAAATAAAACTCCTTAAGTAATTGATATGGATTCCCAATTGACATATACTGGCCTAGAAGACACAAGATCCAAACTACAGAAGATATAACCAAATTAATATTTTTAAAAATACTAAATTGATAACCTGTACTGTTGTTGAGTAACATGCAAAGCAACACCAGGGCTCTGACAGAAAAAACATCATGGACAGAAAGAGCACTGACAAATCTTTGTACTTGGCATATAGCATACAGTTTCTGAAATACTGGTATTAGTAACATCTCACCCATTCACATTAGACCTCAGGTTAAGAATCTCTTCCAACTTGACAACTCTTTCCATGCAGCTGATCAGTAGTAACATATCAGGTAAACTTAATTATTTCTAGTCCCTCTCTTATTACAAGCTTGGAAGAACCTATCTGTGCTTCTCCAGAGGCCCTTTGGGAAACCTCCAAAATAGTTTTAGGCACAAAGATACTCTGAATGTTTAGTTTAGTTTTTTTTTTTTTTACATTGAGGATTTGACTTAGGAGAGGCCAAAAAAAAATTATCAGTAGATTTGCACACATAGGAATAGGATCATAGGTGCCCGAGACATAATATTTAGCTGCTCATTTCAGAGTGATGATAAAACTTACAAACATAGAAGGCGACATGACTGTCAAGAACCTGAGCTCTTGCCCATGTCATCAAAGACTTAAAGTCAGCATAGCATATATGGTTATTCTGATACGCCACAGAACCTTTGCAATCTGGGCAGATTAAACAAAAAGAATAACTGTTCATATTGTAGGTGAAGACAGTAAACAGTAAACTGATTAAATAAGCCCATCAAAATTGAGCAAACTTTGCTAAGGTTTTAACATGCCATAGTTTTTCAGACTTATTTTTTAGACATTCAGTAATCTGAGGCAAAAACAATTTTGTATTTACAAATCTTACACACCTTTCTTTCTTTATCCATTCAGGTTTTGTCTTTACCATTCTTTCTCATTCTAGAACAAGCATTTTACTTTAGGACCTAACTATTTTCTTTTTCCCTTTGTAAATAAAAACATCTCATCCATTACCTTGCACACAAAGTTATACCCCTTTGCTACTATTGCTCTTAGTAGAGTTCATTCTGTATATTAATTGTATCTTTTAACCAAAGTTAATTCTACTTCACAGAGAAAACTGACATAGATAATTGAAATTATTACACATCAGCATTTTAGTAGGCTAGCAAAACTTGTAAGTACACGTAACACAGCTTTCTACAGCCATGTGCATTCTTTATACTCTCACTTCTCCAGGTGGCAAAAGTGAACATGTCCCTTAACAAATCCAGCCTCTCTGTAGCCCATAAAACAAGAAGCAAAAGTATATAAACTTAAATTTTTGCTTAGTAATTAATGGTTCAGTATTGTATCTTAGAAATAAATGATCTAGGTATCTATAAATATCCATTAGTATCATAAAGGTTTTAAGTTACCCAAAGATCTTAGAAATCAATTTTCAAAGTGACATACTACAAAATGTAATTACTATTTAAAGTTGTCGTAACAATGAATCATTTTGGATAAACAGAAATTTACATTTTTCAGGACTGTAAAACATTAAACAGAAGTAATGCCAACTTATTTAATCAGTAAACTTATGTAAGGATAGAAAGAACATACCTAAGTAAAGTAAAAAATCTATGCTTGTATAATATTTAACACTGATAAAGAAAGCTGTTTTTATTAAACCAGAATTATTGTTTGTCTTGTTTGCCAAAGATTTACCTATATTACCTAAATTTGAATTATTAAATGTTCTATAAAATCTAGCACATTAAAAGTATTAGAAGTTCAGTTGCCTTGTTTTCTGAGAATGTTAGAAATACTCCACTTACGTAAGTTTTCATTTTTGCCTATAAACTGCTCAGAACAGAGCCTTTAAGGAAATTTTATAATCTAATTCATTAATACCATCTGGAGATAGAAAAACACCTCCCATACACATAATAAGAGGTACAGGGCTTTCTGAATGAACATACAAGTAGATAGACATACAAAAATAGAGAGCATATGACCTAAATTCTAAAAACCTCAGCTATAGGTTAATAGTAAACACAGAATTATGACATTACTAAAGAGTTGCTCTCTTCTCAGTGAATACAAGTTCTTCACTTATTTGAGCACATACTGACAGAAAAGACCACAGATGTTCTGTTTCTTCTCACCCAACAGAGAATAGATCTCTGAAATCATTAATCTGTTTAACAGAACCGTCAAATGCTCAGACCCTAAAACCAATTCCCAAAATTAGTAGAGAGCAAAAGTAAAATTTGAAAGATGGAGTCTCATCACAGTTCTCCTGTATTCACCTCTTGGAGCCAAGAAAAGATGCCTGTGCTTAAAATAAGATGTACCACTTCTGGTGAAGAAGTTTGCCCAGCTTTGGTTTTTGATCTATTAGGTGTCTCAGTGGAACCTCCAAAATTGTTAACAGAAATTTTCCTGAAAAAGAATAAATCATGACTCTTATATAGATACAAATGAACATATGTTGAAGCATTTATGTTACTCGTGAAATAAGGGAGCCAGGCAGATTTTGTAGCCAGTTCAAAGGAAAAGTCAGTAAAATAGAAATTTCTATAGCGCAAAGGAATGTTGAGATGAATTGCAAATGGAGATGAAACTGTTTTTTTTCCAGGGCTGAGTCACCAGTCAAAACAAATCTTATGTATCAATTACAGTCAGCTCTCACTATTCATGGTAGTTAAGTTCTGTAAAGCCATCACAAATACTAGATTAGTGAATAGTGAAATGCTGCTCTTAAGGAAAATACAGTGTTAGAGTCCTCTGAGCCTCTGATGACAAAATTTTATCACCTGATCAGTATGTAGCTTTTTTTAAAGTGTGTTTCTACTTAGAAACACCTTATTTTATGTATTGGTTTGTGAACATTGAAGTTACAGCCAACAGCACTATAACTTACTCCTAAACGATGCTTATCTGACACATATCTTAGCGTGTCACAGCCTTCTTACACTTGGGAACACTAGAGAGCCCTAAATTAGGGGTCATTATAATAAGCAAAATCACAAAGCAACAGCACAAAAATGCAATAAACGTGGCTATAAACAGACCATGAAAAGGACACTTGTTTATAGTCTGAGAACTGAAACAAGAAAGCAGAACATTACCTTGCTTGACCTCAGCTAGGAACACACATGTTGGATGACTCAAATTTTTAATCACTCTGTGCATGTTGTGAATGACCATGGAAACATGAGTACTGATGTGGGGGTTACAAATAAATTTTAGTGACTAGGCAATTTTACAAATACAGAATCTGCAATAGTGATTATTTGTACCTGCAACTTACAATTGCAAAATAACTCAAAGGCAATGAACAGGGATAAGGTCTGGTGTGCTATTGACAGTGCATAATTTTCTATTGAAGCACAATTTTTGTTTTTTACTTTATAACTGTTTGTTCCCAGTCCCCAGTACTAGTTGTCTTGTGGCTAGGAAATGTTTACCTAGACTGCTAAGGCCCCTTGAGAGACAAGAGAGATGTATTCCTTAGATTCCCCATGGTAAGTCTGAAACAATTTTTCCTGGAGAGAGAATGTTATAGTGGCTTAGGAAAGTTCCTATGTATTGTAAATAGGATTCTGGAAATCCCAGTGCACAGACCACACACCTGAGACCAGTTATGTCAAAATCTCTGATTGTGATTTTTGGACATCGACCACTGTTTTTCTCTAGAAAAACTTGTTCTAAATTTCTAATGACTGATTTCCAAATGTATTTTTGGAACACAAACCAGTTTGTTTTGTGGCAAATTCTGAAGTATTTGGTTACAGTGACTGCTTGGAAAAAAGAATAATACTGTATAGCAACTATATTATTTGAAAAGATAATACATTTAAAGGAGCCACTATCACATCAAAGGTGGTTTTTTTTTTTGAGGTGTTGCAGCTGTGGCAGATATACCGTGGTACTAATCTAATAAATACTTCAGATGTCTCACATTTTCATCTTATTTGCTTAAGTCATTTTATATAATTTTCATGGAAAGAATTGCTTTTCCAGTATATCCAAATCCCTATTATTTCTCCTCCATAATATTTCCCAAAAGATCTAAGATACTTCTAAGTTACTGTGAACCTCCCCTCCCCCAAATATTAGGTACTTGGGAATTTCAAAATACAGACTTATAAAGTGAAATTTCTGAAAAGTTCTTTTTTCTTTCTTTCGCCTTCTTCCTTTATATTTTAAAGTTTATGCTTTGCTTCCATCTAGGCTTAATATGGATACATAGCCTGGTGAGGAATCTTAAAACCTTCCAAGTACCAACATACCTCACTTGTGCCTTCCAAGGCCTTGCTACTCTGATCCCATGTCTTTGTTAGCAGTGACTGCCCATTGTGTCAGTTTGTGCCAAATTATGTGGTGGTTCCTGCTTTGTACACAATGGACAGTAGGAAAAATCATTACACTGTTCACTACTGAACTACTATCAGGTTTGATATTAGGTTATTAAAAGAGAAAGCCCTTTCATAGGCCTTGAACCAAGGTTACTAAAGGTAACATTTCACAAGCAATAAAAGCACTGATGAATGTTTCTTTGTATTTTTGCATCACTGAACCATAAATAAAATGGTTCTGTAAATAAAAATGAATGGAACTAATTTTCTTTTTCTGTCTCATACATGGAATTTGTAAGTTAATTGTTGTGGTCTGGTTTTGTTCAGAGGCTTTTTTTTTTTTCATTTTTCAAGGCATTTGAAAAGATTAAACCAAACTTTCATATTGTAGTAAGTAGAGTATTCCAACCACAGTCTGGAAATCAACAAAGTAAATGGGCATGTTTCTGAAAAAGAAATTGAGCATAGGATATTACAGATCACATTTTAAGTGTGCTGGAGCATTTGCCAGAGGTACTTCTCTGATAGTAGGGCTTAAAGTTGAAAATATCTTCGTGAAAGCATTCCAGTGTGTGAATTAGCAAAAGGAGTTAGCTTCTCATCATAGGTGCTGGTAGTTGGATTTGTGGTTAATCCATGCCATATGGCTGCTCTCCTCTGGGAAGTGACAGCAGCCCTGGGAGCTTTACCGCATCCCTTGGGCAGCTGCTTTGGACTCAGTTGCTTTGATGTTCTTCTGTTGCACAGCTGGGAAGAGCAAGGGCTGGTTTTCAGTGTCCTTACAGAACAGCATAAGGGTCCTTTGTCCTAGACTACACCTTGCTTTTATATCATTTTATATGCTGTGGTTCAGAGAGTGCAAGTGTTTTCACTTCCATGATCTCACTCAGAAACTCACGTCTGAGGTATTTCTTTAAAAGAAACACCTATTTTAGGGGGGTTGAAAAAGATTCTATTTTAGGGTTAAAAATATTCTTGCAGAAACTTAACATTTTATAAATAAGATTCCATTCTTAAATTTCTACATTCTATCTCTTGCAAGTTATATTTTCTAAGAACAGGTTTCAAATGATAAATAGAAAAAAATGAGTCTAGTTCATTTAATTTACCCCTTAACTATGAATATTTAATGACCTTTCAATTGTTATTCTTATTGTGTCTTCTTAGCTAAAGGTCACTGCTTGCCCCAGTTATCTTTATATTGCCACAGTATATAAAGATCATCTGGGAAACCTTGTGGTGTGAAGTGTAGTGGGACCAGTGAGTTTGTTCATGGCACTTAAAGGTGCAAACACTTTGGATAGGGATGCTTGGAAATGTGGCCAGATTAAGAGTTCCAAAAGAGATCACATTTTCATTATAACATCAGTCCTACAGAGAAGAGGAGTTTTCTTAATGATGGATAGAAAATCCAAAAGGTGATCTGTGTAGATTATGATCTGATTTCAGTCTCTTGTGAATTGTCATTAGACTTCCACATATCCTTCTTTGCTTTTACTTAGAGAAGCACAATTGCTTGTGCACCCTCGGGAACAGTTTTCCACAGAAAAATGTGAGGGAAAGGATCCCAACAATCACTAGTGGCTGTGGTAGAGTAGTAATATAGTGATGGATAATTTTAGCAAATGTGTGTTTTGTTTGTTTTCACAAACAAATGTGTTTGCTTTGCCCATCCACATTCCTGTCCCTAATAATGATACTTGTATTTATCGTTCTTATCACCATCAACAGCAGCTGTAATCTGACTCACAATTCCCAAGAGCCAGGTCACTGCTTAGTTACCAGGAGAAAACCCAAACCAGTTCTTCTATTTGTACAAAACCTCTGTCTTCTCACATTGTGGTGACCCTGACAGCATTTTGAGACTCCATGAACAGAACAGATAACAGAGCTATGCCTGCATTCTGATCCAGTTTAAAAATAATAAATTTCTTTGTGGTGGTTGAAAGACAAACTGTGTAAATGAGAGAGTGATTATCAGGTTTTGTGTATAATACTAGTTCCTAAATATTTCCAAGTGCTTTCTCATTTCTTTTTCAGTTCCTCTCATGAACTCTCTACTGGGTGGGAGAGAGCGTGCTGGGAGGCGGAGTGAGGAGGGAACATAGATTCTCTCACCCAAATTTTGGCAGGAAAAAATCATGAAGGCCTTGGGTAACTTACCAGCAGTCATAACCAGACATAGAATCTACCCTAGAAACCATTTCCTTTCTCCACAACTTGTGGGGTAGTGTGTTTGGGAAGGACACATATGAGGGACATGTATTTACTTCTCAGCGATTCTTAAAATTGTAACTTTTCTTTTGGTGAGTGTGTTGAAAAGACTGAATTATACAGACTGAAAGGACAGGAAAATGAATAAAAACAGCAATTACAGGATATTTTCAAAGAAATGCAGTTTTATTTGGGTTGGTTAGGTGCATAGCTTTAAAGTCAGCCTGGGTTAAAGTCCTGGCTTTGCCACTTAATTAGCCAATGTGCCTTTAAGCTGTTTGTTTATCTTCTCTATGCTTTATTTTTCCTCATAATCAAATATAAAATTGGGGTATATATAATGCCTACCTCATAAGCCAAGCAGCCTTTGAACTCTATTTTAAAACTCAATAAAAATACATTTAATACTTAGCACAAGACCTAAAACATGGAATACCAAGGAGAGTCCTGCCTCAGGGCCATTGTACTTCTGTTTTCTTTGCCTGCAGTGTCCTCTCCCAGACATCCCCACTACTAACTCAGACCACCTTCAGGTCTTCACTCAGATGTGACCTTCTCAAGAAGGGAGGATTTCCTGTCTACCCTCTTTAAAATGTTTTCTCCTTAGTATTCGTTAGCATATAATAAGTACTTTTGATCTGAGGTATTACTATACTATGTACTAATATACTATGCATTTACTTATTAATTTCTCTTCCCCAAGTTGGAAAAGTCTGGGAATTTTTTTTGTCTAGTTTACTGCTTTACCTCTGTTTTCTTACAAGTCCTGACACAAGGTAGGCAGTCAATGTTTATTAAATGATAGCAAGTGCTCAGTAAATATTATTTTTATATCTGCTCTGTTGAGTTGATTTTTTAAATAATTATCAGCATCACTTGCTGATTAATGTAGGAAGTTGAGTTTTTGTTAAAGTTATCGTGTTCACTTCACAGTATTAATTTGCTTATGAAAACCCTTTATATAATAACTAGAACAAAAGCTTCACAAATTAAAATGTAATTAAGATTTTCTGATGTGATGGAAATTTTACATACACTGATACTTTACTTCATGTGGAAGATGTGTTGTTAGGAAGTTGCAAGTCAAATCTGGGGGAGAAATAGTAGCTTAACATTTATCAAGTGCACATAAGCCACAAGAGACAGTATAGTTGAGGCACAGGCTCCATAGTCAGGCTGTGTTCAGCCCTGAAATTCTGCCTGCTTCCTAGCTGAATGACCTTGTGCTAGTTTCCTAACCACTCTGTGCCTCAATTTCCTTAGTTACAAAAAGGAAATAATATTCATATAGGAGTTTTAGAAAAGTACCTTTCTCATAGAGTTCAGTGATGGTTAACTGCCAAGTGTTTTCTAAGCACCCAATTGGTTTGTTTAATCCTCATGACAATGTGTGAAGTATCTACTATTCTTAGGCCTTTCAGCAAACTTTTTGAAATTCAAATAACTACTTGTTAATGAAGTTCAGGTCCTTTTAAAGTAAGATAAAGCTTTGTGATTTTTGTTTTGTTTTAATGGGTAGGAGACTACTTTCCTACCATTAAAGGCACTTTTTTTTTTCTGTGAAAGTAAGGTTATGTTAAGCAAGTGAATTGAATCAATATTTTCTCTCCTGGATTCTGGTGTTTCATTTGTATTTTTAAACCATTTGTTTCATTTGCTTTCCTCCTTATCCATTTTCTTATAGCAAATGGACTTTCTTTGAAGAGTTCTAGCAGTGAGATTATTATTTTCCCTTTTTGGACACTGAAATAAGCAATGATAGCAATATACTTTGATGACTTGAGTTGCATTGGCTTTACTCTGTGGCAAAATTGAATTCTAACTAAGGAGCTCTATTGAAATGTTTACCTTGTGGCAGCAAATACTGTAGTCACCAAGAGGCACTAGAACTTACAACAACTCAGAAGATCAAGAATCTTACTCATTAGACTGTAATATTCAGTTTGGACATGGACATTTCATACATGAATGACTGCATGATTCAGCCATAAATTAAATGTTTCAAGGTGAGTTAATTTGAAGAAAGTCCTGGGAGAGGAGGATAAATTACAGGGATGGAAAATGGACCTTATGAAGAAGAAAGTTACAGAGGTTGCTTGGACTAGGTGACAAATATGTTTTCAGTGAAGAGGATGTTGAGTTAGTTGTTCTCAATGTCTTAGAAGAACTGGATTTAAAGCAGAAGACAGAGACATACATAAATCCAGCTTTCAAAATTATGAAACACTGAGAAGGGCTTTGGAGAAAAGACAAACTCTCAGAATAGACAGTTTATACCAGTGGTTCTCAAACTTCTATGCATAAAAATCTCCAGTGATGAATACTGAAAGTGCAGATTCCCAGGCATCCACCAGAGATTCTAATCCAATAAGCCTTTGGTCAGGCCTAAGAGTTTGTACTGTTAATGAGTACACCTGTGAAACCAATGTTGAAAAAGTCTTCAAGTTTAATCAGTAGCCTGTCAAAGTTCAAGGTGCTAAACCAAGTAATTTTGAATCGTCTGCTCCACCTCTGTGATTTATAT
Source organism: Manis javanica (assembly GCF_040802235.1). Lineage (NCBI taxonomy): Eukaryota > Metazoa > Chordata > Mammalia > Pholidota > Manidae > Manis > Manis javanica. Next base: position 111,127,942 of record NC_133156.1, on the reverse strand, counting down.
AAATAAGTATGTACATGTTTTTCTGTGTTGTTTCAAGTGAGCTCCAAACTGTTATAAAGTCACCAGCTTTTAGAAAACAATAAGACTGGTTATATTATTCATACTCCTCATTGCAGTTATTAAAGAAGTTATATACATAACCGTGTAGAGAGGAATGGCAAATTTTATATAATACATACCATCAGTAATTGGGGAATACTGAACAAGGAGAAATCAAATCATGATTACATCTTTGAGATATGGTAAATAATCTTCAGGCAATATTTTGGACCCTCTTGTCACACAGGATTATAAGGCAATGCATTACTATATTTCAGATGTGACATTTACTCCTGATGGTAGATCAACATTAAATTCATGAAAGTTTCTGATTGCTGTGTTGTTCAGGTATCCTCTTTAATTCTGTTCCTGTGGGGTTTTGTTCTTGTTTTCTAGGATGGAGCTATGATGTTGAAGAGAGAAAGGTTCCAAAACCCAAGTACAAATCTTATGGCTTAAACTTTTCTTGGAACAAAAGAACAAGAGTATCCACCAAATAGGTTGGCACTGACTAGATCTCTGCGTGATTGTGAATAAGTCAGCTGTGCAGTATTTATAGGCCATGTATAATACAGCTCTTAGTCTCTTAATAAATTTGACCTTTAAACTACAGATACATTTTGTGGTGTCTATTTTAAATGTTTTTTGATGTCTCAAATTGAACATATTACAATATCCTGTATAAAGGGGAGATTTGAAGTGATCATACCTCTAGGAGATTTTGGTACTTAAAATCTGTTAAAAGGAATGCTTGAAATCAGCTGCAACATTGAAGTTTTACGCTTGCTTTTTATAGCCATTCTCAAGTTAGTAGTGTTTATAAACTACCAGACATTATTGTTAAAATGCTGTTTTGGAAATTCTTTTATCATACTTAGAAAAAATCCATGATTACATTGTAATCTGATAAACCCAAATCTCAAATTTACTGAAGTTCTCTTCTTTAATTAGAAGTTTGTATTCTCTAAGTTTCTTTGAGCCTGAATGAATTGTGTTCCCTACTAAACTCTGTCTGCAAATCCACACTCATGATTGTGAGAGTTTCAGGTGAAGATTTTATATTCTTAGGAATTGAAAGACTCACAGAAAATGAAAATCAGTTCATGTTTGGAGATTTTTAGTGTTTGCTGTTATTTTTAGAAAATAAAAGTAGATACATGCTTTTGTTATGTGTTAATCACTGGAGTCATCCAGTATGAGTTACCATGCACCTAATCTTATCAGGCTCTTCAGTAAACACTTTGTATACTAATCTTCATAGTAATTCTATTAGCTAGGCACTATTAATTTCCCCATTTTGCAAAGATATAAATCAAGGCTTGAAAGGAATAAATAACCTGCTCAGAATCTCACAAGTCCTAAGTGCCACAGCAGGGACTTGAATCCATGTCTGTCTGTCTCCACACTCTTTAGTTATAAAGAAATAGAATTAGTTACAGATGATTTCTTTAGATTTCTAATATATTCTTTGATGTTTCAAAAATACATTGTCTCACAATAACATTATTTCATAAAAACACTAATAAGCACATTAACCTAGGCCAACAAATAAAACAAATCAGTTATTTTTAAATGGATTTAAAAAATTTTAAGACTCAAGATTTTTTTAAAGAAAACAATTGCTTCATCTTAAATAATGTTAAAATAATGTCCCATAAATTCTCAAAAACTGGGGAATAGTTGTACAGTTACTACAGTGGGTTTCTTTTGAAAATAAATATCAAACACACAAGGGCAGTGAAGACTGAATCACAACACTGAAAAAAAATTGATTCTGAAATGTGATTTAATTGATGACCCATAAATCCAGAAATGAGTACATCTGTGCTTTGAGCCTTGGTTGGGAGCAGATCCAAGCTGAGGAAACCCCTGGAATGGCAACTCTGAGAACCTGATGAGCACTTCAGTGTCTCCAGTTGTCAGTTTAACAAGAATAAGTCCAGGAGATTCAATTATTGTAGGAAGCACATGATGCCGATTTTGTGAACACAGCCTGCCAACAATGGTACATGATAATAATAATAATATATTATAACTTTATAGGTTTTCTCCTTATCTAAAGGTCACTGATTGTATTTTTAAAGTTTTTCTTAACACTAGAATATTCCCTTTAAAAAAATAAAGGTTGAAAACAAACATTCCTATACCTTCACTTAAATTTACTGTTTAATATTTTGTCACATATATTTTTCCTCCCTGTCCTCCCCCGAACCTTCATTTAAAAGTAAGGTGCAAACATCATGATATGATCTCTAAATACTTTGAGATGTGTCTCTTCAGAAAAATAACATTATTCTTCTATATACCTCAGTTACATTGCCACAGTAAAATAAATCATTTTGACGGTTGATAGTTTAAATCTGATGTGTAGTCCACATTCAGGTTTTGCCAAGTTGCTCCAACATTGTTCTTTATACTGATATTTTAAAACCCAGGATTTAATCAATAATCATGCATTAAATTTAATTTCCCTTAATCTTGAAAAGTTTCCCTTCTTTTTTGTTTCTTCCATGACATGGGTTATTTTTGAGGAATCCAGACTAATCATTTCAGAGAATATTCTACAGTTGGGATTTCTCTCAATAATTAATTATTAATCACCAGTAATTCATGACTTTATGTTCTTCTCAAACACTTTTGGAGGCATGTAAAATCACTGTCCAGTTACTGGTGATACTGTTTAATCACTTGGTTAAGCTGGTACAGGCCACATTATTCCATCACAAATATTTTTTTGTCTTTTGTGGTTACATAATCATCTATGGGTTGATACCTTAAGATTGCATAGATCCTGTTTCCTAACTACATTTTATTAACCTTGAATTAAGTATTACATTGTAGATATCAAATTGTGATTTTCTACTGTCAATTCTCCATTTACTATTTGGTTCCACCAGTTTGTTGTTAATAACTGGATTTGTGGATTCTTTTTTATTCAGTATTCGTTATTGTCCTTATACTCAAATGTCCCAGATTTGGCCATTGGAAGCCCCTGTAAGCTGGCTTCTACTTTGGCACATCTTCATCCATTTTTTAGCACTTCCTTGATTTCTGGAACAATATATTTTAGTTTTACCTTTTACAGTCCCTCCTTGGAATCAGTCATTCCTAAGGATCTCTGTTTCTTTTTAGTGGGAAATATTTAGATACCAAGACTAAGGTGCTACATAGACCCATGTAGTAGATAGTTCATACACACACATTTTACAATCAGGATAACCTCCAATTAAAGTCCAGTAGTAGTTCTGCACCTCCTCCCACATTTCATATTTTATCACTCTTCTTTCACAGTGATAATCCTGGGTCCTGGGTCCTACAATATACACAAAATGGTTTCAAAAATCACTAATACCACCAATAACAAACTGCAGGGTAAAGTTCAAGGTTTCTTCACAATTCTTTCAATCTTGAGAAAAAAATTTAGAGAAGGTAGAGTGCTGTCCCCCATTTTACTTGAATTCTTTATGTTATTAATTTTCACTACAGATTTTTTGTGTTGATCTATAGGGTTTTCTTTCTTGTTGATTTACTCCCATTTTTTAAATAAATATGTAAAATTTTAAACTGATTCAAAAGTCAAAAGTGTACTTAAAAGTTATATGTAAGAGGTCCCATTTTCACCTACCCATTATAGTTTAACCAATTCCATTTGGTTACCCTGATTTACCCTTCCTATGTTTCATTTTGCAAACATAGGCAAATATATATATTCATGTTTTTCCTTCCTTACATAATAGGAAGCATACTGTATGTAATCTTTTGTACCTCACTGTTTTTTTCCTTATACCTTAAAAAGTGCTCCATATCAGTTCTACACTTAAAATTGGTACATCTTAGTGTATGTAAATTATGCTCCAGTAAAAACTGACTTAAAAATAACTTCAATGTGGTGTCAGAGCAACACTTTATGATGTATATAATCTGTGAGCATGCAGTATGGTTTAAAAGGATAAATAGAAAAACAACTAAGGTTTTGATAGTTGTTTGAGAAGATCATAGTGTTAGAATTCACATACAGAATAGTCTAAAAATCAGATTTTCCATTCCTACAGTCATTTGCACCATGACTAGCATGGTCCATGTGAAACAAGGCAAAGTGAAGAAATATTACTCAAAATTGACATCTGCAAACACCAAAAAAAAAAAAAAAAGAGATACTTCTTTAGTTTCCCATTATTGTGTAAAACAACTCAACGTATCTTACTGGACTGAAGCATTCATTTTCTGGTGTGATTAGGTTTTCTGTTTATAAATCTATGCATGGGAAGAATTCATTTCCAGTTACATTAAATGTAAGATGCCAATGAGCTACCCAGTTGAAAATGCATGGCAGACCATTGGAAATGCGGGGTCTGGAGCTTAGCAGGCCAGGAGCATTAGCTCTACAATAATAAAGCTATGCAATGAACAGAGTAACAAGTACAAGTTTATTAGGGGGAGAGAGGAGAGGTCAAGAACTATCCTATAGGGAAAGTATTTTTTGCTATGAGGTGGAAAATAAGGAATAGAGGAGGCCAATAAAAGATTTTTTAAATGAAAAGGGTTTTCATTGATCTCAGAGGCTATCACCTATTTATAGTTTGCTATGTGCTTAGGAACAAGATTACTAGAATATGACAATTGGAATTTGAGTAAAATAGGGTACAATTTCATAAAAGTCATTCTGCTAGTAAATATAAGGCTGTTTAGTCTTTGGATTAGTTTCTTGTGGGTGCAATGACAACTTCCCACAAATTTGGTGACTTAAAAAGTTTCTTTGGTCACCTTGGTGCATTTATTCTATAGTTTTGGAGGTCAGGTTCTAAAATCAGTTTTACTGGGCCAAAATCAAGGTGTTGGCAGGGCACTTGTTGCAGAGCATCAAGGGGAGAATCTATTTCCTTGTCTTCTCCAGATTCTAGAGCTGCATTCTTTGCCTTCCTTGGCTTGTAACCCCTTCCTGTGTTTTCAAAGCCAGTAACATCTTGCTTTAGTCATCCCACTACCTTCTCATCAGATCAAATTTCCCTCTGCCTCTCTTACAAGGACACTTGGGACTACTTTTAGAGCTCACCCACGTAATCCCAAACATGGCAAATGGAATCATAAAAAGTGTCCCAGAACCATGTCTTTAATAAACTGTCATCTGTCAAGTTTGTTCAGAGACAATTGGTTTCAAATTTATGAAACAGGGAGTAACATACAAGTTCACAAAACCAATCTTGTATCGCAATGAGACCTCTTACTCAATTTTTGGATAGTTCCCTTGAACAGTCATGCCCATTTTGACCTCACTCTGATGAAGTTAGCCGTGGTTGAGAAAAGAAAGGTTTAAAGTAAATAAGTAATCAATTTGATAAGTAAATAAATAAAATGATCAGATTTAGTATCCCCTTTGGAGAAGAACCAAAAGCAGACAACCCTTAGACTGAGCTCTTACTTGACCTCTCTGCACTTTAGTGTCCTTATCAAATGATATTGAATAAATAAGCACTCAGTAAATACTTAGAAAATGTTGGGCGCTCTCCTTCATGAGAATTCACATCATTCATTAAATATTATTTATGGCCATTCATTAGGTTAAATATATGTGTTCCTGTTCTAGTTAAGTAATTTTTTAACCTTAATCATAATGTGAAAGATAAAGCAGGGTGCCTACAGATATGAGTAGGACTTAGGTAAAATGAGATTACAGTTTTAACTTTTAAACTTATGTTTATAATTGAGAATAAACAAGACTTAGCTGATCTTTGTATATACTTAATGGTTTTATGGATAAGCAGTTGGAACAATAGATACATAAAAGGTGATAAGGCATAATTTTATTGTTAATATCCAACTCAGATATACTCTTAAATGAAATCTCTATATCTAGAGAAAATGGTGAACAATAATGTTACAATGTAATGTCTGCTATTTTTCAGTATCAATACATAATTATTGGCTCCTGAAAGTTTTAGGAGTTTGAGTTTGAAAATTTTATGATTCTTAAAATGATAAAGTACGTGTACATGAGGGAAATTGTTTATCTTATAATTTTAAACAGTCACCTCATCTGGATGAACATCATTTTTTGGTTTTCTTTACAGTTACAAAATTCATGAATGGTTGCATTGTACTGTCTCTGATTAATTGATACCAGGGGTTTGTATTATACATTCTGGTCTTTGTCAATTTAGGCTGCTATGATGGACTACCACAGATTAGATGGCTTATAAACAATAAACAATTGTTTCTCACAATTTTGGAGGGTGCCAGGATAGTTGGCTTCTGACGGGGGTGGGCATTTCCTAGTTCACACACCTCCATCTTTGCTGGGTCCTCATATAGCAGAAAGGATAAGACAGTTCTCTGAGATCTTTTATAAAGGTTTAATCCCATTCATGACAACTCATAACCTAATCACCCGAAGGCTCCACTTCCAATACCTTCACTTAAGGTTTAGGATTTCAACACATGAATCTGGGGAAACACATTCAACCCATAACATTCTACCACTGGACCCCCCAAAATTGATGTCCTTCTTGTATGCAAAATATATTAAATCCACCCTAATACCTCTGAAAGTCTTAACTTGTTTCAGCACCAACTCTAAAATTTAAATTCCAAAGTCTCATCTAATATCTAAATCAGATATGGGTGAGACTCAAGATATGATTCATCCTGAGATAAATGCAGCTGTGAATCTGTGAAACCAAATTATATGCTTCCAAAATCCAGCTGTGCTGTGAACATGTGAAACCAAATTATAAGCTTCCAAAATATAGTTGTGGGACAGGCATAGGACAGATATTTCATTTCAAGAGGGAGAAATAGGAAAGATGAAAAGGCATATAGGTCCTAAGTAAGTCCAAAATCTAACAAGGCAAACAACCTTAAACCTTAAACCTTAAGGCTCAAGAATAATCTTTGGTTTGCTGTTCCACCCTCTTGGCCCATTGGGTTGGAGGTTCTACATTCCAGACCCACTGGGGTGGCTGTTTTCCCCTTGCAGAGGGGTATTGCTATGCCTGTGCCCATGCTGCAGTTCTCCATGAGGTGGAGGTCAGGACCCCAGAGCTTTACCAGGTGGCCCCACCCAGACAACTCCACTGGACCCTTTGAAATCAAGGTGGCAGCATCCTACTGCCTGGGTACTGGGCCTGTGTTAGGAATGGATTCTTAAATAGATTATTTAAATACTGCTCCATTAAAAATAAAATAGGACAGCCATGAAGGTTTGAGAGAAAACCAAGAGCCAGGGCAGGGCTGAATGATGATGTTCATTTCCTACACAAGTCTACTCCAAAACTGGGAGAAATGACTGCTTTATCTAATACACACAAACCAAAACAGACAGTCAAGGAAAATGAAGAAACAAGAATCTGATACACACACAAGAGCAAAACAAAACAGAAAAATCTCCTTAATGAAGTGGAGATAAGTGATTTACCAGATAGAGTTCAAAATAATGGTCATAAATACGTTCACTGAACTTGGAAGAGGGATGGATGAACACAGTAAGACCTTCAACAAAGAGGAATAAGAAAGCACCAAATACGTCATAAAGTTGAAAATAAATGAACTGAAAAATATACCAGAGAGGTTCAACCACAGACTAGATGAATCAGCAGAAAGGATCAGTGACCTCAAAGACAAGGCAGTGAAACTCATCCAAGCAGCACAGCCAAAAGAAAAAGAATGAAAAAAAAAAAAAGATAGCTTAAGGGACTTAAAGTATAACATCAAACAGACCAACATTTGCATTATAGGGGTCCCAGAAGGAGAAGAGAGAAAAGTTATTTGAAGAGTGGCTGAAATTTTCCCTAACCTGGGGAAGGAGACAGACATCCAGATCCAGGAAGCACAGAGAGTTACAACAAAATGAGCCCGAAGAGAACCACACCAAGGCACATTATACTTAAAATCTCAAAAGTTAAAGACAAAGAGAGAATCTTAAAAACAACAGGAGAAAAACAACTTGTTATGTACAAGGATACCCCTATAAAACAATCAGCATATTTTTAAGCAGAAACCTTGCAGGCCAAAAGGAAGTGGTGTGATATATTCATAATGCTGAAAGTAAGAAAAACTTCCAACCAGGAATACTGTACCTAGCAAAGTTGTCATTCAGAATTGAATGAGAGAGAAAGAGTTTTCCAGATGAAATCTAAGTGTTCACCATTAAACCAGCTTTACAAGAAATGTTAAAGGGACTTACTCAAGCTGAAACAAAGGGCACTAATTAGTAACAGGAAAACACGAAAGTATAAATCTCACTGGTAAAAGATGTAGTAAAGGTGGTGGATTAATCATAGCGAGTATTAAGGTTTAAAGACAAAAGTAAAAATAGCTATAACTACAATAATTAGTTAAGGAACAGACAAGACAAATATAAAATGTGACATTCAAAAAATGAGGGAGGGAAAATAAAAATTAGATCTTTATAATGTGTTCGAGCTTAAGTTGTTATCGACCTAAAACAGGCTGTAATAAGTTGTTATTATATAAAAGCCTTATGGTAACTGTAAAGCAAAAAGCTACAGTAGATGCACAAAAGATAGAGAAAGGAATATAAGCATATCACTAAAGTCACCAAAGTACAAAAGAAGAGAACAAGAAACAGAAGTACAAAACAGCCAGAAAACAAAATAAAATGATAGTAAGTACATACTTGTCAAGAATTACTTTAAATGTAAATGGACTAAATTCACCAGTAAAAAGACATACAGCAGCTGAATGGATAAAAAAATAAAATACAATCCATCCATATGCTGCCTACAAGACAACTCATTTCAGATATAAAAACACAGACTGAAAGTGAAGAGATAGAAAGGTATTCTGTGCAACTGGGACCAAAAGAAAGCTGGAGAAGCTATACTAACATCATATAAAATAAATTTTTAAACAAACACCAAAATAAGAGACAACATTACACAATGATAAAGGGGCCAATCAAAAAGAGGACAGAACATTTATAAATATTTATGGACTCAACATAGGAGCACCTAAATTTATAAAGCAAATATTAGCAGACACAAAGGGAGAAATAGAAAGCAATACAATAATGGTTGGCCATTTAATACTCCACTGACATCAATGGATAGATCATCCAGACTGAAAATCAGAAAAGAAACATCAGCATTACACAACATGTTAGACCACGTGGATTTAGCAGAAATATACAGAGCATTCCATCCAAAGCAACAGAAAACACATTATTCTCAGGTGCAAATGAAACATTCTCCAGGATAGATCATATGTTAGCCACAAAAACAAGCCTTAATAAATTTTAAAAGATTGAAATCATATCAAGCATCTTTTCTGACCATGACGGTATGAAAAAAATCAATTACAAAAAGAAAACCTGAAAATTTCACAAATATGTGGAGATTAAACAACATGCTACTGAACAATCAGTTGGTCAAAGAATAAATCAAAAGATAAATAAAGAAATACCCTGAGGTAAATAAAAACAGAATCAAAATATACCAAAAGCAGTTCTAAGAGGGAAATTCATAGCAATAATTCCCCATATCTAGAAATAAGAAATATCTCAAGAAAAAACCTAACTTTATAACTCAAGGAACTAGAAAGAGAACACAAGCCTAAAATTAGTAAAAGGAAAGGAAATACAGATCAGAGTTGGAATGAATGAAAGAGAGACAAAAAAGAATAGAAAAGATCAATGAAACTAAGAGCTGGTTCTTTGAAAAGATAAATACAAACCTTTATTTAGACTCTCCAAAAAAAAAAAAAAAAGACTCAAAATCAGAAAAGATAGAGATGTCATAGCTGATACCACAGAACTAAAGGCTCATGAGATAACTATGAACAATTATATGCCAACACATTGGAAAACCTAGGAGAAATGGATAAATTTCTAGAAACATACAAACAATAATAATAAGGACTAATTTTGGAGAGCTGAAAACATGGTGCATCTACTGTATTAGACAACAATGTGAGGATTGGTAGAGTTTAATTTTTAGGAAGAGGGTAGTGATATTAACATAGACGTTGGTAAGACAAATACGCATTTTAAAAACTAAACAATATTGTATGAATAGAAGGATTAATTCCAAACCAGCAGAAAGAGAAAAGGCAGAATAAGAAAAACTTAATCCAATTGCAGTAAGAAAGGAGAAAAGCAGATACACACACATATATGCACACATATGTACATATATATAAAAGAAACATTAAAAAATAAATCAACCACATCAGTAATTTTAATAAATATAGAGAATAAATTTGCTATCTTTAAGTCAGAGGTTATCACATGGAATAGAAGAAATAAAGTCCACCTGGATGCTGTACCCAAGAAGTACAGCTAAAACTTATATATACCAACATATAGAAAATAGGAGGATGGAAAAAGATGTACTAATCGAATGCAAATTTTGGGAAGAAATCTGGAATGGCAATATTAACATCAAATGAAATATATTTTAGGGAAAAATGCTTTTTAATATTGTTATAGCTAGTACTTTCTACACAACAGATATTCTAAGTGCTTTTCTTACTGAACTGATACACAAATCAAAGACATGGGCACATTATTATCTCAATTTCTCAGATGAGAAAACTGAGGCTTAGAGGACTACTAAGTCATAAAACAGATTTGAACTCAGGTAACCTGCTTCAAGGGTCCATTCACTACATTATGAGGAAAACTGTTGATATTGTGAAGGGAATAATTCACCAAGAATTGAACCAGTATGCCCCTAACAACATAGCCTTAAAATACATAAAGAAATACAATTTAAAGAACAATGAATCTGTGATCATTGTGCAAAATTTAGTATATCTTTCTCAGAAACTGATAAATCAAGTAGGCAAAAAAATGAATAAAGTCTAATATATTTGAATTACAGAATTAAGGAGAATTCTATCTCTCCACACACACACATACACACCCCTCTGGCACTGTTGATAAGAAGAAGTTTAAACAAACATAATCAGAAATGAAAAAAGCAATAGGCAGATAAAGGAGGCTTTTAAAATCTGAGCTTAATACAATGTGGCATCTTGACTAGACCTTAGAACTAGAATCAAACTTCTATAGACTGAATATCTGTGTCCCCCCAAAATTTATACATTGAAACCTAATACACGATGTGATGGTATTTGCAAGTGGAGCCTTTGAGAGTGATTAGGTACCCTTATAAATGAGATTCCAGAGAGCTCTGTCCTCCATTCCACCACGTGAGATTATAATGAGAAGATGGCCATCCAAGCAGCAAGTCTCACTAGACACCAAATCTGCTGGCACCTCAATCTTAGACTTCCCAGCCTCCAGAACAATAAGAAGTATGTATCTATGGTTCATAAGCTGCCCAATGTATGGTATTCTTTTATACTAAGACCAAACATACTAAGACACAGACATTAGTGGAGAAACCATTGAAATCTCAGTAAAATCTGTAGTTTAATTAAGAGCAATATATCAATGTCAGTTTCTTAATTTCAAAATATGAACCAGGCGGAGCCAAGATGGCGGCGTGAGTAGAGCCACAGAAATCTCCTCTCAAAACCACATTTATCTATGAAAATATAACAAAGACAACTCTTCCTAAAATAGAGACCAGAGGACACAGGACAACATCCAGACCACATCCACACCTGTGAGAACCCAGCTCCTCGCGAAGGGGATAAGATACAAGCCCCGGCCTGGCGGTACCCAAGCGCCCCTCCCCCCAGCTCCCGGCGGGTGGAGAGGAGTCAGCAGGGAGGGACAAGGAGCCCAGGACTGCTGAGCACCCAGCCCCAGCCATCCAGACCAGAGCGCAGACACAGTGCATGCGTGGGGTCCTGGATACTAGGGAAACAGGGCAGCAGGACTGGTGAGGGGGTGCCTGAGGCCAACACCAGAGAACAAAGAAATGGGAGCGGCCTTTTTTTTCCCTCTTTTTTTTTTTTTTTGTGAGTGCTTTTTGGAAGTCTTAAAGGGACAGGGACCCTGATACTAGGGAAACAGGGAAGCAAGACCGGTGAGCAGGTGCCTGAGAACAGCAGCTGAGGTCAAAGAAAATCATGCATTTTTCTTTTTTTTTTTTAAATTATTTATTTAATTTTTTGCTTTTGCTTTTGTTTTTTTTTGTTGTTGCTGTTGTTGTTTTGGTTTGGAGAGTGCTTTTTGGAAGTCTTAAAGGGGCAGGGCACGACACTTAGTCCAGAGGCAGGGAATCTGGGGATCTCTGGGCACTCTAACCCCCTGGGCAGCAGAGAGCACAGAGGCCCCTTACAGAGATAAATAGCCTCCCGGCCACTCCCCCTCCAACAGGGCTCCACCATTTTGGAGCAGCAGCCCGAGCCAGGCCACACCCACAGCAAAAGCTGAGATAAACTCCATAGCAGCCGGGCAGGAAGCAGAAGCCCTGTCTGCACACAGCTGCCCAGCACAAGCCACTAGAGGTCGCTATTGTCCCAGGAGAGGAAGGCCAAAAACCAACAAGAAGGAAAGCTCTTCCAGCTGTCACTCGTACCAGCTCTGCAAACTATCTCTATCACCATGAAAAGGCAAAACTACAGGCAGACAAAGATCACAGAGACAACACCTGAGAAGGAGACAGACCTAACCAGTCTTCCTGAAAAAGAATTTAAAATAAAAATCATGAACATGCTGACAGAGATGCAGAGAAAAATGCAAGAGCAATGGAATGAAGTCCAGAGGGAGATCACAGATGTTAGGAAGGAGATCACAGAAGTGAAACAAACCCTGGAAGGATTTATAAGCAGAATGGATAAGATGCAAGAGGCCATTGAAGGAACAGAAACCAGAGAACAGAAATGTATAGAAGCTGACATAGAGAGAGATAAAAGGATCTCCAGGAATGAAACAATACTAAGAGAAATATGTGACCAAACCAAAAGGAACAATATCCATATTATAGGGGTACCAGAAGAAGAAGAGAGAGGAAAAGTGATAGAAAGTCTCTTTGAAGAAATAATTGCTGAAAATTTCCCCAAACTGGGGGAGGAAATAATCGAACAGACCACGGAAATACACAGAACCCCCAACAGAAAGGATCCAAGGAGGACAACACCAAGACACATAATAATTAAAATGGCAAGGATCAAGGACAAGGAAAGAGTTTTAAAGGCAGCTAGAGAGAAAAAGGTCACCTATAAAGGAAAACCCATCAGGCTAACATCAGACTTCTCGACAAAAACCCTACAGGCCAGGAGAGAATGGCATGGTATATTTAATGCAATGAAACAGAAGGGCCTTGAACCAACGATACTGTATCCAGCATGACTATCATTTAAATATGATGGCGGGATTAAACAATTCCCAGACAAGCAAAAGCTGAGGGAATTTGCTTCCCACAAACCACCTCTATAGGGCATCTTACAAGGACTGCTCTAGATGGGAGCACTCCTAAAAAGAGCACAGAACAAAACACACAACATATGAAGAATGGAGGAGGAGGAATAAAAAGGGAGAGAAGAAAAGAATCTCCAGACAGTGTATATGACAGCTCAATAAGTGAGCTGAGTTAGGCAGTAAGACACTACAAAGGCTAACCTTGAACCTTTGGTAACCATGAATTTAAAGCCTGCAATGGCAATAAGTACATATCTCTCAATAGCCACCCTAAATGTAAATGGACTTAATCCACCAATCAAAAGACACAGAGTAATAGAATGGATAAAAAAGCAAGACCCATCTATATGCTGCTTACAAGAAACTCACCTCAAACCCAAAGACATGCACAGACTAAAAGTCAAGGGATGGAAAAACATATTTCAGGCAAACAACAGTGAGAAGAAAGCAGGGCTTGCAGTACTAATATCAGACGAAATAGACTTCAAAACAAAGAAAGTAACAAGAGATAAAGAAGGACACTACATAATGATAAAGGGCTCAGTCCAACAAGAGGATACAACCATTCTAAATATATATGTACCCAACACAGGAGCACCAGCATATGTGAAACAATTACTAACAGAACTAAAGAGGGAAACAGACTGCAATGCATTCATCTTAGGAGACTTCAACACACCACTTACCCCAAAGGATAGATCCACCGGGCAGAAAATAAGTAAGGACACAGAGGCACTAAGCAACACACTAGAACAGATGGACCTAATAGACATCTATAGAACTCTACATCCAAAAGCAACAGGATATACATTCTTCTCAAGTGCACATGGAACATTCTCCAGAATAGACCACATACTAGCCCACAAAAAGAGCCTCAGTAAATTCCAAAATATTGAAATTCTACCAACCAGTTTTTCAGACCACAAAGGTATAAAACTAGAAATAAATTCTGCAAAGAAAACAAAAAGGCTCACAAACACATGGAGGCTTAACAACATGCTTCTAAACAATCAATGGATCAATGAACAAATCAAAATAGAGATCAAGGAATATATGGAAACAAATTACAACAACAACACAAAGCCCCAACTTCTGTGGGATGCAGCAAAAGCAGTCTTAAGAGGAAAGTATGTAGCAATTCAGGCATATTTAAAGAAGGAAGAACAATCCCAAATGAATAGTCTAATGTCACAATTATCAAAATGGGAAAAAGAAGAACAAATGAGGCCTAAAGTCAGCAGAGAGAGGGACATAATAAAGACCAGAGAAGAAATAAATAAAATTGAGAAGAATAAAACAACAGCAAAAATCAACGAAACCAAGAGCTGGTTCTTTGAGAAAATAAACAAAATAGATAAGCCTCTAGCCCAACTTATTAAGAGAAAAAGAGAATCAACACAAATCAACAGAATCAGAAACAAGAATAGAAAAATCACGACAGACTCCACAGAAATACAAAGAATTATTAAAGAGTACTATGAAAACCTATATGCCAACAAGCTGGAAAACCCAGTAGAAATGGACAACTTCCTAGAAAAATACAACCTCCCAAGACTGACCAAGGAAGAAACACAAAAGTTAAACAAACCAATTACAAGCAAGAAATTGAAATGGTAATCAAAAAACAACCCAAGAACAAAACCCTGGGGCCGGATGGATTTACCTCAGAATTTTATCAGACACACAGAGAAGACATAATACCCATTTTCCTTAAAGTTTTCCAAAAAATAGTAGAGGAGGGAATACTCCCAAACTCATTCTATGAAGCCAACATCACCCTAATACCAAAACCAGGCAAAGACCCCACCAAAAAAGAAAATTACAGACCAATATCCCTGATGAATGTAGATGCAAAAATACTCAATAAAACATTAGCAAACAGAATTCAACAGTATATCAAAAGGATCATACACCATGACCAAGTGGGATTCATCCCAGGGATGCAAGGATGGTACAACATTCGAAAATCCATCAACATCATCCACCACATCAACAAAAAGAAATACAAAAATCACATGATCATCTCCATAGATGCTGAAAAAGCATGTGACAAAATTCAATATCCATTCATGATAAAAACTCTCAGCAAAATGGGAATAGAGGGCAAGTACCTCAACATAATAAAGGTCATATATGATAAACCCACAGCCAGCATTATACTGAACAGCGAGAAGCTGAAAGCATTTCCTCTGAGATCGGGAACCAGACAGGGATGCCCACTCTCCCCACTGTTATTTAACATAGTACTGGAGGTCCTAGCCACGGCAATCAGACAAAACAAAGAAATACAAGGAATCCAGATTGGTAAAGAAGAAGTCAAACTGTCACTATTTGCAGATGATATGATATTGTACATAAAAAAACCCTAAAGACTCCACTCCAAAACTACTAGATCTGATATCAGAATACAGCAAAGTTGCAGGATACAAAATTAACACACAGAAATCTGTAGCTTTCCTATACACTAACAATGAACCAATAGAAAGAGAAATCAGGAAAACAGTTCCATTCACAACTGCATCAAAAAGAATAAAATACCTAGGAATAAACCTAACCAAAGAAGTGAAAGACTTATACTCTGAAAACTACAAGTCACTCTTAAGAGAAATTAAAGGGGACACTAACAGATGGAAACTCATCCCATGCTCATGGCTAGGAAGAATTAATATCGTCAAAATGGCCATCCTGCCCAAAGCAATATACAGATTCGATGCAATCCCTATCAAATTACCAGCAACATTCTTCAATGAACTGGAACAAATAATTCAAAAATTCATATGGAAACACCAAAGACCCCGAATAGCCAAAGCAATCCTGAGAAAGAAGAATAAAGTAGGGGGGGATCTCACTCCCCAACTTCAAGCTCTACTACAAAGCCATACTAATCAAGACAATTTGGTACTGGCACAAGAATAGAGCCACAGACCAATGGAACAGACTAGAGAATCCAGACATTAACCCAGACATATATGGTCAATTAATATTTGATAAAGGAGCCATGGACATACAATGGCAAAATGACAGTCTCTTCAACAGATGGTGCTGGCAAAACTGGACAGCTACATGTAGGAGAATGAAACTGGACCACTGTCTAACCCCATACACAAAAGTAAATTCAAAATGGATCAAAGACCTGAATGTAAGTCATGAAACCATAAAATTCTTAGAAAAAAACATAGGCAAAAACCTTTTAGGCATAAACATGAGTGACCTCTTCTTGAACATATCTCCCCGGGCAAGGAAAACAACAGCAAAAATGAACAAGTGGGACTATATTAAGCTGAAAAGCTTCTGTACAGTGAAAGACACCATCAATAGAACAAAAAGGAACCCTACAGTATGGGAGAATATATTTGTAAATGACAGATCCGATAAAGGCTTGATGTCCAGAATATATAAAGAGCTCACATGCCTCAAGAAACAAAAACCAAATAATCCAATTAAAAAATGGGCAGAGGAACTGAACAGACAGTTCTCCAAAGAAGAAATTCAGATGGCCAACAGACACATGAAAAGATGCTCCACATTGCTAATTATCAGAGAAATGCAAATTAAAACTACAATGAGATATCACCTCACACCAGTAAGGATGGCTGCCATTCAAAAGACAAACAACAACAAATGTTGCTGAGGCTGTGGAGAAAGGGGCACCCTCCTACACTGCTGGTGGGAATGTAAATTAGTTCAACCCTTGTGGAAAGCAGTATGGAGGTTCATCAAAATGCTCAAAACAGACCTACCATTTGACCGAGGAATTCCACTCCTAGGAATTTACCCTAAGAACACAGCAATCAAGTCTGAGAAAGACAGATGCACCCCTATTTTTATTGCAGTACTATTTACAATAGCCAAGAATTGGAAGCAACCTAAATGTCCATCGGTAGATGAATGGATAAAGAAGATGTGGTACATACACACAATGGAATACTACTCAGCCATAAGAAGAGGGCAAATCCTACCATTTGCAGCAACATGGATGGACCTGGAGGGTATTATGCTCAGTGAAATAAGCCAAGCGGAGAAAGAGAAATACCAAATGATTTCAGTCATCTGTGGAGTATAAGAACAAAGGAAAAACTGAAGAAACAAAACAGCAGCGGAATTACAGAACCCAAAAATGGACTAACAGATACCAAAGGGAAAGGGACTGGGGAGGATGGGTGGGTAGGTAGGGATAAGGGGGTGGGGGAGAAGAAAGGGGTATTAAGATTAGCATGCATGGGGGGGGAGGGAGAAAGGGGAGGGCTGTACAACACAGAGAAGACAAGTAGTGAGTCTACAATATTTTACTATGCTGATGGACAGTGACTGTAAAGTGGTTTGTAGGGGGGACCTGGTATAGGGGAGAGCCTAGTAAACATAATATTCTTCATGTAAGTTTAGATTAAAGATTTAAAAAAAAAAAAGAAAGAGAGAAAAGGGGGATTACTCCTTGATAGGATAAAACTAATGGTAAATCAACGATTAACGCATGCTTTAAATATCCCTAATTTTGATCACTTAAAGGGTGTCAGATGATCGGCTATGGAGGTATACTTTTCTGATAATATTCCTGTCTCTTAAAAAAAAAAAGGCAGTTCCTGTGTGGTGACCTCCAATGAGTTCTACACAATGGTATAAAGGCATATCAAAGTGTGGGCAAAGGGCCTGTTTGTGTTTATACAGAAGATCAAAGCCTAATTTGTCTATCCAGAAAATGAACTACGATACGATATGAAGAACAACTTCCAACATCAGCACTCTCTGGAAGACTCATACCAGAAGATGATCATCAAAAAACCTCCACGAAGATCCAGGCGATGCTGCAGTTGTAGCTGCATCCATCCCACCATTTCCTGGACTTGCCATTGGAATGAAGAAGGAGATATCTAAGCTGGCCTGTGCATACAGTAAAACAACAAATTTGACTGGATCTATACTGTTGGAACTCAACCAAGAATTAGGAGAAGTGCAAGTTGTAGTGCTCCAAAATCTTACGACTACAGACTATCTATGGTTAAGAGAACATGGGATGTGAACAGTTCCCAGGAATGGGTTGTTTTAATTTGTCTGATTTCTCAGACTGTTCAAGTACAGTTGGACAATATCCATCATATCATAGACAAATTTTCACAAATGCCTAGTGTGCCTAACTGGTTTTCTTGGCTTCACTGGAGATGGCTGGTAATTATAGATCTGTTTGATTATGTAACTGTATTCCTATTATGTTAATGTGTGTGCGCAATTTAGTTAGTAGTTTAAAACCTATACATGCTTAAGTTACTCTACAAGAAGATATGTCAAAGAAATAATCAATCCTGCCATGTTTTCTTCCGTCTGCTACCTCTATAGCTTTTCTTCTTCCTTCCTAATTACAACCCTTAAATAGAATTCGTGCCTCATATCGAATTTACCGAGTATCATAATTCCTCCAAGTGGTAAAGATACCTCAAGGCAAATGCTGAGCATTGAAGCCACAGGGCATAAATCTGCAAAGAAGTAAAAAGCTAACCTTTTCAAACAATATGGCTTCTTTCTCACTTACCAACTTTACATCTCCTTGTATGGCCCTGGAAGATGACTGGTTAGCCAGAGACAGGTAAGATTCCTCAAGGGAGGAACAACCTAAGACAGACACAGTCGCAGGGGGGCCATCAGGTGAGAAATTTTGGATCAACAGTGGTGAGGCTTAGAACCTCACCCCCCACCCCTATTTTTAGAGAAATCTTCTGCATCCGTGGATGTTTTAATGCCCTTGTCTAGCTTGGATTAACACATAGTCTACAGGCACACACCTGATCATCTACATTTGCTCTCTTACAACACTAAACTATGTTTTCTACCTTTATCTTGCATCTACCTACCACTTCAGCATTTTATTAAAAATAAAAGTAATAATAATAATAATAAAGGGAGAAATGTGGGATCCACATATAAATCAAGTATAAAAATCAAATGAATATTCATATTTGACCTGAATGTTCATAGTTCATAATGCATGATCAAAACCGAAAGTTTCTGTGATGACTGCCCTTGTACTGTTCACCATGTAAGAACTTATTCACTATGTAAGAATTTGTTCACCATGTAAGAACTTGTTCGTTATGCTTCAGAAGATTGGAGACTGACGAGAATTAGGCTTGAGATGGATTAATGATTGTGCATTGAGCGTTGACTCCCCTATACAGAATTTTATTGTTGTTAACAACCATTTGATCAATAAATATGAGAGATGCCCTCTCAAAAAAAAAATATATATATATATATATATATATATATATATATATATGAACCATAGTTATGTAAGATGTTAACATTAGGAGGAGGGCATACAAATTCTATATCATCTTTGCAACTTTTCTATAAATCTAAAATTGTCCCCAAATTAAAAGTTAATTTAAAAAATCATACCGGCATTTTACCTAAAATTAGTGGTGCTGGTTTTATCTGTGGCCTATAGGAAATACATGATATTTTGAATACGAGCTTCTTTTACGAACCACGAAAACTCAACCAGGTTCACTTTGAAGGACTGATCAAAATATTACAATTCCAAATAGCAAAATAGGGGAAAATATCAAATAAAAGTTGTGCTCTGAAAATGTGAAGATAATATAAAGAAAAGTATTTCTGGTCCCAAATCCGTTGACCGGCATTCCTAAGTGGCAGGGAATCAGACAGGAAGTAGAATAAAATGGGCCAAATACTCAGTCACTGGGGCTACTTCTCTCTTTTGGAGAGGAAATCCCAGTATCCAAAGCTGTGAACTGCAGGTGGGTTTCCCATTCCCTTCTCTCCTATAGGAAGAAGTATGTGGAAAGAAATAGGAGTGCATTTTGATGGTTCTAGAGCCATAATTTACATTAGTTCCAATAAGAATACCACTTCCTATCACTGAACAGGCAGTGTAGCCAAACCATAATAAAAGCCACTGTAAAACATAATTTATAAGCAGCCAAAGTAGCCAAAGGTCAACATTTTCCAGGAGCAAGAAGTTGGAGATGGACAACTAAAATCCTTCAGGTTATTTGACTTAGAAAAAAATTCTACCCGCATATATTTATATAGCTATTTTAAATATACACAAAATATTTCTGGAGCTCTTCACAGGTTAAGAAAATGCTCTTATACATCTGCTGTATCATATCATCATTTATTTCACTTAAGAACATCAAAAGATGTTTATATGTTTTCATCCATTTAGAGAGGAGGAAAATGTGTTCAGTTTGAGGTTTGAAGCTAAGTTGACAAATCCTTATGAGCTGGTACTTCAGATTGTTTGGCGAAGATTATTCAATACATAAACTTCACACAACCCCACATCTCTTTTACTTGCCAGGCTGCCTCTTTGGAAGTGTCCAAGAATTTTATGTTTTTTTAAGGACATAAAACCCAACCCTGACTGTTACTGACTGTCAAAGAAGTATATAGGAAAGCATTTTTCCATCACTCTCACTGCCCTATGTGAGGTGGGGATTTCCCACAAAGACACACTGACATCACCAGCAACAGCTTGATATCCTCTATTTGGGCAAGTTGCTGCAGTTTCTTAACTTGAAACAGGCACAGTGAATATACCTATCTCAGAGTTATTTCATGGGTTAAATAAAAGAATTACCTCAATGATCACAGCAAGATAGGTCCAGGTACCATGTTTGGCAAATAAAGCATGTAATAAATATTTTAATGAGTAGATGATTGGATGAAGGGATGACTGAATTCATCTACCCACCTCTAGAAAAGCCATAAATCCCTGCCATGTGTTCCCTAATTACTGGGCCACTTTTCTAAATTCTGGAGGGCTGAATAGGTAGCTAGAGTGTTGATTCAAGCTATTGGATAACCAAATGCCTATTCCTAGCCTAAAACCAAACCCTAAAATGTAGCCTAGCCTGTAGGTTGCACCATTAATTTGAATCAGTTTCCAATTCAAACTAAACCCTGCCCGCTTTGTCCCTTAAAATCCTAGACAACTTTTCTGACCTTTAACCCCAACTGGGATACAGTACTGTTGGAGAAATGTCTAATTAATTTGCTTCCTTCAGACCCACTGGGCATTATTAGATTGTTTAGGTCCCAATGTGTGTGTGCATAGGCAGCTCTGGATTGAAAGGGAACTGGGTTGGTTCTTTCAGTGGAGGGCTGCATGACTTCTGCTTTAGTGCCCTGGGCTCTAGTGACCAACTTCAGCCCCCACAGCAGAGGGAAGAAGAGAATATATTCTTCTTTAGAGTTGTGCCTTTCTCTACAATGGCCAATGTGAAGGGTTTCAATACATTATTTGCTTCATTTAGACGAGTGGTCTGCTTTTCTCTGTTAACCCACTGTTGGCCCATTCAACCAGTCTGGGCCTCCTGAGGTTAAGTGCCTCACCCCTGTCCTCCTGAATCTGACAGGCCCCCTCCCCCAACCTTCCCAAGCCCTCCCTGGGTTGAGTAATGGGGCCACTTGCTTGCTCTTGTCCCCTGCCCAGATCATGTGTCCCACACACCCATTTTTCTGCACCACCTCTCTCCTCTTTGCCTTCATGTTGTCTGCTTCTATAAACAGACCTGGAGCTGAGGCCTGGGCATCAAGAGCCTGATGTTGTAAATCTGAATTTAATTCACATTGGTGGATATGTTGGGTGAGGAGTGAGAGTGGAGCTCTGGTGTCACCTCACCTGAGGCCTCACTTTGTAAGCAACATAAACTATGGCTGACCTAAGGAGAGAAAGAAGTGTTTTCAAGGATACCAAGGATGTCACCAATTCCTCACGAGCACAGACCCAGCTGAGTGAGGACTCCAGCTCTCCCCCGGAGCACAGGAAGCTGGATGTTAGTGCTATCACTACCACCACCACCACCACCACCCCCAAACGCTCTCTCTCCTGCTTCTGCTGCTTTGTGCTTCTGACTTTCTGCTCAAAGGTGGTGATAATGCATCTGAGGGACCCACCCTAGGTCACATGCCCAAATTGTAGCTGTAAGGAGGGCTAGTAAAGGGGGCTTCCAACTGTTGGGAAGGAAATTTTGCAAATACAGAAAGGTTCATGTACTAGGTAGCCAGAAACTGACAAATATCAATTACATGTGTCTCGCCATTCCCTGTCCTGTTCATCATTCCTGTCCTCTACTACCCAGATGCCCCCTCCTCCTTCCACCTGCTGGATGCTGGATTATAGGCTTTGATCTCCTACTTCATCTGCAGCTCATGGCTCACCAGCCCAGGGTCTGTGATATGGCAGTGGTTTCCTCTCCAAACATTTCCTTGTGCCAGTTTTGAAAAGAAAGAAAATGTCATCACTCTCAGTTCGTCCTGACAGACAGACAGGCTAGGATGGCTTAAGCTGTCATCTTTCCTCTCTGCTTCCCACATTCCTTACTCTGAAGGTTAACATGTGCCCTTAACTGTCTTCACTGTTGGTGTCCACTTTTGTGCTTGCTTAGTTCTACCATCACTGCTTCTGGAATACATGGGGGCTGGGTCCGGCTTGCAGAAGCCACAGGCTTACAGGGCTAATAGAAGCAGCTCTGAGTCTGCAACAAGAAGCCCTTGAAGAAAACATGTGCTGTTCAAGGACACTGCCAAATAAAAGTTCACTGATGCCAAAGCACTTACAGAGACTGAGAATTAAAAGCTCATTATTTGACGGAGAAGATGCTCCTATCATCCTTCCTTGATGATCACTGGTGAAGGGTTTTGTGTTAATGCCATCTTCCTGCCAGCATTTGGTTCCCAAGCTTGTTCTCTTGTATCTGTGCACCCATGTCCTGGAATGCAGCCAATCTACCGACACTGAAAGGATGGATCTTGCTGCAAAGAGACTGTGTGTCTGGCTGTGTACAGCACGGATGACAGCGGGACTCCAGAGTCACTGCTGGAGGGAGAGGAAGTGGGCAACTGCGAGCAGGGTGGTCAGAAGCACAGCCTCAGAGAGGCCCTGAGATGCAGCAAATCACAAAGCATCTTTAAACAGTCAAGCAGGCAGAGCAGCCTATTAGGAGGCAACTAGGAATAAGGGATTCCTTCTTTAACAGAAGTCAGAGGTTTTTCTGGAAGCCTTGCTTAATCTGTTCCTATTCCAACAAGTCATCAGTTGAAACTCCCAAACTGCATATGATACATCATGGAAGCCAAGGCATAGTCTGGAAGATGTTGAGGGCAGGGATGGTTTCCATATACTTCAAACACATTTTATTTTAAATGACACTGCTTACCTGATGAGCCCACCAGAAAACTTGAGTGCAGATAAGCCAACTCATAGTAGAGATTTGTTGAACATTATCCAACTGGATGTGATTGCATATTTCAATGTAATTAAAACTTAGGTGCTCTTCCTGACAATGACTGCCCTGTGACTATGACTAGGGAAAGGTAGAAAGGACAGCTGGGGAGTAACACACTTGGAATAACATACAGAGTGAAAAGAGCCAATAAAATAAAGGAACCAAATGATCCTGGATCTGTCCAAAATGGGTCTCTATCCACACAAGACAGAGGTATAAGATGTGATCAAGAAAAAGAAAATTAAGAAAATAATCCCATTTATACTTACTCCCAAAAAGAAAAAAAATGCCTAGGAATTAATTTAGCCAAGGAGGTCAAAGACCTCTATACTGAAACTATAAGACACTGATGAAATTGAAGAAGATACAAATAAATGTTAATGTATTCCAGGCTCATGGACTGGAAGAATTAATATTGCTAAAATGTCCATACTACCCAAAGCAATCTACAGAGTCAATGCAATCCCTATCAAAATACCAATGACATTTTTCACAGAAACAGAATAATCTTAAAAATGTATGGAATCACAAAAAACCTTAAATAGCCAAAACAATCTTGAGAAAAAACAACAGAGCTGGAGGCATCGTGCTCCCTGATTTCAAACTCTATTACAAAGCTCTAGTAACCAAAACATCACAGTATTGGTATAAAAACAGACATATAGATCAATGGAACAAAATAGGCCAGAAATAAACCTATACATATATAGTCAGTTAATTTACAACAAAAGATCCAAGCATATACAGTGGGAAAAGGACAGTGTCTTCAGTACATGGTGTTAGGAAAACTGGACAGCTAGTTACATGCAAAAGAATGAAACTTGGCCTCTATCTTACACCATACACAAAAATTAACTCAACATGGATTAAAGACTTGAATGCAAGACCTGAAACCATAAAACTAGAAGATATATGAGTGGTAATCTTCAGGACGTAGATTTTGGTAATTTTGAGGGGAATTTAACACCAAAACCAAAGGCAAAAAAAAACAAAAACAAACAAGTGAGACTACATCAAACTGAAAAGCTTCTACACAGTAGAGGACTCCATCAGCAAAATGAAAAGGCAACCTACTGAATGGGAGAAAATATTTGCAAATGGTGTATCTAATAAGGAGTTAATATCTAAAATATATAGGCAATATATATCTCAATAGCAAAAACAATCTGACTTAAAAATGGACAGAGAATCTGAATTGACATTTCTTCAAAGAAGACATACAAATGGCCAACAGGTACATGAAAAGATATTCAACATAATTAATCAAAGAAATGCGAACCAAAACCACAGTCAGGTATCACCTCACACCTGTTAAATGGCTATTATCAAAATGACAAGTGTTGGAGACAGAATGCAGAGAAAAGGGACTCTACTGCACTGTTGGTGGGAATGTAAACTGGTGCAGGCGCTATGGAAAACAGTATGGAGAGTCCTTAAAAAATTAAAAACAGAACTACCATACCATACCAAAAATAGCAATTCCATCTCTGGATATTTATCCAAAGAAAATGAAAACACTAACTCAAAAATATAGATGTACCCCATTTTCATTGCATCATTATTTACAATAGTCAAAATATGGAAACAAACTGTGTTGATTGATGTATGAATGGATACATAAGAAGAAATTGTGCTATACACACACACATACACACACAAAAAATAGAATATTATTCACCCACAAGAAGAAGGAAGAAACTCTTGTCTTTTGCAATGGATATTGAGAGCATTATGCTCAGTGAAATAAGTTAGAGAAAGTATATGCTCTGACTTATATGTGGAATCTTAAAAACATAAAAAGAATGAATGCAAAGATACAGGGAACAGATTGATAGAGGCTAGGGGCAAGAGGTAAGAGGGTGGAAAAATTAGTGAAGGTCCAGTTATAAAATAAATAAGTCCTTAGAATGTACTGTACAGCATGGAGATGGTAGTTAATAATACTATATTGTATATTTGAAAGCTGTTAATAATAGATCTTAGACATTCTCATCAGTAGAAAAAAACTTGTAACTGTATGGTAATGGATATTAGCTAAATTAATTTTGGTGATCATTTTGCAATAAAACAAGCATCAAATAATTGTATATCTGAAAATAATGTCATGTGTTGTGCCTATTATATTTCAATTTTAAAGAAAACAAAAAATAGAACAAGGTGAGATGGAGAGTATGGTGGTTAAGTTCTGGAAAAGTTCAGGTCTTTACAAT
Source organism: Manis javanica (assembly GCF_040802235.1). Lineage (NCBI taxonomy): Eukaryota > Metazoa > Chordata > Mammalia > Pholidota > Manidae > Manis > Manis javanica. The sequence goes on along the minus strand of NC_133156.1, from coordinate 111,102,158 downwards.
CATAGAGGTTTAAACAAGTGGTACTGGGACCCTGAATTTTCTCCTACCACTTTATTTCTTAACTTAAGTCTCTTACAACTTCATTTTCTTTATAATATAAAATTAAATTATAAATTTATTTGGGCTTCACTGAGAAATCTGAAACACTGATTTACTGACCTTAAACCCATGAGTGCAGACAATGTACAAATCCTATATTGAGGGATCAAAGAACAATAGTACTTTATCTTTTATAAAATATGACCATACTTCTCATGTTCAGTTATGATTTTGCTCCAGAAGATCATGGAAAATGAAGGGAGGAGGTAGAGTCCAGCATTGAGAAATACTCTCATCTGCTGGAAACCTGCCTTTGATGAAATGAAGACACTTATTTTTACCTAGACCTATTAGCTCAAATAGGAGACAGAAAAAAATTTTTAAGCTAAATAGCCTCTACAGTGAAATTCCAAGGCAGAGTCTTGTTCTTCCACTTTCCATCCAAAGGGCCTGGTGATGTTCCCCAAGCTGGGGGCAGACTGTACCTCGGGGGCCCACCCACTGACTACTCAAAGGGCTTCTGTAGCTCAGTAACCAACCCTCAGCCTGTCCAGATGAGCCCGGAATGAGAAGGAGACTGCAGAAGAGAATAGCTGGGTTTCTCTCTTTTCTATAGGTAGGAGGCAGTTCTCCTCAGTGAACATGGTATGAGGGTGCCCTGTGCTGGGGGCTCTGCACACTTCAGGCCTCTCATTTCTTCCAGGGATGAGTTTCCAAGGAGTGAACCAGGCCCTCACCTCCCCTCCCTGCGGTGCTCACCCAATTCTGAATTTCTGCAGAAGGGTAAAGATGTGCTGACACTTTTAAAGAGAACAGTAAGCAGTGGGGGCTGCTCAAAGGGCCTATCATGCTGGCCGTCTGTTGCTGGAAGTTAGCTACCTTCCCCACCTCTACTTCATTTATTAATTCCCTCCTGGGACCTTCCCCAGCCTCAGAGTTTGGCAGGCGGTAAGGAGGGATGGGGAGAAGAAGGAGCTGCTGGCCCAGCCACCCAGGCCAGACCAGTGATTACAATCTTGAGTGCTGGCCCTTCCTGGAGAGACTGATCACACAAAGCCTTTGCTTGTTAAATTCCTAGACAAAACACCTGCCCTCAGAGGCTTAAGTTCCCTTTATGGGAGCCCTTATCGTTTTCTTACCTGTAATATTAGAGGTGGGATCATGCTGATGCTAGAAATTTGCATTCCATACAAATACCTAAGTGCATTGAATACCCAGTGCATTAGTTAGAACATGCACATAATAAATTTTAAAATTATTGAGCATCAGCTCTGTGCATCATCCTCTGCCGGGAACTCTTCTTATTGGTGGGTGTTTCTTTATCAAAGGAATTATTTAATCACAGTCAATTAGGATATATGTATTTGCATGATACCAACAAAGGGAATGATCACTATATATGCTATTATGTTTAGATAAAATTACTCCTGTGATTTGTTTCCTTGGAGGTTAATATTCCTTTAAAAAAAACATTAATATACACAACAACGTATCTGGTCTCTCCAGTTTAGGTGAGACTGATAACACAAGGTCATGCTCATTAACATTTTAATCTAATTAAGAGATATTATTAACCCTGAGTGATGGCCTGGTTTGCCAGGGCTGGTACAGAGAGTGGTGACAGCTTTGATGTAACAAAAGTTGTTTAAATGCGTCCAGGGACTGTGCAGAAAGTTACGCTAAAACAAGCCATCCAGAGGTCTATTTTATAATCCCTGCACATGGGAAGAATGCTGAGCCCTTGCTGCTTGCAGAGCCATTTGGGGTGGGAGCTGCAGTAAGCACACACCTACTAATGCGAATAAGGTGACCCATCCCGGAGAGTGAGCTCTGCTGCTCAAGAATGGGGTTTGTGTGACCAAGGCTATACATTTTAAAACTATATGAGCTGTGAAAGATTTTAGTGGAGGTCAGGAGTTTCGTTTTTGAGCAGGATCAGCCTATACCTGCTGGCATAAATCACCCTCAGCTGAAGGAAGTGTGCCCATAGACACCTATTGTTGGGGGCCAGTTGGGGCTGACAGCAAGATAAACACTGAAGAAAAAGCCCTCAGGGGTCGATAGAAAGAAAGAAAAGTCCCTGGTCCCCTCCAGCCAGTGGTTCTCTGAGTTCCATCATCAAAGGCAACACAGTGTCTCTGGCAGCCAGCAGCCTCGCCCACCATGACCGCGCTCAGGTTTGCCCCCCACCAATGCCCCTGACCACAGCCATGTCCTCTGTCTGGGGGCCCCGTGGCCTCTGCACACACGCAAGCAGGCCTCTCCTGCCAACAGCTCCTGGAAACCCTGATTCAGCAGGCACTTGTCCTTAAGTGTGGCAAACAGGGCCCTTTGTTCTCTCCTGGGGACCTCTTGCCCGGGTTGTCACCTGCTTCCAAAGGGGTTTGAAATGAAGCATGAGGAAAGGAGCATTACAAATCCAGGCCTCATTACCCTTTATTTCTTCTTTCGTCTTATCTTTCCCCATGTTCTTTCTCTCTGGCTGCCCTCTCCACCTTGGATGTCCTCATGTCAAGCAGGAAAGCACCTAGATGAGTGAGGGGACCCCCTTTCCTCAGTCCTCCCAGTTACCCCTAAAGCCATCTCCTCTCAAGGACAGTTACTCTTTGAGGTCTGCATGCCACACCCTCCAGTGAGCAGGCCGGCTGCGCACATGTAAGGAAGAAGGACCCGCCATCACCTGTAGCTTTCCCAGGGTGGTAAGGCAAGGGGGCCAGTGAGAATCTCTTTCTGACCCAGAAGAGAAAGCTCAAAGCCTGGAGGGACAGCTCAGCAGTGAAGGGGTTACTCTTCTGGGTGTGGGATGGGGGTGTAGAAAGTTGCTGGACCCTCTTTCTAGCTTGTCTGATGGAGATGCGACCTGGCACCAATGAAAAGCTTTAAGATTAATGGAGAAAAGGGGAAATCCGACAGCTTTTCCGCCGGCTTCAGTCCTCCTGGGTGGGCTGATGGGTCTTGAATGTCACTAGCTACTTAATCTTGTGTATCTGAAACGGACTGGCATGTTTGAGGAGCCCTGCTTGCTCTGTATAGACATCAATTGGAGAGGCAGATAAAAGGAAACTGCATTGAATTTCTCCTTGAAGCCTTTCACCAGGCACTTTCTGACTGCAGAATAATTAGTGGGCCCTGCAGACACAATCATCCTGTGTGGATGGTCCTGCCACACCCACGGGACAGCTATGACTTCCCTGGCCAGGCCGCTCCTTTCTGTTCTGCTCAGCCCAGATGTGCGCCACCCTCACATTCTTCTTGCTCGCCACCAATTTTTTTTCCTACATGGTCTTGCTTACTACTCATGACATGAAGCATGAGTGCCTGCTTTATCTGTGGCTAAGCTAGTGGAGCTCCAGAAAAATAGTAAGCACAAATATGGACAGGGAAAAGAAGGGGAAAAATCCCCAAATACACCAGATCACCTACTTACATGTCACCAAAAATAGGGTTTAACTATTCTTTTACATCTTAAAGATCTACTCAGGGAAAATTTTTTAAATCAAATGATTCTTTCTACTTCCTGTTTTGTCAACCCAAACACAGAAAAAAAAAGCCCTTCAGGTTAAGTGCTAAGCATCATCTAAGGAGAATGAATATTCAAAACAACAATGTTTGCAGCGGTTACAATAGTTTGGCTTCTTACACTTAAAAAGACAGGAATGTTTTTGTGGTTACTGCATGATATAACTGTATCTGCTCTGGTGCAAGAAGCCTCTGATATGTCTCATACACACTGAACTCTAAACATAATGGTTTATGAGGAACCTGTCATAGACCTAAACTATAGCTCCAATCAGAATTGGGCTTCTGATGATGTGTTTCAGATAAATTGCCCTTAGCCTTTCATTGCTTTCTGATTTTCTAACCCATGAGCATGGCTGAGTGTATCATCAAGAGTAACTGATAAATATCCCAGGGTTGACTGAAGTCAACAGACTGTGCATTAATTGTCTTCTGCCTGGCACCTGGGAACAGATGAAACTTCCATGTCTGAAATCTGCCACATTATGAGCACACCACAGGTCTATGCAGAATGTCTTCCTCTGCATTTGACTAGACTACATTTGGCTAGGGTGAAAGGTGTCTTTAAAGCAGAACATTTTCCAATACATATACATAAAACTCATCATAAACCAGGCTAGTTCTTCTGTCTGCCTGAGGAAGACAGGAGACCTAAACTGATGCCGGCACCACAGCAATGTGGGACAGCTTTCCATTAGGCCTTTAAAGTATCACCATGTTGCCGACTGTTTTAAATCACCAGCTTATTCTCTCTGGCCAAGGAACTTTGCTTAAAAGAAGATATAGGAAGTAACAGAAGAGACTTAAAATGGAAAACAAAGTAGATAATGTCTTCAGTATACCAAAGCAACTTCATCTCAACAGTCATCTCAAAAACGAGGCTACAACTTTATTTCACTTGTATGTGAACTCTCTTAAAAACACAGCTCTGCCTGGTGTCCAAGCATGAGGCTAGAGCTGCCTGAAAAGATGCTGAGAAGACTGAAGGGCAGTCTGCATGCCTGGGGAGGAGTGCACTGGGGAGACCAGTGCTTCTTTACTTTCCCAGGTGTGGCTGTGCTCTCAGAGCCTGGGAAGCAGTTGGCCAGAGAGGACAAAGGGTTGTGGGTGCAGGTTTCAAGAATATCAGGAAGTAAAAGGGAAGGAAGGAAATTTATGTAAGAACATGTTGAACTGAATGGGAGACTACTAGACAGCCAAGGTCATTTGCTGGAGTTTGGTGGTGAGCATTCCTCAACCTTCCTGTTTGAGATAGCTGAAACAATTCCTTCCCATTTCTGGCAGGGGTGGGGAGGTGTGCAGCTATGGACAAGGACTAGGTGAGCCTACAGAATGGGAAACCCCAGTTCCAGACCTAAAATTATTGCTAGAGTCTCTGCAGCCCAAGTTCTAAGGCATCTTTTGAATGAAAGGTGGAGGTCCCCACACTCATGAAGAGTCAAGAGATCCAAATAAAAAAACACCGAAGTCACCATATGGCTGTCGTTGCTGGCAGACTTTGAGAGGTCTCGCCATAGCAGTGTTTTTACCACATTATTTTAATTGGCCCTGCAGGTGGCAAATCAGAAGTATGTTAAATTATGGGATCCCCCAGAATCTTCTCAAGAGAATGAATCCAGGAGTTCTAAAGACAAGTCTGAGAAGTAAATCTGAGGAGAGATGTAACTGGGAAGGGATGAATTCAAAATGTGTTCTTGGTGGCATACAAAGCTTAGTTCCCCAATGTGACATACTCTGGTAGGCATATGAAAAGCTCTGCTGTCCATTAATACCTTACTAGCCTACTTGGGTGCTTTGAAGTTAAGGTTCTATGTTACCCGGAGTCTCTAATCAAAACAAATAACCTTGAGAAGGATGCAAATATATCCACTGACCCAATAAGTAATTTTTAGCATCTGTTGAGTAGCAGACACTGCATTGGGGATATAACAATGATCACAACAAACATGGTTCCTACCCTCATGGATCCTAAAGTCTATGGGGGTGTTACATATTGGATTAGGAACTTAAGTCTGAAGAACATTCAAAAAGGGGTACCACAGGGTGCTCTGGGAGTTAATGCCAGGAGGTCAGAGAAGGGCTCCCTGGGTACAGCTATTGGTGATGCTGGTGACGTTCCAGGAAGAAGGAACAAGAGATCTGTAGTCAGAGATGAGAATAACATTCATGAGGAACTGGAAAAAGACAAAATTCCTAGAATATAGAGAACAAGGAAAGAGTGGTGAGGCACAAAGGTGTGGGAAGTTAGGCAAGGCCAGTTACTAAAGGACCTCAAAGGTATTGTTGAAAAGTTTGGTTCCCAATCTAAGAGACTGGAAAGCCACCGAGGGACTTTAGAAGGAGAGTGACATTTTCTTTGGTTATTTTTACAGTCTTTGTTTTAAAGTTTATTTTGTCTAATGTAAGTACTGCTTCTCCGACTTGTTTTTTTCATTTCTATATGAATGGACTATCTTTTTCCATCCCTTCAGTTTCAGTCTGTGTGTGTGTTTAGGGTTGAAGGGAGTCTTTTGTAGGCAGCATATAGATGGGTCTTGTTTTTGTTTTTTGTTTTTTATACATTCAGTCACCCTATGTCATTTGATTGGACCATTACATCCAAAAATAGCAGAATACTCATTCTTTTCAAATTCACATGGAACATTCTCCAGAATAGATCACACATTAGGCCACAAAACAAGTCTTAATAAATTTAGGAAAACTGAAATCATACCAATCATCTTTTTTGACCACAACAATATAAACCAGGAAATCAATTACAGGAAAAAAACAGGAAATAAACACATGGAAGCTAAACAGCATATTAATAACAAAAACAATGAATCAACAAAGAAATTAAAAAGGAAATAAAAAATATACTTGCAGAATGAAGATAGAAACACAACAATGCAAAATCTTTGGGATTCAGGAAAAGCAGTTCTAAGAGGGACACTTAGAGTGTTACAGGCCTACCTCAAGAAACAAGAAAAATCTCAAACAAATCTCAAAACTAAAGGAACTAGAAACAGAAGACAAACAAAAGCCCATGTTAGTAGAAGGCAGGACATAATAAAGATCAGAGCAGAAATAATAAATAGAGACTAGTAAAATGATACAAAGGAACAATGAAACTAATAACTGGTTCTTTGAAAAGATAAACAAAATAAACCTTTAGCTAGATTCATCAAGAAAAAAGAGAGGACTCCAAATCAGAAATGAAAGAGAGAAGTTATAGTTACCACCACAGAAACACAAACAATTATAAGATATTACTATGAAAAATTATATGCCAACAAATTGGACAACCTAGAAGAAACGGGTAAATTCCTAGAAACATACAACCTCCCAAGACTGAACCAGGAAGAAATAGAAAATCTGAATAGACCAAATCCTAGTAACAAAATTGAATCAGTAATCAGAAAACTCCCCCAAAACAAAAACCCAATACCAGATAGCTTCACAGGAGAATCCTACTAAACATTTAAAGTGCTAATACCTATCCCTCTCAAACTATACCAAAAAATTGAAGAGGAAGGAAAACTTCCAAATTCATTCAATGAGGCCAGAATCACCTTGTTACCAACAGCAGACAAAGAAATAAATTATGGACCAATATCCCTGATGAACATAGATGCAACAATCCTCAACAAAATGTTAGTGAACTGAATTAAAAAACACACTAGAAGAATCATTCACCATGACCAAGTGGGATTATTCCCAGGATGCAAAGATAGTTCAATATTCACAAATCAATCAATGTGATACAACATATTAACAAAAGGAAGGATAAAAACCATATGATCATCTCATTAGATGCTACAAAGCATTTGACAAAATTCAGCATCCATTCATGATAAAAACTCAAAGCAGGTAAAGAGGGAACTTACCTCAACATAAAGGCCATATATGACAAAGCCACAGCTAACATCATATGCAGTAATGAAAACCTGAAAGCTTTTCCTCAAAGATCAGGAACAAGATAAGGGTGTTCACTCTTACCACTTTTATTCAACATAATAGTAGAAGTCCTAGCCACAGAAATCAGACAAGCTTTAATAAAGGCATCTAAACTGGTAAGGAAGAAGGAAAATTTTCATTATTTGCAGTTGCAATGATACTACAGATAGAAAACCCTAAACTCTCCACCAAAAACTATCAGAACAAATGTACTCTGAAAACTATAAGACGTTGATGAAAGAAACTGAAGAAGACACCAATAAATGGAAACCTGTTTCATGCTCATGGATAGGAAGAATATTGTTAAAATGTCCATGCTATCCAAAGCAATCTATAGATTTGATGCAATCCCTATGAAAGTATCAATGGCATTTTTCACTGAACTGAGCAAATAATCCTAAAATTTGTACAGAACTAAAGCAAACAAATAGCCCAAGCAATCTTGAGAAACAACAAATATGGGAGTATCATGCTTCCTGATTTCAAACTATTGCAAAACAACCATAATCAAAACAATATAGTACTGGCAAAAGAACAGATCCATACATCAATTAATAATAGAGAGCCCAGAAATAAATCCACACTTATATGGTCAATTAGTATGATAAAGGAGGCAAGAATATACAATGGGGAAACAATAGTGCCTTCAATAAATGGTGCTGGCAAAACTGGATAGGTACATGCAAAAGAATGAAACTCAATTACTGTCTTACACCATACAGAGAAATAAACTTAAAATGTATTAAAGCCCTAAATATAAGACCAGAAACCAAAAAATCCTAGAAGAAAACACAGGAAATAAACTCAAACATCAGGACTAGTAACTTTTTTACAGATATGTCTCCCAGGCAAGGGAAATAAAAGCAAAAATAAACAAGTGGGAATACATCAAACTAAAAAGCTTCTGCACAGCTAAAGAAATCTTCAACAAAATGAAAGGCAATCTGTGGTATGGGAGAGCATATTTTCAAATGACCTACCTGATAAGGAGCTAATACCCAAAATATATAAATAACCCATACAACTCAACACCAAAAAAAGACCAACAAACAATCCTATAAAAAATGGCCAGAGGGCCTAATAGACATTTTTCCAAACAAGACATATAGATAGCTAACACACACATGAAAAGATGCTTGACATCACTAGTCATGAGGGAAATGCAATCAAAACCATAGTGAAATATCGCCTCACACCAGACAGAATGGCTGCTATCAACATGATCAGAAATAACAAGCATTGGTGAAGATGTGGAGAAAGGGGAACCCTTATACATTGCTGGTGGGATTGTTAATTGGTGCAGACATATGAAAAGCATTATGGAGGTTTCTCAAAAAAATTAAAAATAGAGCTACCATATGACCCAGCAATTTCATTCCTGGGAATTTAACTGAAGAAAACAAAATCACCAATTAAAAAAGATATATACACCCCTATGATTAAAACAGCATTATTTACAATAGCCAAAATATGGAAACAACCTAAATGTCTATCAATAGATGAATGGATAAAGAAGGTGTGGTATAAATATGCAATGAACTATCACTCAGCCATGAAAAAGAAATGTTGTCATCTGCAACAACATAGTATAATACTCTCTAGATTCATCTAAGTGAAATAAGTCAGACACAGAAAGACAAATGCCATATGATTTCAATTCTTTGTGGAATCTAAAAAACAGAATAAACAAAAAAGAGTCAGTCTATAAAGAAAAATTATCAAACTTTGGCAACATTATATGGGCAGAAAACCAAAATTGTTCTGGAATCAAATGTCTTTAAGTTGTGATTTACTTTGATTTAAAAAATTGTAGGTGATACATTATGGATTGGGTATAGCTAACACAAGAAAAGTGGTTTGAACTCTGATTAAAAGACCTCTAGGCATACCTCAGATATTGTGGGTTTGGTTCCTACCACTGCAATACAGCAAACATCTCAATAAAGAAAGTCAAACCAATTTTTTGGTTTTCCATTTCATATAAAAGTTATGTTTACAGTGTAGGGTAGTCTACTATGTATACAATAGCATTATGAAAAAAATGTACATACTTTAATTAAAAATGCTTTATTGCTAATAAATGTTAAACATCATCAGATCTTTCAGTGAGTCATAATCTTTTTGCAAGTGGAGGGTCTTGCCTCAATGCTGATGGCTGCTGACTGACCAGGGTGGTGGCTGCTAATGATTGGTGAGACTGTGGCAATTTCTTTTTATTTATTTATTTATTTATTTATTTATTTATTTATTTATTTATTTATTTATTTATTTATTTATTTAAGTTTTTTATTAAGGTATTATTGGTATACACTCTTATGAAGGTTTCACATGAAAAAACAATGTGGTTACTACATTTACCCATATTATCAAGTCCCCACCCATACCTCAATGCAGTCACTGCCCATCAGTGCAGGAAGATGGACTGTGGCAATTTCTTAAAATAAGACAACAAAGTTTGCTGTATCAATTAACTTCTCCTTTCCCTAAGGATTTCTCTGTAGCATACTGTTTGATAGCTCTTACCCACAGAATTTCCTTCAAAATTATAGTCAATCCTCTCAGACCCTGCCACTGCTTTTATCAACTAAGTTTAGATAATATTATAAATCTTTTATTATTGTCATGTCAACAATCTGCACACCATCTTTACCAGGAGAGGATTTCAAGAAACCACTTTCTTTGCTCATTCCTAAGAAGCAACTCCTCATCCATTCACGTTTGATCATGAGACCGCAGCAATTCAGTTACATCTTCAGGTTCCACTTTGAACTGTAGTTTTCTTGCTATTTCTACCACATCTGCAGTTACTTCCTCCTCTGAAGTCTTGAATCCCTCAAAGTCATCTGGTTGGAAGACTGAGGGTTGGAATCAATTTCTTCCAAATTCCTGTTATGTTGATATTCTGACCTCTCCCCGTGAGTCATGAATGTTCTTAATGGCATCTAGAATGGTGAATCCTTTCCAGGAGGTTTTCAATTGACTTTGCCCAGTACCATCAGAAGAGTGGCTATCTATGGCAACTAAAACATTATGGACACCCAATATAAGATTGTATATCAATGATACTTCAATTTAAAAAAGACCTTACGGACTGTATTTCTTCAATAGTAAGACTTGACAGTAAAAATCACTCCTTGATCCATGGGCTGCATAGTGGATGTTGTGTTAGCAGGAATCTTGTCATTCATCACCATTAGAGGCCTTAGGTGGCCAGGTACATTGTCCACAACAGTCATATTTTGAAGGGAATAATTTTTCTGAGCAGTAGGTCTCAACAGTGGGCTTAAAATGTTCTGTGAATCATACATAAACAGATGTGCTGTCATCCAGGCTTTGTTGTTCTATTTGCAGAGCACAGAATAGATTTAGCATCATCCTTAAGGGCCCTAGGAGGTCTAGAGTGGTCAGTGAGCACTGGCTTCATTAAAGCCACCAGCTGCCTTAGCTCCTAATAAGAGTCAGCCCGTTCTTTGAAGCCAAGCATTGACTTCTCTCTAGAAATGAAAATCCTGGATGGCATCTTTTTCCAATATTAGGCTGTTTTGTCTACACTGAACATCTGTTATTTAGTGTAGCCACCTTCATGAGTGATCTTAGCTAGAGCTTCTGGATAACTTGGTGCAGCTTCTCTATCAGCACTGGCTGTTTCACCTGCACTTTTATGTTACTAAGTTAGCTTCTTTCCTTAAACCCCCAAGCCTCTGCTTGATTCCAACTTTTCTTCCTAGCTTCCTCACCTCTCTCAGCCTTCACAGAATTGAAGAGAGTTAGGGCCTTGCTCTGGACTAGGCTTTGGCTTAAGGGAATATTGTGACTGGTTTGATCATTTATCTAGGCCACTAAAACTTTCTCCACATCAGCGATAATGCTGTTTTGCTTATCATTCATATGTTCATTGGAGCAGCACTCTGAATTTCCTTCAAGAACTTTCCCTTTGAATTCATAACTTGGCTGCTTGGGGCAAGAGGTCTAGTCTTTGGCTGTCTTGGCTTTTGACATGCATTTCTCATTATGCTTAATCATTTCTAGTTTTTGATTTAAAATGAGAGATGTGCAACAGCTCCTTTCACTTGAATACCTGGAGGCCATGGTAGGGTTAATTTGCTTAGTTTCAATATTGTGTCTTGGAATAGGGAGGCCTGAAGGAGATGGGGGAACAGTTGGTTGGAGGAGCAGCCAGAACACACATAGCACTTATCAATTATGTCTGCCATCTTATATAGGTGTAGCTCGTGGTGGCCCCAAACAATTACAACAGTCAGATCAAAGATTGCTGATCATGGATCACCATAAGAAAAAAAATAAAGAAAGGGTTTGAAATATTATGACAATTACCAAAATGTGACACAGAGACATGAAATGAGCAAATGCTGTTGTAAAAATGGTGTCAGTAGACTCACTCAATGCAAGGCTGCCACAAACCTTCAATTTGTAAAAGACTATCCATGAAGTATAATAAAATGAAGTATGCCTATATATTGAAATGAGTAAACATTTTAGGTTGTATTCTATGAAAGTACTATTTCAACTTAAAATGTCAGAAATACCTATTACTAATTTCATATGCTTTTCTGAACCTAGCATATGTTTTAGGTAAAAATAAAATGTTAAAGTTAAATATGTATCTTTTCCTTATGTCAGCTAAATATGATAGGATGTCAAAAGGATATGTTATGTTAAGCCCATATTTTTAATCATCTGATTAACCCACATCCTAATTATCCGATAAGAAAGCTTCCTCCATGGTACTAAGGGTCCCAATATGAGGAAACTACATTCCAAGTGCAGATTCCTGGGTTATGAGGACAGTGTGGGAAACCAAGAGTATTGTCACAACCCCGACTTGTCCAGAAAAGAGACACTGACTTCTCAGCCACACTTGATAAGATTTCCATAGTAACTAGCAAGGAGGAACTGGAAACTCTTACTAGAACCACCTGTGTATCATTTATAGCCCATCATATAAACACACAGTACATGTTTACTGTAAGGTTCACTATATAGTGGACTGCACATAGTTCTTATTTCATACTCTGTTTAGTCATTCATTTAATCCTTTTGAGTCTTCATAAAGTCCTGAAAGAAAACAATCTCTGCAGCTGTTCTTAGTGATGGTGATGGTGGCTTGTACCCAGGGGGCCTAGTTGATCACTGCAGGTCTATCATGCTTGGAGTAGGTCTCCTCAGAGAGTTCTGCTGTAGTGGGGCCTATTTTGATCAGCATTACATGTACACAGGAAAGACAGGCCATTGCAAAGAAGTGCTATTTAAAGGAATGTCTGACTTTCAGTGATAAATATATTTATACATTTATAGTAGGTTCCATGCATGGGATTCAAGGGATCCAGGAACCTTTGGAAACTTACATATGTATGTTTTGGGGGAGGAATGGTTAGCTTCTGGGTGGTTTTCAAAGGACTTCTTAATCCCAATAGAGGTCAAGAATCATGGCTGTAATAAAAAGGAATGAAATATTGATAACAGAGCAATATAGATGAACCTTGGAAACATTATAGTAAGAGAATGGAGGCAGTCACAGGGTCTGGTTCAAGATGGCAACATAGGAAGATCGTGAACTCAAGTTTTTCTATGGACACACTAATCTACAGCTACCTATGGAATAATTTCCTCTGGGAAAGAAATAACGAAAACCCCCAAACTAGCTGAGTAACTCCTACACACTGGGCAAATAAGAAACAAAAAAATCCTGCAATGAAGTGGGTAAGAGATGCTGAGACACAGTTTTGCCATAAACCCAATTCCTTGTGCAGTGACCCACAATCAGGAGAGGACTCAAAACCTAGACCTCCTCCTGGAGGAGTGAAGGGTTTGAACCTCACACTGGGCAACCAAACTTTTAAGACTCACACCTGAGAGATGAGCCCCCACGACATCTATCTTTGAAAGCTAACTGGACGTATGTATGTCCATGAGACCCACTAGGCAACTGAAAACAGAAATAATTCTTAAAAAGGCTCCCATGTTCAGACATACCTGCTTCAGGGCCCCCCGCCTGTACAGAGGCAGCCAATTTAAAAGCACCCAGACTGTCTGTGAAAAGCTTATTTGCTTATCTTAAAGCATCAGCCTGATTGACAGGCTTCTAATTTAACACACATCTAGGGACCTGCTGAAATATTCCTGGGAGACAGAGGCTAGCAGTGGCCACATTGGCACTCTCTCCTGCCTTGCTCTAGCTTGCTACTGTATGCCTGAAAAGAGACTTTACCCTTTTTGGGCACCCTGAATTTTGTGGCTGCCACTCAGATCATAGGCTCTGGGGGCCAGCAGACTTCTGTTCATGGGTCCCAGGAATTGTAACCAACAAAGACTTCTTAACTGGGTATCACACCCAGAGCACAGCAAGAGGCAACAGTCCAAGGAGCCCAGTCTTTCTGGAAAGAGGCCTCTTAGCTTATCTTCACAGCTGTAACCTGAGGGACAGGCTTAATTAAAAAAAAATCTAAGGGCTGCAGTCCATTCCAGAGACTCTGGAGGTTGGGCACTATCTCCATGTTCTCCCTCTGCCATGCTCCAGAGCACCAGTATCTCCCAGAGGGGAGCATTTGCAGACTGATGGTGCCCCAGTTTTTATATCTGGCACCCCAGTTTTGTAGCTGATGACCAGAGGATACCCCTTGATTGCCTGGCTCTAGTGGCCAATAGGTCTTGCATTCCTGGGTCCACGGGTACTGTAAAAATCAGAGAGAGAGTTTTTGGCAAGCTACCACCCCTAAGGCATGGCACAGACAGTAGACTGAAAGCGCCTCCTCCCTGCCCCCACCACCAAGTCTTTCTGAGAAAAAGGCTTATTCATTTTCCCTGGAGCTCTGTCTGGCTGCAGGAACAGGCACCTGGTCTGGCACACTACCGCTGACATACTCATAGGGAATGGAGGCCAGCAGACGTCACCTTTGCACTCTCCCTCTCCCTAACTTCAGCTCTCCCGTATCTCCCAGAAAGGAACATGTACCTACATACAGGTCCCTGATTTTTGCAGCTGCCACCCTGGGCACACCTCTAGGTCTGCTGGCTCTGATGGCCAGTGGGGCTTAAAATTGTAGGTTCTACTAGACTGAAACCAACAGAGAAAGTGTTCTTAACCCAGGACAATGCAGGCAACAGAGCAAGGCACCAATTCTTTCAGTATAAGAACTGCATTAGCTTATCTAAAGAAGAGCTCTTTAGATTCTTGTCTGGCACCCTGATTTTTCTGCAGCTGCCTTCCAGGGGATACCTCTAGATGGTTCTGGTGGCCAGTGGGACTTAAACTTGAGGTCCCATAGGGCTGCATATATTTGCCTACTTTAAAAGCTGCTGCCTGAAGATCTGGCTTCCAATCATCCTGAATCTAAGTTCTGACTGAGATCCTCCCCTTTGGAACACAGACAGATTTTGACACACTCTCAGCTATTCAGAACCACTAAAAATAAAATAGGTTGCTTGGATAATCACAAAGGTTTGAAAGACAACCAAGAGCTAAAGCAGGGTTAAACAATAAGCTTCATCTTCTACATGAAGCCACTCCTTCAGCTCTGGGAGAGATGGTGTTATATAATGCATAGAAACAGAGAGTTAAAAAGAAATTTAAGAAATGGAGGCATATGTTTCAAATGAAAGAACAAGATAAAACTGCAGGTGAAAGAAATCCTTAATGAAATGGAGATATGTGATTTACCAATAAAGAGTTCAAAATAATGGTCATAAAAATGCTCATTATACTAGGGAGAAGAATGGATGAACACAGTGTGAGCTTCAAAAAAGACAGAAAATAATATAAGCAAGTGCCAAATAGAAACCACAGAGCTGAAGAAGACAATAATTGGACTGAAAAATAAATTAGAGGGTCTTAACAACAGACTATATGAAATAGAAGAAAGTCTCAGTAAACTCAAAGACAGGACAGTAGCACCCATGTAATCAGAGCTGCTAAAAGAAAAAGAATGGAAAAAAGTGATGATAGTTTAGGGACTCATGCAAGATCAAACAGACCAACATTTGCATTATAGGGGCCATGAAGGAAGAGAGAGAAAGGGGCAGAAAACTTTTTTGAAGAAATAATGGCTGAAAAGTTTCCTAACTTGGGGAGGAAAACAGATGTCTAGATGCAGGAAATCCAGAGAGTTACAAATAAGATGAATCCAAAGAGACCCACACACCAAGCACATTTTAACAGAGTCTTGAAAGCAGCAAGAGAAAAAAAACAACGTGTCACATATAAGGCAACTCCCATAAGATAATCAGCAGACTTTTCAGCAGAACCTGCAGGTCAGAAGGGAGTGGCACAATATATTTAAAGTGCTGAAAAAAAAAAAAATCTTCCAGCCAAGAATACTCTATTTGGCAAAGTTGTCATTCAGAATTGATGGAGAGAAAATTTTCCAGACAAGCAAAAAACTAAAGTTCACCACTAGACCAGACTTACAACCCATGTTAATGGGTCTTCTTTAAGCTATAACAAATGGATGCTAATTAGTAACAGGAAAACATATGAAAGTATAAATATAACTGGTAAAGGTATATACACAGTAAAACTCACAATAAAGTATGTTGCAAAGGTAGTTGATTAATCATTTATAAAGCCAGTATGAAAGTTAAAAGACAAAAACCATAAAAAAGTATAACCTCAATAATTAGTTAAGAGATATACAAGTCAAAAACATGTAAAATATGACATACAAAACATAAAATGGAGGGTAGAGTAAAAATGTAGAACTTTTAATGAATTCAATTTTTAAGTTGTTATCAACTTAAAATAGACTGTTATAAATATAAGTTGTTATATGTAAGCCTCATGGTAATCTAAAGGCAAAAACCTATATAGTAAATACTCAAAAAAATAAAAAGAAATCTAATCATACCTCTACAAAAAATCATAAATCATTAAGGAAGAGGGTAAGAGAAGAAGAAAGGAACAAAGTATAAACCAGCTAGAACTAATCAACAAAAGGGCAATAAATATACACCTCTCAATAATAACTATAAATGTAAATGATCTAAATTCTCTAATCAAAACATACAGAGTAGCAGAATGGATTTAAAAAAATCAAGACCTCTCTACATGCTGCCTATAAGGATCTCATTTCTGATGTGAGGACATACACAGACTGGAGGTAAAGGGATTGGAAAATGATTTCCATGCCAATGGAAATCAAAAGAAAGCTTATATCAGACAAACAGACATTGAAACAAAGACTTGTAGTAAAAGGGAAAGAAGTGTTATATAATGATAAAGTATCCATACAACAAGAGGATATAACACTTGCAAAAATTTATACACCTGACATAGGAGCACCTAAACATACAAAACAAATTTTAACAGATGTAAGGGGGGGAATAGAAAGCAATACAATAATAGGGGGCTTTATTATCCCACTTTTATCGATGGACAGATCTTCCACACAAAATAAATACCAAAGAAATGTTAGCCTTAACTGGTACATAGATCAGATAAATTAAAAGATATATATTAGAACATTGCATCCAAAATACACATTCTTCTCAAATGGAACATTCTTCACAATAGATCATATATTAGGCTATAAAACAAGTCTTAATAAACTTAAGAAAACTGAACTCATATCAACCATCTGTTCCCACCACAATGGTATGAAACCAAAAACCAATTACAAGAAGAAAACTGAAAATCTCACAAATGTGTGGAGATTAGACAGTGTGCTACTGCACAACCAGTGGGTCAAAGAAACAATCAAAAGAGGTATCAAGGAATACCTTGAAACAGGTCAAAATGGAAATACAATATGCCAAAATATACAGAATGTATCAAAAGCAGTTCTAAGAGGGAGGTTCATAGTGATGTATGCCTACATCAAGAAACTAGAAATATCTCAAACAATCTAATTATACCTCAAGGAACTAGAAAAAGAACAAAGCCCAAAGTTAATAGAATGTAGGTCATAGCAAAGATCATAGTAGAAATAGAAAATAAGAAGAGGACAAAAAGATCTTTGGAACTAAGAGCTGATTCTTTGAAAAGATAAACAAAACCTCTAGCTATATTCACCAAGAAAGAATATTGAGGTCTCAAATAAATGAAATCAGAAATGAAAGAGGCAGTACAACTGATATCACAGATTCACAAATGAATGTAAGAGATTATGATGAACAGGGACACTCCAACAAATTGGGTAACCTAGAAACATTACAATCTACAACCTATCAAGACTGACTCATGAAGAAAGAGAAAATCTGAATAGCAAGATTATTAATAAGGAGTTTGAGTGAGAAATCAAAAACATCCCAACAAACCAAAATCCAGGACCAGATAGCTTCACTTGTAAATTCTGTAAAATATTGGAAGACCACTTATGACTGCTTCAAAAAGAATAAAATACCTAGGAATTAATTTAGTAACAAGGGGAAAGACCTGTGCAAAAAAAACTGTAAGATACAGATGAAAGAAGTTGAAGATGACACAAATAAATGGAAAGATAGTCTGTGCTCATGGTTTGGAAGAATATTTTCAAAATATCCATACCCCCATAGCAATCTATAGATTCAGTGCAACCTCTATCAAATTCCAATGGCACTTTTCACAGAAATAGAACAAACAATCCCCAAATTTATATGGAACCACAAAAGACCCCAAGAAACCAAAGCAATCTTAAGAAAGAACCAAGGTAGATGCATCATGATCCCTGATTTTGAACTATATTACAAGGCTCTAGTAGTCAAACAAGATGGTATTGGCATAAAACTAGATATAGATCAGTGGTCTAGAATAGCCACAAGGAAATCCATGCATATATGGTCTACTAATTTTTGACAAAGGAGCCAAGCATATATAATGGGGAAATGACAGTCTCTTCAACAAATGGTGTCAGAAAGACTAGACAGCCACAAGCAAGAGAATGAAACTAAATCACTGTCTTGTATCATACATAAAAAATTAACAAAATGGATTAAAGACGTGAATGTCAGACTATGAAACCATAAAACTCCTAGATGAAAACAGACACTAGGCTTCTTAATATTGGTTTTGTCAATGACTTTTTGACTTGAACTCCAACAGCAAAGATAACAAAAGCCAAAAATATACAAGAGAGTACATCAAACTAAAAAGCTGATGCATAGCAAACCATCAACAAATGAAAAGGCAACCTAGTGAATGGGAAAAAATATTTGCAGATCATACATCTGATGAGGGGCTAATCCAAAATGTATGAAGAACTCATACAACTCAATAGAAAAAAAAAAAGCCAATCTGATTAAAAAATGGGCTTAGAATCTGAGTAGAAGTTTTTCCCAAAGACAGATGGCTAATAGGTACATGAAAGGTGTATCACTAATTATCAGGGAAATGCAGATCAAATCCACAATGAGATATCACCTCACACCTGTTAAAACGGCTATTATCAAAAGAGAAGAATAACAAGCATTAGTAAGCATGTGGAGAAAAGGGAAACCTCCTGCTCTGTTGATGGGAATGTAAACTGTTGTAAGCACTATGGAAACCAGTTTTGATGTCCCCATACAAATGTAAAATAGAACTATCATATGATTCAGCAATTCTGCTTCTGGGTAGTTATCCAAAGAAAAGATAGATGTACCCCATATTCACTGCAGTATTATTTATAATAGTCAAGAGATAGAAACAACCTAAGTGTCCATTGTTGGGTGAGTAGATAAAGAAATTGTGGAATATGTATGTGTGTATATTATATATATAATTCATATATACAGTGGAATATTATTCAGCCATAAAAAGGAAAATTTGCCATTTGTACCAAAAGGATGAACCTTGAGGTGTTACACTAAGTGAAATAAGATAGTGAAAGACAAATACTGTGTGATCTCACTTACATTTGGAATGTAATAAAAAATAAAAATTGAGTTCATAATGAGAACAGATTGACTGCCAGAAGCAGGGTGGGAAGTGGGAGAAATGGGTTAAGGTGGTCAAATGGTATGAACTTCCAGTTTAAAATAAGTAAGTCACAAGGATGTAATGTACAGCATGTTGACTCGAGTTAGAAATGCTTCTTGCATATTCGAAAGTTGCTGAGAGTAGATTTAAAAGTTCTCTTCATAAGAAAAAATAACTATATGGTGACAGATGTTAATCAGCGTTATTGTTGGAATCATTTTGCAATATACAAAAATACCATATCGTAATGCTGTACACCTGTAACTAGTATGTCATGTGTCAACTATTCCCCAGTTTTTTTGAAAATGGCAGTGACAAAAGAGCACATATTTGTTTCTATATATATGCAAGTCCAGAAGAAAGACATCCATAAAGACAGAAAGTAGACTAGTGGTCGCTCAGGGCTAGGGGTGGATGAGAGCTGCAGGGAGAGGGTGATGACGCTAAAGGGTGCGGGTTTCTTTCTGAGGTGCTGAACGTGTTCTAAAATTGTGCGATTACTGCACAGATCTACGAATATACTAAAAAACACTGAATTGTATACTTAAGTGAATGGATTGTATATGTGAATTATACTTCCATAAAGTATTTTTTACCATAGAAGAATCATTGGTGCAGACTTAGAGTTTGCCAATCTTGCTCATATTCTTTATTTCATAAGGTGTTATTAATCCTCATTTACGAATTGGTAAAAATATCCAGGATGCACTAATAGATGATGTCTAGGGTTCTGATATCATCTTTTCCCCATGATGCTACCACTTGGTGGGAAGAGCATGGACTTGGCAGCTTTAGCGTCCTTTATTCATTTCTTTAAAAATATTTTTTTATTAAGGTATGATTGATACACACTCTTATGAAGGTTTCACATGAAAAAATTATGTGGTTACTACATTTACCCATATTATCAAGTCCCCACCCATACCCCAATGCAGTCACTGTCCATCAGTGCAGCAAGATGCCACAGATCCACTATGTGCCTTCTCTGTGCTACACTGTTCTCTCCGTGACCCCCCACACCATGTGTACTAAACATAATACCCCTCAATCCCCTTCTCCCTCCCTCCCCACCCGCCCTTCCACACCCCTCCCCTTTGGTAACCACTAGTTCCTTCTTGGAGTCTCTGAGTCTGCTGCTATTTTGTTTCCTCAGTTTCTTAGTGTCCTTTATTCATGTCACCACTAGACTAGTTGCTAGCCATGTCTTTGTACAGCCACTTTATCTTACTGCCCTGTCTTACTCTCCTGTTCTGAAATAGAATATCATCCTCTAAGTCAGAGTACAGTTGGGAAGAATTCATGAGACTGCACATAAAGCACCTAGGACTGTGCCTGGTATACGACAGATGTTCAACCAATGGAATGGCAGCTCTATTTTTTGATCCTGTGTGTATTAGCACTGATTTGGTTGCAAATCACAAAAACCCATTTTACCCCTTGTTGAGGAAGGAGGAAATGTATTAATTTGTATCACTGGAAAGTTCATCTAGTTTGGGGAACAATTATATCCAGAGATCAAGTAATCTCTCAGGACACTGTGTTCTTCTTCTCCTGGTTTAATCCTCAGGCTGACCCTCCATACGGGGAGGCAAAGATGCCAAAGCAGCTCCAGGCTCACATTCCACCAGTCTGGCAGTCCACGTGGAAGAACATGTCTCTTTTCAGATACTGCCCACCTAAGTCCTGTAGAAGACTGTCACTGACCCAGGCTGGACCCCGTGTCCCTGTCTAGGCTGATCACTATGGCCAGGGAGATGGCATTGTAATGACAGGTCAGAGTTGAACTGTGTGCCCTGTCTGTGGGTGGAGAATGGCTCAGTGCCACCCAAAACAATACATGTGCTACATTTCTACAGACATTTATTCTCTCTCTTGGGGTGAGATAGCCTTTTAGGCTGAATGGCAAGGCCAAGAAATTTTACATTTCAATTCTGCATTATATGTTAAATGATCACCTACTCTGTGGGAGGCACTTATCAACTGATCCCTCCTTCTACATTCTGTGTAGATGTGTGTGTGTGCACATGCACGCACATGAACCACCAGACACATGGGTAGCCTGCGATATGCCAAGGCTAATGAGAATCTCATATAATCAACCGTTCACATGTATCATAACAACAGTAATCCCTTCCTGATGGTTTCAACTAGTCACTGAAGTCTGGAGGAGACCACCTTTGTAAGAAATGTGGATAAAATTATATGTCATGGGTAACTTTACTTATTGGATATTTTCTTGGTTGTGAGTTTAGAGAACAAGAAAACACATACGAATGTTTTGGGAAGCCCCTGCAGTGCTAGGCAGTGACTGATGGGGAGAGGCTAGGAGTGGGTTTGCATCTGCAATTGACCAACCCCCTGCCAAGAGAAGCTCTGGTCTAGCTGAGGGTCGGCACCCCCAGGGTCCAGATGCATGCTATTGCTCATTCTTTGGGCCATTTTGTTTGGATTTAATTTGTGGGTGTCCTTTCCTTTTCCAAAAAGAGTTTAGAACATAAGGCTCCAGGATACACTGTGAGTGTGGCCTCCCCTGGGGCCTGTTTCCCCCACTTAAGTATTTTCATGGATGATTCTCATTACGTTCAAGACATGTTACACATGTGTGTCCCTTGCCTCAGGAAGGGCCTGGACCCAGTTGCTTATTATCACTAATGAAAGCAGGTTCTTTGTAGGTTTCCCATAGTCAAAAAATCTGTAACAAAAAACTACAGTGACATTGTTAAGGGTCCAGGCTTTGAATTTCAATCTGGCTTTGAATCCTTATCTTCCCCTACTTTTTATCACCAGATCACACCAAGTAATTCATTGTGTTCTTTGGTTACATCTGTCTTCCTAGTTAGACTATAAGTTCCAGGAAGGCAGGCCTCTATTTTGTTTACTGATATAGCTCAAACACCAGGAAAAGTGCCAGGACCTCCAAAGGCACTCAATGTTTGTTGAATGAGTAAATCTAGAATCTACCATGGTTTCTATTTTCACCTTCTGGGTTTCATCTGATGTGTGTTGGTTCCGGTAGCTGACAGGGAACAGCACTTACTGCGAGCATCTAAACATTTCTCTCTCCATCCTCTCCCTACTCCTTCATCTACCCAGAGAGGGGTTTTATCCTCTTTCTGTACAAACCAGACACCTGTACACCAGTCAGCATGCATTCTTCCCCACTTTAAGCTTAATATGTAAACACTGTGCAGCCAGTTCTCTACCTTTGCTCTGGGTATCCAAAGGTAGATGTTGGAATGCCACAGAAATTCTTTCCCAACAAAGCTTGCCTCTTGAAAATCAAAGCACTTTAGCTTTTAGACTACTGTCTCTTCTGTAGACGTATGCAATCTACATTGAAACTCAGAACTGAGCAATGACTTCTTTGTCTTTTGTCTTGGTTTATCTCTACCTTCCCCCTGACACAGGACACATGAAAAGCTATCATGCTGTCCAGGAATAGGTGAGCCCTCAGCATCTCTGCGTAACTCTCTACTGTAGCACTGCCGTAAAGGACCAGCAACCCTCTGAGAGACCCTTGTTTAGTTTGCCTTGTAATGCCTACATGTCATTATTGACCTGGGCACTCTTTTGGCCTCTTTTAGAAGCCTTTACATGTTTTTGTTTAATACATGATGTACTGATTTCATTCTCCATGTCTAGAAGGGCCATTTCCACCTGGAGGCTGATAAACCCATCCCCATCAAGGACTATGGTCCTCGTGCTCACACCCTGCTATCTAAAGCCTGTTTCCTACCAGGACTTAACATTAGTTGCTATTCATCAGCAAAGTTCTGCCTAGGAAGGACAGTTTACTCTTACCCCATTTGCAACTAACAAATGACCCTGAAAAGAGTTTAGATTGAGGAAGGTGCATAGAGTTAGAACTGCAAATAGAGTATCTAAAATCACTGGATTCCTTTACAGCAACGATAAAAATTTAAACAGAGAGATCAATTTAAAGGAAATTAGCAGACAGTGAAAAAAAAATATTTCTCCCCAAAGAAAGCTTCCTCATACAAGAAAATCCACTGGCTGACAGTACAGGGCCAAGAGTACTGCAGTGGGCCTGGGGTGGGAGTAGGGGCTTCTCCTTCAGCCCTCTGAATGCCTCCCCACCTGCCTGTCGTCCCCCTCCTTCCACGCCCCCCAGTGTGGGTAGCTAAAGGACAGGTATGTCAGAACCCAGACCATGGCAGCCACTGGACAGAAGAGGGAATGTGGACAGATGACAGACTGTGACTTCAGAAACCTAGGAGAAATCCTTTGGTTCTCAGGGTTTAAATCCACCTCAAAAGATTCCTGGGTTCCCCAAAATGGAGTTTAAATTTGGCAGTGTTCACCTCACAGAGATCAGGGAAAGGGACAATTCACTGGAGGATTCAACTGTCTTGGTCCCTTTAGGAAAAACGGATGATTAGACGTGTAGCTATTCATCACTGAAAGAATTCAGTAGACTCACTTCACCTGGTGTCCTTATATGCTTGGCAATCTTTGGATCAAAGTTGGCTTTCTCATGTTTAGTTACTTGGCTGTAAGTAAAAAAGACTTAACCAAAATGGAATTAAACAATAAAGAGTATTATCTTCTCAAGAGAGGAGTGATCTGAGGTGGTGGACGGCAGGACGACTCAGGGGCTCAGCAGCATCACCAAGGAGCGGATGTTTTTCATGCTCTGTGGTGCATCCTCCAGGTGCCGGCTGCGGTCCCCTAGCCCATCCTCTTGTGGTTCACATGTGGTGGCAGCATCCCTAACCATCCTCACACGACAGATGCAAAGGCCCCAGGGAGGCTGACATTTCCTTGTGAAAAAGGAATACTTGCCAACTCTCTCCCCACACTCCTCAAAAACCTTCCCTTCACATCTTATTGGCTCTGATTGTTACCATGCCCTTTCCTAAGCCGACAAGGGGAATGGAATCACCGTGATCAACTTAAACTGATCAAGACTAAGGGCAGCCCCAGCTTTCTTAAAGCACGAATCACACGTGAACAATTAGACTCCTTATTACCTGAAAGCCCTGGGGAACAGCTGTTGTGTATCCAGTGGTCAGAAGTACTTGCCACAGGTGAGTATTTCCTGCAAGAAAGATGCATTGATAAAGAATTCAACTGCCTGATCCCTGTGGCCCTTATCTGTCTCGTTATTTAAAAAATGATAGTCTTGCTTACTGAATAATTCTTATGCCTCTTCAGAAATAAAAAGAGCTCCTAGAAGGAAGAGGTGACCTGTTAAGCTTCAGAGTGTTGGTGACTTATCAGACCTGCTTCCACATTGTGTGGATGGACAGATGCCTAACAATCCTAAGGGCTCTGTGGGTGGACAGGAGAAATGGAAAAGCACCAAAAACTTTAGTAAAAGGGCTGGCAAATGCCCACAGAGGGCTCTTGGGTCACAGGCACTGTGCCAGTCAGGATACCCAGTGTGGGCCAGCTGGGGTTCCTATGGCCAGGATCCTCACTGAACTTAAACCACCTGATGATGTAACTGGTCTGTTGCTAGGCTACCACTTCCACACCTGTAGGCAATAAGCTATTATTGCACTATATAGAGAGCTCGGCCCAATGCTGTGGACAGAGGTAGAGATGCTAGTGCTTGACCTGCCGCCGGGAGAACAAGCCGGGTAATAAACCCTTTCACCCCAAAAAACGTTTTGCTGTCAATTTCTTTGATCACACTGAATCCATAGTGAACTTGCCCGGGGCTGAAACCCATTGGCAAGACACCAAGGCAATGATCTCCGCCCCTGGGAATCCAGCCGGCCTCCTGATTTTGCCTGGGAACACTCACACAGCTACACCACCAGTCACGGCATCCAGGGAGTCCTGGCCTGTCCAGAGGGTTTGGGCTTCTGGCTGCCCAGGCAGTGAGCATGGCCACTTTGTTTCCAGCAGAGCAGTGGAGACAGAAGGTAGTTTTCTCATGTGTCTGCCTTAGCCAGGCAGGCGCCAGGGGTGTGCGTACCTTGTTTCAGTCCCTGGGTCTGTGGTTCATCAGTAGTTCCTGCCCTGTGTTGTGACTGTGAGTTGGGTCTCTCTAGCATAGCACTGACGATATGTCTTTGGAAGACTTTCTATATGAGAAAGACTTAAAGGGAGGCAAGCCACGAGCCGGGCGAAGGCTTGAAGGGGAGTGGGCAGAGTTCCAGGAGGGAATGAGCCATGTTGTGTACGAGAAAGCATAGGCTCAGGAGTGGAGCATGCAGTGAGAGGACTTACCCTGATTTCCCTGGTAAGGCATGGGAACACCTAAAGAATGAATTTCAAGACCTCACACCCCATAAGAAGCAATGTGATGACACCACAATCCCCTATTCAGTATATATTCTGGGCCTTGTGAGCATATCAGATTCCACCGACAGGGTAGAATTTCACTATTGTCATTATGGTTTGAATAAATCAGAAATACTAAAAGGAAAAATAAAGCAAATTCCTGGAAAATAATAACTGTATCTATTATTAATGCCCAATAGGTGAATTATTTTAGTAATTTACTGCTGCCATATAAATGCAGTGGGCCTGGGGTGGGAGTAGGGGCTTCTCCTTCAGCCCTCTGAATGCCTCCCCACCTGCCTGTCGTCCCCCTCCTTCCACGCCCCCCAGTGTGGGTAGCTAAAGGACAGGTATGTCAGAACCTGTTTAAACTGGAGTTACTCTCTCATGGAATGTGAGGATTTATAAATGCAGATATTTACCCATGCACTGATAATTAATAGCATGGTCTAGAGAAATTTACTTCTATGGATATAAACATGGGAATTTACTAAGGCTCCTAGTCATCCACAAACCATCATTTCTCTTGTTTTCTTTTTCTTGATAAAGAAAATAAACTGAACAAAAATTCTATCACACAAACCAGTAATTACACCCACTTTGCATCTTTAGTGCACAGACTAAAGATGAGCACTTTGATGCCAAGAAAATTTCATAAATTTAAAAATCATAGAGGGTGAGGATTTGGAATGAAACATCTAACAACAATTCCATTTTAGGTGAAAAAGACAAGACAATATTCCTTGATATCTCCCAACTTTCTTGGACATGCAACCCCAAAACAAATGCTGATCATAGTAGACTCCCCACCTCATATCCCACGCAGGTCTGATGATGACAAGGTGGTATTAAGGCCTCGGAATTTTCCAAGTGTCTGAAAAGATCAAAGTGTGTCAGGATCCCTAGATCCAGGATGGTTAATGTGAAAATGATGCAAGATGTGAATACGATGTGGCTTAAAAATAGGCCTCTGGCTGTGATGTGGCTGTGGGAGGCAATGATAACTAAGATGCTCAGGTGGAAGATGTGGGATGTGAAAAATGGAGCGAGCTCTGGGAGGGCAGGAACTTGGCTGGTCTTGTTCACTCTTGTGTTTTTAGCAGCTAGAGCTATGCCTGGTGCATAGCAAGTGCTAACTAACTGGTAAAGAATGGAAGGAAGGCCTGCTCCATGGTACCTGACTGGCTGGCTCAACTGTCCCCACATCCTCTTTGCACGCTCTTTTCCCGTGTGCTTCCCTCTGTGCTGCTTTCACCCTCGGCTGCGTGGTCACCTCACCTTTCCCCTGGCTCTCCTTCCTATTTACTTTCGTCTAGCCAATTTATGGGGTTGCTCAGCAAATGTTTTGACTTCAATTGGGAAAACAAGCTCTTGGTGCCATCCTTGTCGCCTGGCCCAGACTCCCAAAACAAACCTGGTGTTGAAGGAAATGTCAACTGAAAGGTTTTGGTCTGCCCCTCTGGGAGATTACTGGGGGCTTACAAAACAGTTGACACATCTGGCAATCAAATCTGAGCTTCTTTGTTGCCTTTGCAGAGAAACTTCTCCCGGACCCCACCTTGGAACCATTTCCTGCTGCAGTGGCTCTAGAACCCTGTAAGACAGCAGCTCCCGAATACCTAAAACAAAATTAGGAAAATAGATGATGTTTAAACTGGAGTTACTCTCTCATGGAATGTGAGGACCAGAACACCGAACTCTATTCTTTCATCTGTAATAGGAAAGGGTTTCATTAGATGAGTGTTCCGTGGGTGTGATTTGCCCCCATAGTATGTTGTGATTTGGAAATTTGGTAAGTGTGAATTAGTTGCCAACACTCAAAAATCAGGAGATTTAATGTTAAAATCTACATTTCCATCTTCTCTTGAAAAATTGGAAGGTCTGGCAACATGGTACCTGTCCTTTCACAGAGCAACTGCAGCTGCTCTGTGCAGTATGGCCGCAGGAGCAGGCACCCCTCAGGGCAGTAGGGTGGCAGGAGCTGAGTTATATTCCCCTTACCTGGCAGGGCTGTGTGCTGGCCCCTCAGTCCTCACTACTTCCTGCTGTCTCCTATTTTGTTTAGAGTCCCTAACGCCTGTGTGATCTGTTTGGGTGGCAGACCTCCCTGACTCTCACCTTTCTGCCTGGCAGGTGTAGGGGGACCGGGATCTCTGGATCAAGGGGCTAAGATCCCTCTAGCTCTCTGATTCTTTGGCTGTTTTCACAAGTCACAGCTGAGAACTTGTGTGGTTTGTTCCTTCTAACAGTGACAATCAAACTTTAAAGTGCCCACAGATGTTCTGAGGACCTTATTAAGATGCAGATTCTGATCCAGGATCCCTGGGTGGTTGGGGGAGGCCAAGATGCTGTATTTTCAGCGGGCTTCCAGTCTGCAGACACTGGTCTACAAACCACACTTCTGTAGCCAGGCCTCCTGCTTGCCTCCAAATTCCCTTCCGTTAGATTAGCAGAGATTAGAATCAGCTGGGGAGAGCTTTAAACCTAGACCAATGCCCAGTTTGCATACCCAGGAATCCTGATTTAATTGGTCTCTAGTGGGCCCAGGCATTGCATTATGTTTTGTTTTTTTTAAATGTTCCAGACAACTCTAATGTGCCTCCAGCATTAGAACTACTGTACCAAATAGCATTAATCCTCAATATCAAACTTCAGTTTCTAGGCTGAAGCTTAGCTCTAAGGAGGAAAATCGTTTTGTGTAAATTTCAAAGGACAGACAGCTGCAGTCACTGGGAGGGTTAGGGTTGCAGAGGGGCCCCTTGGCATGCCTGTTGAGCTCCGCTTGCCCACTCTGTGCTCCTTCAAGTTCCAGTGCTCAGATTTCCAAGTCAGCTGGCATGCGACCTCGTCTGCCACCCCTGGCCTCGAGTCCTCAGAAGCCAAGCATGGTTACATCTCTCGCGCCTTGGCCCACCCAGCCCGGCTCCCCAGCTCTGGAGCGAACACCATCTGACCTCTCCAAGCACTCCTCCCAGACCCATCTCCAAGGCCCCCTCAGGTCTGGCACACCTTCCCAAGTTTCTGTCCTCCCACCCACCTCCCTGCTTCTCAGGCTTCTTGTCCCACCCAGGTGAAAGTACGTGTGATAGGCAACCTTAAATGAGATAACCCCAACCTGCTCCCCACCAGGGCCTGGCTGTTCCCTCTACTTGGCTCACTCACTGGCCCATTTCCTTTCATGTGCTGATCTTCTGGGACTCAAAACTGCTGCTTCGTTCCTGGCTGGGGAAAGCAGCAGCCAGGCGACTTGGCCCAGCTGGGGAGTATGCTCCCATCCAGTCTAAGTTTTATGCTATCTTCTTCCTTCATTTTTTTGCCCTAAATCTTCCATCTCCCAGCCAGAATGCTTGAGTTCATAAGATTTTGAGAAAACTTTAAGTGAATGAATAAATAAATGAGTATAGTCAAAGGGATGACCGTAATTTCAATACATTTCCTTGCAGAAAGTCCAATAAATGTTTATTGAGCACCACTACCAGCCAGGGACACTTGACATAAAGTGGTGAAAAAGCATGGTCCTTGCCCTCTCCCAGCTTGCATTCTTTAACATCCTAGAGCCTATGCACCTGAAGGTGGCACAGTGTGGTGTGGGGCTGACCAGTAGCCTTCAACTCATAGGTCAGTACCAATCCAGGGAGAGAGTACCGGGCTGACAATTCTATGACTGCCTCTGGGCTCCTTCGTCCAGAGTGATGCACTATGGGTAGATGGCGGAGACAGACGCTGGTGGTGGTACCCATTTCTGTCATCCCAATATACTGAAACCACATCAGACTAGAAGTGAAAAGATCTGTGCTCTAAGTCTGGCTTCACTAATTCCTACTCACCTGTCCTTTGGCAATCAGTTGTTTTGCTTTTCAGGAGGACTATTAAATGTAGATTTATTTTCTCATTTTAATACTGCACATCCTCTTATAGAACCTTCCTGAGAAAGGGTGTAGGAAGGTAAATCATTTTAGTCCCAGCATCTCTTAAAGTAGCATTAGTCTGTTATCCCAAGAACAAAGAAATAAATCAGAATATAAGGGACTGATAAAGAGAATTGAAATGGTGAAGCACAGAGTTAAGTCTAAATAACTGTTGTAAAAGTATAACCGGATGTAGGTGTCAACAGTAAGTCTTAACAATTCTTAAACCCTTAAAATGGAACACAGATATTACAACAGATAGGGATGGGGACTCAGAGGAAACAAAAACTTGGCAGAGAATTATAGAGTGAAATTATGCCCCCTCCACATTATACGGAATGCTTCATTTTTGTTCAGTGTACAGTGTTACTCCTGGCACATTCTGATACTGTTCTTACTCCTATTCTAATATTGTATGTGGCCTGTTTTTGCTCTCTGGCAGGCCTTAGGGTAACTTCTTTATCTGTGCTGGTCTGAAATTTCACCCTGATGCCTCAGTGTAGGTCCTTTTCCATTTATTGCATGGGTCCTTCACTCTGGAGACCTGTGTTTTAGTTCTGGTAATATTCTTGCTTTAAGTCTTCAGATATTTCACCCCAATATTCTCAACATCCTCTATTTCTGGAACTCCTACTAGTTATACATCAAATTTCTTAAATTATCTTTTTCTTTTTTCTCCTATTTTCCATCTCCTTTGAGTCTACTTTCTGGGAACTTCCATTAACTTTATTCAACTCTTCTATAGATCTTTTCATTTCAGCTACCCTTTTTTTTTTTTAATTTCCAGGAGCTTTCCATTCTTTTCTTTTAAAAAAAATAACACTCAATTATAGACACATTTTCTTTTATCTGAGAAAATCAGTCATAACAGTTAAAATTTGATATTTTACTTTCCTTTTGCTCCCGGTTTTGGCATTGTCTGAGTTCCTTCTCTGCCATTTCCCATCCCTGTTGTAATGTCTGTGTTTTATTTTAAGGGTTTCAGAATTGTTAAGAATTATTGTTGACATTTATATCCAGATACACATTGACAACAATTATTTAGGTTTAACTCTTTGCTTTGTCATTCAAATTCTCCTTGCTAGTCTTTCATAGTATGATTTACTTTTTTGTTCTTGGGATCTTAATTCTGAGTCATCATTAGTCAGCCAGAGTACATCTTCAAATAACTTCCTCAAGGTGCAATACCATTAGAAGTATATTTGGGGACTCTGTGTCTAGAATCGCCTTCCTGTTGACTTCACAGCTGAAAGACAATGTGAATACAGTGTTCCTGGTTTATAAATTTTCAACTAAAACTCCTGTAAACACAGCACCTTTGCTACTAGATAGCATAGTCAACAGGAGTTGAAAATCTTAGCATAAACAATCTGAAATGGAATGTCGGATACCCAGGAAAGGGGGAGGTAAGGGGTTTAATTGGTTTCTGGCATTTTCAGTTGCAGAAGCAAGTTGAAAGCTTGTCTGATCTCTTTCATTTGCGGGCATCTTTGGCTATAGGTGCATGTGCATTTACTCACTCACCCTTGTGATTCAAGGTTTTGCTAGCGTACTTTTTCAGAAAACTTTTTGGATGAACCAAGGAGCATTTTGCATTGGCAAATTCGGGGCTCTTTCCTTCTCTGAAAAGTTTTCTTTCTTTTGGATTATTTCTAACTAGTCTAGTTTCTTTTTCAGGAAACCTGAAGTTCTTAGGTTGGCTCTCCAATACCTTCTTACTCACTATCTTTTGCCTCACTTAAAAATACATTGTTTTCTTTGTCTCTATCCTCTGGAGGAGTTTCTAGGCTGATCCTCCACCTTACTGATTTAAGTTCTAACCTGCCAGTTCTGCTATGTATGCGTCTGGTGCAGGTTTTAGTTTGTTATTCAAGTGTTTGCTTGTGACCCCTTCTTACCAGGCTCAGCAACCTCTCCTCAACACTTTCATTTTATGTGGTAGCATGTGATGTGGTTATTGGGCCCTGTTAGCCCTTCATTCAGAATTGTCTTAGCTATGGCTTTTTGTGCCTATTTCATTAAGCTCATGTGTTATTGAGAGTGTGAACAATTTTCTAAAAATTTATTTCTAAGCCTTTTCTGTTATTATGCAGTCCTTCCAAGTCATGAGTTTTTCAGGTATCAGAATTACCTGGGAAACTTGTGGAGTTGATTGCTGACCCCATCCTGAGAGATACAGTTCAGCAGGCTATCCTGGTACAGGTGGAAGCCAGATTCAGATGGGTCTGTGGGAGTGCAGGCTGTTCCCTCAGGCCTGTAACTGGAAATGAGACAGATGTGCATGACATACAGCATGATTCCTGGTCACTCAGTGGCATGCGTCACGTTGCTTTCCTGGAAGGAGGTGCAAATGTGTTCACCTTACTTCCAAGGCCTTGTTCTCTGATATGCTGAGCCAATGAAATACATTAAAAACTCTGATCCCCAGCAAGCATGCTCCCTTTTAGTCTCGGCCCAGCTATGCTGTTTTATGTGAGGGACCTATGCAATGAATGCTCTCCCCATAGGTCCCACCTGAATGAACAGAGGTTGCCCAGAGAGCATAGCCCCTCTATTAAAAGGAACAGGGGTTCATGCTCTGCAGGGTACACACACCTGTGTCTCTCAACAAAGAGGAACAGGCAGGTAGAGGGCAGTGCATGGGGTCTGCCACCCCTCTCAGATGCGGACTTGCCTCATGTTCCTAGGGAAATGTAGCCAGCTGCTGGGTACGGTGCTACATTATTCCCCCCTCTGCTTTGGGTCCATCGAACATATTAAAAATCTCTCTTGGCTTGGAGAAGTAGGGTTGGCTTTGTTTGTTGAATAAGAATCTTATTCTGTGCATTTTCATCCTGACTTGAGCCTTCAAAAACATTTTACAAAGTTGGAAGCTAAAAGAGGCCTTTGCTACTAGATAGCATAGTCAACAGGAGTTGAAAATCTTAGCATAAACAATCTGAAATGGAATGTAGGATACTCAGGAAAGGGGGAGGTAAGGGGTTTAACTTGTTTTACCTCTCTGCTCTCACAACTGTGCTCCAAACTGCACATGGGTTCTGACCAGCCCTTCTGCTTGCTGGCCTCTCCTTTCACTTTGTGCATTACTTTCCTTTACTCCTCTACTTCTCAGCCAGCTTTGACTAGGAGAATTCATGCTCTGCTTTCCCGGTCCCAGGATGCTGGAGTCCTTTGCAGGGTTCGATCTTGGCCCCAGTGAGCCTGCCTCAACCTGCCTTGGCAGGAGTGCAATTCTCTGGTAGATGCTAACGCTGCTGCTTTCTGCTAATTTCTCTTCTGCCCGCACACTTTTCCAATTACCTCTGAGCCTTCTCCTCTCCTCCCTGCCGCCTGGCTCCTCAAACAGCTGTCATCACTTAGGTGATGTGTTGTGCGTATGTTCCTGGATTAGTGTGTACAGCCATTGTATCTGCCCTATTCCACAGCGATACTGCACACGCCTTTGTCCAGAGGAGCCCAGTCTTCCATTTCCTTTGTAATTCCCCCAGCCTGTTGTGTGTGCCCCCCACACAGAGGCACCTCAAATGGAGATGGTTACACGTCTCCTTTTGCACACACTCCCCCAACTATAATGACAGGTTTTTCCCTCTGTAGTCTTTCTTAATCTCTTCTCATTTCCCTCCCCATTAACTCCAGTTCTACAAGGCTTTGGGTAGTGTTGGTACTGGAGTTAGAAAACCTCTGTTCTTCTACACTGATAGGTATTACCCTATAACTTTATACAAGTCATTTAACATCGGTGAGCTGCGGATTCTCATGTGTCTTTGTAAAAGGGGAGAACCAGAGTGGCTTCCTCAAAGGGTTCTCAATTGCTGCTGCTCATAATGAGTCAGACTGTGCTCTGAGCTCTACTGAGGTGTCAGAGCTCCTCTTGGTGATTTTGTTCAACATTCCCCTGCCCCTGGGCCATTAGCAAGCATATTGACTGCCTTCACAGGTGGCCACAGCTCTTCAAGTCACAAGGAACATTGTTTATAAGGTGTCTGGGAGCAGCAGAGGCCTGGAATACCTCTTCTGCAGACACTGGTTCACAGGGTGGGCCTGGAAAGGAACTTCCACATGACAAGGGCAAAGGCCTTCTGTATACCCCAGGGTTCAAGCTCCCACTACAGTCCCTGCCTAGAATCAAACCTTTTCCAAACTTGCAATTCAGTCATATTGCAGCCCCAGTGGAGTCCTACAATATCTTCCATAGCTCATATTCCCAAATGTCATGTACTTAGCTTTTGTTCCTGAGGAGCTCAGTGGTATCAAATTCCTTCCACTAATAGCACTGGCTTTTCCGTTGCCTGATTCCAAATGAATCATATATAGTTTTATTTCTGAAACTGACATCAATTGATGTTAGGCTCGGTATTTATATAATAGCTAAGATGTTCATAGGCACCATCCCAGCATAACCTTCTTGTCTCAGGCTATGGTGTCCCCTTTGATGAGGGCTGGGGTGCAATTCGAGGTCTCTACAGCTGTCTGGAGCCCCACTCAGTTCCTAGACTTCCAAATCTAAGTCTTAGAAGAGTTCCTGGTACAAAGTAAGAGCTCAACAAATATTTGTGGAGTAAAGAATTATACAGCCCCATGAGGGATGCTGATGGAACATTATTTTCTAATTTCAGTGTGAAGTGTATGGAAACACTCGTTCTCTCCTCCAGATAGCAACTAATACAAAGGACCAATTCCCTCATTCTCGAGTGTGACCTGGGCTGGGATGCAAAGAGAGTTCCAACTCTTATTAATTTGATTCTTCCTCTGGTAGTTTCTTTTGGTGCCAGCTCCAATTGGAAGTTCCCAGAAATAGCATCTCTGGATGATGGTAATTACTAATTGGCTGCCCTAGGAATAACAGCCACTCCTGTAAAACCTCCACTAGTCCCCATCTTATGTCCCTGATGATACTTAATGCAACTTTTTCAGCACCCTTACTGCAGAGCAGTCCAAAGCTGGAGTACTGTTTTTCAGGAAGCTTCCATCTGTTGCTGCTCCAAATCTTCTGCTTGCACCTCAAACTGTGGTTCACAGACCAGCAACACTGGAATCCCTTGGGAGCTTGTTAGAAAGGCAGGATCTTGGACTGCACTCCAGACCTACTAAAACAGAACCTGTATTTTAACAAGATTCCAGGTGTTTCCTATGCACATTAGTGTGAGAAACATCCCCCTGCTACAGTTCTGAATCAATAGGTCTAGGTCTAGGGTGGGGCCCAAGATCCTGAAACTTTGAACTAGGCCCCAGGTAATGCTGATGCAGCCGGCCCAGCAGCCACTTTTTGAGCAGCAAAGCTTTCGCTCATTAGGAAAGAATGAATGTAGAACCTACCCCATCTCCCACCACCATCTCCTGTGGCTGCTCTGAAGGTGGTGCACAGTTGACTGATGCTCGCCTAGCCTGACACTGTTCTTCAGTCCCACCAGCACACCACAGCCCTGTGGGAAGTTTATGACGATACTGACTCACTGGTGCAAACAATTGAGACTGGACAAAGGAGGCCCAGAGCTAGAGACGAGAATGTCCATGCTATTGCTCCTAAAGCTAGCCTGGAGAGCCCCCATCAGCTCTAAGACCCCTCACACCACCAGCCTTCACTTTTCCCACCTGGAATTGCAAACCTCACCCCTGCAAAACAAAGTCCAGTCCCAGGAAGTTTCAGAGAAGGAATCAGCTGGAGAAGGGGCACAACAAGAGGGACAGTCAGTCATCTTCCCAATGTGCAAAATGTTCTCCTGTGGGCCCATAATGGAAACACCAGGAGACTGCTCCAGGCAGCAGCATCTCATATCAGGGCTGCCAAACCTCACTGGCCCTCAGAAAAGCCAATGACCAGCCAACCAGCTGGTCAGGCTCCCCCAGGACCCCTATGCCAGGACTTTTCTCTGCTCGGGACTATATCCCAGCAGCGCCAGAATCCCTTGTGAAGTTGCCCTCATTGCCCCATTGGCCCGTTTAGACAGAGTTCCACCAGATGTGTAGGGCTTGGAGAAAGCCCTGCTGGTTCCCATTTGCAGGAGAAATGTGGAGTAATTTAAAAGAAAGCTCTCCCCCTGGCACTCACTCATGCTCGGCGGGCGACATTATGTGTGGCCAGTGGGAACTTGAAGCTGCTCTAACTGAAAGAAGACATGCTCTGTGCCAAGCAGTTTTCCAGTAAAATGGCTTAAAAAAATAATGGGAGAAAAGACAATGACAACCAGAAGAAGGGACAGGTTTTTAAGAAGTCACTCGAGAAGATGGCTGAGCCTAAGTCTGGAGGAACGATATGAAACAGAGGCCTTCTTTGCTTTACTGACTGGAAATGTGGCTGCGGGGAGAACAGCTGGGAGGGCCGGGGTTTGCAGTGGAATCATTGCTGACATTAAGCCAAGACCCAGCTAATTGCTCATGATTGTTTTCTCCTTTCACATTTACTCATCTAAGCTGGTGATATCTCCCAGGCACCACAGATATAATTAGAGTTGGGTTTCTGTCTCTGACTTGAGTTCCTCTTTGGAAAATCAGCAAAAGTGTAGTGATCTTTGACTTTAAAAATATTTAACAATTTCCTAGAAGCATCCTCCAAGTCAATAGGTGCAAATTTCACAGGAATTCATTTTCTAAAATTGAAGACTTGAGAAGTGGAAAGTCAGTATCAGGAGTGGCGCAGAAAAATGGAGGTTGGATAACCATTCTGTATAATTAATTACAGAAGATAACACTGTTTCTATTATCATTTAGAACGGTGATTATCATTTCATTATCCAGTAGATCTGGATCCCCTTCAAGTAAATTGATCAAGTTTTAAGTGGTCAGGGATGTAGGAAAGCGAGTGAGATCTGCCTGATTCATTGCCATAAACAGACTCTGTGTTAAGACTTATGTGTTTGTTTTCTTTTCTTTTATCCCGCTGAACAAAATACTTAAATTGTTAAGTGGGGACTTTTCACAGCACAAATCTTGCATCATATGTTTAAAAGCTGTGGCAAAATCATCTTTTGGCAGAAGCTGTATAGCCTTAGACAAGCCATGCCCTGGTGTGTATCCTTCAGGAGAGGGGTGTTTTCAAAGAGATTTCCCATATGGTGCACCCAATCAGTCCACTGGCTCATTTTGGTCTTGGCACTGGGATCCGAGCCAGGGGTCAGAAGGGCACACAGCATGCAAGTGGCTCTGTGGATGGGTGCCCACTGCTCCACAGGGATGGAGCACCCCACTTGTCCACAAACTTGTTTAGACCACTGTTTTCCAAGCATAAGGCTGTCCCCTCTAAAAACTGGGCACTTAGCAGTTTACATCATGGGAAGCCATCTGAAATGTCATCTCCTTTGGTAGGTCACTATACCTTACATTCGTCTCTTAATTTGTAATGATTGTCTCAAATGTGTTTGAGTGGACATAAAAGGGATTTTAAACTAGGTAAATCTCACATGCAAACTGACTAGGCTTCATGTGTGTGTTCAAGAATCTTAGTACCAGGGGTTGAAAGGACCTGAAAGGCTGCCCAGTACAAAGTCAGGTTGCTGGCCCATTTTAGATATGGAAGCCCACATGCGCATGCAGCCCACTCTTAGACAAGTCTGAAACCGCCCAACTTTTCTGCAAATCATTGAAAGCATTGCAGCAAATTAGGAGGGGAAAGCCTCTTGGTTAATTAGCATTACTGAAGAAAAGTGGAAATTCCCATGAACAGAAAAAATGATATTCAAGTTCTTATCAGAACAGAACTCTGCTTTTCTCTTCCATGCGTAACATTTGGGCCTGAAGCCAGTAAACGTACCATACAAATCCTAGTTTATAAATGCCTTGATATATCTGAAACACGGATACGTAGAAAGAGAGAGAGAGATTTCTTTCCCATGAATCCCACAGGATGTCTTCAGGACCCAAGTTCTAAGCTGTTGTATGGTTTAATTTCAAGAATTCATCACAGTAGGGCTGGTATGCAGTGCACACATTTCCCTGATACTGTTTGTTTAGCTAGCATATATAATGCTATGCTTAGGCTCATGCCTTAGGTATGTCCACTGGCAGCTAACCAAAGTCACCTGCATCAGGTGTGAGCCCACCTGGGGGAGTAAAGGAAGGAGCTTGCCTCCGACAAATCTTAATCGCCAAAAGGGAGGAACTGTTGGACCACCTACATTTGTTTCATGGCCTGCTGCCACTGGACTCAGGTATCAGTTACGGTAAAAACTTAAACACTGAAAGAGCTCTCTGGGTAGGCATTGCTGGTTTTCTCTCCTGGAGCAGCACCCCCTCCACCCCCACCCATCCCCTACTTTCAGTAGGGTTCTGGTGGGGCTACCCACCACAGTTCTCATGCCTTGGCCATAGTGACTGGCCCCATGATGGGCGTAGACCCAACCGTAGTTGTAAGGCTCTTTCCCAGAATCTTCCCAACAAGAGCTATCTGAGTTCTGTGGTTATGAAGCTTTGAGGACAGAAGCCCAGAGCTGATGGTGATGTTCAAGCTTCCAGCCTCATGGAGACAGCTCTGAGGAAATACAATTAACATACCAAAAGAATCAGAGAGAAAAAAAAGGAGAGAGCGGAGTGAGCTCCCTAGTGTTTGGGGTTCTGAATCTAGTGGCTAAGAGGCAAACCCTACCCTCTGCCCTTTCCATAGTTTTGTTATGTCAATCAAGGAGCACCCCTGCCCCCAGCTGTGGTTAATTTAGGTTGAACTGGGTTTCTCTGCCACTCTATAAAATGCTGGGGGCACAAATTGCACTGTTAGAAGCTTCTCCAACCGAGGATTCACAAAGGCCTCCTTGTCCTGGGCCACTGTAAAAACCTATATGTTGAGGATGGGCAGGACACTTTCAATTAAAAAAAAAAGGGGGAGTTATTAACAAGGACACCAGGATGACAGCCTAGACATAGGCTGGAAGTTTATGGGCACCCTAGTGAAAGAGCTAGTATGGTGTGTGTATTGTGGCCACATGCCCAGCAGAACACTGGCAGAGGCCATAATGCCCAGCAGAGAATGGGGGAACCTGGGGGAATGGTGCAAGACCAGCCAGAGTGGGTCCTGCATAAGGTCAGATGACAGTCAAGAAGACCTTTTGTGGCACCTGAGCAAGTCAGAGGTCCTGTTCCATTCTGGTGCTCTGAGCCTGACTCCATCTGTGCCCGTAGCTAACGAGACGTGAGAACATCCAGGCTACCAAGTATGCTCCTTGCTCTGAGAAAATCTCCCTGCTGCTCAGGGTGAGCCCCATCGGCTGCATTTGTCATGTGTGACCCTGTCCCTTTGTCCATAGTTCATTAGGCCATGGAAGACCCTGATCCAAGTTGGACCACTCAGTTCTCCCTCCCAAGAACTGGGGCTGATGAACAGCTAGTTAATCTTTCTGTGGCTGGGAAGATACCATGTTGCCCAGGAGCCTTGGGGCAGCCATACTGCAGAGTGACCAGAGAACCAGAGAAAGCTGGTGTGCAGTGAGAGAGAAAGGGAGAAGCAGGTGTTCAGAGGTCAGCAGGAATGAGAAGCAGAGGTTGCTCCTAGGTTGCTGACAAGCTTCGTAGACCTCAGTTCCTTGGGTTGGGCTGCATTCCTGCCCTCAGATCCATGAGACACATCTTATCCATAGACTACCCCCTGCATTTTGCTTCAGCAAGCTGAAACTGATTATTACTTCTTTTATCCGCAAGTGTCTTAACTACTACCAGGATATTTCTTTTTGATGATTTAAGAGCTCATATATTCCCTCAACAGTTTATGGGCCAGACAATTCCCTCTCTATATCTTACCTCCAAATCCAAATATTGATTTTTTTTCCTTCTGTAATTGAAGCAGCACATTAAAGGAAAACACAAAACAAAACAAAAAAATGGGAACATGGTCCCTATACTCTGAAGCCACATGGGATCCACATGGACTTAATTAGGATGAGAGACAAACAGATAAACATTCGGGGATGTCTCCTTCCCATACAATATTTCATAACATGGTACCAGCATGTAAAATCAAGATGTCAAGAATGATTTGGCTGACCTGCTCACTCAATTTTTCCTAAGTAGACAAGTGCTGAAACACAAGGATTCAGGAAATTCTAGCTGAAATACACACAGAGCTGATCCTAGGAAAAATTGGGAAATACATGAAATTGTTCATATTTCCCCAAGTTGGCTTTCTGTGTTTCTCCCCTACTCCTACCTCCCCCACACACCCCAGAGGAAAGCCATCTGACAAACTAAATTATAGTAAAGTGTTAGTTACTCCTATTAGGCATATTTACACTTGTAAAAAGTCTAGAGAGGGCAATACAAAACCAAAGAAATGATTCTTTTGCTCCAGTACAAATCGGTAGAGGAGCTATTTTGGGGGATTTCTAATTGTTCTGAAAACTTCTCTACTTAATCTGAAGCTAGCAGTGACCTTGATAAATAAGGTGAATACAAAATGGAGTGACAAAATTCAGAGCACTTTTTTAGTAGTCAGTCTTAAGGAATTTTACCTTTTACTTCCTTTTTGGAGCCAAAAATTCCAAGTCAAAAGCTGGAAGGAAAAAGAACATGTGGAAGGGAACCTGTAGGCTGGGGAAGCCCTGATGCCCAAGTGTGTGCCCAAGCCTGCCTCCGGGCTGGCTGAAGGACCCAGGCTCACCACCCCCTGCAGGTCTTTCTCCCTCCCCTGTGCCGTAAGGGAGACGGGCTCCTCTTGCAGAAGATCAGAGCTCTTCAGCCTGGGGAAGCAGCCAAACCACTGTCCCTCTTCTGCTGCCTGTTTGTGGAAATGGAGTATTATTCAACCTTAAAAAGATGGAAATTCTGTCACAAGCTGCAACATGGATGAACCTCAAGGACTTTATACTAAGTGAAATAAACCAGTCACTAAAAGACAACAAATAGTGTATATTTCTACTTGAATGAGGCACCTAAAGTAGTCACTCTGAAACAGAAAGTAGAACAGTGGCTGCCAGAGGCTAGCGGGAGGGGAAATGGGGAGGCGACGTTCCGTGGGTATAGAGGCTCAGTTCTGCAAGATCTCGTGCACAGCAATGTGAACATAGCTGATGCTACTGAACTGTACAATTAAAAACAGTTAAATTAAGACAGTAAATTATATGCTATATGTTTTTAAAAATCACAATTGAAAATAAATTACCCCAGACAGGCAAGTGGCCCATGAGGAGTGAGGGGAGTCTCCTCTGTCTGTGGGGAGAGCTGTGTTCTCCTAGGAGCAGGGAGCCTGGAAAGAGTCAGCAGGTGTCTACCTGGTATGGGAAATCAGTGCATCCAGCAAACCAAAGCCGACTGGGGCTGTTTCTGTTTCAGGAGCAGCCCCACCAGGCGCCCCATTCTTGGGCCTCCTCCTTCACTCACTGGGAAGTAAACAGAGATGGGAGGGTCCCTATTCTGGGAAAAAGCTAATCAAATGATCCAACTGCTCCTCCTTTGCAACCCCGAGAGAGGTACCAGGAAATACAGTTTTGGCTGAGAGAAGGATGGTTGTGAATAAGGGAGGCTGTCACGGAAAGCCGCTCCCCTTCTCCCGGCCCGGCCCAGACCTTAGCCTTCGCATGCTAACCCACAGTGGGTATCAGCCAGGGGGCTGGAGTTAGACCCAGGCTCAGAGAACACAGTCATCCAGCCTCTGCACCTTGAAAAAGAAACTGTCTTCTACCCCCGTCTCATTATTTAGTGTTTGGCAAACGACCCAAAGTCAGCTAGGAGGCGGGGGGCTGGGAATGACTGCGAAGGTGGGTTGTGGCATTCAGAGAACAGTTACGAAGCTTGTAAATCCAAACCCCCACGAATAGTTTCCTGACAAACTCCCAAGTGACAGTCTTGGCTGAGATGGGAGGGAGGAGTAGGGGCTGCACAGAGATATGCTTCTCCCTCACTGGGAAACAGTGTTCCTGTGACCCTATTTCAATCTTCGGTAATGAACCATTTCAGAAGAACTAAGTCACTGGAGTCACTGATAATTACATAAATTTTCTTTCCTTTTTTTCACTTAAAGCTCTTAAATCTCCATCCACAAAAGCCCATTTTTAGTAACACATTGAATCCTGCCAACATCCTGGGGCTGATTTTGTCTTTACACTTCTAGGAATTTCTGAGGACGTGGGGGTTCAGGCTGCCAAGACGGATGTGAATGTGTGTGACCAGCAAGAAGCTTCGAAGGTCTGAAGATTGGGAAGGTCAAGGGTCAATCTCTCCTAAGCCCCAAAGAGCAAGTTGTCCCTTCTGGAGTCTTTCCTGTGAGTTCTTCTCCAGCCTCTTGAAAACAAGATCCCTATTTCACCTCAGCCACAAGGTGATCTGGTGCCAGCAGTGTTTTTAGTGACTCTAACCAGTCCCCAGGGCCACATCAACACAGCGTCCAAAAAGGCAAGCATTTGGAACTCTGAACCCCCGAGAGATGGCAACAGGACTCTGTGATGATGTGGTTTATGGAGTCTCATTTTTAAAAATCTGACATACTTACAACGAAAGATGCTGTGGAAAAATAATTGGATTTACCCCAACTCCTCTGCTATTTATTGCCTTGGATGGCACTAAGGTTGTATCAGAGCACAGCCATAAGGGAAAGAGGTTTTAGAGTAACTAAAGCACATTTTCTCCCAAAAGTAAATCTGTAGTTAACCCTTTGTACAATGTAAGCAATGTGTCTCTTGCACATTGTGTTTGCAAAATACTGAGACAAGTTTAACCAATACCAGAAATGTGATGCCCTGAATTGAGGCTACAGTCATGTTCTGTAGAAAGCAGGGTCTCTAAAAGCCAAGCTCTGCACGTTGTACCCTACATCTTAAGATTCAGACTCTTCTTTCAATTCCCTGGCTAACAGCCCACCACTCAGAGGTATGATAACCTTCCTTTTGGCATCTATTTCCCGCAGGAAGCCAGCTCAGGGAGGCATGTTGCATTAAGCCTTGTTTGACTGTAGCTGACACTACTCCATGCTTGTGTTCTAGGACCTCAATATCTGCAACTCCTCAACTGCCATCTCAAATCAATTACAGCTTGTGGGTGAAGCTAATAAAACTCCTTGAAAATCAAGACAGTTGACTGTAGCCGGACATAATCTGGCAGTCTTTTCATAAGCAAGACTTTGCAATTAGAACTTCTATTCCAGCTGGCTACAGCAGGGGCTACTGGCTAATGTCTTCCAAGGCTCTTCTGAGAAGTTTGCAGAGCTCCCAAGGCCAGTGGATCATGGCTCAGTCAATATATGAGATGTGAAGTTACTCCTCCAGCCATGAATCCATCTGCAGTTAAACAAGATAGGCTGAATATGCCAATCATTTGCTCACTTTTCACAGCCATGTCTAAGGATGCAACAAGAAGTCTGCTTTCAGATCTCTGGGGAGCCTTCAAACCAAAAACAGCAGAGATCAAAGTCCCTGAAAAAGCTATCTGGCAACTCTTGTATGCTAACAAGTTTGCTCTTGAAGCTTACATGCATGCACACGCAAGACGACAAACTGATACCAGGACTTCTGGTAAAATTCTGCTCTACACCATGGCCTGCCAAAAAGCTGCAAGCTCTCTAAAGTTATATGTCATCCACCAATGTGATACCTGTACCCATCCCTCAACCACAAGTCAGTAGCTTTCATGGGAAAGAGCTGACACCTCCCTGATGTTGGTCTAGTGATATACTGGCTAACAAAGAGGTCAACTGGGCAACAGTTACAAAAATAGCCACCATGTGTTAAGTACTTTGCATGTATGATTTAGCATACACTAGGCAATTGATCACAATCATTCCATGAGCAGGATTTAATATCTCTGCCTTATAGACAAGAAATAACTTGTCCCAAGACGTAAAGCTTTGAAGAGGCATAGCCCAGACTTGAAAGCAGGTAGGTCTGGCATGTCTCGAATACTGCCCCCAAGAAAATCCAGTGACTCTAAAGAAATGTCATTGTCTTTGAACGCTAACTCTGTTGGATGTTTGAATGTCCTTTTCAGCAACAGTGGCAAGTTTCTACTCTTCCATTACATCTCAGTCAGAGCTTCTCTTCTGTGTGAAGAATTCTCTGCCTTCTTTAGGCTCACGTGCATGTCTCAATGTTCTCAAGACATTTTGCATAGGACT
Source organism: Manis javanica (assembly GCF_040802235.1). Classification (NCBI taxonomy): domain Eukaryota; kingdom Metazoa; phylum Chordata; class Mammalia; order Pholidota; family Manidae; genus Manis; species Manis javanica. Next base: position 111,058,594 of record NC_133156.1, on the reverse strand, counting down.
TCAGGATCACAATAATCTTGTTGTAGTTATCGTTATTTGCATACTTGCCCATCTCCTGTTGAAAACTGAGAATTTCTTGGGGGCTGACCCATGTCTCTGTGGTTTTTTATCCTAGGGCTGATGCAGTGTTTGTTTGCACAGTTAACCCTCAGTGACTATTGCTGATAGATGGCCAAACAGCTCAGGTCCCTAAATATCTTTTCAATTGTGCAAAGTATTAGATTGGACCACTTGAAAAATTGCCATTTTTCTAGGTCAAAAACAGTTAACTATATGCACTTTTGTTCATTTGAGCCTAATTAATCTATTCCAGTGGCTGTGAATGTTCAGAAATGTGGATGGTTTTCAAACAGATGTATTAAAATTCACACATCTAATGAATGCTTTGAAAACCTGTTGTCACACTTTATTGAGAATCTCATTTATTTCTGTACTTCTGAAATATTCAGTCTTACATATTCACTCAATCAGCTGGTCTTTGGAAGTCCTTTCATTGTACAAGGCATTTGTCACAAGATATTTGGCATGCTTGGGAGGGTAGTATCATATAACGGTTATGAATGAATTTCTAAGTGTCATCTTAGGTTAATTTCTTTATTCCTTCTTCATTTGCAAGAGCAAGATCATGGTAGTATGTCTCATAGGGTGTGGTAGGAACTAAAAGAGGTAATATGTACTATTTAGAACAGTGTTTGGGATGCTTAATGAGTATTTGCTATTATAATTACTATTGCATGATTTAGTCTGTGCAGAAGGCACATATGTTGGAATAACTACAGAGTGCATGAGTAACTAGAAGTAAAAACTAAACAAATGAGTAAAGCAATCATGACAAAGACTTATTTCTACCTAAGTATTTCTCTGATAGAATATGCAAGACAAGAAATTTAACAATAGAAAATGAGGCACATTCAGTGTGTACGAATTTTGCCCTTTTCTGGGTGTGCAAAGCCTTGTCATTTCTTCTGCCATGTGGTATCCCTGCACTTAGAGTCCTGCTGGTGTCCTATATAACACCAAGACTTTTATTGCACAAATCCAAGTTCAGCTGTGTATTTGAAACTAATCAAACTGGCGTCACCAATGCACTTCTTTTCTTTCCCCTTAACGTCCCTGTCTTTCAAACAGTTTTAAAATTCCATTACTAAATTTCCTCTTGCCTTTTAAATATATTACACATTGTGTTACGTATTTGTGGTTAAGATAATCACATGGACCCATTTGTTTTAAATTAAAGCAGTTTAAGCTACAAAACTCTCCAAGTGTCCTAGTAAAGGCCTGTTCTGCATGCAATGAGCAGAGCCTAGAGCCAAACAATTAGGAACTAATTTGCCAGAATTATAACCTGCTCACAATGTTTGAACACTATCTGTCCACATTCCTAGATGGAGACAGTGCTCAGCTTCCTCAACACAGTAGCCAGAGGTATGTTAAAATTAACGGGACCACTTCTAAATTATAACCAGATACAGGACCCTTTCTTTGTGCCCCATGTTAAATACTGGCTGCCATTGTTCCTCAACCAAGTGCATGTTTGGGGACAATTAAAGAGAGAAGTTAGGTCCAGTGCATCCTCTACTGCAAGTCATGAATCAAGGACAAGGACAAGCTCTGTGGAGATACAGGGCAGGAAGCAACTATCAGGGGCAAAGTAGTGGCATTGGCCTACAGCAGCTCCTGCCCCAACTTTATTCCAACCTAGGTGAGAAAAGTATGAATTTACACACATATATATGCATGATCACATTTTATATAGATTTACTGTTCAATTCCAGTATTCAAAGTTTCATTTTTAAAAAATGCCTCATGTAGGAATTCAGGCTAAAGAATAGGTGGTAGATAGGTGGAGGCTGTTATGTTACTCTCTGGTTATTTAAAAAATTGTATTTTAAATATTTCATAACTTAAAAATTTTTAAACAAGCAAAAACTACACATATTAACCCAGCTGTGTGAAATGAGTGCACTCCATCTGGCAGAGCTCACCTGCCAAGGAAAGCCACAGAAAGGGAGGGAAATCCAGGCTCTTATGTACAGTGAATAGTTGGCATGCCTACTGTCTTTAAATCTATAAAAACAAAAGAAATGCAGGATTATCCACAAAACTGTGAAAGTCTATTCCAGGCACTTTCAAGACCTGAAGTGCTGGTTTCATTCTGCAGAACAGGTCCTGATGAAAGCCATGGTTCGTCTCCAAGAAGAGGGATCTGTGCTTAAGGGAACATCTGCACGTGTGGCAGTGGCTTCCCAGGGAAATTCATTTGTCAGCCACATTTTGCACTGTTGGGGGCCCCTCAGCTTTCCCAAAACTTTCGTTCTCTCAGGACCCTCCTCCCTGTCCACACCCCCACATCATTGTTTTCACCCACCCAAGTCAACAAAAGCTCTATGAGGAAAACAGATCCTAAGCTAGACAAAGACGTGTTACTGGGAAACCTGTGGCTTATCCGCTAACAACTGCATTAATAACAGTAAGGGAGAAAGGTGGATGTCAGTGGATGCGAGGAATCATTAGGTTGAGATCTCTGGGTGCTCAGCCAATGATTTCCCTGGACTTGGGCTCCTCAGATCAGGATTCTTTCTTGCTAAATTATTCCTATGCCTGTGCTTGGTTCAGAAATGAAACTGAGAGGATCAATTATAAAAATGAAAAATCAAAACTCTTGCATGGGAAGAAAATACCACAAGCATAGTAAACAGACAAATGTTGAACTGGGAAAAGGTATCTGCAATTGAAAGTACAATAATTTTCCATATTCTTAATATATAAACACTTTAAAAACAAGGAAAAGTTCAACTGCTTTATAAATAGGCTACAGATATGAACAGATAGTTCACAGAGATGTGCAAATGATCATATGAAAAGATGCTTAAACTCACTCATAATGAAATAAATGCAAATTAAAATAATATGGCCTTACTGTTTATCTACCAGACTGGCAACAACAAAAAAGCTGAACAAAATACTTTGTTGGTGAAACTGTGTAAAAATAGTCACTTTTAACACAAAAGACAAAATGGTCTAACCTCTAAGGAGAGAAACTTGGTAATACCTAGCAAAGTGTCATATGTGCATACTCTTTAATTCATCAATCTTACTTCTGAGAATCTAGACCATACATACATGGGCATATGACAAGACATATTAACAGGGTAATTCCACGTGCTGTGAGTTGTAGTAGTAAAGGACTGGAAATAATTCAGAGTTTATCAGTAAGGAGCTAGTTGAATAAACACTGGTATCCATTCAGTGGAGTATTAGAAAGCTATAAAAAGTAATGAGGACACACAAAACTATATGTACACACACACTGTTGTATAGAAAAAAGCAGAATAAAATTAAGCTATGAGAACTAATAAGTGAATTCAACAAGGATGCAGAATACAAGATCCATATGCAAAAGTGGAAGGATAAGTAAGTTTAAAGTATTACCTCTAATGGAGGAGGAAGACAAGGCGGAAAGGGCAGGCATGTATTCTGTGAATATACTTTGCACTCTCGATTTGACTGTGAAGCTCTGAAAATATTCTCCCTATTTATAAGAACAAAATTTAAAAAGCAACCCCTACAATTTGAAAATAAATGGATAAAAATGAACCTAACTGGGCACCATGTTGGTGGCTAAGCAACACATACAAAAGCTAGTTTATGTGGCATTAAAATGCAGCAATGAATTTCACTGTCTATCGTGAGTGGGATGTACTTTGGGGACAAGGACAACTGCAAGAATAATTTAAAAACTCTTAAACTGTTTTCAGTTATTATATTGTTGGTGATAGTGTTAGTTATTTTGAGACAGTTGTATGTGTGTTTTATTAGATAAAGTAAAAGAATAATTGTGTTATTGAAAACCCGGACTTGCCATGAAAGAAAGGAAAACTGGGTGATGGTTTGATGGGGTTAAGTCCTGGGGCCTTGAATTTGAATTGGAAGTGACAGTTATGCATTTATAATGTGTTTTATCTTGAAAACTATAAAAATATTTCCAATTTCTGTCCTTTGAAAAGGTCTAGATATAATGATTAACTCAGTAAAAATGAGCACTCCAAGTGCTCAGACTGAGATCTCTGCATTTCATTCCAACTTGAAAGAATGAGGGCTGATTCTCAGTTTATGACAGAAAATGTAAAAATGTCTACAACATTTTGTCTCACCAGAAGGCAATAAAGTTTTCAAAAGTTATTGGTTGAGTTTTTGTCCCCAAAAAGATATGTTCAAAGCCTAACTCCCAGTCCCTGTGAATATGACCTTATTTGGAAATAGGATCTTTGCAGATGTAATCAAGTTAAAATGAGGTGATACTGGGTTAGGGTGACCCCCTAATCCAATGACTGGTGTCTTCATAAAAAGAGGAAAATTTAACATAGATACAGACAGGGAGAGAACACCATGTAATGCCCAAGGCAGAGATTGGAGAGATACGTCTACAAATCAAGGAACACCAAGGACTGCTGGCGACTGCCAGAAGCTAGGATAGAGGCATGGAACAAATTGTCCCCCAGGGCCTCCAGAAGAAACAATCCTGCCAACATCTTTATTTTAGGCTTTTAGCCTTCAGAACTGGAGACAACAAATTCCTGTTGTTTTCAGCCATCCAGTTTGTTTGTTATACTTTGTTACAGCGTTCATAGGAAACTAATACCGGGGTTATATCAGAAAGACTCAGAAGCCAAATTGAAGGGCTGCCATTGGTCAAATGTGGGATAGTTTGAGCATCAACAAAGATAATTTTTCCAATGAAGTAAAACAAATGTGTTTAAATACATAAAATCATATTGACATTTAAAAAATAAAAAAATCTTAGCTGGATAACTTGGGAAGCTACTGGAGAGCTAACCCAGTATTTGGATAATTAATATACAAGGAAAATAATCAAACATTTATTCTGACTTTCCCACATGAACTGTATCACTGGATAATGACAAAGTAGGCAAGGGGAACTTTACAGAAGTCTTCCAACTAATATGTGATAGAATATCACCATTTTGCAACTCCTAATGAATGAATGGATGCATTCAGGCAAAAATCATCAATGGCTACTAATGAAAAGGAAGACAATCATGAGCCTTCTGATAAAAACACGGAGCACTCTAATGTACTTTTGGGGAAAAAAAAAAATCAAACCTAACCTGACCAAATCTCTAGATACCCACAATTTGCAGAAAATATGAAGGACAAATGAAGTTCTTTAAAAAATACTGTTGGGATGCAATCAGCAAAATGCAGGACAAAAATCCCACAAGAAAAAATGATTTGGTTTCTTAAATAAATTGCAAGGCAAAACAAAAGCAAGACAGCAGGAAACCCCTAAATTAAAAAGCTTTGAGAGGTATCAACCAAGCATAATTTGCAGACTTTACTTTGAGCCCTGATTCTAATAAAGAAATGGAAATACTTAGTATTAATATTAGTAATGAATATTAATTAATTATTAATAATTAATAAAGAAATTGGTATTTTTTATGGGTGCTAATTTATGTTTTGGAAGAAAATCCTTATCTTTTAGAGATAGGTATCAGAAAATTCACAGATGGGAAGACAGGCCTGGGGTTTGCTCTAAAATGATTCAGCAAGGTTTGGGGGAGAGGGGTTGGTGGGACATGAGTCAGGTATAGATAAAATGAGATAGGTCATGACTTAATAATTTTTGAAGATGAAGTTGTGGGAGTTTATTATGTTTTTCTTTCTATATTTGAATATTTTCAATAGGAAAAAAAGTTAACTGAAGTTGCTAGGGCCTCTGACTCCTAAAAACTCATAATTCAGAATATTATAAGAGATCATCTGAAAAGGTCCAGCAGAGAGGAAGCCCCAGTTATCTCCTCTGAGACAGCTGTTTGGTCCCCATGAGACACAACAAGTGTTCAGCCCTAACTCACAGGGCTGCAGTGAAGAGTAAGTAAAGGTTGAAAGCATGTCACAAATACAAAGCGCTAAGTGTTTAACAATAGTCGTTGGAAGGCAGTTCTCTTTATCTCTTTGCTGGGTCCAGGCTCAGGGCCCCATCAGCCCTTTGGACTTGTGTACTTGTTGCCATTGCCCTGGGTCTTCAGACACAAAGATAAATGCAGACCCCTTACTGCTAGGCCCTTAGTCTGATATCTAGACCACCCACCCACTTCCCATGGCAACTTCCATTTCAGGAAAATATTTATGGGAAGGCACCTGTTCCCAGGGTGGAAAAAAAAAGTCAGTGGTTGAGCTGAAATCACATCCTGCCATCCCACTTTTAATCCACTAATCCATGTATCAAGGGCATAATGAGTTGAGGTTGTCTCCCATGGGAGAAGAGTCGCAAATCCCACAAAATAATGACATTTCATCACAGGAGGGCCTTGGTCTGCAACAGAGACTCATCATTACCAGAATACTTTGCAAATAATGAATCACTAATGGAACAAACACCTATGGAGTTAGACACTACAGTTGCCAAAGCAGTAATTACAATTAAAATGCTCACAACACATGCAAGTCAATGGACCCCTTATTACTGACATTTTCTGCAGGCTTTCTGGCAGCAGTTTTAATTGAGAATTAAAACTTAGTAATATAATTAGCAATTATCACAACTAAATTTGAGATCCCTATGGCCCCTCTACAAGATTTCTGACTCCACACAAGCCTGTAAAGTAACTTTATGTCAAGTATGATTGTACCCATTTCCCAGATAATGCAATAGGTTTGTAGTTTTCTCAACATCCTGAAAGTTAGTCAAGAATATCCAGAAGAGTGTTGTTAATCTGCCAGCCCACACAAGGATTTGCTCTTAATATCATATGTGATCTGGAATTTCAAAATTTACTGAAATACCAACTTTCAAAGAGCAAAGCTGTGCTAATCAAAAAAAAAGTAAAATAAATGTTTCTATTCAAGGCCTCCAAGAAACAGTTTCAAACTTTCCTGCAGGGCTCTGGTCCTCATTGTATGAAATGTACCTTTTTAACCCTGAGTTGAATTCTTGATGGTTATATTCTGGGTGATATAGCTACACATCAAATAATAAATGTTTCCTGTAAAAAATTAATTAGAAATGGATCACAGATCTGCATGTTAGAGCTAAAGTTATAAACCTTCTAGAAGAAAATATAGGAGAAAAATCCTTATGACCTTGGGTTAGGCAAAGGTTTCTTGAATAAGTAAAATCAGATGTTTAATAATGGGTAAAAGAATTGAACACTTCACCAGTGAGGACACACTGATGGCAAATAAGCACAGTGAGAGATGTTAATGTTTGTTGGAAGAGAAATGCAAAGTTAAACCCCAATGAGACACTACCACCAGGCACCTACTGGAATAGTTCATTTAATTTAAAAGACTGATAATACTGATAAATTCTGACAAGGATGAGAGCAATTAGAAATCTGCTTTGTTGGTGGGAATGCCAAAATGATATGGCTACTTTGGAAAACACTGTATTGGTTTCTTATAAAATTAAACATAGATTTACCATAGAACCCAGCAGTCCTACTCCTATTTACCCAAGAGAAATGAAAGCATGTGTCCACATAAAGATCTGAATGTTAACAGCAAAGACCTGTTCATGAATATTTATATCAGTCTTAATTATAAATGGATAAACAAATTGTGATACATCCACAAAGTGAAACCAATTACATATAACAATATGGATGAATCTTATAAGTATTATCTGTTCAATGAAAGAAGCCAGACATAAAAGGCTACATACGGTATGATTCCACTTAGATGACATTCTAGAAATGGCAAAACTATAGGGACAGAAATCAGAAGAGTGATTGTCAGGAGCTAGAGGTGTAGAAATTGACTTTAAAGGGGAAGAGGAAACTTTTGAGGTGAAGGCAATGTTCTAGGTCTCAATGGTGGGGGGAGCTACACACTATATGTATTTGTAAAACTCATTGAACTAAACTCTTAAAAGAATGAATATTAAAATATATAAATTATACCTAAACAAACCTAATCGAAAAAAAGAGTGCTTGTTGAGCATCAAATGCACTGTACTATGTAAGGGACTATAGAAAAGCCAGTAACTTAGAGAAATGACCTTGTGCTCTGAGAGATATATGGTTTTGGTAGAAGGACAAACATAATGTTTAAAAAGTAATGAGGACTATATTAGTAGGATAATCCATGTAGGATAAGTAAAAAGTGTTAGTGTACTTGCTTTCTGTGGCTGCTATAAGAAATTGCCACAAACTGATGGCTTAAAACAACAGAAATTTATTGTCTCACAGCTCCAGGCCAGAAACACAACATCAGGTTCACCAGGCCAAAATCCAGGTGTTGGTAGAGCTGTGCTCCCTCTGGAGGACTTGGTGGCCATTATTCAGCCAACTGCAAGCAGTTAAGATGAAAGGACTGTGGGCAATGGGAGCAAGGAGAGTTTCCTGGAAGAGGTAAATCTGGCTTTGAGGAATGGACTGGATTTCAATAGACTGAATTATTGACAGAGGGCATGGTATTGACAACGGCTTGGTGTTAGCAGTCCTTTAAGCAATACCGTGGCTTAGATGGACTGCATGAATCTAGATGGAGGTCAAAGACAGATAAAAAGTTGGCTTAAGGTCAGAATGGGAAAGGCCCTGAATTTTGTGATAAAGAATTTGAACCTGATGGGCAAAGAGATATCACTGGAAGACTGAAGCTGTGAAGGGATGTGTGAAAGTATTGCTTTAGGAAATCTGAACTGCCAGTCATTTATAGGATGAGTTAGAAGAGAAGGAAGTGAGAGTCGGGAAACCAATTTTGAAATCTATCAACCCTTGCGCTGTGAGGTGAGGAGAGCTAGAACTAGAACAGTGGCCGTGGGAATGGAGAGTAAGGGATAGAGACACAGGGCTGGCTTCATTGGGTGTGTGGAGTCTGTGGACAAACAATAAAGAACCCTATAATCTAAACAGTTCTGCCCTTGGTTTATGCTCCTCTATCACTGTCTTGAAATTCTTAATAATTTCTTCTTCACACTTGTATTTCATACACGAAGCCCAGTGGGGCAATGGGCCTTATGTGTGAGCAGAGGACACATGCACAGTATCTTTGTCCACTGCTCCTTGCCACCGTTGCCTCCCTTGCACATAGAACATTCAAGATGTCCATAAGCACAGAATCCCAGCAGACCCAAATGGCACAGGAGTTCAGTGAGATGCAAACCAAGTACAAGTCAAATGTGTTACCTCTGTAAAGAGTAAGCAGAGGGATTAATAACCCAATGAGGCCATGCTTCCTCTTTAAACTTGGTCAGAATGCAGAAAGAATGCAGTAACGTTCTAAAAAAACATGACCAACCAAGGAACCCTATCATATGCTTTCTTACCTGTGTTACTCCCCTGTAGCAGCCAACCACTGATCCTGTAAATGATGACATGAAGAAGAGAAAAAGGTAGGGCAACCCATAGGTTTGTTTCCTTCTTTACTCCTCAATGTCTGTCTTTAAAAGTCTTTTAAAGCGCTTTACTCATCAGTGAACAGAAGGTAGAGAGTGTTGGTAGAATGTGTACAAAAAGTGAAATAAAAACAGATGAGTTAGTTTTGTGCAGTGCCCACTGCTCTGGAGGGAATGAAACATGGATGCACGTGTGAGTTATGAAATATGAACTGTAATTTCAGCAATTCTGCATGTACATTAAATGCACTCATATTTCATTTAAAACTGGCATTGCACAATATAAATATTAATGGTAATATTTAAATTTTTTATTTTTCTATACATACAAAGATAGCAAATTGCAAATGCAAACCAACATAAGTCCACAGAAAAAAGGAAAAACTTCATATTTTAGTACCATGCTTAGAACAATGGGCCCTGCGTTTTCATTTTGCTCTGGGCTCCGGGAATGATATAGCCAGCGCTGGTCAGAAGGCATGATGCAGGAAGAACCAAGAGGGTTTTGTGCCTCAATATAAGGAGCAACTTTTAGGATGGCCGACATCCAAAAGACAAACAACGTTGGTGAGGATGTGGATAATGGGGAACCCTCCTACACTGCTGGTGGGAATGTAAATTAGTTCAACCTTTGTGGAAAGCAGTATGGAGGTTCTCCAAAAAACTAAAAATGGAAATACCATTTGACCCAGGAACTCCACACCTAGGAATTTGCCCTAAGAATGCAGGACCCCAGTTTCAGAAAGACATATGCACCCCTATGTTTATTGCAGCACTATTTACTATAGCCAAGAAATGGAAGCAACCTAAGTGTCCATCAGTAGATGAATGGATAAAGAAGAGGTGGTACATATACACAATGGAATATTATTCAGTCACAAGAAGAAAACAAATCCTATCATTTGCAACAATATGGATGGAGCTAGAGGGTATCATGCTCAGTGAAATAAGCCAGGCTAAGACAAGTACCAAATGATGTCACTCATATGTGGAGTATAAGAACAAAGAAAAAACTGAAGGAACGAAACAGCAGCACACTCACAGAACCCAAGAATGGACTAACAGTTACCAAAGGGAAAGGGACTGGGGAGGATGGGTGGGAAGGGAGGGATAAGGGGAATAAGGAGCATTATGAGTAGCACACATGATGTGGCGGGGCGGGGCACGGGGAAGGCAGTGTAGCACAGAGAAGACAAGTAGTGACTCTATAGCATCTTACTAGGCTGATGGACAGTGACTGTAATGGGGTATGTGGTGGGGACTTGATAATGGAGGGAATCTAATAGCCGCAGTGTTGTTCATGTGATTTTATATTAATGACATAAAAAAAATAAGACAGCAGGTGTGTCCTATGAACTGTGTGGCCTGGACTTTCTCTAAGTAAAATAATATCAAAATTCTAAGGTACTTGGGGGAGGGGCTTATTACATCACAAAAAAACCCCTCAGTGGTGCATTTTTTAATAAGGTACAAAATTGTTTTTAATTATTGACATTCCATAATTAATTGCTTGCAAATAAAGATTTTAATTGATCAATTTGAGAAAAAGGTCAGGACAAGATAATCCTTCTTAAATATGTTGGTCACAAGACCTACTAAATTCTGTGTTCGGGGCCTTGTGACAGCCTCTAAACATAGCTTCTACATGCCCAGGCTCCTCCAGGCTCATTAATTACCAGCCTCATGTACTGTGTATCGAACTAAAAGAAAAAACTGATTTCTATTATACTATTACAAATGGCTATTAATACTGAGGAGCTATAATGTGGCAAGTATTATGCTGTGGCTTTACATTTATGATCTTTGCTCTCACCATATTTCTGCAAGATGAGAAAACCAAATTTCCTAGAGGTTCAGTAGCTTGCCTAAACACTTAATAACAGAGCATATTCTAAACTAGTGCGACCTGTGTGCCAAAGTTAAGCCCATCCTGCTGAAGAAGAAAGCCAGAAAATTCTTTAACTACTTCTATCAGGATGACGGCAGGCTAAAGAGCTCTTTCTCATCTTCGTATTTCCGATCATTATTTTCCTCCCTGGAGGATGAGAGCTACCATACTCTGAACTTTCTGTATGTGGGCTCTGAGAGGGCAGACTCTGACTGTCAGGGACGTTGGGGCCTTGCCTGTGCGCTTGGAATGAAAGTTTCATTAAACAGTTTTACTGTAACCATTTGCCTATGTCAACAGCATACTACTTCAAAGAAGAGCCTACAGCTCTCCTTGGCATTTTATTTTGACTCCACTAGTGCCAGTGCCTACCTGCTCAGGAGGTAGGAGTGAGAGCCCCAGATCCCCATCCCCAGCGAGGATGCATGCTAATTATATGTCTCCTCGACGTGGGAATGAACGGACGACTCAACAGAAGAAAATAGCTTTTCCTTCTGGCTAATAGAGAAGAGTCAGCTCATCACATCAAAGGTACCCACGGTCATCTGCTTACAGTGGGCTGTGACCATCCATCTGCAACATTACTGATGCGGCAGCCCCTGCAGCCACATCTGGAAAAGTTAAGTGAGCCGCAGAGCTGATGCGTGCTGGGGAATACTTTCAGTACAGCTTCCTGACAACTGGCTAACAGTTTTCCTCCCACATTTGCATCAAACCTAGAAAGTTAAGGCCTCAGGGTTAGGTAAGTTAATGAAAACATGTACAGACAGATACATATTACTGCCAACAGCAATTCTTTGAAAAGTAAGATGTGACAGAAGGGTTAATGAGATCCATAGAAAGGGTGACCAGTCGAGGGAAAACTAAGGGGATCCATGAAGGGCTCAGCATGTTCCCCCTAAGAGGGCAGACGTTTTGGTACCCCTAACACCCACTACACCACTCTGTGCTTCTTTACCACAGAGTCTAGAGACCTCCTGCAGAAAGAAAGCATGTGAACCATCTGAATGACAGGGCAGCCTCCCTAGAGATTCAGCAGCAGCTTTTCTGACCACCTGGATGGTTTCAGTTTTCTACGTGCAAATTCCCAACAAGCCCCTCAAATCAGGACCCGTATCTTTAGATTTTTTGTTTGTTTGTTTTTGCAGGTTTGACAGCCTCAAGCACAGTGCTACAGAAAGACGTTTCATGGCAAACCCTTCTTGTTCTAATTTGGCAGGAGAAATGACAGCCAGCACAGAAACAACAGAAGAAGGAAGATAATCCTGTGATTGTTCTCATTATTCTCTTCTACAAGCTCCTCAGTTGAGATTCTCTTTAATTCTAGAGCCTTCTCAAACGGTATTCACTCACCATCCACCCATAGATGCTTTCTATTGAAATACTGGTTAAAAAATACCTAAAACTATCTTTCCTCTATAAGCCTCAAAGTTTCTAGCACTCCCTACGTGATACAGCTTCATGGAGAACGTGAGGGAAGAAGAGGAGGTGAGCGGCTGGGGAAGGCGGCAAAGAAATTCTGTAGTCTGCGCAAACGCTTTGGACGGCAGAGGCAGCTCACGTGCATGAGTTTCTATACAGGCTTCCTCGTATACCTCTTGGAGCCTTGCTCAACCTCTGATTTCCCCATTCTCTCTGCTGCTTTTTGTCTCTTTCAGGAGAGACTCATTGGAGAATCTTTCCACAGCCTACCTCACCCCCACTGGGAATAGGTTAGGCCATTTTTAGAGGTAAAAACTCAGCTTGAGATTGGCTGTTCACACCAATTAAAAAAAGAGATGTGCGGTGAGAAGTCCAGTAAGGCAAGACCTTCTTTTTCTGCATACACTGATGGCACGAGGATTCTTTTTAGGGGAGCTCAATATGATCCACTTCCTTTCCCTAGAGAACTGTGGGGAACAGAGCTACCTGGTGGGAGCACTGACTGGACAGGGCTCAGCAAAGCTTGCATGAGTGGAAAGCGGCAGTACTAGGATTCAAATCCGGATCTCTGAGCCCAGTCCACCAGTTGTTCTGCTGTGCTCTGCGCACCCAGTGGGCTGTGTGTGGTGTCTGAGGGCCACACTGTAAAGCAGAGGTAGATGAGCTCACAGAGTCTGAGCAGCTCCCATTTATGTGTCTATTTCTCTATCTGGTCTAAGTATAGGATTTTATTTGAAGAAAGGGTTTCACAGTGAAAGAAGGGTTGTCTTGCCTATGCCGTGTCACCTCTAATCTCAGGACGATTCTATTAAGACAAAATCTGGAAACTGTTCTCAGGTAGTTCTGTGTGAACTAAGTCTTAACGAAGGACTTTTTTTTATCCAAACTGCATTATTACAATAGTTTACATGTAAATTATTACATCATTTACATTTGGGTGATTGGCTCACCTATATGCTCCTGGTCCCCTGACTGACTGAAGAAGTTTTGATTCATCATTTTGCTATTTCTGATGGATACTATTGAAATTCTAATATTTATTATCCACAAGAATAGCAGAGTGGTTCTGAGTGTGGGTTCTGCTCAGACAGCCTGGGTTTACTCCTTATTAGGCAACCTCAGGCAACTTAGAAAATGGAACAAAACAAAAACCCCTTTATGTTACAAAGGACTAGAGAATAAGCGAGCTAACATTTGGAGTACACAGTAAGCGCTCAATAAATATCTGCTCTTATTATCACTCTTGTTACCCGAGGGACCCGTGCAAAGTCTGGCATCAGCCCCTGAGAAGAACAAATGGACTCAGTCTCATTATCAAAAGCTTTAAATTCTTGGCTTAGATCAGTAAGTTGCTCTCCTAAATAATCGTGTAGGGATAGAGCGGTACCCGCAGTAGCATAAACCTGGTGGACACAGGGCATGAATAATTCACCTCTGGGAAGGGGGAAGCTGGCAGACAGCTCCGCTCACCCACGCTGGTGGCGGGGCGAGCAACGGGAGCCAGAAGCGCTGTTCTCTCGCCATCAGGCGACTGCAGCCTTTGGATCTGTTGCAGCTGGCTCAGCTAAAACCTGCACTTCCAATTTTCACACTATCTGTAAACGTTTGATTCGAAAGGCTTTCCTATTTAATATCAAACAAGTGAGAAAAAAACCTCACCAGCTCATTAGTGCTGTGCCAGACTCCCATCGGGAGACGGCGGCAACTGGAACTCAGCTGCGCAGAGACCTCTGTAGGATTTTTCAAATGGCTGGATGGAGAGCAATACATCAGCCTACTGAAATCACACATGCCATTTGGTTTAAATATTAAAGTTCCTTTGAGGTTAAGTAAGTATTAGAACCAGAAGGAGGCAGGTTTACAGTCTGTTAACCTGGGCTCCACATGCTGCGACTGCCACAGATACACTTCTTTTTGGCAAGAGGAGTCACTGCCAGCCCCACAACTCCCAATTCCACGCATCGTTCAGAACTGGACTCTCACATTTCCATCTATTTTGCCCACGGATTCTCAGCCCCCAGTCTAAACTGGCACTGACAGACCATCCAGTAGAAATATAATGTGAGCCACAAATGCGAGGCAGATATGTCACTTAAAATTTTCTAGTAGCCACACTGAAAAACAGACCTGTTTATTTTTAATATTTCACTCAATGCAGTATACCTAAAATGCTACCATTTCATCATGTTATCAATATAAGATTATTAATGAGATATTTTACATTTTTTTTTGTACCAAGTCTTTGAAACCTGGGGTGTATTTCATATGTACAGCCCACCTCAGTCTGGACTACACACCTTTCAAGCACTCAGTAGCTACTGTATTGGACAGAGCAGGTCCAGACTCTGGACTAGACTACCTGGTACCGTGTACTCTATCCTAAAGCAGCAGGCCAGTGGGGAAAACTCTCAGCAGAGTCTGGGGAAAGGTCTTGGGAGGCTGTGAAGAATTGGGAGAACACTGTGAAACAGAATCCGTCACCATAGCTCCTTTTGAAGTGCATTTGTTTGCAATAACTTCTATAAACACCACTGGCTCTCTCCCCTTTGTTTCACAGTTCGGGGACCCAATTTATCTCTAATGGAGAGGAGTATTATTTTCTCAGCTGCAAATCATGTTAATCAGGCAGCAAATAGATAGGAACGTGGAGTAAACACCCCTAATACCTCTAACGCTTTTGATGACTTTCCCAGCCCCATACTGTAGATACTGTATTGAAAGGGGTGGCAGCCCCTACCCCTTCTAAGGAGGACAAGCCTCAGCACACTGTGGGTTGGGAGGGATGAGGTGGTCATGGATGCATTATAAAGGGAACACATTTCAAAGTGCAGATCCTTCCTTGTTCTTTGCTTTTATTTGCACTCAGACAACTTGGATCATTTGGCCAGATTAAGTTAAGTGCAAAAAGACAAGTCATTGGTGTCTGCTGAGACAAGGTAAGTTTGGAAGGCCACTGCAGCGCGTCTGGCATTTGGTTACAGCACCGATTCTCTTCAGGGGAGTCCCTGTGTTCACTGTGTTCTTCCTCTGACACTGCCCGTCCTTGACCTCTTGGGTCCCTGGATGTCTAATCAACTCCACGGGGTGTTGAGAGGCCTGCATTTCTTTCCTAAAGTGGGAACGTGGAAAGGTGGGAAAACTGAACCTGTGAGTGCAGACCCAGTCTTAGGCAGACCTGTTGTAAGGATGAGCACCTATGTAAGCTGAAGATCTACAGATTAATTTCCATAAAACTATCCTACTTCATACCCACTGGACTGTCCTCCTGTGACCCAGGAGTAGGTGTGATATAGTCCGACACCTGTTGGCACAGAGCACACCAAAACCTTCTCAGGCTTCAAATGACTTTCTTCCATCCTCTAGGACTCTGTTGTTCCTTCTCAGACCCAGATCCTCATTCCACTTCCAGAGGTGCCTTTATATCTCACCAGGGGATGACTTGGCAACTTGGCACTCAGAACCCTGACCACAGAGGACCTCTATGCTCGCATTCTTGGGAAATGCTGAACCACAAATTCAGGAAGAACATGGCTGATGGAGGCTCAGTGTAGCAGCTCCTGGAAAGGCAGATTTCCTTATTCCTAGTTCACCTCCAGCATTGTTCACCTTCTTGTGCCTTCTGCCACCCACAAACACGTAAAGGCAGATAGAATCACCTGGGGAGTGTTAAATCTGATAAAACACAGATTCCTGGGCCTCCCACTCATAGATATTCAGATTTAAATCTGGGAGCATGGCCTAGGGATCTGCATTTGTAGGACTGCTTTGGGTTATTTCTATACCTGTATCTATAGACCACACCCTCAGAAGCCCTGTTGGATGTCTGCTGAAGTGATGCTTTCAATGTCCAGAGTGTTATGTCAATGTCAGTGTATAACTGATGTGCGTTCAAAAGGTAGAATCATAATTTCAGGGTTGTGTTCTGTCACATCTCAGAGGGCAGCCAGTCTGCTGTCTGGATTGCCAGCACACAGTGCCTACCATTACTCTGCCCCCACCTGGGCAACATCAGAGATGTTGCCAAACCCCATGGCCTCCTCTTAGGAGTTTTGCATGCTTTTTATCATGTAAGCCTGCTATCCTGGCCATAGTTAACGGGGCTACGGATGAGTGCCCTACCTGGAGTCAGCCATCCATAAGACGGCAGTGACTCAGGAATGACCACCTTCACAGGAGTGGCCTGCCCCAGAGAATGACTGGCCTCACCCTTCCTTGAGGAGTTTGCATGTGCCAGAGAGAGAGAGTAAGTCAGCTAGGTGGGGGCAGTAAAGCACACACAGCCCTGCTGTTAGCATCACCACATGGTATGTCACCAGAGTGATCGCAGTAACTGGCAATTGACCTTGTGAGAGCTACATTTATTAGGCATCTGCTATGTGGCAGGTAGGGCACTCCATCTGTGTATGTGTGTACAACATATATATATATATATATATATATATATATATATATATATATATATATATATATGTATGTAATATATATATATAGAGAGAGAGAGTATATATAATAGCCTTATAAATAGTCTATGGTTAAATGATATGAATTGTTAATATTCCCAGTTAATAGATTCCCATTTTATAGAGGAGGAAACTGAACTTTAGAAAGGTTAACAATTTGCCCAAGGTAAGTAAGTGTCAAGGCTGGAATTCAAACTCGGTTAATTTGTTTCAGAGCCCATATGTATATTGTAGGCAGACTACATAATTTGTAGGCCCACTGCAAAATAAAAATACACAGCCCCTTGTTCAAAAAACAGGACAAAAATGCTGTTAATACAAAGCTTCTTCCTTTCTTGCAAGGTCTTGATGTTGACTGGTCCTGGTGATTTGGATTTGTTTTTTAATATCATTTGAGGTCAAGAAAAATTAAAATTATTAGCATAAATATTACCATCCATTTTTATACTGTGAAATGCCAGTTTTAGCTTAGGTGCAGAATCATTGAAATTACACAATTTGTATTTTAAAGCTCATATAATGCATTTGTGTTTTGCACAAAATGAACTCATGTTCT
The DNA here is from genome assembly GCF_040802235.1 of Manis javanica. NCBI lineage: Eukaryota > Metazoa > Chordata > Mammalia > Pholidota > Manidae > Manis > Manis javanica. The sequence continues at coordinate 111,040,907 of NC_133156.1, read as the reverse complement.
CATTGCACCTTTCAGCACACTATTCCACCAGCTCCCTTTAGCGGCAGATGAGGAAAGACAGACTGAGAAGAACTGGAACTATGAGGGCCTATCTTCTCCTTCCTTCTATGCCATTTTTTTCAGTGTGGTTGGCTAATTCAGGAAAGTAAAAGAGGTAAGAAAGGGTATAATAGGGTCCTTCGTAGTTGGCATTTCTTAGAATGCCATTGCCTTCTCCCTGCATCTGAAGCACGTTCAGGTTTGGACAGCAAGCACGGCCTCTGGGGAATGTCAGCTCCCCCTTTTATCTAGTCGTGGACTTAATGCACTTACCTTGTACTGGTTTGAGATCACATGCATCTTGGGCCCGCTGGGATTCTGTGCTAATGGGGCATCAGACACACTGCATGTCTAATAGGCAGGCAAGGACACGCACATCCTGGGATCTCCTCTACTCGCACTCAGGCTCCGCTGTCCCATTGGACTTTACTTACAAAACACAAGTTAAATGATCTAATAAAGAACTGCATTAGATGGTGACAGCAGAGGGTTACACTAAGCACAGGGCCCTTATAGTCCAGCGTGCTGTGTGAGCACGCTAGCTGTCTGTCGGTGACGCTGGGCCTGAGGGGCATGATCAGCAGAGGTTGTCGTCTAGCTGTTGTTGGATGACGTAAGGAGTACTGCATCTTGAAAAATGCTCCAATTATCCCAGCAGCCCAGCCATAGAGCCTCAGAAATGGATTCCTGCCCACCTTATTTACTATGGCTTTATTCTTTAATGCCTATTATCTGAGGTACCTTGAAAGTGTTCCACAACGCACTTTCTTGGTGCCTGTGGTGCTCCTCAGAACTTTGGAACCCTTCCCTGGTGGGTGGGAACAGCACCCCGCTCACTCTTCCACCTGGCATCATGAGAATTCACCCAGTCCACCTCTTGAGGCGTTCCAGCCCTACCTTCGTTGTCCTGGACAATGGTGCTCTGGCGCCACAGGCCGGTTATAAGGAAAGCAAGTTTCCAAGTTCTCTCTTCATTATATCAGCCCTCAGTTACCTTTAGTTTACTTGTTGTTCCCATTGGTAAATGCTTTCCTTCTACACCTTTCATCTCCTCACATTTATTGTTCTACAGTGTTATCTGCAGCCACCCTAGAGCTCCTTTTCAACCCACCTTCCCCACAGGCTGCTCTTCCTAAGTAACTGTTTTTATTATGCTCCTCTTCTCAAACACATTCCTTGGCTTCCCACTGACCACTAGACTTTGTGCAAGTTCTCTGTTCTGGCATTCAAGGCCCTCCGCAAGCAGACCACAACCCACCTTTCTTTTTGTGTTTTCATTCTTTCCTTCTGGGCAGAAGATTAACATGCATGATCCTTGCCTCTTTTGTGCCTCTACTATGTCTTTCCTTCTTCCCCTCCTTTCACATTTACTTTTCATGAAGTGGACTCACCATATGTGCATGGTGTTTATCTATTAATCTTTTAACCCTATAAAAACACATGTAATATAGATTGCATATCTACCCTGTGATTAGAATCATGTAATATGTGTATGGGAAGTGTTTGACTTAAAACAATTTAGTGCCCAGAATTAAATAGTGATCATTTCCTCCACTTCCCCAGAAGGTGATGACCAAAGCTGTTTTGTTTGCTTAAAGTCTATCTAAAATGCAAGTTACCACAAAAGCAAATTAAAACAAGATTTCATTTTCTACCTTTCAGATCAGGATAGATTAAAATAATTCAATAGCCCAAGTTCACATGGTAATGGACAAATGGGAACTGGCATCTAGTCCCTGGTGGCAGTTGAGAGTTGATATACCTTGGGGGGCAATTTGAGAATATGGTTAAAAACCTTAAAAGTGTTTATGCCACTTGACTCTGTAATTCCACTTAAGTATGTATTCTATGGAGATCAAGAAGTGCACAAATATTTCTTCTACTAAGACATTTAAAACAGAAATCCAAATGAAAAATGGCAGGGAATGAGTTAGGTAAATAATGGTATTTGTAAATGGTAGGCAACCATTAAAAATTATGTTTTTTAGGAAAAATTCAACATGGAAAAATGCTCCTAATGTATTAGTAAATAAAAATTATGTTCTCAAACATGACCCTGATTTTGTAAAAATTACATATGAATAGAAAAGAGATTAAAAGGATACATATCATAATGCTAATGAGATTCTTTATAGGATTACAGTATTTTCTGTTTTCTCCTTCATGTAATCTTGGTATTTTCCACAATGAACATGAATCATTTTTATAGTCGTTGATGATAAAGGTCACCTTTATGCAATCCCAGCCTATGAAAAAATGTATTAGGCTTGAAACCCTCCTCTCCAACTTGAAGTTGTCAGCCAGTCAGCAATATTCATGAACTCGTCTTGAGCACTGTATCAGATTGTATTTTTAATTATTTTTACCTTCCTCTAGTACATATCACTCAATGCCATGCACAATATACATTCCATCAGTGTTTTTTGAATGGGTAAATAAATGGGCAGTCAAATGATAAAACACTGAGGCTATGAAGTCACTGGAGCTGTGTTTACCTGATCTAGAAAGGCTCCATGACCAGGTGAGGTCCAGCTTCTGAGACTGACGTTGTAACCGTTATGTGACTTGATTGGTTGTAAAACCTCACCATTTGTACCTTCCAACCCGGCTCAGTTCTTGTATAGCTTTCTACCGAAGAAACGCAGAAGGAAAGTTGCTTCAAACATACGTTACTAGAACTGTAACTGCATCCTTTATTGAATGTTTTGAGTGTGCCAGGTACCACAAGAAGCACTTTACAGGCATGACGTTATCTAATCTTTGTGATAACTCAGGTATACTGAAGTACGTATATTGTTCCCACTGTGGGAGAAAAAATAAAACACAATTAAATGATTTGTTCAGTGTCATGTGACTTGCAAGGAGTGGAGTCAAATTCCAAACCAGTTCTGGTTGATACCGGACCATGGGATTAGTTACTATGCTACAAACTTCCTTCTTGGAATTAGAACACAAATTTTCAGTGGGGATTGACATGCCAGACTGACCCTGCTATTTTTTCTATTTCCTTCTTAGTATTGTTAATTTGAACTATTCTCGTGAGTGTATAGTGCAATCTCACGGTAGCACCTCGATATTTATTTGCTCTTATTAATAAGGTTACTGGCCATTTGGATAGCTTTTCCTTCATGAAGGGTTTGTTCAAATCTCTCGCTAATTTTTCCATGAAGTTGATTGCTTTTTCTTACTGATTTGAATAGTTCTGAGTATGTTCTGGCAATAGAACTGGTTTTGTGTCATAAATACCCTCTGTTCCATGGCTTGTCTTTTTACTGTCTTTGCTTTCTCTTTTCCTTCTTTTTCTCTTTCAATAACTTTTTCTTGGGGAAAATGTCAGTTACACATTCAGAGGCACACAAGTTATAATGAACCTCTATGTCACCATCATTTGGCTTCATCAGTTGTTACCCACAGCCACTTGTTTCATCTGTATCCCCACCTACTTCTGTTCCTCTATTTTGAAATAAATCTCAACAGTTATATTTCATCTATAAATATCTTAGTGTCACTAACAGATAAGGGCTCTTTAAAAAATATACAACCACAATTCCATTATCATACCGAAAATGTCCTAGTAATCAATGATTCATTCCTTAATCCATAAAATATTCAGTGAATGTTTAAATTTCTCTGTCTCACATTTTGTATTTACATTTTGATAGGTGACAGAACTCTTAAACTCTATTAAGCTTTTAATCTATAGGTTTCCTCCATTTCTTTTTTCCTTCTTGCCATTTAAGAAACCAACTAATTTGTCCACCAGTTGAGTTTCCAATAGTGTTGATTTTAATTATTGCACCATTGCATGCCATTTAGCACTTCTCTGTTCTTGTATCGTATGTAAATTGGAAGTTAGATCTAGAGTGTTGATCAGACTCAGGTTCAATATTTTTTGGCAAGAAATCTCCACAGGTGGTATTGTACACATCTATCAGAAAACACATAATGCTTGTTTGCTTCTCTCTTTTTGATATTGGTAGACACTGATCATTGCCTAGATCCATTATTTCATTGCGGGGGTTGTGTGTGGGGGGGAAGCACTGAAACTCAAAGCATAAACCACTCATTTTAATTCATCTATGGTATTATGTGACTTCACTGAATACTGCTGTTTCACCTAAAAACTTGGGGTGACTTGAAATTAATATGTTTAATGGAAATCATGAGGTTTCTGTTTCAGTTTGTGATCCTAGCTAGATACCCCAGTCAGTAAACTGTAGGGGGATATGTTGTGATTTCTGAGGTGCACATCCACCATGGGCTTGGGTTGGTGAGGGAAGAATAGTATAAACTTTAGGTGTTCAAGGAAATGAAAACGGTGTTGGTATAGAGTTTGCAAAAGAGTCCTAGATCTAAAATGCACTAACTCCTGCTAAAAGAACAACTTTGCCCACATACCGTCCTGGAATATATAATGGGTTTAAAGGGGGTCTCTCCAAGTTCCCAACCTTCAGTGAGAGGGAAGCATTATTGAGAGGGAAATAAAGCAGCCTCCTGAAACCCAGTAGAAACTCACAGCTTGTGCCTTGGTGAAATCCAGGGGGTTATATAGCTTACAGGTTACTGCTGTCTGGGCATGTGAATTGAGGCATGCCTTTTTTTACACAGCAGCCTTTACTGCTGGGGGGACTAAAACACAAGAGACTGCCATGGAATACGAATTTTGCTCTTGGAGATTTAACATTCAGCATTTCAAATACAGATCATTTGTTAGCTCAACAGACAGAAGGATGAGACCAAGCTGTTCTAGAGAAGGAGGTAAAGCCCTCTGAATACAGAGAAGATGAAAAGAACAGTAGGTGATTGACAGAGTTTGGTTTTGCACTTGGGAAGCACTTTTGTGTGCTAGACACATACTTCACTGTTGCGGCAGTAAAATAGCAGAATAAAAGGTGCTAGCTTTACAGAGTTCTATTTAGATAGATGCTAAAAAGAGGCAAAGCCTTTTCTGTTGTATGTGTTTGTTTAGATTCCTACTTTCATTAATGGTCTCAAAAGAAACTAAACAGCATTCTGAGACCATTTTAAATTAGGAGGGCTAAAAATCAGGAATTACGACCAAGAAGAAAATGGTTTCAAATCTATAGACAATCAAATGCAATTTCAACATAAAAAATGCTCCATCAATTAAAAAATTCTCTAGGATCATAGAAATAACCCAATTTAATCAATGCAAGAGAATTAAAATCCTATGAAAGTAGGCACTGTTTGTTCTGTTTACTGCTGTATCTCATGCATCTAACACATTTCCAGTCCATTGTAGGTGTTCAACAAACATGCTGAATGAATAAATTAAAGCCCCAAAATTATTAAAACTAAAGTTCCAATTGTGAGATAAAATCTGTAAAAAGGACAGTGGTAAATTCAGTCTTGACAAGCTGTCATCTGAAAAATTCTGTTGAAGCAGCTTAATAGAAGTGCTGGGTTAATACACCCATGTCTAGAAAGTTGTAAAACAACTGGAGAAGGTCCAGAGCCAAGCCTGACTTGCTCCAGATTATGGAGAATGACAGCCAGACTTGCTGTTTGCATTCCTGTCTCTGCCTTTTGGTAAGCAGTTTCCGTTTCAACAAAATCTCATTTCTAATTTATGCTGATATTTATATGTCTAATGATTTAATATCAGATCATACCAGTCTGACCTTCAGGGTACCCTTGACATGCATTTTTCTGATTGACCCTTTACATATATTACATACAAACCAGGCAGAAATCATTCTTCTTGACATGCACCTCTCAGGTGAGAATTGTGGTTTCACTTCATTCTCCAGAAACAGCCTTCTTCGCAGACTCCATTTAAAAACAGCTCCCCTGCCCCCTCCCCACCCCTGTGTCTTCGGTAAGCTTGTCCAGACATGGGATGCATCATTAGGCCAGCTCTCCCGTCATTCCACTGCTTGCAAAGCAATCATTTATAGGCGTTTGGTGTTTTGTCTGACATCTGTTTGATGCTGAGCTCCAGCCTTTGTCTCAATGAATCACTTGTCAGCAAAGGTTGTGGCATTCTAGGCTGGATTTCACACCTACAGGAAGGGTTGCCTGTGATGTAAGTGATCTTAGGCTTTTTGGAAATGATCAGCTCCCCCATCTCCCCACAGGGCATGAGGAGACAGGGAATTGAGGGAGACCTGGGAACTCATGCTTAATTCAGGCTTATTTACATTTATCAATGAGTGCTCTGTCCCCATGCACCTGAGGTAGACTTTCCTCTCTCAGACAACATTGCCAACTCATTCCCATGGTTGAAAATGTTGCTGCTAGAAAGAACCAGGCTGAAATATCTGTGCAGAGCATTTTGAGAACATCAGAGTAAGAGCAGAGATTTTTGAATAAAAAAGGAAAAAAGAAGAACTCACTATTCTTTGGCAGTCTGCAGATAATTTTTTAAAGTGCGACTTGATGGCTGTTTCCAGGTTGGTCCGTAATAGTGGAAATGTCCACTAGAGCGGTGGGGAGTCAGCGGTCAGACTGGGTCATGAACCAGGCAGGGCCTAGCAAGGCATGGAATTGAGGAGTCCCTTTTCTTATTCTCCAAACAGGGCGAATATAGTGAGCTTCCTCTATACCACAAAGCCTGAACCCTTTCCTTGTAAAAAGGGATCATTCATATAGAGTGTCCCATATAAACTTTTGTGTCCCCCGAGGGCTTGAGGAGGGCAAGAAAGGCTGGAGCCAGGTGAAGCCCAAGAATCCCACAGGTGGCCTTCTAAACCGGCACCAGTTTATACAGCATGCGTTGTAGGGCACAGGTGGAATGCAAGAAGAGAATACAGAGAAAATCTCATAGAAAAATCATGCGCTTTCCACTTCAGTATGTTTTGTGAGGGAAGAGGGGTGAGAGACAAGGTGTAAATTGGAGAGATTTTTCTTGGTGCCTTTTAAATTCCTTGCACTGGTTTCACGGTGATTTTATGAAGAGTTTGTCCCAACAGATGTACCCTCTGGATAGGAAGTCAGAATTGCCAGCTCTGATCCAACAGTAGGTAATAGGAGAGTTTTTTTCATCTAGGTTTTAATTCAAAGAGAATGGGAAAAGGGACCCAAAACCGAGATCCCATCTGAGGCTTCTGGGTCCTACAAGGGATCCTTTTTATGTTCCTAAATCGGTACAAGGGGGTGGGGTAGGGTGCCAAACCTTGGGCTCATCAGTCACTTCATGCATGTGGGTTGGCAAACATTTAACCCTGAGATGCAAATCGTTTAATCATGCTGACTCAGTGGTGACCAAAAGTTCTGAACCCTTGGGAGCCAGGAATTCCCAGCCTGATGCGATAATGCATTTCACAGCATGAAGTGCAGATCTCCAGGACCCAGGCTAGGGAAAAGAGAAGGTGGGGGATCTATAATCACCTAAGGTTTCTACATAACAAAGGCAGATCCTCCCTTCCAGACTCAATGGTAGTGAGGGATCCCAAAGGGCAACTCCCACTTCCCGTCCCCCTCCACATACCTTCTTCGCCTTTCTGTTTGCACCATTAGGTCAGGAGGTTAATAAAAATGCACTCTAAAATTATAAAGAGGATGAAGCCAGGCATGAATATTAGATTTCCACTCAAGTCTGAATATTCCATCTGGACATTAAGAAAACGCATTTGCTTCACAATCTTACAGTTCTGTCCACATTTGCTTGGATAGGTCTGAGATGCTTAGGAACTTGATGACTGCTAATTCCCTTCCTTGGAAACAAAGCTAGGAATGCAGGTTGGATCCCAGCTTAGAAGTAAAGTGTTGCAAGCTTTCTGTGTAGTCAAATAATGTATCAGGATAATGTTGCATTTGGGATCAAACAGAAGCTGGGATTTGAATTTTTCATCTTCTATTATGTATTTTTCCTTTTTCTTTCTCTTCTTCCATCTTTTTTATTTTTCCTTCTCTTTCTCTTTTATAGAACACTCTCATCCTTAAGGATGGACCTGTAAATACACAGCATTTCCTCTTCAGTCACTTAAAAATATTTACTTATTTCCCAAGGGCATCAATCGCCATTGAAAGAAATAGTTCATTGCATCAAGCAGCCACTCTTAAAGAAAGTTGTTTTTACAGCAAATATTATAAAATGATGTTATGACTGAAGGATGACACTTCACATTAACATCTTGGCTCTGCACGCTCATTCTCAAGGGATGGCTCCACTGAAAGTAAATTGCTGCTGAAAACAAACCAATTGGAAAATACACTTGCTTTTTTTTTTGTCTTTAAGGTTTTCACAACGGCTTCAAAGGAATGTGAATTATCATTTGTTTTGACCCATGAGCAGCAGAACTTATTTTGAAGACTTAAATAGGCAATACAAATGTAAACAGAAATCTAGGACTCCCAAATGCTAAAGCTAAAAGGAGTCAGTCTGAAAACATCAATTCTACTCAGCATTTATTTTCACTTGAAGATAGTGGAAATCATATATAAATCACGGACAATATGAGTTCTTCTTGCCTGGCAATTGTCCACATGAATCTGTTAACCTCTAAGTATAGATACAGTGTTAACAGAAAGACAGGGCAAGATGGCAGTTAATTAGCAACCGAAACTACAAACTACAATAGATACAAAGTTTTGTTATATAAATTAATTGCCATTACAAAAAGGCAACTGCTTTGGCTAAGAAGGTACAAAAACTGGTAACTTCCATAAATATAACAAGAAGCTAAGTGAATACATAACAGGCTGTTTTTCCCATATAATATTTGAATATGCAAAACGAAGACACCTGTGGCACTTTAATGAAAGTAGGAATAATGCATACACACACCCACCACCCACCACCCACCCACACACACCCAGCCAAGCCCCCTCCCCTCCCTACAAGTGGATTTCCAAAACATGGCAAATTCTAGGGTTACAAGGACAGGATGCCACACGGAAGCAGCAAGACGGCGAGCTCCGAACTGCTAGACAAAGAAGGAGCCTTATTGACAGTTGTAAAGCATTAGGCGTCAGACAGAAACTTGTCAAAAACAGCTGTTGTTGGGTACTGATTGATAATGTTTTCATTCTGATGGCTGAGACACTGCAGACAGTCGTGGGTCTGAGAAGAAGCCCATCACTGGCGCACAAATGAACACACACACACACAGACAACGGGAAGTCATTTAACAGATGGCTTAGGAGGACTCAGCCACAGTATCTTAAAAAGACAACATGCTACATTTAATGAACTTGCAGAGGAAGCAATGCCTAATGATCATTTATTTTTCATAGAAGATGAGCACATCAGGACAAAATAAAAGCAGAAATTGTGTAACTGGTCATCAGAATAAAAGTTTTGTGCTGCTCACAGATTACATGGTGTAAAAATATTCAAGGATGCTGTAGACAAAATTGAATATGAATTTTTTTGATCCATGCCATTTAAAAAAAGCTTCAGGAAGTATTCGATGTTTCAAAGGTAATGATTTCATTAAAATCCACCTATGTGATTATATTTGAGTGATGTACATCTCTGGAGAATTACAAGGGTAATATCACCCTGTAACACAGTGTAAACCTGCAGTATTTGGGAATCAGTCCATGCTACCTAAAAACTACAAACATGTTTTTATTGCAGATGAAGGGAGCAGTTTTTCTAACATTTGGCCACTTTGTATTTTCAGTGGTCAAAAAAACCTACAAAACATGCCAAAGAATATTTCCTCCCTAAACCTCGATATCCATAAGATTATTTCTGATTTAGAAAAGGTCAAAGGCGCCAAACTTTAATAAAACTGTACAGTTATCTCTGCATAATTTTGTCATTTAAATTATGTAAAAAAAAAAAATCAGTTCCAAAGACTGAATTGGGGCCCTAAAATGACTAATTTACTCAGCCCCAGCACATTTTTAAGGGCTCATTGAAACCCCTGAAAATAGAGGTTTATAATAGAAATACTGGTAGACTTTTAATTACTAGTTGGAGACATTAACTGACTCCATTAAACTACATTAGCACTTAATGAATGAATATACAGAAAAGGCTATCTGTGTTATATTTGTCAAATCCATGCCAGCTTAAACCCCAGTTGGTATCAACTATACTTCATTTGGCTGTTCTTACATTTTTTCTGTTATTTTAAAAATTATTTTCTCTCTTCCAATCAGATACTGAAGATTTTTAGAAAAAGATACTTATATTATGTTGCAGCTTGACTTTATGCAGGGTAATCTTTCCATTAAAAAAATATTTGAGGACTTGATGAAACAGTAATCAATGTTGCATGCATTGTGCCTAAGTTTCCTCTCTCTCTTCTCAAAAACTAAAACAATGTCTTTGCTCTTAAAAGGGGGGAGTGAGACTTCACATGTCAACAAGGAAACTATGGCAGGATATTCCTTTCCCATAAGGTGATTAATTGAAGTTTTTAGTGCTAATTTTTCTCTCATAATCTATAAGGCTAGTAGACAAAAAGCTAAAAGATAAACTAAAATAAAACAATATACATATTATGGGGAGTCCTAGTCACATAATACTGCACCTCCAAACCCAGGGAAAATGAGTCAAAGTTCTGAGTCCCCCTGAGTCCTTCCATAAGGGATTTGATTTCCGTGAGCCATGAATTCCACTCATTTTAGCACAGAGTATAGAAGAGACACTTAGAACAACAGAAGGAAAAGACATGCGGTGAAGATAATTAGTGGTAAACAGAGAATAAATTCTCTCTCAGTAGTGTGTACTTGACGGTAATGCTGATGATAGTTCACCTGCTATACAGAATATTCACTTTCACAGAGAGATGGGAGTCTGAGGACAACTAGAGGAAAATAGACATTGAAGCCATTATAGTCTTGATGCCAAAATAAAATTAAAATGAGAAACTAACATGATAGGTTCAAGGCCTTCTGGGAACCCGTTTTCTTTGCCAGATTTCACATTCTTACAGCTTCATGATCTTTTTCTTCTAACAAATTTATCAGCTGAGAGAAGCTGTCTTTCAGTGCATCCATGTCATCCAGTGAGCAGGGCTGCAGAATCCAGCGTTTTCCGCGTGCGAGTGGTTCAAGTTCAAAATATTTTTTGACCTTAGAGGGGGAAAGATAAATATGTTATTAATTATATCAGAACCTTTCTCATTCCAAAATTGTGAGAGTGATGAAGTAGGGGGATTTCAAAGAGAACTTATAGGAATAGTGATGCCTACGACTTTGTAGAATTCCATCCACAGCTGTTATTATAATGTGGGTTATATGTTGTGACCTAGGAGTGTTTTCTTTAGGGGTGAATGACCCACTTGCAAGCCACCATTTCACCCATACACTTACAAGCATGGGAGGTCCTATGAAGCCTAAGAAAGAATTATATGCACCATGGCACAGGGCAAAATATACTGCAGACCCCAAAATGATTCAATTCCATCAACATAACCCTAGCAGAGCAGCTTCCACTACACCACCCTGCTAGTTTATTAAATTGGTGAAAACCTATAGTACGTACTATGTCAATTATATGGACTATCAAACATATACACCAACACATACACATATACCAATGTATACAAACACACTAAATAATCTTTGCTCTGTCCCCCTGAATTCTAGTATCTATATTTGAGATCTGGGGAAGCATTGTTTAGAAAAGAGGATTGAAATCAAGTGTATAGATATGCACATGTGAACTTGAACATACATACAGACATAAAGTCTACCAACTATTTTTTTAACCCCCAGTCCTGAATTTTCAGGAGGGAAAAATCAAGATCTTATAAACGGTAAGTGGAACAGAGAATTTGCTGTCTTAAAAACCTGTTTGATTAATAACCAGTCACAAGCCACTCTTAGTATACTACTTAGGATACTGACCAATAGCATCCATGATCACCATGCAACTAAACACCAAATTATTGCAAATAAACACCAAATTATTATGACTTCCAGAAGAATTGATCATTTTCTTTCAAAGGGTATGATAAAGTATAAAGTTCACGAAGTTCCTCTCTCTCTCTCTCTCTCTCCCCCCCTCCCCACAACACTGTATCATACAAGAACAGAATATTGTATTTATAGCCCAGAAAACTTTAAATAACATAAAATACAACCAATAGCAACATCAGAAGAGGCATTGTTCAAAGACATCCTTGGTCAACAAATTTCATTAAATCCCATGTGCCATGGAAAATTCCAAGGTCTTACCTTAGTCAATATCTGACCTAAGAAAAAAGATGTCTTAACCATATGCCATTCCTAAATGCATTTTCATTTTGTCTTTTTCATCACAAGCCATACTATTAGTAACAGCAGAGATCCACTGTCCAAAATAGTGTTAAGGCACATTTTTTCATGTGAACAAGAAAATATATGTAAGAAATACTAAGTGTTTATGCTAACTTAGCAACAAGTATGTTAACATTTTAGAGTTCAAGTGTGACACAAAAGACCTCCTATAGATATCTGCAAATTAGTAATAAATATGACAGGCATATCTTGGAGATGTTGTAGATTCAATTCCAAACCACTGCAAAAAAGTGAATAGTGCAATGAACTGAGTGAAACTATTATTTTGCTTTCCCAGTACATATTAAAATTATATATAATCTTTTCAATGGTGGAGGGTCTTCCCTCAAGGTGGATAGCTGCTGACAGATCAGGGTGCTGATGTTGGGGGGTGGCTCTGGCAATTTCTTAAAATAAGACAACAAAGTTTGCTGCATTCATTGACTTGTCCTTTCATGAATGATTTCTCTGTTAGCATAGAAGGCTGTTTGTTAGCATTTTACACACAGTAGAACTTCTTTCAAAATTAAAGTCAATCCTCTCAAACCCTGCCGCTGCCTTATCAACTAAGTGTATGTAATGTTCTAAATTCCTGGTTGTCATTTCACAGATCTTCACAGCATCTTTACCAGGGGTGCTTCCATCTCTCCACCAGGAGTGAATCATCATGAAGTTTCCATCTCAAGAAACCACTTTCTTTGCTCATCCATAAGCAACTTGTCATCCATTCAAGTTTGATCATGAAATGCAGCAATTCAGTCACATCTTTAGCTTCTACTTCTACTTCTAGTTCTCTTGCTATTTCTACCACATCTGCACTTATTTCCTCCACTGAGATGAAATCATCCTCCAAGTCCTCCATGCAGTCTGGAATCAGCTTCTTCCAAATTCCTGTTCGTGTTGATATTTTGACCACTTCCCATGAATCACACGTGTTCCTAATGGCATCTAGAATGGTGAATCCTTTCCAGGAGGTTTTCAATTGACTTGCCCAAAACCATCAGGAGAATTACTATGTATGACAGCTATAGTCTCATGGTCTGTATTTCTTCAATAATAAGACTTGAAAGTCGAAATCACTCCTTGATCCATGGGCTGCAGAGTGGATGTTGTGTTAGCCGGCATGAAAACAGCATTAATCTCATTGTCCATCTCCATCAGAGCTACTGGGTGACCAGGTACATTGTCCACGAGCAGTCATATTTCGAAAGGGATCTTCTTTTTCTGAGCAGATCTCAACTGTTGGCCTAAAATACTCAGTAAACCTTGTTGTAAACAGATGTGCTGTCCAGGCTTTGTTGTTCTATTTGCAGAACACAGGCAGAGTAGATTTAGCATAATTCGTAAGGGCCCTAGGATTTCTGGAATGGTCAGTGAGCATTGGCTTCAGCTTAAAGTCACTCCTAACAAGAGAGTCAGCCTGCCTTTGAAGCTCTGAAGCCAGGATTGACTTCTCTGTAGCTATGAAAATCCTAGATGACATTTTCTGGCAACAGAAGCAATTAGAACACACACAGCATTTACCAATTAAGTTCACCATCTATGTGGGCACAGTCTGTGGCACCCCAAAACAATTCAATAGTAACATCAAAGATGGCTGATCACAGAATCACCATTATAAATATAATAATGAAAAAGTTTCAAATATTGTGAGAATTACCAAAATGTGATGCAGAGCCACAAAGTGAGCAATTGCTGATACAAAAACGGTGCTGACAGATTTGCTCATGCAGGGTTGCCACAAACCTTCAATACAGTGAAGTACAATAAAATGAGGTATACCCGCACTACTATTAAAAAAAAAAAAAGAAGCCTGTGAGAATAGATGGACTCATTAATTTTGATTCTGAAGAGTAATGAAAATCTCATTACAGATGAGAAAATGGGTGCACAACTTCAGGACAATGTTATTTTACAAATCATGTTAAGAGGATTCCCCCTTATGAAAATGAAAACTCCATTCTTTTAATTTCTTTTTTTGTAGAGCACTGATAACAACTTACTTCCAAGAGAATCTGCAATTGCTTGTGCAATGACCACAACCGGGGGCCCAGGCTGACCCATGGAGGGACGTCTTGCCAGCCAGCCGACCAAGAGAGTCACTGGCCAGCAGGGGGAGAAAGAGTTGGCAGGAGAGACAGGTAGGGAACACGTTTAAGTCTACAGCTAGGAGGAGGAGCTGGCCGCTCTAAGAGCTGAAAATCAGAGATGTCAGTCTCCTTGCTTTTCCCACAAAGTGTGGTTTCAGACTGCACCACTGAATGCAGAAATGAGGACCCCCTTGCTTATTATACAAGCCAGTATTTCATCGATAATTTCTCCCTGTCAAGAGGGGACGGCATATAACATTCAACTTCTGGTACATGAAGGAAGTTGTACCCGTACCACATTCTATAACCTCAAATCTAAAGGGGCAGCATTTTATGTATTCAAAATGACTGGGAAAAGTACTGGTGCTAAGAAATTCAGTAACACTAAAATAAAGGAAAGGGCTAATACAGTGAGTGTACATTATTGACAATACTTCTTCCAAATGGTTCATTCAAAAATTCGCAGAACTGATCCTGGTAGCATAAAAACAGCTAACTTGAAAGCAAGGTTAGACTTAAATAATCACAAACTATAACTTGAGATATTTTGCAATATGGACCAGACACACACAAAACCGGTAAGGTTGTTAGCTACCCATTAGGTTAGTTCCTAGGCAACTGAAAATATAGTCTATCACATAGGCACACTTGGGAGGTAATAAAGATGTCTGAAGGTAGTTATGCTTCTGAAGTTGTTCCTGCTGAATATTAAACTTGAGAAGGAAATGGAAGCTTTGATTACAGGGTAGTCACCCATAAAGGAGCCGAGTCAGGTGGAGCTGACAAATATGGCTGAGCAACATAAGATTTTCAGATCTGTAACCTAAGGGGGTCAAAC
This sequence comes from Manis javanica, assembly GCF_040802235.1. Taxonomy (NCBI): domain Eukaryota; kingdom Metazoa; phylum Chordata; class Mammalia; order Pholidota; family Manidae; genus Manis; species Manis javanica. The sequence goes on along the minus strand of NC_133156.1, from coordinate 111,025,760 downwards.
CCTGTCACCTTCACACTACTGGTATCCAAGTGATTCTGCACCACTCTACATTTATAATATCAATTTTAAAACAAGCTTGATGTCCCAGTGATCATCAAGTATGGTGAGTAACCAGGTTTGCTGCTGGAACATAGCTTTTCATAATCAGAGTTTCATGTATCTAAAAACAAAGAATACAATGCATGAGAGGGGAAGATGAAGACTTAATGCTCTGGTTTGACTCAAACTTTTTTCTTCAGAATGAACATTTTTATTTAGTTTTCTTACATTAACCTGAACTTTAAATTCTACCTTCTCTGTAATATTACAATAAAAATTATTCAGTCCCATTGACTAGTCCACCTGTTGTTTTTTTTGTCCTTCTATGTGCTGATGGAAATTTTAAAGAAAGGTGTTTTGAGTGTGACTAACATAGATCATATGCTTACATCTGGTATTTTTAACGTTAAAAAAAAACTGGCTATGATGCAAGGATCAATTTTTTTTTCATGATGGATATAATTATTTAAAGGTTTTTTTTCTTATGAAGATAAAAGTTTTTCCAATGACTCAAGAGAAAATGAACCTAAGTCCTCTGAATACTTTTTCAGCTGCTCAAGTGTCCTGCTTAACTGGAAACTGCTAGAATAAGATGTTGGTGAATGTTTTGAATTGGCTTCTGGGGATGGCACTGGGGGAATGACATCAGAATACAGCTGCCTGGCAGCTTGTGGTCATTAGGTATTTTTCAGGATAGCCACAGAGAGTGGTCATGTGTTAGTGGCCATGTGTCTGTCCCAGAGGTAGGAAATCAAAGCCACCATGAGAAGTCAACCTATTGAGCTGTGTCGCCAGAGCCTTTCCTCACTCAGGCAACTGCAGGGTGACGGGCATTACTGCATTCCATGACTCACACATTGCATTTACTGTAAAGTCCTCATATAACAGAGACAGATTGGCACCACCTCATTGCTGCTCATGTTTGTAGCAGCTGTGAAACCTGTGAGACATTACACAGCACAGGAGACCCACTCACTGGGTAGGAGATGTCCATTATGCTTCCTTGGGAAGAGAAATAATAAAAACAATCCTTTCCTACTTACCAGACCTCTCACGGGGTTATGTGATGATACTCACTGATGTCTCTATCTTGCCCTCACTTCACTTTCAAAAATTGTATTTTCAATTCTTGCAAACTTACTTTGATTATGTTTCTAGAAACACATAAATAGTTTCTGAACTGCAACATAGGTCTTTTCTTTTTACAAATCTGCAAACCTCATTGTAGTTATAATGATAAGGTGCTTGTTTTTCCTATTTTTTTTCTTAAACCCCATAAATAGTGTGTGCCCAGAGTTGGCCTCATTTTCCTTTAAACAGTCTAGGGAACAGGGACCTAGAACAGTCCAGAAGGGATTAGTGTTTTTATGTGACCCAGAGTTTTAAGCTCAGACATTTATAAACGGCGTTTGGACCCATCTGAATGTGGTGAGACATTAAAAAGAGAGTTAGGGTGTGTGACAATCCTTCACTGCATGGGACTGTGCTGTGCAACCTAAAATTCATCACCTTCATTCTAGTGAACTTGGTGTCATTAGCACCAGCCTGTCATTGCTATAACTAAAAGTGCCCCACACCCTCCCATGTCCAGAGTACCATCTGCACTGGCCCTGTCCCTAGTGATGCAGGGATTCCTGTCTGGGGCTATTGGCTTATTTTTGCACACATTCCCCACTGGAGACAGGAGCTGGATATTTGCTCAGCCCATACTTCACCACATCCCCACCTACAACACAACACATATATTCCCCCTGTGAAAAACTAGCAGATTAACAACTGACCCCTCTTAAGCTTGAGGGTGCCTGTGGTGGGATGAGGATCAGTACAAGGAGCTTGGGAAATCTGCATCCTGAAAGTTGGCTTCCCACAACATCATTCATTCAAACACCATGTCTTGAGTGAGACTGGTGAGGGCCGGCGAAGGCAGCATGGGCTTCAGTGAGCCACCGGCGCTCCACTTGCCAGCATATGGGGGCCCGTGAGTAGAGCAGAATACTGCAAAACAAAAACAGAACAGAAACAACAGCCTGACAAGGGAGCTGTCCTCACTGTGTGTATTATAAGATTACAAGATCCCACCCCACCCAGGCTTCTCAGTGACCATAAAATACTGTTTAATACTATACAGCTTACTAAAGGCTCTTCACTCATTTACAGCACTCTGACAATATTTCAACTGGGAGAAAAGCCAATGAAGAGGGATATGATTATTAGAATAATTCTTAAATCATGGTAAGTCAATTTGAAAAAGAGGTATCTTGGTAGAGGACTGTCAAAACAAACTTAAGAAATAAAGGCACAGTGCTCGCTTCGGCAGCACATATACTAAAATTGGAACGATACAGAGAAGATTAGCATGGCCCCTGCGCAAGGATGACACGCAAATTCGTGAAGCGTTCCATATTAAAAAAAAAAAAAAGAAAAGAAATAAAGGCACATTCATTCTTCATCTCTGGAAGAGGAGTCCAGTCTCATGAAGGAGTCTGGGCTGACAATTTCAGCTCCTTGACTAACCGTGATAGGTCAGCAGCTAAGACAGACGGTAGAGACTATTGAGTGGGTGAGCATTGCAAACCAAATACAGAAAGCCAGGAGAAAGAACTGTGGTGTGGATTTGACAGGGAGAAGGGCAAGCCCGAGGATCAAGCAAGAGAACATGACTCAGCAGTCTTGATCCCAGTGGAGTCATTACGGCTTTTTGTCATTTTAAACACACAACATGTCCATTGCATAGTTTATATTTTTCCAAGAACTACAGGAAGAATGTTTTTTGAGACAAATTCATACTGGGTTTGAGCTCTTTTGTGAAAGTGTGGTCTGGATGATGAATTTACCCAGGACTCCAATTAAGAGGATGCTAAGAGAGCCTGAACAGACTGAAACCTTGTAGGATATAGTCCCTGACTGTTAAAAAGGGAGTGGGATTTCCCTCTTCTACACCCTGGTTCCTTACTTATATCACCAGAGCAGATGCACCTATTGTATTAACAAGTCACAGTGAGGGAAAACATTTGTATGGACATGCTGGCTGTGAACTTTCTCTTTCCAACTCCAGGCACAAGGATGTCAAATTGTACTACTTATGAAGTTGGCCATGGTTTGGAGTATTTACACCATGGAAATCTACAAGTGCAACAAATCAGGACTTTTTTCTTCCTGGAGAGTGGGTGGGTTGTCAAACACCAGCACACCACTGAGTATATACGTCTCGTATGTATGTCTGCAAAGGGGCCCTCTAACCTTGCTGTCTTCATTGCAGGAGCTCCTGGACCTCCCCCAGAGTCAGAGGGAACTCTGTCCGCACTGCACTGTGGCTCCAGGATGGGGTCTGGAGGTAGAGAGGCAGGGTTTCCTAAGGATTCTTCAGAGTGCATTTTTGGCAGCTTGTTCAAAGAAAGGTTAGTCTAGAGAGAGCAGCACCAGCTGGTGCCTTTTTCACTGTACTGCTTGCAGGATTTTGAAATACTTAGAAAGGTACTAAATATGTCATTAAAAGCAGAAGTCAGTAACACAATTTGCCATAGTCCCAAAGATATACAGTGCAGAATAGATATCACCTACTTCTGAGTACTAATAGGGAACAGAAAAAGACAACTTGATGTTAACCAATACCACAATATTGCTTGGGGAGTGCACATTTATAATGGATGATTGATTTCAAGAACACCAGGTGTAGTTCTGATAAGATGGCTTCTTTAAGCAAAGTGCAGCCTGCCTGACCTTGGAATAATTAAAAACCAGACAACTGCCTGCAGGTTATGACCTGTGATTGAGTCTCACTCTCATTAGAAGTCTTCTTGTCCAGTCAGTAACCGCTCATGTGTACAGAATATTATGTTATGACAATAATTACATAGAAAACTTGTTTTCCATCGCACAGGAGAACCTGGCATGTCCCACAAGAGCCAAAAAAAATGTTCCCATCTGTCTTGGTAGTAGGGCCTAGGATCTGAAAAACATTCCTGTTTTTTTGCTTCATCTGCTAACCTAGAAGTACAGGACAAATTACATCTATTTTTCTCTTTTTGATGTGCCTACAGGGTTTGTTTTATTTTCCTATCCAAAAAGCCTGCTTATCAGTCAACCACTGTGAGGGGCACAAAGAGGCTACAGGTGCTTCCTGTCTTTGGGGATCAATGAAGGACATCCAGTATCCCCAGGCAGACTGCCTCCTCTATCCAGTCGCTCTACCTCGCCCTCCAGAGCCTGGACTGATTCTTGCATGCAGGCCTTTGCTCCAACTCCTGACTCCAACCCAACGTGGGAAGGATCAACCTGTAAGTACTCTTATTTTAAGACTTAGCAGGTATGTCCTACCACTCAAGAGGAAGCCTTAATGTAGAAGAAACACCTAAAAGCAGAAGGGGCCTAGTCACTGTGGCCCCTGTTGGTTGCCTCCCAGCACCCTGCCACTAAAATTCCCTGTAAATAAAGTTTTATTGGAACACAGCCACACTTATTCACTTACTGACGGCTGCTTTCTTGCTACAGTGGCAAAGGGGAGTAACTGCTACAGTCGCAGTATGTCCTCCGAAGCCTAGACTACTTACTACTTGGCCCTTGAAAGAAAAAAAAGATGACCACACCCTGGCTAAAGCATTCTGCAGCTTCCTGCTTTGTCCAGCAGGGGCACAAGAAGCGCTTGGGAGGGGCTGGGGAGCCCACCTTCCAGGCCTCAGTGTGACCTTGCTTGCTGGCTCTCCTCTTCCCCGCTTTGGCTCACACTTCGGGGCCACAGAGGAGTTGGCTTTTCTACCTGGCCAGGCTCCACTTAGGGTTTCAGATGCTTTGGATTATAGTCTAGAGGCAGAGGGTCATCTCTTAGCAAAGCCACGTTTTTTCCTCTGTGTACAGCCTGGGTTTCTTTTCGTGTGCAGACTTGTTAAAGGCTGCAAGAACCAGCCAGGGCACAGAGTCTGTGACCTGTCAGTTTGAGACCTGTGGCGTCCTTTAGGATGGTTTTTAGTGCAGATGAATACTAGTTGTTACTTTGCAGTTTGAAAAGGGAGTATACAACTTACGAAATTTATAATGTCTAGAACTTAGATCTTCTTGAAGCTGTTATATTCAATCTGAAAACCTTAATATTCTATTTATACATTTGGTAAATTTTAACAATACATTTAGGAGGCTGAGTACTGTTTAGGGCCATTTATAAGCTTAGTTTAATTAACCATTCTTAAACATTTCATTCAACTTTCTTTTTAAGCATTTACTAATAATCAAAACAAACTCAAGTAGGAAAGAATTCTTTTTATTGCCATAAGAATTAAAAAAAATTCTTCCATTAAATTCATAAATTCAATGACTCTTAAGTTCTGGTACTTTCTTAAACTATTTATAAGCTTAATTAAATCCTTATACCTTTCTATATCACAGGCAGGCCAATTCTGAAATCACATATTTTAAATTATAATTCCAAAGTGAATCTACTAGGTTAATCTATATATAACATATACTTTAAATGAAAGTACTAGTACTGTAGGTTTGATTGTTTTATCACTTCTACACTCGTAATGTTAAACCTTCCAGTGTTAAAAAGACTTTCCCATAATGGAAACAACTTTCCATCCCAGATGAAATGGGTTATCATTCCATGGAGGTTCTCAGCTCACTGAACTTGATTTGGTTTCCAAACAGAGTTTTTAGGCTGATTGGAGCTACAGAAATACAGTGCAAAATTTTTGGAGACACTCATTTATAAAGTGAAGCCCTTTATAAAAATAATTGGCATAATAAGAACCTCGGCCTTGAGACAGGATTGTCTGCTCCTGGAGGAAAGTTATGGTCACATATTTCACTGGTCTACTTGCAGAAGCAGACACCTTTCCCTAAAACTTTGGATAATTTCCTCCATACTTGCTTGGACTTTGCATTTCTTGTAGCATATATTTTAACATCTTTTCTTCTGGCTCTACAGATATTGAACTTTCTTTTATTGAGATATACCCTGTATGCTATAAAACACACTCTTTTAGTATATTTGCAGATATTTTCATCATTCGAAAGAAAATTCCTTAACCATTAGCAGTTACTTTCCATTTGCCCTTTCCCCCAGCCCTTAGCAGCTACTAATTTACTTGCTGTCTCTATGGATTTGTTTATGCTTGGCATTTCATATAAGTGGAATCATATAATATGTGGCCTTTTGTGTCTGGCTTCTTTCACTTAAGCATAATGTCTTTAAGGTTCATCCATGTTGTGGCATGTTATCAGTACTTCATTCTTTTTTATGGCTGAATATATCCATTGTATTTGGATATACCACATTTTATTTATCCATGTTTATCAGTTGATGGACATCAACTGATGTCCTTTTGGTGAATTACATGCACCATTATTTTCTCCTTAAAGCAGGCTTTATAAATAATTACTGTATAAATTAATGGGTTAGGGTATCAGGATAGAATGGGGATGAGGCACTTCCACAAGGCTGTGGTGAACTCCCTGCTCATCCAGACTTATGAGGATTTCCTAGTTTCATGAGGATAACCCAGATTTGGATAACTCTTCTCTAGTTTTTTTCATGTGTATGAGGCCTCAGTTCCTTGAGTCAATGGAAAAAAAAATTATTTTGTATTCTCTAATGTACTCAGTACATCAGACATAAAGAGAACACTCATTCATTTATTTAACAAAGTAAAAAGACTGAAACTATGATGAAAAGGGCAACAAAATATGTACTACTATATTTCATCTGATTTTAAGTGCTGCTAAAGGAAAGAAACTGAATATTAGAGAGAAGTCACTAACTCTTTTCAATTAATCAGGCCAAGGTTTCCTGCAGGAGGTGGGATTTCATGAACATTTTCAAAATTGTAGGTCTAATTTGGTTTAAACTTTATTATACATATGCCTACAGGCAGCTGCAATGAATTATGCAAACAGAAAAATAAGCAAACCTATCATGGAAAAATAGAACCACTCCAGAAATCTCAAGACCCACAGGACACTTGTGTTTTGAGCTATTCCTTTAATCTGTGTCCAAACAAAGCACCTAATTCTTATCTCAGAGAATGGAAAGCATTGATATATGCAAAAGAGAAGCAGCCATATGCCTGTCTTTGCATGCAGATGTGGGTGTCAGCCTTTTCAATAACATCTATAACACAGTCATTAATTACAGAGGCAGCCAGGTTTCAACAGCAGATCATTTTCTCTTGCCATTCCCTTCTCTTCTCTTCTCTCTTTCCTTTCTATTATCATTTCTATTCTGCACTTTCAAAGGGCATTCCTTTTTGGTGCCAAGCACTTTTCAGGTATTACCCCTTGATTCTGTATCTCCCATGTTTGAGATGACACTCAATTATAGTTTACCTTTATTTCAAGAAAGCAAATATTGTAAGTAGGAAGAAACCTATCTATGCAAAACTTTTTCCAGGCAATAGAATACGGTTGTTTAAAAAGTTCCCACTCTATGTATGAGAGCTAGTCAAGTATGTACTAGACAGGAAGGAGAGTTTAATGAGTGAAAGCCCCAAACACATCAGAGACAACCAATTAGCTTGTCTGAAATGCAGGCTTGTAAAGCTATCAGTAACTTATAAAATGGTCTGCTACACACGAGTAAAATGTTGTTTAAATGGCTTGCTTAACTAGATGCATTCACCATGAAATTGAGTCTTTTAAGGTTTTTTTTTAAACTTAATACTCATTAACTGTGCATATTGAAATGGCTGGCTGGGTGGGAGGGTGGGTAGACTTTCTGGTAGTGTAGAGTACAGATTAAAGATACGAATTCTGTATTTTATGAGGTGAAGAGGTTTTGGAAAAAAACAAACTCACCAATTACCCACAACCATGTCTGCCTCAGGAACTGAAATGGATCAACACAATTAGGTTATTTGTCCTCTGCCTTGAAAAATGCTTGAATGGGCATTGGTAGATGTACTCTGAGGACATTGTGATGCTGAGAATTTAAGCTTTTGTGTTAGAGATCCACACTGTTTTCACCCAAGTCTGTGATTCTACAAAATGGCATGAGAGAAAGAAGACCTCAAGCCTGGAATTTTTCAAATCCAAGACGTGCTGCAGAGCAATCATCAAATTTCATCCCCCAAAGACAGACCTTATTTACTACAACATTGGAGGTAACTTGATGTTAGCTGACAAATAAACAACAACCGCTAGACTATTTCATATTTTGAATTTTCTTAAAACATTATTGTATATTTTGAAATTGTTTTTTGGCCATGACTCATACTCAGCTTTTTCTGTTATACAGGCCCCATGCCACAAACATAATTCAATCAACAGCCCCCTGATCAGACAACCAGGAGAAGCTTTGATTCCGTCAGGTCTAGCTCTTCTCCCTTCTTAGTCAATGTTGGTACCCTTAACACACTTCATTAAACCACAGACAGTTGACCTGCTCGGGGGATTCTTTGACACAACAAAATATTGGGAAAAAAAATACTTTTAGACAATAGTTGTTAAGGACACAAAAATCTTTTAAAAATAGTTCATGTATTCTAGCTTATTTGTTTTTGTAATGGACTGTATGCCCGTCTCCATCTTGCAGCTGTGAGGTGGGAGAAGGCAAGAGCATTAGTAACAAATGAAAATATTAATCTATGGAGTCCAAATAAACATGTTTAATATTGGCCTTGTGGTACTATGGCAGCACTCTGTCCTAACAACGACAACACTTAGATGTTGGAGCCGATTCAAAGTCTTTGACCTTAAGCAGGAGACAGACAAATATGGCAAGCCATGTGTCACTCAGCCGCCAACGGAGGGTGCCAGTGGCCCTGTCCAGATGCAGAGATAGTCAAGGGATGTTCCTGTCAGCAGTTTGTCCTCTGGCTCCAGCAAGAAGCCACCATGGAAATGCTGAGAGGGAAAGGAAAAACAGGAAGGCGTGGAGAGACGGGGGAAAGGCAGATAAAGCTGACAGCCACCTCAGTAATGCATCGGAGTAAGGGGAGCAGGTAACAAATGGCCTTGTAGCAAACTGCCCTGTTGTTAGTCACAGAGAGACAATTTCTTTTCCTACTGGCGATATAGCCAGGAGCCTAATATCCTGGCAACTGAGGAATATGAGCTTGGAAAGAGGCTTGCAAGCAGTCTGAGGAAAGAAAAGCCGAGTGGTGATATGTCCTGAGGAATTTTAGCCAAAAAAACTCACACAGGGCTATCTGAACTCAGAATAAAGCCTGTGAAAGGCGAGTCGGGAGAACATTACAGGCAGACATAAAGAGAACAGCAGAAAGAAAGGTCCAGGAAGCCACTGGCCGCACGTACCCCGGCGCTGTTAGTGTGGCCTTGGCTCTCCCTTGTCAACCCAGGACTCGTCAGAACCACTGGTTTCCAGCGGGGACAGGGATGGGAAAGGGGGTGCTACAGGCATGGCACGGGTGACAATCAGGGATGCCACAGCGAGCTTCCCGCCTGCCCACGACAAGCAACTATTTAACCCCCAAATGTCAGTAATGCCGAGATTGAGAAACTCTGCTCTGAAGTGATTTCTTAAGGCAGAATCAAAAATCTTGTCAAGAACAATCTAGGGTTTGTCAGCACAAACCGTCAGCCTCCCTCCCTGGAATCAGGAGATCTAGGAACTGGACTGGAAAGGCAGACTAGCAACGGTGTCAGGGAGCATGGCAGGCGGCTGGTATGTACCTCTGTCCTTGTTTGTTCAAGTTCAATATGAGAAGATCTTGGGGCGGGCATGGTGGCAGAGGGCAAGTGAGAACTTTAAATTGGGCTGAAACCCATTCCCCAAGGAAATAGCTAGTTTTCACTCATCCTACACATTTAGTGTCAGCTCTGGGGCTATGAAGGTGAGTATGAGAAGCCCCAGGCACCATGCAGCATCCGCAGTAGCGAAGGGTCCGGCAGAAACCCAGTAACTATGCAAACAACTAAACAGAGTCACGTGGAGACAAGTGCCATGAAGATAAAGAAGGCCCCACAGCAGCAATGACATTAGCCACGCAACAACCCAAGAGGGGCTGAAGGCATAATGTGAGTTAAACATTAAGCGCCCACAGGTAAACCACACAAATCTCGATCTGCTTTCAAAACCGAATTTCACACAGCTACAATAAAAGCTTTCTTGATTGGCCTCTTTCTAATCACCTAGGACTACCTGACTCTTCACTGCCCTGGCACCAGGGACTGACGCAGCCCGCACAGTGAGTGTCCTGACCCAGTGGACGAAATGCCCACCTGATGCTCGCCACACACTCAATGCCCATGACTGGTCAGCGGCTCTCTGCCGCATCTGCTTATTTTTGCTCCTGAGCTGCTTCACAATTCTCATTAAGACAATCATATCTGTTATTATGATTAAGTAATTTAATTACATGTGACACCAAAGGATGAGATACAAACTTGGAAAGAGAATTTCTACTTCTGTGGAAAACTAAATGGAATGCGTTCAAAGAGCTCAATACAGGTAAGTCTCTACAAACAAACTGCTACTGAATCAGATTAGGAAAGGCGACTCTAAAGGGCTGGGAGGCAAAGGGGCAGATTGCTTCCCGGGTCTTTGACTTGGGACTCATTTTAAAGGAATAGGAGATGAAAGTCATAGGTAATGGCTGTGTTTTATGCAAGGAATATTATACAAAGCTTTGATTAGTGGCCACATACTCAGAGAAAAAGCCAGTTGTATGTTTTAAGTTAAAATAAATGTAAAATACATTTATTGATTTATTTTTTAATGACAAGATAGTAACTAATTCTTGATTAACTTATTCAACTACCAGTTCAGATCACATCAGATATGGGACCTTCTAACTGTACATTTCAAATCACACTTTTTATTTTGTCTGAATCAAAAGCCTTCGCAGAGGGGAAGTCATTAACACCCACTTCAGTCTGAAGTTTAGAGTGTTACATAAAATCATGCCCACTGTCAGAATCAACACTAGTGTCTATCACCTCAAATCCTTTTCTGAAAGAAAGTAGAGTATAAATAAATACAATCAAAATACTCACATCCATACCCACACCCTTGCACTCACTACAGAAATATTTACATCTATGAATATATATCATAGTTAAAATGGTATACCTCACTTATTAAATACAGTATCCCCTAACAAGACAAACATTACATTATTTTGAATGTGTTTGTAAGATATCTTCTAAACAGAACTTATTCCTACTTTCTAGATTCAGCAACAGGAACAGAATTATACAGTATACCCACTGGGAAAATTTCCCTGAACTTTTCTGACCAATGCCCAAGATTACTATCTCCCACACTTACGGTTCTCTAGGGAACAATCTTAGTGTTTTGTAGAAAATCCTATTTTACCTTGAAATTATCTGTTTATTTACACTTTTCTCACATCTCCAGCAGTAGGATGACAATTCTATCTTAGCATTTAATAGCAAAAATCATATAATGCCAATACCTCACAAATGACAGCTTGTGCAAACTACTTTTAACTAGAAGGTGAGTGTTAATAATAACACAAAATGATGCATGTAAATGGCATTTACTTTTGCATGCCCACAAATTTATTTTCAATGAATGAATTATCTGATGACCTTGTCTTTATCCCATTTAATGTGAGGGGATCTAGACTTGAAAGTCCTTGAAATCGGGTTCGTAAAATTTAGATGCCTACTCATGACATCTAATTTTTCACACATGAAGATGTGGCTCTAGAGAAATAGGGATATGAAAAATGAATTCCTGTCTGACTCCAGCTTCTCATCCAGACACATAACACATGTAACCCACACACTACTTAGCAGGTTAAATGCAGCACATGGTTTCCATAAAACATTCGAGCAAGCAGAAATCTCTTGCAGCTGCTGAAATATTTGCAGACTTTTTATACAAAGTCACAGACTACCAAGTATGTGGTAACAGGCCACAGGCTGAATTGCTTATTGGTGCAGTTAAAAGGGGCAACTTGATTGGCTAAACTGCAAAGACGTCTGCTATGACTTCAGGGCTGCAAGGCTCAGATCGGTAACTAAAAGCATTATGCTCTGGAATGGGGTTTGCCTGGTTCTGACATGACCACTGACCCTGCAAATCACCAAGACATGGGATACTTCCTATACAACCCAGGGAAAGAGAAGGAAATGGAGCAGATAAATGCGTACAAAATAATGGATGGAAGTGGACTGAACTAGCTGTTTTCTCTCTCTCTCTTTTTCTTAAATTAGGTTATTAAGCCAAGGATTTATTTAAAGCATTGAAAGACATAATTTATTAACTAGCACTCAGGGAAGAACTGAAGAGTTCCAAAATGAGCAAACCTGTGTCCTTACAGGCAAGGCTTTGGGGTGGGAGTAGGGGGGAACTGCATAACTATCTTAATGGCTTTTAAATTTTTATGAAATACTATAAGCTAGACTCTTACCATTCAGGTTTATAAAATTCATTTGTGCTGTATCATAGATGTTTAAAAATATTCCTATATCTGCACAAAGCATAAAAAAGCTCTCTGGAAAATCATGCACCCCTTGCACACCCAATATTCCCCTCCCCACTCCTCCCACCCCCAGAATCCTTCCCATCTGCCAGCTGGGTTTCATTTTAAGAATTTCACACTGCATATAAAGTGCTATTTTGGCCATGTGGCTCCAGAAATGTGAATTTATAGTCTATTCAGATAGTACGCAAGTGATTGACAGAGAGGGGATTAACCAACTGGGTGCAATGAAGCCGCTGCCTCTTCCTTCGGGTTAAGTTTCCAGGAAAGTGTGGCCATCCTTACACTGTCTCACTGAGCCTAGAAAGCAGGAGGCTCCCCCAGCAGGGAGCATGCACTTTACTACTAAGTGGCCCCCCTACCTTCAAGCTTTTTCCCCTATGTTTCTGTACCCTCACATTCCATCCATTTCTCCACATGTAAAATGGGAATACTAGTTTGTTTGCTAAGACATCCTTTACAATGTTCATTTCCAGACACATAACACATATTTATAATTACTACTCTTCAGGTGTAAGAGTAAAATTTTAGGAAAGTAGGTGTGTGTATGTTAGGTTTTTTTTAAATAAGGGCTAGCAATGCCTGACAACTTAAACACAGGAAGACTTGGCATGTAGTTTTCAGAGATGAGTAGGAAGTCCTGGGCACCTAGAAGTGTCTCAAATACCATTGTTATTTCAGCTTTTCCACGAGGTAGTCCTGCTTCTTCAACAGTCACCTATCTTGTTTCAGACTCACCATCCTTAACTATTATTACAAGCATGAAAGTGATGTTACAACTCAGTATTCAGATTTTCCAAATCTTTCTTTTTGTAACTTTAGGATCATACTCTTCATTGGATTATGTACACTGTATATAGGATTATGCAGAGTAAGTAATACTATAAAACAATTACTTCTCTAGCCAAGATATGGAAGCAACCTAAGTGTCCATCAATAGATGAATGGATAAAGAAGATGTGGTACATATAAACAATGGAATATTATTCAGCCATAAAAAGAAAAGAAATTATGCCATTTGAAACAACATGGATGGATCTAGAGGGTATTATGCTCAGTGAAATAAGCCAGGTGGAGAAAGTCAAATACCAAATGCATTCACTCACTTGGGGAGTATAAAAATGAAGCAAAACAGAAGGAACAACATACAGTAGATTCATAGACACTGAGAAGGGACTAGTGGTTACCAAAGGTGGGAGAAAGAAGGGGATTAAGGGGCACAATAATTCATAATCACAATATAGGTAGGTCACAGGGATGGTAGTATAGCATGGAGAATACAATCAATGACTCTTATCATCTTGCTACATTGATAGACAGTGACCACAATGGAGGGATGAGGACTTGACAATATGGGTGAATGTGTTGTGTATTTGAAACCCTTGTAAGATGGTATATCAATGATACTTTAACAAAAAAACCTAGATTACTTCTCTGTTTAACAAAAACTCAATGAAAGTATATTCAAGCACTGAATTTTGAGAAGGGTACATAAAATGTACTTAGGTCTTATACTGTGACACTATAGCCAGTCTCAAAGTTACTGACAACATCTAAGCTTGTAAGACACACACACACACACACACACACACACACACACACACAAGGTGACATCTGCAAAGTACATCATCAGCACAGTACAAGCTTATCACATCCTGTTCAAATCTGGTCTTGTTCAAAACAGTAAAGGTTCTATTTGAAGGCAGGATCTTTAGTTTCTAAGATCTTCTGGAAAGAGAGAACAGCCTTCCCCCCATGCCTCATGACAAAACAAACAAGCACACTATAGAAAATCAATTATAGTCAGGGGCAAATTTCTCATACTTGCCATCATAATAAAAACTGCTCCATTAAAAAAAAACACTAACATTATACATTTAAGTTTTAGACATGTTATGTGAACAGTTAAGAAAGCTATTTGCACATGAAGAAAGGTATGAAAGAAGCCACATCCAACTTATCACACTGGGAGTTCCTGGGGAATAAAGCCTATTAGTATTTTCTAATACGTTTCTGAATTACTGGACTTGAAACAATCAGCTCTAATAATTTTTGTACTTTAAAAAACACAAACATACACATGAACAAATCAAAGAACATAATGGGCAATTTGAAAAAGAAAACTAAAATATTCCTGTATGCTGAGACACATATAGGAAGGTAACCTGGCTCACAGTAGAGGCTCCATAAATATTTGCGGTAGGAATGTGAAGAAAACAATAGCTAACAATAAAAATTCTCCTTGTATGATAGTAAATACTCATGTGACAAAAAGAAATAGAGTTTCTTTTTAGTCATCACAGTTAAATATGGATTTTTATCACATCTAAGTTTTTTGGGGGTTTAAATTTTAAGTAAAGAATTTTTACTTAAATTATAACAGTTTGTCTACTGCCTGAGTGGGTGACCTTCCAGGCAGGTAAGAATATCCCATTCAGGATTCTGAACTTTCACAACTGAAAAACTGACAGCCTCTCAACAGGCTGTGAAATTCATTTGTGGATTTTCCACAGTTAGTAGTATGGGCACTTGTTGTGTCCTGGACAAGAAATAAAACCTCCTACTTTCTGTTCTTCATCAGATCCCCTTCAGAGAGAAGTAATATTTAGAGAACATCATTTAAAGGGCCAGACCAACCATCTTTCCTACAGGATGTGGAATGCTAGCTAGAATGAAGCTCAAGTACCGCCTGCTGGTGGCTATAAAACCAGTTTGCTCCACGACATTTTAATACTAGGGTCTCAACTTTATTGAATGTTACCACAAGAACAAGCCATGAGAAATGTAGAATTGTATTTACTATAAAAACACCATGGATTAATCATTAAACTATTCAGTGTCTCCTATGGAAAGTCTTAGAACTGGGCTAGAACAGCTTTTATCTTCCCTGTGGAAGGCACATCCTCCCTCTTTTCCTATAATGAGAAACATGCCACAGATCATGATTCGCCCACCATCCCCCCCTCCCCCAGAAACTAAGAGTGCCAAACTGGAGCAGTGATCTAACCCCTAGGGTTCCTGTTAGAGACTTTCCTTAATCCTGATCTTCTATTTCAATTTTTTATCATTTTTGTGTGAGTCACTTTAAATTCTTTGCTGATACAAGTAGTGGACTATACAGACAAGTAGAAATAAAGTAACATCTCCACCTGGAGTTGAATAATAATTCAATCACTTTGCTTGAAATTATTACTTAAAACACACCAAGCTTCACTGAAAGTCACCAGTCTCGAGTCATTCTTACTATTTTAGGGGCTTCTTAAAGGAGCTTGTCAGCACTATTACCTTGAAGTATGGACTCCAATTAATCAGAACTGTCTCAGTATAGCAAACCTCAACTGAAGTTAATTCATTTTAAAAATGGGTTTTATATACCAGAGTAGGAAAAAAGTCTTCAATATATCAAATCCCTTATAGAGAAATCCAGGGGATTGTTCAATTGTTTTACTGTATAAAACAAATGACATGTAAAATACAATTTTTCAGATTTGTTTTTAAGTTCATGCTTACATTGAATTGTTTCCTCAGTGGTGTTTTGAGTGATGGGATTTTAATTGCACTGTCCAGTTCTTCTTTTCTAGATCAGATGTCGGATGTCACCTGGCATTTTTTAAGCCACATTATCAAACCTAATAACACCCTCCAGAATAATCTTTCAGGATGGTGGGGTGGGAGGGGGTAATCTAAAAACAGCAAAGGTAAGGTATCTTTAGCTATAGACATTGGCCAAACTTTGTGAGATAAATAAAACCTGCCTTTATTCCTCCTCTTCACCTTCCTTTCTAACAGTTCCTTTCAGCAATCCTAGGAGTCCCATGTCTCTATCTTACCATGTCAGGCACTCTTTTAAGATTTTTTAAAGCATATTACCTCCTTAAGCTTTACATAAGCCCACTGAAAGACAAAAGCCAGGACACTGCGCGAGGCTTGGAGAGTTAACTAGTGTGTCTGGGCTCTGGGGGCAGGACGTGGAGGTGGTGGTCTGACAGGAGAACTATGCTGCACACTAAGAGAGCACCAAAAACAAAGAAATGGGTCTTCATGAAAGAGCAGAAAGAAGGCTGGAATAAGACCTGGTTGCAACGCCTCCTAACATTCCTTAAAAATCAGTCTACACAGACAGTCACTCTTCAACGGCATTCTTAGTAGAACAAAGTGTTTCCAACCTAGGATCCTTTGTAACACCTTTACGTTTCTTCACCACAATCTTTACAGCACCCACCCCTCCCAAGGGCAGTCCTGAAGGCATTGACAGCTGAACACAGAGTACAAGTTTATTGGTGACCTCATATCTGGGTCAAAGATGAGCAGAGTATTGTGGACCCTCTGGGATCTGGATTTAACCTATCTGTTCATTCTGTCACTGAAAAGATACTCATTAGAGACCTACTATGTGCCAGATACTGTACCAGGAGTTAAGGATACAGACTAATTCTAACTATCTGGCTACTTCTATTCTAGTAAGGAGAGACTGACAGTAAGTGCAGTAAGTCAGTAAAATCTTAGATTATGGTAAAAAGTACTGCAAAAGTGGAGCAGGGATGGTGCTGGGATCTCTCCAAAGTGGGTGTTCACCTTTCAGTGCGCACAGGTTCCTGTGTCCCTGTCTAGCTAAACTGGGGTTAGTCACTCCTTCACCCACACCTGCCCTTCCCATGGAGGAGCTCTTTGCTCAAAGCACTTCTTTCTCCTACAAGGCTCTCTGCTCTGTCTTCACGTGGCGGTAGTTTAGTATCATAGTTAACGGGACTGGAATCAAAACTGCTGGGGTTTAAAGCTCTGGTTTACCACTTACTAGCTGCTTGACATTGGGTAAATTTCTCAACTGATCTAGGCCTTAAGTTTCCTCCTTAGGGAAATAAGTGTAACAGTAATTATAATAGAATAATATCTACCTCACAGGGTTCATGGAGAGGCTCAAATGAATTAGGATACATAAACGACTTAGAGGAGCGCCTGGCACTATTCCATGGCCACTCCCACCACTACCAAAATTCTGCTCTCGGAGTGCTTAAGACCCAAGCAAAACACCACTTTCTCAATCTCTAATCACAAGAGCTGAAGGAGACTTTTTCCTTCTCTGAGATCCTGTAGCCCCTTGGGGTTTATCATTCCGATGGTATTTACCCTGTGTCACTGCAAGTATTCATACTGTCTTGAAGTGCGATTATTTATATATATACATATATAAACAACCCCTCCCCCCATCAAGCCACAACCCCTGAGGGTTTAAACTGAACACAAACTTTTCTTCTTTCTCCTTATCTGCTTCTCTTCCCTTCTGTAAAGTGTTTTAATCAGTTCATTATTCATACACACCCGAGAGTGGGCAGGACATGGAAATGGGCGAGAAATTAGCGTGCATGCACCCACGTCATTTATAGTTCTATGTTACTTCCTTATATTTCAGTCCCCTAACATTCTTGACCTCTTCTCTGAGCAAAGCTTGCATGGGCTGCAAAGAAGGGAGAACGCAGTGCCTATCCTCCCAGGACTCACAGTCTACTCAGGCAGAAAAATTCCTCTCACGAAACAACCTGAGCCCCAACACTACCTGACCTTAAGTTTTAGTGCCTTCTGCCTCTCCAAAATACACCAGGTGCTCATTTCCCTACGTTGGAGCTGCTACTTGTCCAGCTCTTCCATTCTGGGACTTCCCTCCTCCTTCTCTGTCACTTCCTTCTTTGTTTTCCTTGATGTCCCTTTCCCCAAGAACTGACTGTTCCCTCAGACGTATATTCATTCACTCACTCATTTATTCTTTGTTAAGGTCCTCATTGCTTGGCTAGAATGCAAAATCTCCTGGAAGAAGACATGGCTAGAGCACTTTGCCCCAAGCAGGCCCTATCACTCATCTTGGTGAATCTGTATCTGGGGCAGGGCCTGATGTGGGGCAGATGCTCAGCGAATATTCACCCAGTGGAACTGAACGAGATGCTAACAAGAAAGGCCAAAGCATGTCAGCACCTTCTCCCCTCCCTTGCCCCTTGCCTCCTGGGCAGGTGCTGGAACAGGGAACTAACCAAACTCTCCAGATTCCTGGAGAGAGGAGGAGAACCCCGGTACTTCTTAGAATAGGGCGGCCAGATCACCTGCAGTTTTTATTTATTCATTTGGTAGGGGATTTTATTACATGCCAGGCACCCTGTTGTGGAGTGAGAAAGATGATGAGGGGTGCTGTACATGTGTACAAATGGTGGTGGGCACAGGGAGGGAGGTGGGGACTTCACTTGTCTTGACAGTTGCTAACCTGCTCACAAGCTCATCATATGTATAAATTATTAAGGACCTTTAAAACTACAGTCCTCATATCTAGTATTAAACAATTTAAACAGTGTTTATGTTATTTTATGTTGCAGAGAATATGCTTTCTGATAGCTCCTACTTTTATGACCCAATCAATAAGCAAGCCCTAGCCCAGCTGCCACGTGATTCATTTATTATAGTTGCCAAAACTGAAAAAGTGAAAAGAAGAGATTTTAAATTAGCATCTGTCACATTCACTCTTTTTCTTTAGAAGGCTGTTGATTCAAGAACAATAGTCTCAACTAGAACATCATAAATTTTGAATTTTACTTTGTGGTGGTAAGAAAGATAAACTACTTTTTATTCTCAAATTGGTTATTGACTTGCCAGGTGACTGACTTTAAGTGATTCCCTACTGCTTCTAAATTTGACTTCTATTCCAAAGGAGAAATTCTGAAACTTATTCACATAGAAGTCTCCAAACAGATTTAATGAAGAGAATCCTTAAATTTAACTGGGTTATATATCCAGGTGAAGAGTCAAAATGCAAAGCAGAAATAAAAATAGAAAATTAGGTTCCAGAACACAAAGTATTACTTTTTTCATAAAGTTTTTACTATGACAGAAGTGGGTGACAACATCTTTTAAGGCATTTGTACTAAGCTTGCTCAGCAAATGTATGGCTAACCTTGGATATTCTGATAGATAAATAAAGGTACAGGGACTCTTATTTGCAACCAGTTAAAAGCTAGATGATTGGTGAAGATCCAACATAATTTCTCCCAAAGGATGTTAACATCATAAGGAGATACAAGGTATTACACTGAGCAAATTAAGTGCTGACAGATCATTTAGGAAACTAAAAAAATCACATCTGATGTTTTACCATTTCATTTTGCTCTGCAGATCAAAGAGATGGTATAATTCTAACTCAGCCTTCTGATATTCAGTAACGACCCATTCATACTTACATGAAGGAGACCACTACAAAAGAAATCCACAAAGCCTCAGTTTGCTCTGGATTTAGTATACTTGGGGAAGACAATAGTTTTCATTTTCTTTTCTTTCTGGGGAACAAAAGCATCAGATAGGAAAACCTGTCCCTTTGGAAAAGGATCAGCCATTTGTTCTCCAGAAGGCCCCTGAAAATAAGCAGATAAGGGAAAGTGGATATCTGGACTTGCCTGAGAAAAGCCTTTTAGGCCAACTGTAGCAACTTATTTGAGAGCTGTAACTCATTAAGTGTGTCTCTGATATCACTTCACATATGAAGATTAGTGGGACATACCAATAGATTGAATCATCAAACGATTCTCTTAGGAATTTGAACATAGCCGACTTGACGCAGAATTATTCCAAAGGCTTAAGCCTGTATGGGATACTGGCAGAGATAAAACACAGACACCTTTCAGACAAGGGCTTCATTCTACAGAAGTGGAAGCTCAAATTGAGAACTTTCCATCAGCATTATCATGAGTGTTTATTAGGAGTCTACACACACTCTGTGGGCACTAACCTAGCATAAAATCTAAAGTCTCCACCTTCACAGGCACACAGATGAAGAAAGCAACCCCCACCCCCACCCACTCCAGAGACTATTCATCAAGGACCAGAGTTCTTTTAAAAAACACTACTAGTTTATATCTCTAAGTTCTTATTGATCCTTACAGTTTCTGACTCTAGGAGAGTGGCTATGATGAACCTTTTCTGATATTCAAAAGAAGCTGCTGGCTATCTCCTTTATGTTGCCTCTAGAATGATTAAACATTATTCTAATTCCTCATTTATCAAACTCCTCTGCCAGAGGAGTGAAGGGGGGGGCCCTTTTACTTCTTATTTTATGAGTCTGGCAGGAGTGAACTGGCAATCTAAACTGAAGCTAAATTCCTCAAAATGCTTTTGGTAAATAGACATAAGACAGCATTGTGCTTGTATGTATTGCACATTCTAAGCTATCAATCTTAAAATGGAAGATTGGGAATGGAAAGAGGCTCTGAGTTTCCCATTCTTAGAAATCACATGCCATATGCAATGAGAACATATGGCCACGAGATAGCTGAGGCTTCAATTTGTACCACAGCCAAGAAAACTAGACACCCAAGTGTATAACTACTAACGAATTAAGGACTAATGCAGAGAATCTGATGAGAGAAGGAAAATGTAGAATGAGTTGGAAGAAAGCAGACATTTAAAGGTATCTGGCAATTGGGTAATATCAAAAATATTTACATAAACATGATAATGAGAGTGACTTAGATTGGGGGGTATAGAGAGGAGAGGCTTCTCAAACTCAGCAGAATTTCAAAAATTATCAAAGACGATAGAAAGGCTTTTAAAAAGGCAAACAGGGGATTGCACACGAATAAATATGAAGCTCTTAAAATCTGGCTCTAAAGTAACAGCAAGCAACACAGGACCCTGACAAATGTTTAGCAAAGGAAATCAAAGAGACTGAGAGTATTTGAAAGAACATTAAGTATACACAAAGCAGATGAGATTTTGAAATATAGTTTTCATTTCAGGAACTGGTTGGAACCTATACATTCAAGGATGAGAGGTGTAACTTGGTGAAGTTGACAGTAAAACAAAAAATTGTAGTCTTTTTAAAGGTCCACTGAACTTTAAAAGCATCCACACAAACCTATAACCTAATTGCAGAGTTAAATGAGTACAGTATGCAATTGATTTTGTAACTTCTGCACTTCTTTTGGGTTTTTTATTTCCTTCCTTGGTTTTACCCTCAGCTGGGAAGTGAGTACCTTAATGGCTGATCTTAAAAGCACCAGTTACGGGTGAACAGTTGCTGTGCAACTGCACAGGGCATGATACACCCTTCAAACACCTCCCTGTTGGGGCTTTTGTTGCAGATCACCACCAATCTCTGTGAAAACAAGAACCACAATGCAAAGATCAGCAGTCACACAGTTTAACAACTTCAAGTACTAAATCATGAGTCTAAGAGGTGTGTGCCAAAGGTGTTATACAATCTGCTGAGGAGTGAATAGCAAAAGCCCTCTCACTATCATGGCCCCTCAACTTGGGAAGAATTAGGGAGGCCATTGAAATGAATGTCAAGTGGTTGCAGAACCTTTAAGCATTCACAGCAGAATCTACAAATGTAAGATTAGACATCCCTTGTAAAAATAAGCTCTCCTGCCAAAGGGACTCACTCCAGTGGAGTACAGACAGCATGAACATGTTTATCATTCTTAGAATGAAGACGAGAAAAAAGGTAAGCCTAGTGCTGGTATGAATAATGATATGAGGGGTAAGAAGGAAGTGGTTGAGGGAAACGAGAGGATGGGAAAGGAAAAGATGGTTCATGCAGCATACCCACGTGTGCACTTCTAATAAACAGCTAGGATTTCCAGATCAAAGACCAATGGCAGCCAGTACATTTCTATGGAAAGGCGTCAGGGACATCAGGAAGGGGAGCAGCGGAGGCAAAGGCTGCTGACTTCACTGAGTGCCTACTCCATGTTGGGCTCCGGGACACCACGTTTGAATCTTGAATTGTCTGGTTCGTTTTTCGTATCAATGGGGACCTGAGTTATCTCCTTTGTTCTCATCTCTCTGCTCCTAGAACCAGCAAGATCATTGCGGTGCAGTTTTCTGACCATGTAATTCATGTCTCTTGATTTCAGTTTCCTAATTTTTTAAATAGAGAAATAGCACTTGTCCTTGAAGGGCTCTGGCACACATAGGGCACGTACATAGGTAAAGTCCTTAGTATAGTGGCCGACCAGAGTAGGTACTCAAAAAGGATCTATTTATGAAGGAAATTTATATCTACTTACAGAGAGAGAGCTGGGATTTGAACCTAGGTCTTCTAACTTTAAAGACTGGGATTTTTTTCTCACCCACTTAGGAGTTTCTCAACTCTTTTTTTTCTCAAGCAGAATTAAAAAAATAAACAAAATTTCATGTCAAAGCACCAATCTTTCCTTTCCTGTCACTACTTTCATAAAAAATGTTTTTTGGCTATTTTACTAAAAAAGCCCAACTTGACAAACTTTTTACCCCCATTTATCTGTAGTTGGAGTATAGCTGTGGATATGATGAAATGTTCTCACACTGTGTTTTTTGTTCTTGGCTTCAATTTGCTGTGTATCTCTGCTTGAATACAAGAACATAATTTATGTTCTTTCCATTTTGTGCAAAAATGGCTCTCCAAAGCGAGCTTTAAGTGTTTCTGTGGGTTCATGCTAATTTGCATAGTCTCTGAGCACCTGCTAAATAGTGAGTAGTATTGTGATTATTCCCCAGGTGTTCTCAGAATTTTTGAAAAATAATACCTGACTCCCTGCCTTGTGCCAGGCACTGTGGTAGGCGCCTCAGAAAACTGCCAGAAACTGCTAGCACATATTAACATCTGTGCCCTCCTCTTCTTCCAGTGCAAAGGGCTGGACTACACTTCACACTCTCTGCTGGGGCTATGTGCTGCCCGGTGACAAGCGAGGAGGACCCCTTCCACCCCCTGAACAAAGCCTTTGTGATACCTGCCTTTTCTGTGCACAAGCCTTGCTCTCTTTTCCCATGAGAGGCTGAGCATAGTAGACCTAGAGAAGAGCAGACCAAATGGATCCTTGAATAATGACAAGGAGCAGAGTGCCCCCACTGACACACACAGGACGGGGAGGTGACCAAGAAATGAACTATAGTGACAAGCCACTGAGACTGTGGCCTTACAGCAACTCATGTCACTTAGTCCAACAAATACAGAAATACTGCCTCACTTGGTCTCGTTACGACTCTGTCAGGTAGTAGTATCACCGCATTTAACTCACCCGGGAACAGAGGATCAGAGAGGTAAGTAACTTGTCCAAGGGCAAACAGCTAACAGGTGCTGAAACTGATGTTAGCCCTAGGTCAGACTAATTCCAGAACCTGTGTTCTTATCCATGGTAGTCTACTGCCTCCCGGATAGCTATGCTAACTAAGTATAAACCCATGTTATGACATTTCCAGTTTTAACATTGCATTTATGTTCTATGAAAGAAGCATTTTATCTTCCCATTAATTACAATGAAAAATAGTAAAAATGAACTAGGACTAATTTTTGTAGGTGATTTCACTCAGGAAGTGACAGATTAGTTTGAGTTTGCGGGAGGCCTTCTCCAAATTTTGATTGTTTCCTAAAGTCTGAAGTCTACGTCAGCTTTGTTTAGTTAACGTTTCCTGTCCCCTTGCCTGTGTTTAGTTCAGATGTGGCCCCTGACCTAGGACAAGAAAAGGAATTAAATATTGCATCATAAAAGTATCACTGTTCTGTACTAGTTCATTTAATCTCTGAATCTGTTTGTTTGTTTTTAATGACAGTGACTATAGTAACTTTGAGTTGTTCTTGAAAGTTCCCTAACTTTCTGTATAGAAATGCCTAGTATAAGTATAGTATTTAAAATACTCAAAAAAGGGTATGTCATGGACACCAACCAATCAGAGTGGACACTGGTGGATGTGCTAGAGCATGCTTCTAGAAGCATTCTGTTAAACCAGGAATTAATGTTTTGGCTTTTTTAATTAATGTTGTGGGATTGTGGCACAGTTTAGGAGGTTGTGGGGGAAGGACCAATGCAGTGAGATAAATGGGGGGGTATTTGCAGAGATGGGCCAGTACTCCAGTATTTCAACAACTGGTCCATATATCCTGATGCATACTGACAGAATACTGCCTTGACCTAGCACAGGCGATGGACACTCAGACTTGGAAGCATCAGCTCCACAGGAAAAGGACAGCTACTTTTCCACCTCCATAGGCTATTGAGCTGTGTAGATCCTGAGCCGAAATTACAAGAGAGAGACAATCTGAAAACTATCCCATAAGAACATTTACTTTCCTTTCTAAGCATTTCAAGTAGAACAACACTCAATAAACACTGCTGATTGAATAACATTTATTGAATGCCCAGTGTATACAGAGAATGTTTTGGGAAATTTACAAAATGAAAATGCAAATGACCTTAATTTGCTCTGCAGCTATTTTGATGATTGATGGAAAAGGCAGCCTTTTGGAGGTGAGCATGTATTCATAACTATAACCTAATGAAGTCCTGAAGAGATAGGTAACTTCAAACTTAGGATCAAATGTGTTCTGCAGAGTGCCATCCCCGTTCATCACCCAAGCTCTGGTCTGCATCAGCTGCCACTGGTAAGGGTCCTACAGAATGAAACTCATACATGTAACTCAAAATAAACAGATAACCACCCCACTTGAAAAACAATCTTTGCATCTCCCCAACATGAAACACGAGTTTGTATTTTTGATGGAATTTTTGAAGACTGTAAAACTCTAAATCTGAAAAAAATATGATGCAATTGCTCCTGAAAGGTAAGATGTTCCCACTCCTTTCTCCTAACCCCCTTGGTAAAAGGCTTCCCGGTAAAATGATCTTTGAGTGCTAGAGATGAATTATACATCCTGAAAGTCGTCAAATGCACTAAGCTTTCTCAAGTAAGGATGATTTACTTAAAAGCAAGTTACTCACTAGTAAGCTAGACTGTGACATTCTTTCATTTCTGGTATATTCTTGGGCATGTCCAAATAAAAATCTCATAATGTCCAAAAAACTCATCAAGTTTTGTTTGAACCATCTTAAAAGAAAAAAACAACAAAACTGATTATTTTTCCAGACCAGGTAAACATTATAAAGTTAAAAAGACGTATAAACTCTTGCAACTAACAATTAAGACTTTATTTGAGAAATATATGAATGAAATTTTCAATTAGAAATCAGAGCACTGGAGATAAATGAGACATGACTATGAGTTCTCTTCCTGGTGTTAGATTATGACTTTCAGGAAAAGGAGGTAATAAAAGCATCGGGAGAAAGGTATTTGTCTGACAGTGTGTCAGATTTCCTTAGGCCCAGGAGCACCTTGA
This sequence comes from Manis javanica, assembly GCF_040802235.1. NCBI lineage: Eukaryota > Metazoa > Chordata > Mammalia > Pholidota > Manidae > Manis > Manis javanica. The sequence continues at coordinate 111,000,194 of NC_133156.1, read as the reverse complement.
GAAGTAACAGCTGGGAGGAGCAGACTGAGAGCTTTAGCAGCATTTGGAAAGTTGCCATTATGTCTCCTTAGTTTTCTTAAAAAGCACTCATTCGTTATTTGTCTTTTACTTTTATTAGCTTAAAAAATTTTAGCAGATTGTCACACAAACGACATTATGGGAGATAATTCACAATTCTGCTGATTACTTTTCAAGACTTAGTGTTACTTTAATTATTCTAAACAGCATTTTGAAACTGTTTAGATGACTGGAAAATAAGATCTATTCCGAATAACTGATATGAAAAAGATATTCATAGAGTCAGAATTTTAAAGCCAGAAGGAGACGTACAAATCATCTATTTCAACCCTCTCATTTTACAGATAAGCAGACTAAGACCCAGCTGGGGGAAATGACTACACCCAAGGTCAGCTAAGAAGGTTCTGGGCATGAACTGAAACTCTGAATGTTTAGTTTTGTTTTCCTTCTATTAACAGTCAAATCCACCCAGCCTGTCCTTTTCTCATTCCCACTTAGAGGTACTCACTAAAACCTCCCTAATATGGGGCAGCCACCAAGCTGTCTTTGGTGAATGGCAGCACCTGGTGGATGGCACCAGAGCTGCAGGTCTCTGCAACCGAGGATGTCTATGCATTGACTTGCCTCTCTTTCTCTTCTGATTGTTTTTCTTTCTTCCAATTCTTATCAACTTCAATGCAATTTGTGAGCCCCAAATCCCCAAATGAGAGTTTGTGAATTTGTGGGGAAGGTAAGCAATATATTGGAACCAGAAAACTGTTAAGTTAGGCATATTAGACATAACAAAGAATTCAAATACCTCAAAAAGTGCTTGCAAGGGTTTTTCATCATTTTCACAGAAGTCTCCTTCTACTACTACCTTTAATAAAACCTGTTTCCTCTCTCAAGCATCAGTTTTCAAGATTTTAAAATTCTTTTTATCTTAATTTACTAATTTGCCTTAATTACAGGTACTTCAACTTTTTTCTTGAACCTTTGTTTCTTGCAGCACTTTCTAACTTTGGGACATTAAACAAGTCACTTAACCATTTCCTTTGGTGGAAAAGTGATGGTATTGGATTTTAAAAACTTCAGCAAGCACTAACCACTATGTGTCTAGGGCCATGTTCTGCTTTAGGGTCTGGGTGGTTGTGGTTCAAAATTAAAAGCAGGTAACAAAGAGAGGGTGCAGGACCAAAGTATAGTAAAGTGAAAAGAGCATCATCAAGAACCCAAAATATGATTGGAATGAGGCTGTAGCAACTCAAGTTGGTCTATGGAGTTGGTCTCTGCACCCTGACAGTCTATGTTCAAATTCTGGCTTTGACCCCTTAATAACTTGCTGATCTTGGGTGCCATCTCTTAACTTCCTTGAGCTTCAGTGTCCTCATTTGGAAGATGTTGATAAGGAGAACACATAGCCTTTGAGGCTATCCTGTAGACCAGGTGAAAGTACTTAGCTCAGTGCCTGGCATGTAGGTGGTACTGCACAAACATCAATTAAGACTATGCAACTCCACTCTCACAGTCAGCACACAGACTGATGGTAGCTCAAGTTCCTGGAGTCTTCACGGAGAACGCAGGATTTGAGATGGACCTTATTACAGTTTACACTTGCACAGAGGATCTTGAATGCCAGAAACATTTCCAGGAGATGGGGAGTGATATATGGTTTCTTAGGGAGTTTAGATATTAAATGAGGGCAGTATTTCAGGACCAGCACTTGGATTTAATTTTTTTTAATTACTAAGTAAATGTGAACATTTGGGTAGAAAATCAATGTCACTGTTCCAACTATGATCTACCTATAAAGAATACCTCAACTCCTCAAGATTTTTCTTCACAACTAATTTGGTAAGCTCATTTTGAAGTGTGGATAAGTGAAGGATTAAAATCCAGCAAATCATCTCAGATTAAGGAGAGGAAGAGGCTTTGCTAAAATATCCTTAATAAATGCAAGGAATAACTTGAGACTTAACTCAGAGGACTTCATAAACAAATACAGCCATTAACCAAAATTCTACAAATTATCACTGGTATTCATTCATATATTCTCTCTCTTTCTCTCTGTAAGTATATGGATGAATTTGTGCATTAAGCTTGAAAAAAATAGCCGAGGACCTTGTTATGCCTGGCAATGGCTGCCGGGCTGACTGGTTCAAGAACATGACATAACGCTCAGTAGAGTTTATGCACTTTTGGCCCTGTCTTTTCTCTCACCTTTTTGAGTGTCTACACCACATAAAACTCATGCTCTAACCAGTGCCCCCTGCATTCAGAATGAAAGAGTTCCTACTTTTAAAATGGCATCATCCAAACACTCACCACAGATAGCTTGGATGCCTGCTTTAAGACTAATGAATTTGCTAGTTTGGGTAGGGCCCATGATTTATGCTCTACCAGGAGTACTGTAATTTTGTTTATGAAATTCTGTTCTTTTTCCCTATAAACAGAAGTGCAAAGTACCCAAGGAAGATCATATCTTTAAAGTTTGTATGCTGTTATAGGGAACCAATTCTCTTAGTCCCACTTATCAGTGCTATCTAATTATTTGTTTAGATAAGCATTCCAAATAGGGGAATGAATTTTTTTTTTAATGAATACATAGAGAGATTCAAGATGGCGGCGTGAGAGGTGAGATGGACAACTCCTCCCAAAACCACATATAGTATGAAAATATAGTTAACACAACTAACCCTGGAACAGCAACAGGAGGGAAGGCTACACCAGACTGCATACAGACCTCATAAACAGAGTAGACCTCATGAAGCAGGGTAACATAGGAAAGCCTTGATCTGGTAGGACCCAAGCCCTTCCCCTACTCCAGCTCACCTGTGGGAGGAAGAGAAATGGAGTGGAGAAGGGGTGGAAGCCTAAGACTGCTAAACACCCAGCCTTGGAGGTCTGCTTTGGAGCACAACCCTACATTGTGCGGTGCTCTGGAGGTTGGTGGGGTTGGGGAGCCAGGACAGGACAAGTGCTTGAGAGACTGAGATTCTGACCATTTGTGAAGGACGGGGATCCACAACTGGCTGCTCTGGGACAAAGGAAAGGCAGGTGGTCTGAAAGGCTTTCTAGCAGCGGGGTTTGCACGGAGCTTGCAGTGAAGGAGAAGGGATAGGTTGTCTCGGCCCGCTCTGCCCAGCAGGTTGGGAACTCTGAGGAGCTTCAGCCACTCCATCCCCCTGGCTGCCTACTCAGCTCCGAAGCCCCCCACTGTGGCAGGCAGCCTGCTGCGCCTTCCTCCCAGCCTACAGGCACTAGCTTACCAACCAGCAGTCACTGGGCTGGCATCAGGCCAGCCAGAGGGAGGCCTCGCCTACAACAGATGGAGACGCAAAGCCCATAGGCTTACATCTGTGTGCCTGGCCACTGGCTCCCATGCTGGAGACAGGCACTACAACCGGGAATCAGAAAATAGCTTTTTTCCCTCCAGGCACCAGCACTGCTCCCCTCCCACCCCCAACCTCACTCTAGGGGCTGAGCAGCTCCAGAGCTTCTGGGCACTAGAGGGCACCACATAGAAATATGAAATGTCAAAAGAGCCTGGTTCAGACCAAAATCTCACAAATCCCAGAAAAAGGACCAAATGAAACAGAACTCACCAATCCTCCTGAGAGTTCAAAATAAAAATCATAAACATTCTCATAGAGGTACAGAAAAATATTCAAGAACTCAGGAATGAATTTAAAAGCAGATTAGATGTAGTAGAAGAGATGGAATGAATTTAAAAGCAGATTAGATGTAGTAGAAGAGATGGTAAATGGAATAGAAATTAGAGAAGAGGAATACAAAGAAGCTGAGGCACAGAGAGAAAAAAGGATCCCTAAGAATGAAAGAATATTGACAGAACTGTGTGACAAATCTAAATGGAACAATATCCGCATTATAGGGATACCAGAAGAAGAAGAGAGAGAGGAAGGGATAGAAAGTGTCATTGAGGAGGTAACTGCTGAAAACTTCCCCAATCTGGGGAAGGAGATAGCCTCTCCAGCCATGGAGGTGCACAGATCTTGAAACACAAGGGACCTCAAGGAAGACAACATCAAGACATATAATAATTAAAATGGCAAAGATTAAGGACAAAGACAGATATTTAAAAGCAGCTACAGAGAGAAAAAAGATCACATACAAAGGAAAACCTATCAGGCTATTATAAGATTTCTCAATGGAAACCTTACAGGCCAGAAGGGAATGGCATGATATATTTAATGCAATGAAACAGAAGGGCCTCAAACCAAGAATACTCTACCTGGCAAGGTTATCATTTAAATTTGAAGGAGGGATTAAACAATTTTCAGATGAGCAAAAGCTGAGAGAATTTGCCTCCCACAAACCACCCCTACAGTGCATTTTGGAGGGACTGCTATAGATGGAAGAATTCCTAAGGCTAAATAGATGACATCAGGGGAAATAAAGCCACAGCAAAGTAGAACATTTAATTACTAAGCAGATGCAAAATCAAATCAACTACCCCCAGAGTCAATCAAGGGATAGACAAAGAGTACAGAATATGATACCTAACATATAAAGAATGGAGGAGGAAGAAAAAGGAGGAAAAAAAATAACTTTTAGGTTGTGTTTATAATAGATACAAAGTAAGTTAAAATCGACTGTTAGATAATAAGGGAATTACTCTTGAACCTTTGGTAACCATGAATCTAAAGCTTGCAATGGCAATAAGTACATATGTATCAATAATCACTCTAAATGTAAGTGGTCTGAATGCACCAATGAAAAGACTTAGAGTCACTGAATGGATAAAAAACAAGAACTATCTATATGCTGCCTACAAGAGACTCACTTCAAACCCAAAGATACATACCGAGTGAAAGAAAAGGGATAGAAAAAGATACTTCATGCAAATAATAGGGGAAAAAAAGCAGGAGTTGCAGTACTTGTATCAGACAAAACAGACTTTAAAACAAAGAAAGCAACAAGAGACATATAAAGACATTACATAATGATAAAGGGGTCATCCAACAAGAGGATATAACTATTATAAATATCTATGCACCCAACACAGGAATATATGTGATACAAATATTAACACAATTAAAGGGGGAAATAGAATGCAATGCATTCAATTTAGGAAACTTCAACACACCAATCACTCCAAAGGACAGATCAACCAGACAGAAGATAAACAAAGAGACAGAGGCACTGAACAAAGCATTAGAACAGATGGACCTAACGGCCATCTACAGAACATTTCATCCAAAAGCAACAGGATACACATTCTTCTCAAGTGCACATGGAACATTTTCAAGAATAGACCATATACTAGGCCACAAAAAGAGCCTCAGTAAATTCAAAAAGATTGAAATTGTACCAACCAGTTCCTCAGATCACAAAGGTATGAAACTAGAAATAAATTACACAAAGAAAATGAAAAAGCACACAAACACATGGAAGCTTAATAACATGCTCCTAAATAATTAATGGATTAACGACCAAATAAAAACAGAGATCAAGCAATATATGGAGACAAATGACAACAATAGTTCAACACTGCAAAATTTGTGGGACACAGCGAAGGCCATACTGTGAGGAAAGTATATTGCAATACAGGCCTACCTCAGGAAAGATGAACATTCTGAAATGAACAGTCTAAACTCACAATGAACAAAACTAGAGAAGGAAGTACAAATGAGGCTCAAAGTCAGTAGAAGGAGGGACATAATAAAGATTAGAGCAGAAATAAATAAGATTGAGAAGAATAAAACAATAGAGAGAATCAATGAAAGCAGGAGCTGGTTCTTTAAGAAAATAAACAAAATAGATTAACTCCTAGCCAGGCTTATCAAGAAAAAAAGAGAGTCTACACACATAAACAGAATCAGAAATGAGAAAGGAAAAAATCACTACTGACACCAGAGAAATACAAAGAATTATTAGAGAATACTATGAAAAATTATATGCTAACAAACTGGATAACCTAGAAGAAGTGGACAACTTTCTAGAAAAATACAACCTTCCAAGGCTGACCCAAGAAGAAACAGAAAATCTGAATAGACCAATTACCAGCAAGGAAATGGAATGGAATTAGTAATCAAAAACCTACCTAAGAAGAAAATCCCTGTACCAGATGGTTTCACTGCTGAATTTTATCAAACACTTAGTGAAGACCTAATACCCACCCTTCTTAAAGTTTTCCAAAAAGTAGAAGAGGAGAGAATACTACCAAACTCATTCTACGAGGCCAACATCACTCTTATACCAAAACCAGGAAAAGACACGACAAAAAAAAGCAAATTACAGACCAATATCCCTAATGAACATAGATGCAAAAATACTCAATAAAATACTAGCAAGCCAAATTCAAAAATATATCAAAATGATCATTCATCATGATCAAGTGGGATTCATCCCAGGGATGCAAGGATGGTATAACATTCAAAAACCTCCATTAGCATTATCCACCACATCAACAAAAAGGACAAAAACCACATAATCATCTGCATAGATGCTGAAAAAGCATTTGACAAAATTCAACATCCATTCATGATAAAAACTCTCAACAAAATGGGTATAGAGGGCAAGTACCTCAACATAATAAAGGCCATATATGACAAACCCACAGCCAGCATTATACTGAACAGCGAGAAGCTGAAAGCTTTTCCTTTAAGATCGGGAACAAGACAAGGATGCCCACTCTCCCCACTTTTATTCTGGAGGTCCTACCCATGGCAGTCAGACAACACAAAGAAGTAAAAGGAATCCAGATTGGCAAGGAAGAAGTTAAACTGTCCCTGTTTGCAGATGACATGATATTATACACAAAAAACCCTAAAGAATCCACTCCAAAACTACTAGATCTAATATCTGAATTCAGCAAAGTAGCAGGATACAAAATTAATACTCAGAAATCTGTTGCATTCCTATACACTAATGATGAACTAGCAGAAAGAGAAATCAGGAAAACAATTCCATTCACAGTTGCCTCAAAAAGAATACACTACTTAGGAATAAACATAACCAAGGAAGTGAAAGACCTATACCCTGAAAACTACAGGACACTCTTAAGAGAAATTAAAGAGGACACTAATCAATGGAAATTTATCCCATGCTCTGGGCTAGGAAGAATTAATATTGTCAAAATGGCCATCCTGCCTAAAGCAATCTACAGATTCAATGCAATCCCTATCAAAATACCAACAGCATTATCCAATGAATTAGAGCAAATAGTTCTAAAATTCATATGGAACCACAAAAGACCCTGAATAGCCAAAGCAATCCTGAGAAGGAAGAATAAAGCAGGGGGAATTATGCTCCCTGACTTTAAGCTCTACTACAAAGCCACAGTAATCAAGACAATTTGTTACTGGCCCAGGAACAGACCTATAGACCTATGGAACATTCTAGGGAGCCCAGATATAAACCCAAGCATACATGGCAATTAATATACAATAAAGGAGCCATGGATATACAATGGGGAAATGACAGCCTCTTCAACAGCTGGTGTTGGCAAAATCAGACAGCTACATGTAAGAGAATCAAACTGGATTATTGTCTAACCCCATATACAAAAGTTAAACTCAAAATGGATCAAAGACCTGAATGTAAGTCATGAAACCATAAAACTCTTGGAAAAAAACATAGGCAAAAATCTCTTGGACATAAACATTAGTGACTTCTTCATGAACATATCTCCCTGGGTAAGGGAAACAAAAGCAAAAATGAACAAGTGGGACTACGTCAAACTAAAAACCTTCTGTACAGCAAAGGACACCATCAGTAGAACAAAAAGACATCCTACAGTATGGGAGAATATATTCATAAATGACAGATCCAATAAAGGGTTGACATCCAAATTATATAAAGAGCTCATGCACCTCAACAAACAAAAAGCAAATAAGCCAATGAAAAAATGGACAGAGGAGCTGAACAGACACTTCACCAAAGAAATTCAGATAGCCAACAGCCACATGAAAGATGCTCCACATGGTTAATTATTAGAGAAATGCAAATTAAAACCACAATGAGATATCACCTCACACCAGTTAGAATGGTCAACATCCAAAAGGATGCGGAGAAAGGGGAACCCTCCTACACTGCTGGTGGGAATGTAAATTAGTTCAACCATTTTGGAAAGCAGTATGGAGGTTCCTCAAAAAACTAAAAACAGAATTACTATTTGACCCAGGAATTCCACTTCTAGGAATTTACCCTAAGAATGAAGGAGCCCAGTTTGAAAAAGACATATTCACCCCTATGTTTGTGGCAGCACTATTTACAATAGCCAAGAAATGGAAGTAACCTAAGTGTCCATCAGTAGATGAATGGATAAAGAAGATGTGGTACATATACACAATGGAATATTATTCAGCCATAAGAAGAAAACAAATCCTACCATTTGCAACAACATGGATGGTGCTAGAGGGTATTATGCTTAGTGAAATAAGCCAGGCAGAGAAAGACAAGTATCAGATAATTTCACTCATCTGTGGATATAAGATCAAAGCAAAAACTGAAGGAACAAAACAGCAGCAGACTCACAGAACCCAAGAATGGACTAACAGTTACCAAAGGGAAAGGGACTGGTGAGCATGGGTGGGAAGGGAGGTATAAGGGGGAAATAGGGGCATCACAATTAGCATGTATAAGTGGGGGGTAGGGACACTGGGAAGGCAGCATAACACAGAGAAGACAAGTAGTGATTCTGTAGCATCTTACTATGCTGATGGTCAGTGACTGTAATGGGGTATGTGGGGGGGACTTGATAATAGGGGGAGTCTAGTAACCATAATGTTGGTCATATAATTGTACATTAATGATATAAAAAAAGTGAATACACAGGTTAGATAGATGGGAGGGATGGAGGGAAGAAGTGGCATTAAATATTATTTTTCTTTTGATGGGAGTATTTTAAAACTAAATGTTTTGCTTTGAAAAGTCAAGAGTTACAGAAAGTATTGATGGCTGTAGTTGTTCGAGAAATGCACAAGTAAAATGTGTATTTCTCCTATGGGTCAAAGAGAAGTCAGGATAATTATGATTGCTCTACACACCACTCAAAAATTGTTATTACTAGCACACTGAAAACTATAAAGCTACAATACTACAGTTTGCCCACTATACATGTCTATTAGCCAATAATAATTATGCATCTTCTTACTAATCCACTGAATCAGAAATAGGTAACTTAATCTTTAAAAACAGGTTTTTATCATTGTGTAAGATTAATTTCTTCATTAAGTTTAGATACTAAAAGGTAATTCCCTTGAGAGCACTATGAAAAAAAAACATTTTATGTGTAGCAGTACTGAGGAACTTGGCCATAGGAGATGGGGTGGAAGGCCCCGTGGGTTACCATGCCTGGGTGGATACCACCTTCAGGAGCTGATACATATGCTGGTCTGGATTCTTAATCAAAGCAGCCCTACAAGGAAGGTACAAGGGTGGCAGCATGCAAATGGGAGACAAAGGCACAGCAGGGCTTACACACTTCTCTTGCAGAAAAGGAAGAAAAAAGCATGGGATGGTTCAGAATGGGCACACGTGCTGTTAACTGGAAGTGTTCTCTTTCTTTACACCCTGTACTTAAGATGCACTGGTAAACTTACTGTGAGTTCTTTTTATATTAAACACTAATGGGAGCCTAATAATTTCATAGGGAATTTCAGATTAAAGCCTGAAGATAATAAATACCTAGAGAAGCTGGCATAAATAAAGATGGATTGCTAGCAATGCTCAAATTAAATTTTAGTAATGAAAATTTTTTTCATAATAAGTGGAGAAATCACATATCCATGCAGGCTACCTCTTGCCACCCAATGTATACATTGTTGGTTACCAGAAAAAAAAAAGAGATGAAAGAAAAAACAAGAGACAAGGGGTGGTAGAGGGAGGGAAGCAGGGAAAAGGCATCTTTTACTGTTACATCTGCTTAAAACTTCAGTGTTATCTAGAGACCTCATCCTAACCAAGCAGCCTATGGTTTCACTTCCTATTACTAAAAACCTGCCACAGTTTCTTGGTCAGCTGAGAGATAGCATCAGGGCTACTTGGACCGGGCATTTCCAAAGAGTCCAAGAAGGAAAGGATTACTTGTGAGAGATGAAATTTACCATCCTTTGGCAAAACTTTCCCCATATCATGTAAGCTTTAATGAGCCTAATGACTACTTCATAAAAATAGACATTACTTCTAAATGCAAGAGAGACACACTTAGTAAAAAGGAGGCAGAAGATACTGTTTTCAGATTAGAGTTCATTCCTGATCTAAGTGAAGGACACACTCTAAACTGCATGACATTGCAGGGAAAGTATTTTCATAGATGAACTAATGGACATGCTGACACTATAGAAGACATTCCTACAAATAAAGCAGCTATGGAGAAAAACCACCATTTCCTTTAAATTATCCAGAATCATATATTATCACACAAACGTTTATCACTCAAGTAGTTTCCCCACAGAAAAGACATAAATCGGTCTAGAGAATTAAGCTGTATTTATGCCAGTTTAATTCTATGAAATCTGTTTGAAATGTATGCAATTTAAGTAAATGTTAAGATGGTGACACAGCTTCCTTCAGGAATTCTGGGCACTGGATTCACCCTCCAGGTATTTACTTATTTCTACCTAAAAAGGAGTCCATGAGAATAAACGATGAGTTCCTAACAACTGAGCATACTGTGTAAACATGGAATGTTCTACACATTTCATAAATTAATGTTTTCATAAATCATCAATCATGATTATAGACAGTCTCAAAATCAAATCCTTATGACCAGAAACATATAGTCCCAGCTTTATTTGGCTTACAAAGAGAATAAAAACTAATGTTATTTGCTATGAATATATGCTACTGACAAACAGTCATACATTACAATGAAATACTTAGGAAGAAAATTCTCCCAAATTTAATCTTTCCTCCAAGTAGAGTTGTCACTTCTAGCCCAAAGGGCCAAGCACCGTGTGAACCTCTGCATGAAATTCACACAATTACATGAACAATGCTCCTAACCATTTAAATAAAGTACACAGAGTGCACAATTTTGTTTCTCCTCAAATAATTTAAGATTTAATGAAGGATTAAATAATTTAATTCCATCAAAGTAGACAGTGTGTTTGCTGTAGTCCCTTGCAAGTCTTTAGGGAACTTACTTTTGTTTCTCTGTTCTATTTTAGCTCTGAGAACAGTTTGGTATTAGGCATGCACACTCGAGTTGGACGCTCCTCCTTAGGCGAGCTGTAGCAGTGGACACCTGTATTAGTGTCCACCCCACCTGCTTCATCTTTGGCACCTTTACTTTCTTCCACCATTTGTCATGCAAATAATGTAAGAAGCTATATATATATATCTTCCTACATAGTATGTTAGTTTCCTCAATGGCATAAAAACAATGACAATGAAATGAAATGAGAATGTCCAGGGGCTGGGCATTCCATGTCTTCTAACTCTAGCCCACATGCCTTTCTTTTCCTCAGCTGCACTAGGTGCAGTTTTTTTCTGTCTCCCAAATAAGCTTGCAGGCTGGAGGAAAGGGCTTGGGACTTACATGGCTTCTGAACCTGCACGCTTAGTGCGGTAGCTATTGACCTGAAAGAAGACTTTACCCTAAACCACTATGGCCTTAGGCTGCCACTTGTCTTTACCGTTATTTTACATAAAGCACGGCTTCTGGAGATGATTCCACACTTCACTTTACCTCAAAATTCAGTCTTGTAAATTAGTGTTTGTATCCATCCACGTGATAAACTAAGAAGGGCAGCCTTGGTGCCAGGGTAGTACTGTTACAAAGAACTCACAGCCATGAGAGTTTTCAAACAAATCTAAACCTCGTAAGGAAGGGAACTTCTGCTTGTTAGAGAGACCCAGAATAAAGAATGCAGAAAACATATGCTTTTGGGGAGGGTGAGAGGAGGCAGAAACTAAACTTAAATGCTCTGGGTACAAGTTCTTCCAAGAGAGTATAAACCAACGGAACTCAGTAACGCCCACCAGCCCCTGGCCCTGCCAACAGTTCCCCCTTCTCTGAAGAGCTTTGCCAATGGCTTTTACCTCTGGCACAAAGACCAGTTACAAAATGGACCTACTATTCCCAATCCCAGGCATTCTAAATAACAAAGAAGCAAGGAAGAAAAAACCTCCGTAAGTGGATCACCATCTGGGTTGAGGAATGAATTCACGCCAATGAAGTGGTGCTGCAAAATTATAAACATTCTGGAAGACTCTGTGCCTTGATCCAAAGTACTGGGTGAAAGCCAAATTTGGAAACGGAAAGCACATGCAGGCAATGTTTGTGGTCTTTATCATTCACTGCTATACTGGTTATAGGTAATACTGGACATAGGATCAATGTGAAGTTAATAAAGCCTCTGAGATCTGAATAAGTGGCTGGCAATAACAAAGCAGACCAGAGGAAACTGAGATTTGCTAATAGAGACAAAATATGAGATTGTCAAAGATGACAATGCTCAAGAAAATGTATGCGAAATGTAGAAGAGCTGGGGCAAAGGGCATTTAAAACCCCGTCAGTTTCTGATTCACCACTAGCAAACAGAGCCCTTTCTTATAATCCCCCTCATCTTCCAAATGTCTCCAAATTTATTGAGTACAGTTAGGTTTACTTAAAGAGATTTATAGAAGCATGAATACCTAAGGTCATAGTTATCACAGAGTCAATGCTGTGACTCTGTGTTATAAACTACAGAGTCAATGTAGTTTATAACAAAGAAACAAAAGAAAACCTTTACTTAGAATAAGACCAAACATCTCTTCTGTACTCTTTTGACATTACTTCTTGGGACAAACTTCAGAGCCTTTCCCCAAAACAATAAGCCTTCTCACCTTTGCTTCAGGCGCTCCAAGATTTTTCCAAAGACAGGGCATGGAGATGTGGGTAGAATCCCCCACCCCACAACTCCCCCAACCCCCCCGAGAAAAGGAATTAACCTAATCTACAAGGAAAAAAGATACAGGAAATGAAGAAGGTACAGTTTGAATAGCATTCCCTCACAGTTCTTGACCATCAGAAAAAAGTTTTCCTTTTATCAGTAAAAATTAAGAAAAAACACTCAAACACATTAGAACGGACACTTTTAAGGTCGTCATAATATGCATCAAGTTTAAGGATCTCTCCCCACGAGAATCTATCTCTTCTTTCTTCCAAGTTGCTTAGTTCAGTTTTAGAAGATGAGGGCTGATACAGCATATTTTCACAAAAACATCTGCAGGAAAGTTCCCAAATATGGCTTAAAGAGCAATGCCCAAAGGCTACATCTAGATTTTGAAAATTTCCAAAGTGATGAAAGTCAGTGTGGTGTGGGCAGAATCCCTTCAGCTCTAACTCTGAGTCAGTCCCGATTGGTAAAATAATTTCGTTTTCTTTTACTCTGATAATTTCCATGAAAGGAAATCATTAAGATTTCACATGGGTTTCTAAATAAACAGTGAAATTATTACAGTTATTTAACAAAAGACTTTTTGATAGATGTTCATAGAAATGCTTCCTATGATCAGTATGTGCATTTAGTTGATCTATAAAAATAGTCCCTCTGGAGTGTTGTTTAACCTTCCATTAAATCTTCAGTTATTTGTTACAACAGAAGTAAGTGAGACAAGCTGCTTTTATATGCCGCTGCACCTGGGGGTGGACGTGTCGGCAGACTCTATAATAAAGACAAATGCAGAATTCCTGGATGCCAGGGAAGCTGCCATTTAGCTCAAGGCTTTCTCACTGTCAGTTTGTGAGAAATCTTAAGTATGTAACTGCACATCAACTTAGAAGTATACTTTTTTTTTATTGTTTACCTGAAATTCCAGGGAGGGCAGTGTATAAATGGAGAAAAAATAGAAACCTGGCCACACAGAGCTCTTAAATTTAACAGCTGCCCAAAGACAGGAGATTTAAATAAATTAAACTCTTAGCACTCAACACATCCATCGTTTCTCTATAGCTTGTAGGAAGACCAGTTCCAGTAGAAGAAGGCCTTGAAGGATGTTATTCGCTGTCTATTAATAGAATAATGCAGTAGTCAAAAGACTTTCAAAAGATAAAAGCATCATTCTCTCTAAAGTTTCTGGACTCTTGCCAAAATCAGAGTCATATTTTCATATTTGTCAGCTCAAAGGGACTCTTTTATAATAGCAAATAAAAATTAAGTGTTCACACTGGGCTTCAAAGCAAAATTCTTTCAGTGCTGAGGCATAAAGCACAGTATACATCTTTCTTTAGGAAGGTTGACTGCCTCAAATTCAATATTCAGACTGGTAACATCACAGAGTTAAAGCATATTGGGACAATGACGGCTATGATCTGATGTAAAAAAATTAGGCTGATTATGCAGAAAAGAGTTCTCACATGGGTGAATCCAGGGCCCTTTCCCAGAGGTGGCATTTTCCAGAAATGTCCTTTATCAAGACACGAGCTCAAGAGTGAACAGGCATAAACAGGGAGATTGGAACACATAAAAACTCCTTATTACTACTTAGTTGGGCATAGGGCTTCAACTACTTAATAGACTAACGTTAAGAAAAGTTAAGGAATAATCCTAGTCCCTTGAGTGTTGTTTCTTGGTAAACATACTCCTCTATCTTAACACTTTCTTGGATTAATTTCCCACTTACTGAAGGGATTTTTTTCTTTCCAGCTACTCTTACCCAGGAGCAGTGTCTGGTTATAAGCAGATCCAGCTTGTGAGGAATAATAGTGATAAGCTGTTGATTTAAATAGTTTCAAGTTATTGACAAAAAAGAAACTAAGTATGGGTAGAATCCTATTCAGCTACCAGGTGACCTGAGGGGGCAAAAGCAAGCCTATCTTTGTTAGCTGGTGTCAGGCCCGCACCATTCTTTTGTTGCAGCACTGCTGGTGGGCTTCCACGTTTCAAAACATCCAAAACTTCAGCCCCTGGGACGGTGCTAGCAGACAGTAAGCTCTCAGTGACAGCGGGGGTGGGGGAGATTTATTCATGCCCAATTTCCACTTCGATGGCCATATTCCTCCAAAGCAAAGAGCAACATACCCTCAAATCCTAAATAATCTCAGACATTTATCTATAATCCGAGAAAAGAAGGAAAAAAATGAGAAATTATTTATGAAAGAATTAGCTTTTAGTAAGAGATACACATATAGACCTTATAAAATATTTTTGTATGTTTATATTAAATATAATCATATAAAATATATCTTTATAGAGGTATCTTCATGTTAGGCCTCTTTACCGACAAATAATGATTATAAATAAGCAGCTGAGGGCAAAAGCTATCATTTGCTCCACAATTGCCCACACTGAGTGCTTTGCATGACGGTGTGCCTTTATCCTCAACAACTGTATGGCGTAGAAGTGCTTTTGTCTGTGTCAGTTTAAGAATGCTCAGATAAAGGGTAAACAACATGCCCACAGTCACACAACCAGAAAGTGGTGAAGCTGACTATTAAACCTGGACCTGATTCTAAAACCTACATGCACGACTATGCTAGTGCCAATCAGAGTATTGGGCAACTACAGGGCGTTGGACCAACCTGAGGGTCAGTCTTGGCTGTGCATTTGCTACCTGTACGATACCGAGTACACCTTTGCATCCGTGTCTGAAAAATCATACATACCTATCCTTCAGGGTTGTCTGGGATTACAACATCTATAAAGTACTTGATATTGGTTCTTGCTGCTGTTACTATCATTACAAGGAATACAGAAATTTGAAATTCAGTGGGGGTGGGCTACCCAATATTCTCATTTATTGATGTATTTCATCTCCATATAACCTGATGACGGGACGCGGCTAAGCAGTGAGAGTTTCTCTGCGAGGGTTGGTGCGAGGACAAATTGAGGCCAGAACTCTGCTTCCTTGCCCAGTGCAATTTTCACCACACTGTGCTACCTCTCACTTACTTCACTTTAAAAAGTCTAAACTAATCCCAAACATTGCTAATCAAATCCAAACCAAATAAGGAAAGAAACTGTTCTTCCTTCACAGGGAACCATAAAATAGGAATGCAGAAAACACATGCTTTTGGGGAAAAAAAAAATCAGCAGAAAAAACTCAATACTCTTTGGGTACAAATTCCCCCAAGGGAACACAGACCTGATGGAACTGAAAAAAAAAAAAAAAAACGCCCACTGAAAGGGAGCCATGCCAAGAGTTCTCCCCCAGGACGCCCAGTGTCAATGGCTTTCACCTCTGGCACGCTGACCAATTACAAAATGGGCCATCTATTCTGAACCACAGATGTCTAAATGACAAACTAAGTGTCCAAGAGATAAAAGGTTATCATGGAATAAGTACACACACACACACACACACACACACACACACACACACACACAACCTGACAAGGAGTTAAAAACGGTCTCATTTGGTTTTAAGCACATGTACACTGGTTTTTCTTGTCTAGAGTGACTCTTAAGTCAGTAGTTTAAACAACTTTTAGTACTTAAGAGAAAAGACCCCCTTGAAGGTGCAAAGTAAGTATCAAAAGAACAATAATGTCAACAACAATGTGCCAAGTCTGTGCGATCAGGGGTCAGCTGTGGCATGGCAAAGGAAGCTCGAGGGCTCTGCTGGACCTCCCACCTCCTGTACGACTGGTGTGACTGGAATATCACCACTAGGCGGGAGCAAACCGTTCCCAGGGCTGTCGGTATCAAGGTCAGATAGGCATTCATAGTCATTCTCATAAGTAGAAATGTCAGTGTTCATTATCAGAGACACACATATTACTAAAATGATGCAATAATTTTCTCTTGATCCAGAGGACTATTTGAATAAACACCCTCAAATATAAGGTATTCAGGATTTCATAGTGCTACAAGTATGCAGAGTATTTTCTTTTGCTGTCATTTGTGTATCTCTTCCAGTCTAACTTTTTCTTCTTTTTCCTTTTAGTTACAAAAGGTGGTTTATTGATATTTTTTCTTGGTGAACATTCTGCTAAAAAAATAATCAAAATTTACTTTAGGGGTCCTACCCATTCCATGTATGGGTAAATATTTTTACATTTTTGTATCAATTAAGAAATCAAATCATAGTTCCAAAAAAGTCTGCATACGCTTTCTTATTGATAACCATTACATTATTTTGTACAAGTCAGTCTCTTGTCCTAGATTCCAACCATCTTCTTAACCAGGTTCTTTAAACATTTAAAGAAAAATTCTTATTGGTGTTTGTAGTACTTAATCACTTTGTTGTCTGATCACGTTTGCCTCAATTTACCATTTCAGAATTTAGAGTTAATCAGGATAAGTTAAAATTATTCTTGTATAGTTATGTGAATCTTCCCATTTTTCCACACAGACTTCTAAGACTTCACAAAATTACACCAAAGTTCTTTATGGTATTAGAAATCTCCCCTAGGTCAGTTACTGTGAAGGCTCTTAAGACTCACACCCAAATTATATCTTGGTTGCATTTCTTCCAGAACACACTTTCCTCAACTACCCAAAGTAAGCATATTTCAAGCACCATTAACCGGGTTAGGTTTAGGAAGAGCTCCAAGGTATTCATTGTCAGAGTGAACGAAAAGGTAATTGTTATTTTTCTTCAAGTACCTTACCTTTCCTTTCATTTAGGTAACTACTGTTTTCTAATAATTTCCTTATGAAGGTGTTGCCTATCTTCTACATCCTCCCAAGTCTTATACTTTGTGTTGATGCTTGTATTTCAGTTCCCATCTTACTGACATTATAGCCTGTCAGTATAGTTTGCTAGTAATGCCACTGAAGTTCCCTTTGCAAATTTGCCCTTGTGAAGGCTGCATTCCTTCCTGTGTTTCTTGTATTACATGTTAACATTGTTTGAATTAATGCACATATTTATCTTTTGAACTTTAAAAGGCACACTTTAATCTCTGCAGTATTTCTTTTCTGATATTATAGAAAATACTGTTTGAAAGTCATGAGAATGTATCATTCAAATATATTTACTTCCCGCAAATATCTTGTCTTCCTCAGTCATTGAAACTAAGACAAAACAAATTTGAGAAATTACTTTGCCTAGATACAAATCATCCCAAAGACATCCTAGCCCTTTAAAATTCTAGCTCTCTCGAACGTTTGAAGCAAAATAACCAATTATATTTTAATTATTAGGGAACCCAAATATTTTAAATGTGAGCTGAGTGTTTCTTAGGAAGCCCATTTGCTATGTCACTTAATTCTCCTTCTAGAATATGTACTGGCTTTACTACAAATAGGAAGGAACTTTAACAACAAAAATGATTAAAAGGGAACTAGCACAGCTTTCAGACTGAGAAAAATACTCAGTCATGACATTTCAGTTTTGAAACAAAACGTCAGAAACTGTATCACTATTCCCAATGTTCCTTCCATTTGAAAGCTATGGGTTAATGATCATATAAGACTACAATTAAGAAATCTATAACTTAAATGTATTTCCCCAAGATTTATCCAGGCAAAAGAATACTTTGAGCTTTGCTTGAAAATAAAGCAAATAAAGGCCTTAAGTTTTAAAACCAGACAGTGCTACAGTGCTCCTTAATTCCCACAGGGACATAGCTGATTTGCATTTTCTTATTTTGAGGAAAGAAAAAAAACACATTACCTTTTCTCTTTACCTTTGAGCAATTCAATAAAATTAAACTTTGAAAAAGACCATGAGTAGAAATCCAAGCACCAAAGATGCCTAAAAAAAAGCTAGCTATCCTAGTGGGAGTTATTTCTACATATTTGAAGAATTTTTTCTCACTATGAAATTAAGTTAAGAGGAATTCACTTATTCTGCATGGTCTAATATAACAATGCCCATAGGTTATTTCTAAACTTTTGCAGACATAGAAGTTAGATGTCACGCTTCTTTCTCCATTCAACAGAGAACAACCATGGATTTTTAAAAAAGGATAGAAACACGCACACTTCCCACACACCTATAACTTCTGGATCTTTTATATTTAATGTGAAAAACAGAAAATGCATTTCTAAGGGATGCTAATTCTTTTGAACTTCTAATAATTTGGATGTACATTTAACAGCAAATAGTTTAATAATCACATCAGGCAGCTGACTTAACTCACAAAGTGTCTTAGTAGTTTTGTTGTTTCATCAGAAATTGTACTAGGTCAGGCTTTTACAAGGAAAAAAGTTTAATTATATTGCTCATTAAAGCTTACCGATTAATTACTAAGTTTAGTCAATGGGGTTCCTTTGAACTGCCTGTAAGATGAATACTTTGTTACTCATTTTCATAGTAATGAGTAGATTTGACAGACTTTTACCTTACAAAATCTTAATGATTTCCCAAGGTTATTTATTTGTTAAACCAAAGCATTAGTTATTCTTCCTTTCTTTTCCTGCTCCTTCTCCTTTCCCTTTATTTCTGTATGACTTTTAAAATGTGAAGAAATCTAACATTACACATCTCTAAGCTGTGGCCAAATTCACAATAAAATGTGCCCCGATCTGTAAAAGATGATTATGATTATATATACAGAAATACATGGAAAACTTGCTGTTCTTAGAGAAGGACAGAATGGAACAGACCAATTTCCACATCTGAGGTAGAGATTCTTTTTAAATGGGGTCAGGTAAGTTCATGCAAAAAAAAAAGCCCACAGAATGGGCTTGTCATTAAAAATAAAAAAGCAAGGATATTTGGGTCTAAATTGCTTTCTTATGAGTCAAAACTTTTTTTTTTTTTTTAGGGTTTTAGCCAAGTCCATGAAGGTAAGCAGTGCCCATTTCTGGTTTTGCCAAAGACCATCAGAAACTACAAACTCTAATGGCTCCAGAAGAATGAAGTCCTGGGTCAGTTCTCCATAATGGGGATCCATAGAGTATTTGCCAGCCCAAGTCCACTTCACATCTGAACTATGAAATAATAGCATGCCAGATGCATGTTCCCAATAAGGTATAGGTTATATATTTGGTGGTTCCTCTCTGAATTGTCACTGGTTTCTCCTCTTCCTCCCCCATCTCCACCTAAGGAGGGCTCACAGTGCTGCAGTGTGCTCACCTCTGACTCTCCTGAGTGCCTGATTGTGTCTGGCATTGAGAGGAGAGAATTGCATAGATATGGTTCATACAGACCTTGAAGCCTAAGATGCAGTGATATCAAGATAAACATATTCAAGATTTTCAGACAACAGGAACATTATGGCAATATATAAATATTACTTGTGTTTTATATCAGACCAGGATAATCTTAGAAGTACAAAGTCAATGCATTTGAAGAGAGAAGGTGTTATGCAGGTAGACACAGGTAGGCAGAGGGGCTGGGACAAGTTAAGTGATTAAAGAAGGTAGGGTATTCTAGGTAGTCCAGAGATAAATGGAGGAACAAGGATAATTACCCAGAAGTGGAAGTTCTAATTTCACACAAAGAATTACTTATGTAGCATTTAAAAAATATGAACTAAAAAGGTAGCTGCTGAAAGATAACTAACACAAAATAATACACTCCAATTTCAGGACAGCAGTCACCTCTTAGGAGGTGGGGTGGGGAATGGAATCAAACAGTCATTTATAAAGTTTCTATTTTAAAAATAACTGAGCTATGAAATAAATATGGCAAAATATCAGCATTTATTAAGACTATGTAGAATATATTTTGCTCTTTGTGTGAATTACAGATTTCATAAAGAGAGAAAAATGTACATGTAACACTTAAAAATAAGGAAAGGAAATACACAAAAATGATCATTGAGTTTAAATCAAGAGGAGAAAGTAATGAATGGTTTTTTTTCCCCCCTCCTTGAGCTTTCAAATTCTTTGGTTATTTGATTGTGGTAGTCATCACTGATTCCCTACAATTTCTAGCATTCTGCCTGGTTCCCTGCAGTTACAGGGGATGGGGAGCCACATATCCTGTACTGATCAGGAAATTCTGAGTAGAAGTAGTAGTGGAGGATTTAACGGCCAGAACAAAACCCCTCTCTCTGCCCCAGTGCTCTTTTCCCTCTGGCACTACAAATGGTGAAGTTCAAGATGGCAGTCTCTCTCTTGCCCAAATCCCTGCGTGTTTACAAAAGAACAAATGGTCTCTCCTATTGGTCTGTGATGGAAAGGTAGCATGAATGAGAAAAGAAACCATTGTTGCTTTAAGATATTAGAATGTTGGGGAGTTTGTGGTTGCAGTGTATCATAGCCTACTTTTAATTTTTTAAAATTTATTTTATTTTAGTATCATTAATCTACAATTACATGAGGAACATTATGTTTAATAGACTCCCCCCATCACCAAGTTCCCCCGACAAACCCTATTACAGTCACTGTCCATCAGCATAGTAAGATGCTGTAGAATCACTACTTGTCATCTCTGTGTTGCACATCCCTCCCTGTGCACACCCCACATTATACATGCTAATCGTTAGGCCCCTTTTCTTTCCCCCTACCCCCTTAACCCTCCCTTCCCACCCATCCTCCCCAGTTCCTCCCTCCCTTCCCACCCATCCTCCCCAGTCCCTTTCTCTTTGGTAACTATTAGTCCATTCTTGGGTTCTGTGTTTCTGCTGCTGTTTTGTTCCTTTAGTTTTTTCTTTGTTCTTATACTCCACATATGAGTGAAATCATTTGGTACTTGTCTTTCTCTGCCTGGCTTATTTCACTGAACATAATACCCTCTAGCTCCATCCATGTTGTTGCAAATAGTAGGATTTGTTTCCTTCTTACGGCTGAATAATATTCCATTGTGTATATGTACCACCTCTTCTTTATCCATTCATCTACTGATGGACACTTAGGTTGCTTCCATTTCTTGGCTATTGTAAGTAGTTCATAGCCTACTTTTAAAGGAAAAACTTCTAAGTGGGAGAAGATAGGATTGCTAATTTTCTAAATGAAGATTTTCTGTGGGCCCATTGTGGGACAGCACTGTTTCAAGCATTGGGGATAGGCGGCCACATCAGAGAAGGTCCCCACTATCCCAGAGAGGATGTTCTAATGGGATGACTGAATGGATGTGAGTAACTACATTTTAAAAGGAACACATATGAAACATAATTTTAGATGATGATGATGGTAAGTGCTTTGAAGAACATTAAAGCACCATAAGAAAGTAGAGCATTTTGGGAGGCAGGAGTGGCTGGGACAGCATTTTAGACAGGGTATCAAGGGAGCTTTCTCTGAGGATCGGATGTCTAAGGAGAAACCTGAGCAGGAGTACGTGAGAGAATCACAGGAAGATTAGGTTAGGAGTGTTCCAAACAAGGTGCGTTTTTCTCCTCTATTAAGGCGTCATCAAAAAATATCAAACAAAACCTTAGTTAGAGTCAATGTATCTGGAACTTAGTAAAACTGATACAGAAAGCAGAAGAAAAGGAGGTCAGAGTGCTAGGCAAGGGCTAGGTCACTTAAGGCCTGGATCAAGGGAGTTATTTATTCTCCACGTGCAAAGAAACCAGTGGGGAGTTCTCAGTAGAGGAGGGATGTGATCTGATTTACATATTGAAAGATCGTGGGCTTCTGTGTTTAGAATGTAGGAGGACAAGAACAGAAGCAGAAAGACTAGACAGGAAGCAGTTACACAAATCCAGTTACATGAATGGTCACTTGGATGAGGCAATACCATAGATGGGTTTAGGATATATTCTGAAGATAAAACCAACTGGTCTTGCTCACGTGGGCAAAGAGAGAATCATCTTGGGAAGTTAGGTGGGGCATGGGAAGAGTGCTACTTTTACTGAGATGAAAAACACTGGAAGACCAGTTGAATTTGAGTAGGGGTAGTGTGGGAGGAAACCTGGTCTTAAATGTAAGATGCCATCAGAAATACTAGTGAGGAAGCTGAGGAAGCATGGGAATAGTCTGGAGCTCAGTGGAGAGGTTTGGCTAAAGATATCAATGTAGGAGTCATCACTGTAATTAAAACCACAGGAAAGATGAGATCACCTAGCATATGAGTGGAGATGGAGAAGAGGTCCAAGAAATGAGTCCAGCATTCCAACAGTTTGAAGTGATGAAAGTGCTTCAGGAAAGGATGGATCTACTGTGATGGCTCAGGAGTCAGTTCCTAAGATGACTGACTGGTGTGGCTTGAAGAGGGAATGAGAGGTGAGGGGATGGAGATAACGGCAAATAAGCAATACATGGCCTCTCCAGGAGTTTTAACATAAAGGTGCTTGCAGAGTCAAGAAAGGAGGTGGCTGGAGTAAGGGTGGAAAGGAAGAAAAGAAAGGAGTTAAATAATAATGTAATAGGCCTTATAGCAGCATGTCTGTATCCTGACTAGAATAATCCATTAAACAGGAGTGATGTCTAAAAACTGACGATACCAGAAAGCACCACTTGAGTAGGTGAAAGGAAATGGCACGCACGGTAAGACCAGGGGCTCAGGAGGCTGGCAGACAAGGTCATGGTGAGGATGAAAGTTCTTTTCTGATGGTTTCTATTTTTTCGGTGAAGCAGGAAGCCAGGCCAGCCATTCTGAAGGGATCTGTAACAGGAGAGACAGTATGATCTGGTCCTCCCAGAGAACTGACCATGGAAATGAAGTAGGCTTGCCAGAAAGTTCCACACTACTGGAGCATTAAGGCGATCAGTTTAATGAGAAGCCAGCCGGGGATGTTGTTGACTATGCCTCCCGTCCTGCTCAGCTGGAATTCAGAGGCGGGTGTGGAGGAAGTGTGCTGAAAGGCTAGGGTGTGACCGTCCAAGTTACAATGCTTAAAAATGGGGTTTTCCAGGTGGAGCAGCTACTATTAACAACTGAGGTCTAGTAGAGGATGGCCTCAGAGAGGGTGGCTGAGGTGGAATGAAGGAGACTGTTGGAAGGAGCTCAGGAAACTCAGAGTCCAGGGAGCTTGAAAAATTTCTACCTGGAGGCTGCAGTTTACAAGAATGATGGAGCCATGGGAAGAAGAGGAAACCAGGTACTCAAAAGTGTCAAGAATGAACAGGGGGCTGGGGGCACATCAGGGCAGCAAGCAGGTAGAGTAATATGATGGCTTATGACAGAAAGGAACTGGGATTTGTACTTGGAAGGGGAAATGGCCTGGATGTGGCAGGAAAGAAAAAGGAAAACAGCTTCCCCAATTCCAGGTCTGGAGGCCTGTGGGCTATGGGAGATAAAGGTCATGGCGATGGAGTAGCACAGCAAGTGAAGGGTAGAGGATGGACTGGGACCCTTCCAAGCATCCTAGAGTGCCTGGCATCTATGCGGTGAACACCACTTGGCTTGGCATGGAGCCAAACACAAAACAGGGCTAGACAAATACTTGGGTTTTAACTAAAAGGAATGTAGGGATATTATCAATTCCACAGACAGACAGTCTAGATATGAGGCTTTAGGAGAAGTCCAGAAGGGAGTGGCCAAATAGTTTGGGCAAGAAACTTGGAATATATGCGGACAGGGATGACATAAAGAAATGACCTAATCATCAAGTGAGCAGCTCCCTGCTGCCCTCTCAGTTATATTCTAGTTCAGTACCTTGTCTGTTTCCTTGATGTCTGTGCTCATTATTTATATTGCCTTCTAGACTTTTTGATTTTCTCACTCACCCACTAGAAATTCATCAGCCCAGATACTATTTCTTCTGTTCATCACTGTACACCTAAAGCCTAGCAGAACGCCAGGAAAATGTAAGGCGCATACAGACTACTGAATGAACAAAATGCAGATGGGAAAAGCATGGCTAAAGGCAGCCCAGTTAAGTTCCATTATCCAGAGGAAGGCTGGGTGAGTTCAGTATTTCTGTGGATCCCTTCCTAGGGATGGAACTGGCACTTAGAAAGGAAGGGGTGAGAATGCCGCCTCCTAGGCGACAGCTCACAGAGGGTGCAGTCTCAGGAACCCAGGCTAAGCAAGCAGCACCTGACTGGAGGGCAGGCTTGGGGGTGGCCAAGGAGGTGTGGGTCAGCTTTCTGCTCTGTACTCACCTGTCTGTAGAGTCCTACCTCATGCACAGACAAACTGTAGCCTCATTTCTAAGCAGCTCCATTCTGTCCACCCTTATCTCCCATGTTCTCCTCTCCCTGTCCTAACAGGCCACCATTATTTTCACTGTAGCCCAAGCTTCTGCACCACTCTAATCTGCAGCTGTGGACATGGACATATTTGCTCTTCCCTGAATATGCACATGTGAGTTAGATGTACATTGATATCAGTCAGTTTATCTTTTAGATTATAAACTCTTAGAAACAGAGATTTGTAGTCTCCTTAATGTAATTCTTGGTTAGTTAACCCAGTTTGTTTAGGTTAAAGTTGAGGGCTTAACCTCCAAATGGATGATTTAATTTTGCTTTGCTTCACTGCCTCAAACTACCTCTAATTCCGGCATTCTCAGCACACTGAGATGTGTTAAACAGAGACAGAATAATCTGGGGGAAAAAAATTAACATTTGAATAGAGATTTCCAACTTTACCATTGCAAACACCATATGTTAAAAAGAACAGCCGTGAAATTCCAAAGCACCTGAAAAATGAGTTGAGAAAACAAAAAGGTTTATATAATCTAAAATTCCCGACTGCAGAAATATGTAAATATATATTTAAGCTTGAAATATATGGCCATTCCTATTAAATGTAAAGTCAAATAAATTTATGTTAAAGTAAAATGTAGTCTTCTTATTCCACTAACCATAAACACATAAGTTTAGAGCTTGGAAGGACCTTGCAGGCCAGCCCTGTCATTCTGCAGATGAAGTAACTAAAGCCCAGAGAAGGGTTTCTGACGTACTCAGCACCAGACAGCGATGTGGGAGGAGGCAGCATGGAAGAAGTCAGACCTCAGGCTTTGGAAACAGGCAAGTCAGTTCGCATTTGGCTCTCATCTTCTACCCTTCAGCTGTGTGACAATGGGAAACTTTATTCCTTCAAACTCCAGTTTCCTCAAGTATAAATCAGAGATAATATCAGTTATGATATATTTAAGAGGCACTGTGAAGATTTCATATGGCAATAAATGAGTACCTAGGCCAGAACTTCCAGGCTAAGACAGTATAATAATGAAATAAATTTAAAATCACAATTTAAAATAAAAAACATTAACAAAAACCAAGTTAAGGGGAACACCATACCATGATCTTTACAAGCGGTGCCCAGGAGTACAAAGGTTCTAAGAAAGGATTGGGTTGGAGGTGGGAAAGTTAGGTGGACAAAATCCTGAGAACTATCCTCAAGAGCCCCCATATTTGGGAAAGCAGATCTGAAGAGGTGTTTGTGCAACCTGAGGAAAAGATTGAACAGAAGAGCAAATCAGGACTCACCATTTTGGTTTTCCATGCCTGGGAGGAAAGGGGAAGAAAAGGCATATGAGTCATAATCAAGCAAAGCTGATTAATTACAGCCCAACTTCATTATAACACTACATGTAGGAATCTAACAAAGCCAATCATGCGTATGGGATCTCATTATTGTGAAGTTAATGAAATAAGGTAAGGACAAGGGCTGGAATGAAGGAAAGAGGATAGCCAATTGCTAACTGTTTTAAATCTGAGTTTGCGTTAACATGGGCGTGCCCGTCTGTACCAGCATTTAATTCACTCTGTCTTAAGAGTAAACAAGGGTTTAGCCAAAGAGAAGAAAAAATAAGATCTGAATGTGTGTGTGTGTGTGTGTGTGTGTGTGTGTGTGTGTGTGTGTGTGTGTGTGTGTGGAGGCTGGAAGAGCACAAGAGGAAGTTCCCTTACTCCTTTGTGGATTCATGAAGCCATTGTTAAAATGCACACTGTCCCCTTTTCTCCATTAGTTGGGAAGTAGAGCATTCTCCTGATGGAGATAAGTAGGGTTTTGCAAGGGAAGAAACAGGAGCTGACCTTCTTGGTCAAAAGAGAAAGAGAAAAGGGAAAAAAAAGGGAGAAAGGGAAAGAGAGAGAGAAAAAAAAAAAAAGGAAGGAAGGAAGGAAGGGAGGGGGAGAAGGGAAAGAAGGAAGGAAGGAAGGAGAAGGACACAGACAGACAAGACAGACAGACAAAAGGCTGCTTATTACCTCCTTGAATTAGAGGGAAAGCCCACAGGCTTGAATTAGAGGCCAGACGCCCACATCCTGCTCCTGCGGAGATGCGGACTATGTGGAGCAAACCTTGATGCAGGGCAAGTCACTGGGGAAGAGTGAAGCCCAGACCCCACGACCAACTGCATGGGCCCCCAGCCCCGCTCTGCTCCCCCTGCCTTTGCCCGGGCTCTCAAATCCTCGACTGAAAGAAGCTGGGGACGGGGAACAAAGGTCTAAGCAGAGAAGGTAAAAGAGGAAATTCACCAACACCCCGGAACAAAGTTCTTCACTGAATTGTTCAAGTAAAACTTAAGTCTAACAAAGAGAAAAGAGTAAGACAGCTAAGCAGGTCTACGAACAAAGAGAGAATGAAAGAAAGGGGGAACGGTGGGAAGGAGGCAGGAATCTATGTGGGAGGAAAGCCCCACTCCTGCCACCCCCACCCCCAAAATCTCTACAGGGCTAGAGAAACTTGGACTAAATGAGACATCAGGAATCGGGCAGAAGAATGAGATGAAAAGGGAGATGGGAAGAAAGCAAGGAATGAACAAAGCGATACTGTCACAGGACTGATGTATCAGGAAAGCAGAACAGGCACAGGTGAGAGGCTTCCTGACACACCAAAACCCGTCGAAGCTTGAGATGATGACAGCGAATGCCTAAGATAACCATACAGAGACTAAGGCCGTTCAGGCACGGGGGACCGATCATGACACAGCCGTAACAGTATCTTACACAGAGATGAAACTTAATAGTAGGTCCCTTAAAAAATATCAGTGAATTTTTCCCATGCAACTCTTATAATCATTTTTGTAAAATCAGTGTTTTAGGGTTCCTTTGGCCTCACAGGAGACTGCCCACACAAGTAAAGAGTAAAAATAAACTGATAGGATAGGCTTTGTAAAATTCAACCCGCGTGTTGTAGGTTCATAGCTCTAATACTGCATAACAGCAGCTTTCCTGGAGAGATGTATTAGAAATTTGGTCCTGTGTACGACTCTTATTCAGTGAAGATAAAACAGAAATCAGGAAGCAATCTGAATATAAAACTCCTAGTTTATGCGGTTGGAAACTTTACCTAATAGATTTTCAAAGCAGCTATGGTAATTAACATAGTTTTTACTACCAAGTGGATATATTTTTATGAAGAGAATTAAGAGAATGTTTTTATATATTTTAACTTTTTTTCCATTAACTAAGGGTATCATATTTGCTAAAATATTTTCCCAGAAGCACAGAGTAGGCCATATTCAGACCAAATGAGTCACAATTATATCCATTCATTATTCCTCACATTGATCGGAACTCAATTTATTGAGAAGTGCTGGGCTCAAGGCTCTACCAAGAAGTCATCACCAGAACATGAACGCACAGGGCTTGGAACTCAAAGACTTACACCCCACCCCCACCTTCCACCGACAATACATACACCATTATCTTTCACTGCCATTCTGAACAGAACTGGCTCTTTTCTTGAAGTTTAGAAGTGTCTCTGATTGCAAATCAGAAAAAAAAAATTTATCTTAAAAAAAAAAATCTTGCTAAATCAAAATAAAAGCTACATAATGCCTGCTAAGTAGAAGGTGCTTGATAAACATCAGTTGTATGGCTGTATGAATAACCCCCAATGCAGGCAAAACAACAATTTAATAACAGAGTTCCCACTGGATAAGGCAATTGTAGAGGACTGTAAATTTCTAACTGAAGTCAGTGTTTTCTACTTCATGTTGTTGACACACCAGCTATGTAAACAGAGCTCTACTCAGTATACAGATTTCTATGGAACAGGCATTTTATCCATGAATACACTAACAACAAATAAGGCACTTAGGTGATTAATTTAAATATGACTATGAAGAAAGCACTCATAACAGTTTGATTTTCAAGTGAGAAATAGGAACTTGCCTACTTAAAAAGTTGCTGTGGTTGAAAATGGATCTCTTTACGGATTTATCATACAATCAGGAGACCAACTTTTGCAGTTTATTCTCAAATATCAGGAGGTATACTTTCTTCCTTCCTTAAAATACTGACATGGAAGACAGCATGCATATGATCAAACATGCTGTACTCAAAACACAGCATTAATGGGCTTGCTCATATTCCAAGGATATGTCTCCTTGAACACTGGTTTGTTTCATAGTTCTTACTTTTGTGGAGGGCTTGACTTAGTCCAAAAATGCCATGGCATGCATACAAAAGCTAACTTCTTCTATTCTGAAAGAGAACAAAAAGGAACATGTACTCTGACACAAGATTCTATCATATTAGCTCAGAACACTGAACTTTATCAACTTGATGAAAGGTTTCCCCAAGTTTGAAATAACTACAAGTAACTCTCTTTCCAAAAGACTGCTGCATATGTGAAGAGTGAAAAAAAACCCCAAAAACTTGAGTTTGGACTAAAGACTAACAAATGAATAATAAAAGAGGTAAGTGCCTTTGCTCAACGTCACCATGCTCACAGAGTGACTTTGCTTCGAGTGTAGATAGATATCTGATGGCAAACTTTAAGGGAGACAGAGAAAAAGGTGCTACATTCATGGGAAAAATTAATGATAAGTAAAACCCGAACAACCATAGAACATTAATGTTATCATTTTATGATTATGTGAAAGATCAACCAAGTAATAAAATTACATAATACTCAAATACATAAAAGTATGTAGTACTCAGCTTAGCAAGGAATTAATCACTTCTAATGAGCCAAATATTTTCTGAGAGAAATAGACGGCCTCAGGATGGCTGGTCTGCTGCAGGCGCAGCAGGGTCTAGGTTTCTCTTTACAACTGGAGAGAAAAAGGGCCTGAGACAGAGTGGGGCATTTTGAGCAATTCTCTATTTTGGATGCTAAGCTTACACAATGTACTCACAGCTTTTTGTCATTTGATTACCATCAAAACAGATTACCTCTCCATTTTGGGATAAGAATGAAGCAGGATTTCAACTCATGCTCTGCCATTACCAATGCTAGGCAATACATGAAAATAATCCACTATATGCTTATGCATCTGATCAGAGCTCATCTGCGCCACTCTACTCAGATTTACTATTATTATTATAACGCTTTAGCGAAGTTCATGTAAGCCAGTAGGTTATAGGGAATCCTAAAATTTATTCCCACAGCTATACTTAGAACATTTTCCTTCTGGACTTTATGAAACATAATGCTCTAAGCTATTCTTGAATAATAACCCAAACTGCAGACTGAAAGTCAGAGGTGATTAAAATCGCAGAGACAGAGGGAAACACTGAGACGAGTAAACAGCAGCATCTTCACTGAGGACTACTGGCTGGTGATCCAGCTCGGGGATTGGCAAGCTGGGCCTGACGTCCCTAGTCTAGCCCACTGCCTATTTTTGTCTAGCCCACAGGAATTAAGAATGTGTTTTATACTTTTAAATGGTTGAGAAAAAATCAAAATAATAGTATTTTGTGATATGAAAATGAAATGAAATTCAAATTTCAAGGTCTGGCAGTAAGTTTACTTGGCACAACAGTTGAGGGCTTGGGACTTTGGGTAAGCCTGCAAAGCCTGAAGTATGTACTCTGTGACTCTTCACAGACAAGGCTTGTGGACCCTGAGTTACCTCAGTGCTTCTAATACCATCTGTAATGAGGGGTCTGGTTTATTTTGTATGTTTTCTAATCCTTCATGGATTGAGCTGTGCTTTTGTACAATACCAACTCACGCACTAAGATGCTGCTGCAGCAATGTCCAACTGCTATCGGTTTCTTAAATGTACTCTCACTTTCTGTATTTATCTTGTGTGCTGGTACAAACATTCTGTGGATAACACCAGTCCATAGACCATATTTGAAAAATCACTAAGAAATCTGAATATGAGTTTTTGGAAAAAACTCACACCTTTCCTATATTCTTTTGATATGGTGGCCACTAGAAATAACAGTAAATATACACATACCTGGATAAAACTAGTTTTTCTGTGGCTCTTTTACCTTTGAGCATTAGGCTCTAAAATTCTAACGACTGTTTCTCCCTTAGCAACCGCTGCATCATTTAAAATTTTACTATTCTCTTAGGCTTTGGATAAATGAAAAAAAAATTCATTTACATTTGATGCTTTCGGGAATGATAACTCAAATTCCACAAACAAAACAATTAGTACAAATGTTTTTTGGACAAGCTGTGCTGTGATTTTGGAAATGGTGTGTGAAAGAATCAGTCCTTGCAAAGACAAAAACAGTTTCTTATGTTTACATTTTTAGAAGGTTGAGATGATGTTTGCTTTATAATAGCAAAGTCCCTTGATATGTCAAGGGCCACAAAAGTAACTTTTTAGTTTAGGTACAGAAAGTGCTCTGGGCTGCTTTTATATGAAACTCCCTGGTTTTAGTATTGCATTTTAAAACAATGCAAGTGAAAAATTAATCTCCAGGAAGTTTTTTATTGGCCTAAAGTTCTTAAGTGATTTACTTTCAAATTTCAATCTTTGTCTCCTCAGGGAAATGCTCATTTAATTCTGTGATTTTTGTTTAAGAAATGAAATAATTTCTAAATGTTTTTAAACATTTAAGAAAGATGAAACTCCATTATAGGGTCAATGAATTTTTTATTATTAGGTGTCAGATGATCAAACATTCAAATAAGAAACAGTGCTGTGATTTCACGGTGCAAGTAAAGAAAGTCTGCAAAAAGTATGTCCAGGTGTGTTAAGCACATGAGAGAAGCGTTTAGGCAACACAGGAAAAGTTTTTTTTTATTGTTATGGAAGTGCGTTGTTGCTAGCAAAGAACAAAAATTTCAAAGCAGAGGGAATATAAAACTGCTGTAGACTGAACTTTTGCAAATGTCCACTTTGCTACATTGCTCCACAGTTATAAAACTGTCAAAATAGTAAGACGTATTAGTTCAGGCTAATGACATAATGTTTATAAATATTTATATGTATGCTGAATGAGACCATTCCTTCCTAGGAGATACAGCTGGGATACAGAAAGAAAACTGGGGCTTAATTGGAACCCTCCCACATTTTGTTAATTACTGGGCTCCATGATCCTGTGCAAGTCACTCAACCTCTCTGAGCCTGTTTCTTACCTGTAAAATACAAGAGCTACTACCTGCTTCAGAGGAATTAAGGAAGATAATAGGTGACTTGTGCACTACAAAGCACTGTACAAATGTAAGGGATTATTATTACTGAGTAGAGAGCTAATAGGATCTTAATATGTACGTCTAGGTATTTATAAATGTGCTGTAAATAAAATGAGCTTTTTATGCAAGAAGATAGGTTCTAGGTTGTTTGTACACTTCAGCACCCTTTTCTACTGATATTGCTATTTCTCAGAACAGAGTATACTGAGGGAAACCCTTATTGGTTTATTACACAAAATTTTAACTAATTGTAGTCATGGTCAGTGCTACTGACAGTCAAGAAGTTAGAAGTGTGTGAAACAGGAGGGCCCTTTTAGTATGAGAGGGTGGGGCACGGGAGGTGAGGATGGGAAAGGCAGGGGAATTACATTTTTTTTTCCCATGCTGGCGCCGGAAGAAAGAGGAGGCATTAGCCAAGGGAAGGTGAGAGCAAAGCTAATATCCCCCATATTATTACATTTTGTTCATTTAATGTGATAATCAGTTTCTATAATCACAAATAATACGGACATATCAAAAAGTCTCTAGGTTATCATAATATGCCTATTTGTGGACTCAAAAGCCACAAACAACACGTACTATTATGTGAGACTCTCATGATTTAACATATTATCTATGAATCCCTGACAACAGGAGGTTTTCTTCTTAAGCATTAAAACTAAGTTATGAGATAGTAATGATTTTTTCAAAACTTATGCACATGCACATTAAATATATGGGGTGAGAACAGCATTTCACTTTCAAAATCTAAGATAATTTAAATTCAAGTCTTAGTTGAATATCTACTGATTCAGACTTCTCTGCTCTATACAAGGTATTTTCTATCCTACAATTTTTTTTTTAAATTTTGGAAGGTGTGCTTTCTTGCATTCTTCCAAGTGGTTGGATTATCCTAATGTTAGGGAAATCAATGTTTGGGTCCTATATTTGTTTATTTATTTTTTATTTAACTCTACTTGATATACAATATTATATTAGTTTCAGGTGTATAACATAGTGATTTGGTAATTACATACATTATGAAATGCTCACCACGATATAAGTGTAGTTACTATCTGTCACCATACAAAGATACTACAATGTTATTGACTATATTCCCTATGCTATACTTTATATCCTCATGACTTAATTAATTTATAATTGGAAGCTTGTATCTCTTTATCAGTGCTGGGGTCTTTTAGGGTCTGGATAATATATTTGAAGGGTGATGGATGAAAACAGGCAAGGAAGGCCCAGTTACTTCAGTAAGGTTGCTAATATAGTCTCTCTGTCCATCATCTGGAAATAAATTCCTTTCTTTTGGGATCCAAACCCTATGCCAAAAGCACAGAATTTGTACACTGATTTCCCACTACTTGGAGGTGAATAAGTTAATTACTACAATGATAGGAAAAGAATAAGGTAATTATTTCTAATAATATTTCCATGTTCAATAGCCTAATTCCTTGTGGCTCACTGCCTACTCCTTACATATCAGGTCTCTGCTTCCCCACTTTTCAACTATTCCATGTCTGCCCCATAACAGCTTTCCTAGAACACCATAAGCTGATAGCCTGGAAAGTCAGTAAAAACTCATATTCTATTTTAAGGACCCAGGTAAAGACATTACATTATTGAGAATCTGCATTATCCTATACCATGTTACATGTTTCACATACATAGTCTTAATTAATTCTCAAAACAGTCAGAAAAATTAAGTATTGTTATCCAAAGTCTTCCTCCAACATATTACTTACTAGGACCACACTGCTCCTCATATAAGAAAAAGCACATTTCCTTTTAAAAGCATTGTTTGTAAACTAGAAACTACTTTATGGAAAGGCCATCAGTCTAATTTGTGGCCTCACTCTAACGTTTCCACATCGTACTTGGTCTTGGATCACATAGGTGCCGTTTTCCAATACTATCTTCTGGAACATGCCTGAGAAGCAGTTCTTTGAGTAAAAGTCTCTATACTCCTTCCAACATGGAAACGCACATCTCCTACCTTTGTTCAACACAATAATAATGTCCTAGTTAAAACTTGAAGTTCATCTAACAAATATTTATCAAGCACCTCTCATGTGACACACTGGGCCAGGCCCCACAGATCTCCCTGGACTGAGACAATGGAGATGCTAGCTTCAACCAAGGATTATAATAAAAAGGAAGATAACAGCAAAACTGAGGTAGAGTCTACATCTCTTCATTCAGTCCTGATACCTCAACAATTTCCTTCATTCAGTGAGTAGGTTATTTTTGAAAAGGATGAAAATTTCTAATTACTTTAGTGCCAAGTTAATATAATGTGATTTACTGTTTCCTCTTTAAAGAGATTTATAAATATGTAAAAACTTTGCAAAGTATCCTTTGTGAGCTTATACCAATGTTATGATATTAGGATTACAAATGGAGTTAAAAATTCTGAAAGTGGGAAATATTTTACCATTTAAGTAAGAATGTTTTGGTAAATAAAGCACATGCCTAAAACTTACATTTTAAAGTAGGGCAGGAAAATGACATCAGCAAAAATGGAAGAGCAGGCTCCAAGGACTCTATCCCCAAAGGAAACAGTGAATAATCAAGCAAAAACTGTCAAAACCAACCCTTGTCAGAACTCTGGAGAACAACAGAAGTGAATGCTGAATGAACAGTAAGGCAATCTGAAAATGGTAGGAAAGCATTGTGTTTTAATATGTCCTTGTCCAGTGTTCCTCCTTGACTTGGCAGTGATTTGAAGATGATAGGCCATGCTCCCAGTATGGGATCCTGGTGTCTGTTTCTAGTGGGAGCAGAACAGACTTTATTGGTAAAGAATTCTGTTTGCCTATCTTAACCTGTTGACAGGCTACCTGAAGGACTGATGCAAGGTACTTATCTCTGTTTCATCTAATTTTAAATTTACTCAAGGTGGAACTCCTTACAAGGCAAAAAGCTTTCAACACCTAGGGCAAAAGACTAAACTGAGGCATATGATAGCGTGCCAGAAGTCTAGAAGGAAATGCTAGAGAGAGCTTGAGAAATCACAGAATTCAAAAGCACTTGTATATAGGGGAATTTAGAAAGTCATACACATGGTTAGGGCAGCATTTATGCCCAGAAAAGGCATGAGAGAGCCCTTCTCCCCCTGTGCATACTCTCTCTCTCTCTCATTTGCTGCTGGCATTCAAGGAAATTCTGTCAAAACACTGGCTGAATACAAGCTAAAGGAATAGACATTCAGAGACCACATATGACTAGGAACACAGAACTTACAAAAAAAGTTTAGAAGTTATGTAACAAACAGCTACAGGCAATGGCAAAAACCAAAAACAAACCCTGAGGAGAGGGGAGACTATGGATTCCAGAGTTACCACATTATATTCAAAATGTCCACTTTTCAACAAAGGTTACAAGCATGTAAAGAAACAAGAAAGCATGGCCTATTCACAGAATAAACAAGATTACCCTGAGGAACCCAGACAATGGATTTACTAGACAAAGACAATCAACTGTCCTATATATTCTCACAGAACTAATGGAAACCATGGACAAAACACTAAATTTGAAACTAAGAGAATCATGAACAAATAGAAAATATTAAAAAAGAGATAGAAATGAGAAAAAGAACCAAACAGAAATTTGGGATCTGAAAAGTGCAATAACTGAAATGAAAAATTCACAAGAGGGTTTCAACCGCATATATAAGGAGGCAGAAAAAATGACCAGTGGACTTTAAGAAAGGTCAATTGAAATTATCCAGACTGAGAAACAGAAAGAAATGAGCAGACCTGTGGGACACATACAAGTGCACCAACACACACAATGGAAATCTCAGAAGAAGAGGAGAGAGACAGAAGGGAGAAGAAAGGCTGAAAACTCCCAGGATGTGATAAAAGACATGAATCTATACGGTCAAGAAGCTCAACCACTCAGGAAGAAGCAATGCAAAAAAGATCCACTCCAAGACACATAATAATAAAATTATTGGAAGCCAAGGACAGAGATAATCTTAAAAGCAGCAGGAGAGAAGCAAAATGTCATATACAAGAGATGGTCAATAAGATTAACAGAGAATTTCTAGTCAGAAATCATGGAGATCAGAAAGGAGTGAGATGACATTTTTTAAAGTACTGGAAGAAAACTGTCAACCAAGAATTTTATATCTGGCAAAAGTATCCTTCAAAAATAAAGGAGAAAGACATTCCCAGATAGACAGCACTGAAGTGGTTCTTTGTCAGTAGACTTGCCTTACAAGAGATGTAAAAGGGAGTCTTCAGGCTGAAATGATACTAGACAGTAACTCAAAGCTATAGAGAGAAATAGTTCTGATAAAGGTAGCTACATAAGTAAATATAAAAGCCAATGTTATTGTATTTTTGATTTGTAATTTCTCCTCTTCTATATGCTTTAAAAGACAAATGCATAAAAATATTGATAATTTAAAAATCTACATTAATGAGCACAATGTATAAGAGTAATTTGTAAGAACAACATAAGTGGAGGGGAAGAGCTGCATAGCAGCAGAGCTTCTATATGTTACTGAGGCTAGGTTGGTATCAATTCAAAGTAGATTGTTATAAATTTAGGACATTAATTATAATCCCCATGGTAACCACTAAGAAAATATCTAAAAAACATACACAGCTCAGTCCAACAAGAGGATATAACCATTCTAAATATATATGGAAAAAAAAAAAACATACACAAAAGGAAACATGACACATTTTCCTTTATCTTGTTTACTATCTTTCTCCTTTACTGCAGAGGCCAGGGACTTGGCTCTTCTTGATCTCCACTGCATTCCCCATTCCATGAGCATTGCCTGACACATAGCAGATGCTTGGCAAATATTTGTTGAATGCATTAATGGAGATGTCGAGTAGACAAATGGGAGAGATGAGTTTAGAGTTTAAGTGAAAGGGCCTAAAGTGGAGACCTAAGTTTGAAAGTTAAAGGAGATTAAAATGGGTATTATTTTCTCCAACCTAAAGATGTAGAAATTGACTCAGACAGGGTAACAAGAGTATGTAAAATGTATACACCATCTTCTCATTATCTCACAAGTGGAAGTAAACCTAGCTGGAGGATGAGATGAACATTTTCCTGGTTCACATTCTAACGGTAATTTATTTGGATTTTTAAAAAAATCACACTGAAAAACATAATGAAACAATGTATCCTTAATAGTGATTTTCTTATTGTGGCCCTTGGTGACAGCTTAGGGTCAACACAGAAGTCAGTGTACTTCAGTCAAAGTGTTTTGCAGTCCAAATCAATGAAGTTGGAGCACAAAGATTTCTCAAGTTCTGGCTTAATCTAAGGATATAATTGAGAATACGTAATGAAACAGAGACAGCTTGTCTGATCTTCTATTCTGTTTGACAGGAGCATTCAGTTCTAGATGGACCCCTCCCACAGCAATTTTGTATTGCTGAGGAAAGGGAGAGCAAGATGTTTGTATTACTAGGTGACCAAGTTGCAAGGCAGAATATATCAGTTTACCTGATTTGTCTTAGTGCCAAGATGAGTGGCCACTCTACCTCTTTATTGGGGTCAGGGTTAAGTGACTTGTTCAAGGTCACAGGACTAGTAACAGATCTGGGGCTTGACCCCAGGCCTCCAAATTCCTAGCTCAGAAAGTACTCTACTACTCATAACCCTCTGTGCCTTTTATACTCACATAATGAAAGACATGAGGTCACATTTCTGCACCTGGTACCCACATATTGTGGGAAGGATCCTGGGACTACCTATCTTTTTAACCTTCCCCAAAGCACACAGTGCAGAAACTAGAAGAGGTTGTTCACCTTAGGGGTGCCTTGTATCTTATCCTGTATCCTACAGCCTAAATGTCAGGGCTTTAGGCATCTGCCCTATGCCTGTTTCCTTGCTACATCATATCAAGGTCTCAGGAATATCAAAGACAAACAAGCAGTAAGGTAAGTGCTTCCATATAAGACAACAGTTTGGGCAGATTTTAAATTTTTTTC
The DNA here is from genome assembly GCF_040802235.1 of Manis javanica. Lineage (NCBI taxonomy): Eukaryota > Metazoa > Chordata > Mammalia > Pholidota > Manidae > Manis > Manis javanica. The sequence continues at coordinate 110,962,293 of NC_133156.1, read as the reverse complement.
AGTTACTGTTTGGGCTACGGAAAATAGTAATGAACTTCAGATGATTATTTCCTTAATTATCAAGTGTGATCTTAAAAACAAAAAAAAATCCTTTCCACTGGTCTTATATCTTAAGTAGCATTCGCTAGTTTCATGTAACACACAAAAGATTAGAAGAGAAAAATATGATGCCTAACCCCATTATCTAAATGACTGAAGAGAAAATTAAATAAAAAGAATTGAAATATATGCACAGGCTTAGAAAATTCCAATAGTAGAGAAAGGCCTGAAACAGATATTCGCCATTCCCATCCCACTCTGCAAAATTAATCACTCCTAATTGTACTTATATTTCTATATATCCTTCCAAAAGAAAAAATTATCTTTTATGTCTTAGGGGTCTATATTTCTCTGTGTTAATTAATGTGTGTATTTTCAGAAAAAAAAAACACAGTCACATATAGTGTCCAGGGTTCTAAAACTTGCTTTTAAAATTATCCTGAAGGTCTTTTAATAGCAGCATATAGATATTGACCATATTTTAGGGATGTATGGTATTTTATGATACAGAAGGAATAATTTAAGCAGTTCCCTTCTGATGGATATTTAGGTTGTTCACAGTTTGTTACTATTATCAGTAATGCTTCAGTGAACATTTTTTTTATCAGTGTCACTTCAAAGACTATTATTTATTATTCCACAGAGAAGTTTGAAAAACCATAAACATTTTCTGATCACATATGAAAGTAACCTGCAACAGATCTTCCCCAATTTGACAATATAAAACAGTGAGATGACATTGCCTGCAGTGAACATCTTTGTATATATAGCTCTGTTCACTTTTATATATCTATCAGGAAAAGTACTGGTAAGCGTATCAGGTCAAAGGGAATATATATTTATAATTTCTATAGGTATTACCCTAAATTCCTTGCATAATTTGTATTCTACCAAACAGCTTGGGACCATGATATCTATAATACTGTCAATCAAAAGATACATGAAATTAAAGGCTATGATGTAGAACATAAACTACACTTACCATGTATACTAGTCCATGTACCCAGTCTTTGGGACTACTATGATTTATATAAATAATCACAAACATTAATTCACTGAGAAAATAATTCATACTCTTTGCTATAGAACCTTCCCTAAGAATGAGCCTGGGAGTTGGAGAACAGCCCAGTGTCCATAATTGGAAACATACAAGAGTGTGTTGTGTGTGTCAGTTCTTGAACAGTAAGTTTCATTTTGAAATATATCTGAATCAGCTTGTAACAAGCTCAAAACCAAAACATCCATTTATTGTCTTCATGCAAGGGTTGGTCAGAAATTTATCTTAAATGTATATTCTCTTTTCCTTAAAAGTAATGAGAAATGCCTCACATAAGTATTCAAGTTAAGTAATGTGAAAAGATTTCATCATCTATCTTTGGTTCATTTAAGTCTGTTGAAGGGACAGAATGATATAGGTTTTAAAGTAAATTCTAAATTATGAAGATAACTGTCCTTCATGGACACAGAGATATGATTAAAAGAGAGTTATCTAAGTGAGTCTGAAAAAAAGTGAGCTGAAATTACTTAGCTCTCTGTTTTAAATGAAGTAATGTAACTCAAGCATTTAGCCTGGTGCCTAGAGAGTGCTCCACACATGAGGCTTGCCACACTACTACTCAAGTATTAAGACTGGGTCTGAAAAACAGGAAGGAACAATGCTTAATAACAGGTAGTAAAAGATGGGAGGAATTTGACAATAGAAAAAGTTATTACCTAATTAGCACATTTATCCTGTCTCAAATGAAAAATTAACATGTTACCTCCAAAGAAGCAGATCACTGTGCAAGCTTGTCAGATTTCCACATAACGGTTTTGGTTTTCCAAGACTTTTGCAGACTTGGCATGGTAAAAATACATCTTGAAACCCTTACTCTACAACTGAAGAACTGAAGTTAACCTCTTTCCTTTGGGTGAAAAATAGCATTTTCCCGTAGGAGCCAGCACTGAAACTCATAGGGTCTTCTGACATGAGAGGCAAGATTGAGCTTTATTTCTTCCCTGAATTTTACAAATTTCACAGAAAATTTTTCAAAAACAATAAAAATTCAAGAACATAAAATTGACACTAAAATCTAACTTGGATTTTTCACATCTTTGATAACTGATTGCCAGGTAAATTCTAGAAACAGATAGTTATTTCTTCCCAGCAAGAAACTGGCCCCATTTTTAAATGTCCTAACTACTAGCTTCCTCTAGATTTGACCTCAAAATTTCTCTTCTCATCTGAAGAGTGCAGATAACGGCTGGCAACTCCAGGAGCTGCCACCACAGCAGGGGCAAACTCTGCAGAGGACTAGGGTCTCCTTCCCAATCCAGCCTGGCTGTGCCCACAGTCAACTCAACAAGTCTATTGCCCTCCTCTCTCCTCTTGGACAGGAGTTGAAATTTATTTGTCATCCCTTCTATAGAATATTCACATCACAGGAAAGCCTCTGCTAAAGTCAGTTAGTCTAATATTCTAATATTAGTCTAATATTATTCTAATATTCTAATATTAGTCTAATATTCTAATATTAGTCTAATATTATTCTAATATTCTAGTCTAATACAGTCTAATAACTGTAAAGTTATTTCTGTTTTTTCTTTTTAAAAAAATGTCCTGTATTTTCCCCCTTGAGAAATTGAGTGATATTTCTGTATTGGTCTTACACAGGTACTTAAAACAAAATTGGTGGGATTTTCGAACTAGTAGGATTTTCCACAGTCCTCTAATCTTACTTCTAATGCAGAAATCCTTTCTACAATGTCCTTTACAACAGAAACTGAATTCTGACTGAATGCTCCAGCAGTGTAGAGTTTGCTGTGTGAGGGGTTCCTTGTCGCAGTGAAAAAGCACTGGATGAAAAGTTGGTATAGCTGGAGACTCCCCCCCAGTGAGCCAATTACCCATTCTGGGCTTTGGTTTTATTACCTAGAAAACATGGGAGTTGTTACATATTGATCATAAGGTTCCTCTGAGGTCAAAGAGTTCACAAACCATTTCATAAAAAGGTCCTTGACAGAATTAGAAAGTCACGATCATTAGAAATCTACCTTCCTTTAACCTCTGTCCACACGACCTATTCTCTAGTCTTGAAAAGGTACAAGTAAGTGCATTATCACACAATAGTTTTTTAAAATTGAAACCTGGGTATCATGTCTGCCAAAAGAATTCTTTTCTCCATGCTGAGAAGATTCCTTAGAATATATTTCTTGTTTACATTTTATTAGCATATCCTTCAGTGTTTTAGTGAATGAGGTAATGGTAAACTTTATTTGTGGTTATTTTAGTGGAAGAGAGGAAGTGGACAGTTGCAATTCTGCAATGAAATAGTTTGAGTGTTTAAAAGGCTATATTTTTGTAAGAGGTTAAATACAGAGTATTTTTGCAATCTGCAACTGATTGACAACAGTTGGCACTTAATTATTTCTGTAAGCCAAGGTTTTACTGTCTTTGTAGGATTTCAAGATGCTGAGATGGGAGACATTATTTGGAAATACGGTGAAAGCCTTCGGGACCACAAAGGGGAGCTGGGCCGCTGGGCCCTGAACTAAGCGGGCCATGCACCATGCAGCTTGAGATTCTATTTCTGTTTTTTCTGTTTCCTTGTATCCTTCACTGTTTATTTGCTGTTACTTCACATGGCTGCCAATGGATCTGCCTATAGCAACTCATCTTTCTGCTTCCAATTTCCTGCTTCTGATCTGTTGTGGGTTTGGCAACCAGAAAACCAAACATTTTGGAAATTTGTCTAAAATTAGACTAAACGAGCTGAGATACCATTTTTCATTTATTCAACTGGTTAAAAATATTAAAGAATGTTTATTATTGTGGGTTTGGGGAATATAGACAAACTCACTCTGCTAAGGACAGTATATAAATTGATATTAACCCTCTGGAGAGCTATTTGGCTATCTATTTTAAAAGCCCTAAAACAATGCATCCCCTAAATATGACAAATCTCACTAGTAGGAATCTGTCTTTGGAAAACAGATGGAAAAATACAGAAGAATGTACCAATAAAGCTCTTTTTATAACAATGAAGAATTGGTAATAGTGTATATATCCACCCAAAGGGCACTGCTTTAATAGGCTAGGCTGCTGCTTGGCTTATTGTTCTTAGTTTATTATTCATGAAATAATTCCATGAAAAATGATATTACAGATTTCTCTCTATATGTAATTACCAATAAAGAAGTGTGCATATGCTATAATGGTATAACATAAATGAGTTTATATGTTACAATACTATTTTTAAAAAGACTATATATAGTTGAATGGAAAAGTCTACAATGTTATAGACAAAATATTGACAATCTGTCTTAAGAGTACTATAAATCATTAATTTAGGTTGAAATGTTTTATTTGTATGTCTAACTTTGCCAAAACATTCATAGCTTAATTTAACAGTTGGTATGGACTGCTGCTTACACCTGATGAACTCATCACATATACTCTAACTCTTCTCCTCCTAATATGATACTAAAATGAGAATAAAGACATGCAAAGATATAAAATGATATGGTCAAACCAAATGGGAAGAGCCAAAAGCAGATATGAAATTTCAGGAATGAAGAAGGATAGAAGATGAGATTAAGGCCCCAAGGGACTTGGTAAGATTTAGAGCTGGGTATGGAGGGTGACAAAGGTATCAGGAATCAAAAAACATAATCCAGGTTGGTGGGATGCTGGGGCTGTTCATTCAATCTGGGAAAATCAGAGGAGTTGGTAGCACATAGGTAAGGGATTCCATCTCATGTATCTAACTTCGAAGACCTGTGGGATCCACTGGGCACTGGCTGCTCAGCTGCCTGTCAGTAGACAGAAGGAGAATCATCTGCATGAGTGGTAGCTGGCCCCAGGGTAGGCCGTGTGGTTGGTCACACAGGGGACTTGCCTAGTGGTAAGAAGCCAGGGGTAGAATCCTGGGGAGCATCAACATGTAATAAGCAGTGGAGGAAGAGCAGTCCTTGGAGGTGATCCAAAATGAGTAGCCAGAGAGGCAGCGGAACATGGTGTCACAGGAGCCAGGAAGGGGGGAATAGAGAAGTGGGTACTGAACAACAAAAAAGGCACAGAAGGTAACAAAAATAAAGGTAAGTACTGGCAAGTGCCACTGGCAAGTGCCACTGAATTTGGTAACAAAGAAGTGACCCTGTATAAAGGAGTTGTTGGATGGGGGTGGAAGGAGCAGGTGGAGGAATAAAGAAAAGGTGAGGAATTAGAGACAACCCGTGCAGACAGTGTTTCCAAGAAGGTTGCCTGTGACTAGAGAAATGAAGGATGGGAGTGGATAGTTGGGGGCATTGGTCTGAGGTAAGGGTTTCAGTTTTGTCTCTTTAACATAGACGACAGTTAAGCATGCTGAAGCGAAATTACCTGTAGCATGATGTGAACTGTTACTCTACAAAAATCAGGTTGTCTGAACAAATTAACACAGCTTTCAGGTAATTACTTAATATCTTAACTAAAAAAAAAAATGGCAGCAAACCTGGAATATCTGATCTTGTGCTCTTAATCTTTTTCTCTTTTATAATGACCTAAAATCTCACATATGAAAACACAGAAGCTTGAAATATCAAGCTAATTTTGAACATTTGGGGGAGGGTGGGGGTAACAAACAAACCTGCAAACACAAAAATATCTTCACTGAGACCAGTTTCACTAAGATACCTTAAAACATGACAATATAATTTCATAGCCAAATCAAATACACAGTATCTTGACAAACTAGGTACAATTTTAGTAAGAAAGTAGCCAGAGATCAGTCCTTACACAGTATGCTGATGCGTCCTACTCAACTAATACCATCCTACTGGTCTGATGGAGTCTGCAGTTTTCAAAGAGGCTAACCTCTTGATAAAGAACATTTAAACATGCTTCATTTTCTTGTTATCTGAGCACATTTTATATCTTTTAAAGTACTTACATATGTCCTAGTGTCTTTAGTAACTATATGTTTACATAACAGGCATGCTTTGTCCACCACAGCATATTTTTTAAAAACTGCAATACTTACAACAGCACTATTAGGTATTCAACAATTTGAATTCCCTAGCTAGGGAGATGAGGCCAAATAGTATCATAGTTTTTTTTCTTTTTCTGGTAACTATTCATGGCAGAACTTCAACTACTTTCCTCTTAATGTGGTGTTCTGTGCAGTTAGTTTTTCTTTCCGTGTCTATCTTAGAAAGATGGTTTCTCAAAAATTAAAAACATGTGACAACAGTGATTTCAGCACATTTTGCCAGGAGCAAATGCAGCGTGAACCAAGAGAAAGATTAATTTATTAGGTACATGCTCTGATGGACCAGGTAGAATTATCAAGCAGATAAGAGCAGGCCTGTTTCTATTTCCAGTGATTTTGTTCATGCTAATGTTAAAAAAAAGTTTCTGCTTTGGATGTAATAATCTTAACGAAACTTGCAAGGGGTAATGATCTCTGAATTTTGTGTCTCAACAATGTCTATGTATATATAATAATAATGTCTAGAATAAATAATAATAATTTATAGAATATTCTAGAGTAAGCATCTGTTTCAGCTACACAAATGTGAAAGCTTAAAATGCTTTATTGCCAAAAATGATTTGCAGTTTTCCAAGAAGTTGTAATGGTAACATGGGCTTAGACAGTTAAAATACAATGAATTAAGATGAACTTTATTACACGGGCATATTTAAATGTAAATGTCACCAAATCATGATACATCTCTTGGCATACTTAAAGGTGGCCGCATGCTAGAAATGAGAGAGAACCTTAAAGAGGTTAAGTCCAAAGGGTAGTGCATGTCCAAGTGTACATCCAGTATACTACTACCTCACAGGTCAGAGACAAGGAAAACGCTTCCAGAATGAATGCAAAAGTCATTAGCAAAAAATTTGAAATTAATTTCCATTTTTAAGTCAAAAAGGAAAAAGATAAAAGATAATCAATGAAAATAGAAAATAAAGGGGCTGTTAAACACAAATAAATTCTGATGATAACCACCACTGGGTTGTTCTATTTTGAATGGCGGACGGGAATTACGATGCTTGTGTCAATTTCAGTGGGCACACAGGTGGGTGCAAAAACCCATGCAACTCAGCCTCTAGGATACATTTAAAATGGAAATCACTTTTTCTTTAAATAATAGTTTGAACAAAGTTCCAGGTTTTCTACCGCTTACTTCTGCTCCCTACTCTAAACTTCATAACAGACTGTGTGTATACAGACCACACTTATTTGCTGAAGTTTGGTCTTCAACTCTGGAATCCGTTCTTATTGACACAGTTGCTCTGTTTCACCTTCTTGCCCTGAACTACTCATCAAACGTTATTAACGGTTATAAAGAACAACTCAAAGCAACAGATGATTTTGTGTAGATAGGCTGGAAGACAAGTTGACTTTTGCTAATTGGGTCCTGAAATTTTTCCATCCTACCCTGGGCAGTTTACTGTACAGCATGCCAAACTTTAAAGTTATTATACTAGTTTCACACAGATGCCAGACCAAACAGACGAGGGATTAATTGGAATGATCACAAATGCATTCCTTCTGGATAAATTGAAACACTCTGGCCAGTGCCAAAAGACATTTAAAATAGAAAACCTGAAACTAATCAATCAAAACCAGTTTAGTTCTTTTTTGATGTTATAGTTGGGAAACATTTTACTCTACAAATAATAGAAAATTTACCTAGGGAAAAAGAAAGAGAGAGAGAGAGAGAGAGAGAGAGAGAGAGAGGGAGAGTGAGAAAGAAAGAAAGAAGTTTGATAGCCTGAAGAAGGAATTTTGCACTGTCAAAGAGAAATACCTAGGGAGACAATATCTTTTGCGGCTGCTTTTTTAAAAAAATTATAATTGTTGTTCTTGTAAGAGATAAGAGTTAAAAGCCTTAAAGAAAAAAGTGAAGACTCACACTATTGGCTCAGTTTTTAAATTATAACATTGAACAAATCAAAGTCAAAGTGTAAAAGCCCAGAACAATACTGGGAGATGAGGGCTTTGGTCAGATGTTAGACAGACTATCCAAACAGCTGGAAAAGATGTTGATCCTCCTTGGGAAATTTGTAATGTATTTGACTCATGTTTTCATGGAGCTGTGGACTGTCCTTGGGGATTTTAAAGAGAAAATGTGCCAAGAACTTTATCTGGAAAATGATAGTATTTTACCAGTTTTCCAATTAGACAACAAAAGAATTTAAGGAACAACAAAAATATTCATAATTGACAAATGCCATCTCTGTAGCAAGATCATTTAGGTTATATGTCCAGAAGTTACTGAGGAGACTATCTAAATTCATTTCTACACCATTTTACTTTAAAAATATATCCACGCACAAGCACAATGTGAAGTGATAAAAAAAAAAATGAAGAGAGCCTTTTATTACTTGAGTTGGATGGTATGTTAGATTTCATGTTCAGTACACACACACTTTCTAAACAACGTGTTCAATAACAAGTCTCCTTTTGCATGCCTTGGCATACCTACAGCTAGCATCTGATGCAGAGAGGCCAGAAAGGGAGGATTTGGTCACTGAATTCTTGCTGATGTGATACAATTTTTAGTTCTAAACAACCCTTGCATAGGCTCTGCTCAGTCTCTTTAAGGTTTTCAATTGTTTGCTTATCAACAATTATAATGTTCATTTCCCCAGATCAGCCTCCAAGATGGTCTGGGAATTATCTACTATACACACTGAAATATTTATGGATGAAATAACATGATATTTGATATTTAATAATGACATGGTTTCAAAATAATCCAGGGTGGGGTAGGAAAGTATGTGGAAGTATAGATGAAACAAAATTAACTTGAGGTCCATGGGGTTCATTATACTATTCTTTCTACTTCCACAAATGCTTGAAAACAAAGTAAAAAAAAAAAGTTGGGAATATAGAAGAAATTACCTCTTGGTTCACAAATGTAGATAATCAGATGGAGCATGCCATTCCCTTACTTTGTAATTTCCCAGTGATTAGTCACCTGACCTCATGGACAATCTTTTTTTCTCCTTAAGGAACTTGGTTCCCATATTTTGGATCATACTTTCACTACCACAATTATTGTGTTATTTTAACTCGTTCCCAGAAGTGCAGTATAGTATAGTAGCAAGTACACTAACTTTGAGTCAGGCGACTCAGGTTCTAAAGTCCCAGTTGTGATATTTTCCAATCACATTACCTTGAACAAGTCATTTAATCCTTTCGAGACTTAGTACCGATATATTCTATGGTTGTTTCACTAAGCATTATGCAAGTGTTACGTTGAACCAGATTACATTTCTGTTCTTTTTTTAATGTCAAGAACAATTGAATTATGGCAATTTCATATGGGTTCAACTTAATATAAAATGCTATAATTATGACTTACTTTTTCCAGAAAAGTTTAAAGCCAAACATCATTGCCACATAGGGTTTAGTGATATCATGGGTCAAGGTATTTTCTGGGGAACATTAGATAGGAACCTATTTCAACAGGTAAATTATGAAAGAGAATTGGTCCCATTCTCTAATACCAGTATCTTGCTGGGATTTCAACATCAAGGGAGTATGTAGGAATGAAAGCTATGTGAAGGTATATGTTTCCATCTGCGTGGTTATCTCCTGGAACAATTTCAGCAACTGTTCCATGCTACTAGCTTTTTCCTGTTCTTTTCACTTTACAATAGCCTGAAAATACCTGAAGTAAAGTTTCTAGAAATATTAATTGGTTTTTATTTATCACATTCAGCTTGTTTGTGCAACTGTGATGTGACTTGAAGAAACAACTGTAGAAAAAGCAAGAGTATACTACATATTATTTACTAGTGATGAAAATGACAGTCACGGCTAAGGGACTGCAATTTACAAGCACAGCCAAGTGCAAAAAATCTGAGTATAAAGGTCCAAGAGATAAACAGAATATGAAAATTTATAGTGACCATAAATTTGCTTTCCTTTAACATTTTAAAAAAATGTTAGTATCAAAAAATAAACAGACTTGAGTTAACTGAGGTTTCATAATGCTTTAGTTTCTATGATGAATTTTTTAAGGCATTATAAACTGAAATGATAGTTATTTACAATATAAATAAACAAGTCTAAGATAGTTCTAATGATTTGCCCCTTTTGTATTTGTGAGCAAATAATGAAATCTTAAAATTTTTATGTTGATTTTGAAATTTTATTAAATTGAGCTTCAAATTTTGTGCATAAGCCATGGTCACGGTTACCTTACCAACACAACAATCAGACTGCTCACTTTGAAATAAGCTATATAATTCTAAGGTTAAATACTAAACATGTCCATTCCTCCAAAAAGCATCCCTTTAGGGAATTATTAATGGAAAAAAACAGGCTTTAAAAGATATGGCTGGCAATAAAAGTACAAAATGCAACTCACTCTCCAAATTTTAATGGCAAAAAATATATTCTGATAATTCCAAAGCTACTGAGACAAGACACGCAATTCTTAAAAACAATCACAGCCTTGACATTAAGAAAAACTATTCAAAAGACTCAATTTTTAAGTATAAATCTTCTTTATTAATTTCTTATAGTCTTCAATTTTTAAATTAAAACCATGCCCATTATGCTATGAGCTGTAACTGAATTTTAGAGCCCCACTTTTTAATATAAAAAGTCAAATACATGGGAAATAAAAAGCCTGGTGTAAAGAATGAATTGTATCTTCATTTCTTAGAAAGTCCACTATTTTCCAAAATTAACCAACTTTTATCACCCTATACTTCAATTTCCTAAAGCACTCACCATATCAAAAAAAGACAATTTCATTTAGGTTCTCAAAATCTCAAAGCCACCTTGAGTATTCTTTCTCTCCAACCATATATTTAATCCATGAGAAAATTCTGTTGGCTCTTCCATCTCTAAAGCACCTTGATTGCCACTGCCCTGGTCTACACTACCACGATTACTCCAGTCTGGATTACTGTGATAGCCTCCTGACGGGTCTCCCTGCCCCTAGCCGTGTGCCCATATAGTCCACACCAGCCAAAGAAGCCAGGTAACATGTTAGTACATGTCAGCTCACATCACTTCTTTTCTCCCAAAGCGTTCTCACATCAATGAGGGTCAAAGCCAAAGCCCTCACATACCCTGTAAGTCCCTTGCCCCTTCTTTTACTTCCTAGGTGTGATCTACTCTTACCCCCTCCAATCCATTCCTTCCAGCTACAGAGGCCTTCGTGTTCTTCAAACATTCCAGACATGCCAGTAGCTCATGGTTTGATAACTGATCCTCATTTTTTTTAGTGTCTTGCACAAATGTCACCTTCTGAGTAAGGCTTCCCTGATGACCACTTTGTTTTAAATTGTATCTGCCTCCAACTGAGACCCTGCTTCCCCATCACCCTTCCTTGATCGAACTATCTCCTTCTGACTTATTATCACCACCTGATTACACATTTTTTACAGCTGATACGTGATTTCTCCTCTGATATATGTTCTTTATTTATTTATGAACACTCTCTCCCAACTAAAATACATGAGGGCAAGGAATTTTGTTAGTTTTGTGCACTGTTCATAGATTCTAGAAGTATTGATTACACAGTGGCCTCTCAGTAAATATTTGTGGAAGAGATAAATGAATGAGCAAATGACACTTTTTTGGCATAAGAGAAATTAGTACAAATAGTCAGGGCCTTGTATACCAGTAACACAGAAGAGTTCCTGCTCCTCTGGTTCCCCTTACCTACATGCAGCCTAGGACTGTGCTCTAAGCAGACTCCCCCAGAAATCGAAGGACCAGAATTTGGAGATCTTAGAAGAATCTAGAAGTCAGGACCCAATTAGTACACTTTTAGCTCTATTGTCAGTAAGTAGAACTGGCGTTTTTGCTCTGTCTGGGAAACCGTCTCAACATAAATAACATGGTGCAGTGTGAAGGAAGTCACCTGGCTGTGTGTCCCTCAGAGAGGACTGACACATAGGGTCCATGAGAGAGGCCTCAGGGAAGCCCTAGTGTGCTCACTGGGTTGAGGAAAATGATCATGTGGGCCCGATTCCCAGAGATGCAATGTGCTCTATTCCAACCTGAAAATGTAATCACTTTTTTCCTACTCCAGTCTGTTGTCCATCCTACTCTAAGTATTTCTTCCTTCTTCTCTAACTTTCTCCCATATCAGTTCATAGGAGAAGAAATAAGGTAGGCAAACACACTATCCAAGCAGCTTCCAATCAGCACAGTCGTTAAGAACATGTCCTGCCTCAGCCAGCTGGAGCTTGACCTGGTGTCTGCCATTGAAGGATCACAGTTGTCCCTTGTCACACTGTATGTCTAAATTCTCAAGGATTTTGTCCTTTAGGGGCACCCTGTATCACTTGTTAGTGTTTGACATGGACCTCATGTAGGATGGTGAGAACAAGCATACTAAGGTCTGTGAAATGCTCAGTGTTTCATTCTGTTTCCTTCCATGACAATATTTTGTGCCTTTATAATTATTATTGGACAGAAAGATTCTAGGGACATCTAGGTTCATGGGGTAGGGCAATGAAGGGTCCTATTGAGAAAGAGTCTGAAAATCGAGAAATTAAGGAAAAAGCATCTATGTGATTCCTCTGGGGAAGGCCAAAAGCCATATGAGACAAAACCACCCACAAGGTTTGCAGGTGGGTGGGTGAGCAGAGCATGCTGACCTGGCCCAAGGCTGCAGATAGGTTTGGGAACATCAGTACAGCTACTTGGCCAGAATTTCTGGCTCTGCACAGGTCATCTGGCTGTGCAGGTGTAACAATAAAAATGGCAAAAAGGCCTCCTACACTGCTGGTGGGAATGTAAACTACTTCAGCCATTGTGGAAAGCAGTATGGAGGTTCCTCAAAATACTCAAAATAGAGATACCATTTGACCCAGGAATTCCACTCTTAGAAATTCACCCTAAGAATGCAGCAGCCTAGTTTGAAAAAGACAAAAAAGACATATGCACTCCTATGTTCATTGCAGCACTATTTACAATAGCCAAGAAATGGAAGCAACCTAAGTGTCCATCAGTAGATGAATGGATAAAGAAGAGGTGGTACATATACACAATGGAATATTATTCAGCCATAAGAAGAAAACAAATCCTATCATTTGCAACAACATGGATGGAGCTAGAGGGTATTATGCTTAGTGAAATAAGCCAGGTAGAGAAAGACAAGTATCAAATGATTTCACTCATCTGTGGAGTATAACAACAAAGAAAAAACTGAAGGAACAAAACAGTAGCAGACTCACAGAACCCAAGAATGGATTAACAGTTACCAAAGGGAAAGGGACTGGGGAGGATGGGTGGGAAGAGAGGGATAAGGGGGAAAATAGGGCTTTACGATTAGCACACATAATGTAGGGGGCTGGGGACAGGGGGAAGAAGTATATACAGAGAAGACAAGTAATGATTCTATGGCATCTTACTATGCTGATGGACAGTGACTGTAATGGGGTATGTGGGGGAGACTTGATAATGGGGGGAGTCTAGTAACCATAATGTTGTTCAAGTAATTGTACATTAACGATATCAAAAAAAATGGCAAAAAGGAAATAAAGAGGCCATAACCTTCTATCAAGGAAAGCTACCCACCATCATAGGCTTTTAACTCCCTTTAGCACTGAAGATTCAGATGGCCTGGATTAGCCTGTGTGCCATCAATGTTCTGTTAATTAGAAGGAAAGAAACTATTTTCCTGATTCTGTTCATTCTTTAATAAATATGATGTGAGCACCTCTATGTCCTAGGTACTAAGCTATATAAAGGCAATAGAAACAAAGTAAGACAACCCCTGCCCTGAGAGTGTAGTGGGTGGATGTCAGAGGAGATAAATCCATGAGTACATGGGAGCTGGACAGTGCCATGTGAAAGACACCTCCGAGCTGAACGTGGTGTATAAAGGAAGGCCACGCAGGTAGAGAGAATAACATTTGCAAATGTTCCAAGAGCAGAGTGATAACATGACCCATCTAGGAGACTACGTATCATAGGGCTGTCACGTGTTATAAGACACTCTGGCTAGACATAAGTGAGGAGTGGGCTGTGGGTCTTCTGTACTATGCCGAAGAATTTGAAGTTTGATATTAATGGATATGAGGAGACACTTAACAATCCTAAGCAGGGGACTGATAGGATCAAATTTCCATAGAGAGAAAAATGACAGTTAATGTGGAGAGGGCAAGGCAAGCAAGAAGCCCCGAAGACTAGACTAGGTGACTGTCCTAAGTAATCATACACTGAAATGGAACACACAGTTAAAGAAATGCATCCAACAGCAGATGAGTTCAGTTTTCAGCAGGTTAAGTCTGAGGTGGTGATGGCACCTTAGAAATGTCAGTATCTAGGGGGCAGGTTGTATATGTAGGGATAGAGTAAAGGGAGCAGATGAGGGGTTCATCAGCATGTGGGTGTTGCTTAGCCAGAAAGAAGACTGATGCAGCCCCTTCTAGACTAATTTAATGGATTTTTTTCTGCTGGAGTATTTACACCCAGCAGTAATTTGATCGGTCTGTGGACTATGGTATTTTGCTTATTCTTCGTTTAAAACAAATGCAAACTAATTACCAAGATATTTACAAAAGAGTTTGGGTCTATTTTACCTCCAAATTACTATGTGAATATTGAGAAATTCAAGGCACTGGCAAGGAAAATATCCCACTAATAGTTTTGTTTTTAAATTTAGCATAGCATTCTTTTGCATAGTGATTTTGCCCACTGGGGAAACTAAAAGGCTGTCAGTAATTACTTCCCTTGAGAGATTCATTCCGATTTAACCTGAAAGTTTCTTCATCAAATCTGTCATGAATACCTGGTCTGAGTTTTTATGAAATATAGATCACATAACCTCAGACCTTCAGTCCACCAATTTTGCCAAGATAAACTAAGTCAAATGATTGACCCCATTGATAGAAGATATCATATTTTGAAAGATAACAGCACAAAATATAAGTATTTCAAACTCATGCTCTTTGATGATGAAATTAGAGCAGAGAAGTCTTATCAAGTCTCTGGAAACAGGGTCTGAGAACAATGGATCCAAGTCAGGAGAATCTGGTTCTCTCAGCCCAGTGCTTCCACTGGGGCCCTGGCTGACCTTGGGCAAAACACCCCCTCCCTCCTTATCCCCCAAGTCCACTCATTTTTATTCTCCCATCACCAAGCAGAGTTTTAGAAAGTATTTTATGTTCTTTAGATGAAAGATACAAAGTACATCACTTAAGTGGAAACTCTGAGACTTTTTACTCAGAATAGGAAGAAAGATTCCCTAGCATTACAACCGTCCCAGACACAAAAACTTTAGTGGTTTTACTCCCCAGTAACACTTAACAAAGGGCCAAGGTCATGAGTTCCCTAACATTTCAATGTAAAATAGGAACCTAGTGAATAACCAAATCTTTTAAGTGGCATATTGTTTAGTATCTGTAGCCTGAGAAAATAGAGAATGCTCAAAAGTTACTACCAATTCAGGAATGTATGCAAGTGAATTTGTATTTTTTTTGTGTGAACTATTCACTTTTTGAAAAATTAAGATTTTATTTTCTTAGAGCAGTTTTATGTTCACAACAAAACTGAGAGGAAAATGTAGAAATTTCCCATACACACATACCCCCATCTCCACACATTCCTGGCCTCCCCCATTATCCACACCCCCAAGCCCAGAGGCACATTTGTTGTGACTGATGAACCCACACTGATAAATCATAATCACCCAAAGCTCATAGTTTACATTAGGCTTCATTCTTCGTGTTGTACATTCTATTTGGACAAAGGTATAATAATGTATGTTTATCACTATGGTTTCATACAAAGTTATTTTCGCTGCCCAAAAAACCCACTGTGCTCTGCCTTTTCATCCCTCCTCTCCACTCCCAACCCTGGCAACCATTCATATTTTTATTGTCTCCATAATTCTGTCTTTTCCAGAATGTCATCTAGTTGGAAACATACAGTATGTAGCCTTTTCAGACTGGCTTCTTTCACTTAGTAAGAGGCATCTAAAGTTTCTCTTAATTTTCATGGCTTGACAGCTTTTTTCTTTTTTAGTGCTGAATAATCTTACATTGTCTGGATGAGCCGGTTTATCCATTCACCCCATGAAGGGTATCTTGGTTATTTCCATGTTTTGGAATTACGAATAAAGCTGTCCTAGACATCCCTATGCAGGTTTTAGTGTGTGTAAGTTGTCAGCTCCTTTGGGTAAATATCAAGGAGCATGACTGCTGGATCAAATGCTATGAGTATGTTTAGTTAAGAAATTGCCAAATTTTCTTCCAACATGACTACCATTTTGCACTTCTACCACAATGAACAAGAATTCCTGTTGTTCAAGATCTTTGTTAACATTTGATGTTATCAGTGTTTCAGAATTTAGCTGTTCTCATAGGTGTGCAGTGGTATCTTGTTGCTGTTATAATCTGTATTTTCATTATTATATATGATGTGGAGTATCTTTTCATATTTTATTTGCCATCTGTATATCTTCTTTGGTGAAGTGTTTGTTAAGGTCTTTAGCCCATTTTTTATTGGGTTGTTTATTTTCTTATTGCTGAGTTTCAGAGATCTTTGTATATTTTTGAAACAGTCCTTTATTGTCTTTTGCAAATATTTTCTCCTATTAATTTGTATTTTTAAATAATCACAGGTTATTCACATACATTTGAAAAATAATGGTGTCTGTAACATAACACATGAGACATATACCTCAGTCATAGGCAATCACTTGGTTGGCAATAAGAACAAGAGACCTTGGACATTAAATCTTACCCACCTGTGGTGTGCTGAAGACTTTAATATTGAAAATATTTCCTTAGATATTCACAGATGCTTTGGTTTTACTACTTCCTATTGCATTCACTTTTTGCAGCAATTAAAAGAAAAATCTCAGGCAAGACGAATGTTGAAGTTCAATATTCTGACACAAATTTTCATACAAGAAAATATATCCTGCAGAGGGATAGGTACAAAGCGCCTGGGATACAAATTATGTAGAAAACCACATAAAATAATGAAAGGAGTCAGAAGCAGAACAAATTGAGATTAATTTTCTATATCTTTTAAAAATGGAATAATGAAAGTGTTTATAAAATACATAAAAAATCCCCTTTGTCGATAGAGTGTCTTATCAAATTTAAAGCACTATATAAATGGTAAGTGGTTACATATTGTAGGAGGAGAATATTAATTTCCAGAACCACAAAGGCGTGGATGCATTAAGAGGTACTATCTCCCTACCAAGGAAATCAGTCATCTCCCTTTACTGTGGGGTCATGTCATTCCTCGAGCACTCTGCATCATTCAGAGTCCAGCCTTTCAGGATATCTGGAAGAGGTGGGCGGACCTGCCTTGTCAATAGGGGAAGAAAACATAGACGACTATGTAAACAATAGTTAACATTTATAGGTGACAGGTGTTGTTCCAAACCTTAGTATGTATTTTCGCCAAGCCTCAGAATGCAGCACATCTTGTTTAATCTTTACCTTTAGTGGGGCAACCTGAGAGCAAGTCACAGAACTGGAGAATTCTGGCTGGCCAGATTCCAGAGCACCCTCCCTCACTATACCAACACTGCCTCCTACTAAGTGATATGTACAGAAAATGGAGAATTTTCCCCAGCATGAAATACTAAAACACTTTGCTCAGTACCTACCTGGCAGCTTCACCTCAGTGTCAGTTTCACGTCTTGGTTCTAGTTTCTTTCTTCAACTACTGTTTAGAACCTACAATCTCTCCCTTTGGATGCTACTGATTTCACTGACTAACAAACACATGATTCCTAAATTATCCTACTTACTGCATTTCCTTGTATATTTTCTCCAACTTCCATTCTGAAAAACAAAAACAAAACCTAAGACCTCATACACTAGCTATGCTATCTCTATCTTTTACGTCCCCACTTCCGAGGAGTTTGAAACCAATCTACGGTCACTTTTTAAACTAGCATCCAAGCAACGCTAGCAATGTGCTAAGCACTTAATTTGTATTACCTTTTTTATTCCTTATGACAAAGCTAGTCAACTGATGTTGAGTCCTTTTCATAGGTGAGGAAAGAGTTCTAATGTAGGATTCAAACAAAGGTTGGATGGTTGTTTAAGTCCTTGTTTGAAGCCTCAATTTTAAGCACTATGCTTTCCCTCCCCAGAACACAAACACAAATTTTTCTTGTCAGAAGAGATTAACAATTAAATTAAAGGAGCTGGACAGAGAGACGTAAGAAGCTATCAAGAGTTTACTGCTTGATACTGTCTCCATTCCAGTTGTCTATGCTTCACTTTCATTCCCTTTCGATTCCACAGATGAAGACTTTAGGATTGTGAGTTATTCAAAAAGCCTTCAGACTTAAGGGAGAAGCAGTAACAATGAACTAAGACAACAGCATTGAATCCTTTTTCGTACAGAAAGGACATGCTCACTTCAAATGTTTAAGGGAAAGAAAACCCAAATCAAAGCAATGATTTGGCATCAAGATCAATTCCCCTGCTAACACATTGAAAAGCTTCCCTAAAACTGTCCAGCCCCCCAGGGCGGAAGGAATTCCTGAATGAAAGAGACTGCTTAGGCCAGTGGTTTAGATTCAACAGTCTTCGGCTCCTTCAGATGGGACCCTGGTTGGGTCAGAAAGGCAGTGGAGAATCTTGTAGATAAGGAAACTGCAGATGCATGGATGTAGCCAGCAGAAAAGAAAGAGGAAAAATTCACAGAATTTCTACTCCTTTTATTAGAAATACAAAATGTTAGTGAAAAATGAGAGAAGAAACATTCTAATGTTAATCAAAGAGTGTACAAGAATGGTCTGTTGATGCCTTAAGACAGTCTTCCTTAGGGTTTATTCATTTTTTTTCTTTTTTAACCAAGTGCAACACCTGATGAAGAGGAAGCCGAAAGTCCCCTGAAGGCTGGTCCCTGGGAATGAGTAGCCTTTCCGGCCTCTGAGTTTTTCCGGGAGGCACACATATCAGGACTGATAATACAGTCTCCAGGAAATTGCTACTCGGTGAGAAGGGGTATGTGTATTTTAGTATGATCCTGATGAAAACTGTCACTCTGTACTTAGGACTCTTCCCTTGTTTGAAAACTCAAAAAACATTACCTTGCAGTATATTTAAGAACCCTTGGATATAATAGAATATTTTCAAAGCTAGGCTAGGAGCCTGGACTTAGAGGGAAGAAAAAACTACCTGAGGTTTATGACTAGAGTGTGGCTTCAAAGGGGACTCTTGGGACCAGGGGAGCTGTGGGGAGGAGGAAAGGGGGGCCTGGAAACCTGGGGGGGCAGCAGAAATGGCATGGAAGTTAGCTCCAGACTGGACTCGCCTGGCTTTACCCCTTGCTTCATGTCCCCAGACTTTTAATCATTTCTTTCGTGTTGTAATGAGCTGGGCCTAATTATTTCGCACAGAGTGCATAAGGGCTACGTTAGAGGGACATCTGAGGTACATCAGGATCAAGAACAGGATATTCCAAGAATATGAACTCATTTTTCAGGATTGCTATGGCTGAGCTATTACAAATGAAAGACTTAATAACTTCTAATTGGTTTCCCCAGATATAAAATGCAATTCCCCGAGTTTGCAGTTTTCTTCCTAAAAACTGCCAGTCATGGAGTCAGTTGGTTCTTACTATTTTCAGGGTGGTACAGCATGTTTTGGACAATGAAATGTTTCTTAAGGTAAAGACTTCTATAAACATTTGGTAATTCAGTGTTACTTATGCAATGTTTAGGCTACTATAGGAGAAACTTCTAAAAGTATCTTGAGTTATAAGGGTGCCTTGTACATAGGTATATTTAAAAAATAAATGTTCTTTTAAAAAGGTCATTAGTTGACTCAATCCTTTTGCATCTTAAAGGAATGTAGAGAACTCACTGTCTAGATCCTCACTCCAAATTAATGTCACAGATTTATAAAGAACTTCTGCAGTCTCCACAGCAGGTGAAAGGAAGGCTGTTTTAATCACTGTCCCAGAAATTTCACTTTCTTGGTTCCTCTCTCTCAAAAGAATGCCTGGAGGTGTGCTCTCGTTCACTCTTGCTTCCTTACAACTGCCCCATTTTGACAATTTGCATTTTATTTTGGACCAAGGCAACTGTAGCTGTAAATGGTCTGCTTTCTTTAATCTGGGACTAGCAGCAAATCATTTTTAATAGCCTTTAATTCCCCTTTCTAATGAGGTATTTGCGTTCGGCAGTGACTCAACCATGTACCGCTGAAGGCTGCGGGGGGAGAGGGGGTGAATCACAGGAAAGAGAGGAAAGAGGCTCATTAGGTAACCTTGCACAGCTCCTTGCCAGGCTCAGGAGGATTCCCAACATTAAAACTTCGAGGACCAGTTCAGCATAGTTTTTATTTGCCTCCAAGGATGGAACTGCTAACACTTGCACCATAGGCTGTTCTACAGTCTGGAGAGCCCACACTGACAGAATTTCCCTGCTGTTTTATTTATACCCCTTATCCTCACCGCTCTCTACCTCACTACAAAACTCTGAGTCTACGCAGACTGGTGAATGTCTCTCATGTACACACTTTACTCCCTGTTTGCAAGCACTCATATTTAGATAGTGACTACTGTGGATATCAAGACAAAACTGAACTATATAGAAAAGAACTTCATAAAATTATTGCCATAAAAATTAGAAAAAAGAGCTGTCTTCTGTGTGTTTTCCACTTCTTTTTTGGGTCTCAGTCTCATTGCTCTCCTCCGAACTGTCTCCAGCTGGTCCCCATCTGGAATTGAGCTGCTCACACCGAGCAAACTATCCTTACTGTGGACTTACTTGATGAAGATCAACTCTGGGTCTTTTTTTCTTCCATCCCTATCACTGTGCCTGCTTTCTCCTAGTCCTTCTCTTGTCTCTTGCTCATTCTATAAACTCTTTAAACATTATAGCTGGAGAGGTGTCATTCAAGTCAAGTCAGTGGGCAGGGGCAATGAAAAAGATCTCTTGTGAGGCACCCCAGTCCATCTAGTTGACACAGCGATGGCTTTTAGGAATCCACTTCCCACTTTTCTACAATTAAGACTGTCGTCATCAACAACAACCAACCTTCACCTATTTTAAAGGTCAGTGTTTTACCTTCCACATGTAATTATTCCACATAGCTACCAAGGGTTAACTGGCCTTTTTCCATTTCATTTCCAGCCATATGCACCTTTAGCTATGATTATTTTCCTATGTATTAATTTATGTTTCTTTTTCTTTGCCAAGGTTGGATTATTCTATCTTCAATTTACTGAGAAAACTTCTTTAGGCCTTCGGCCTAACCTCCTTAAACACTTATTTCTTCATTGTCAAAGTGATTCTTGCAATCTTTGCAAGATTAAGAATTGGAAAGGACTGCACTCATAGATGGGCCACTTCCTTTGACCTTTAATTACAGCTACTTGTACTGCCAATTTTCCCTCACACGTGAAAACCCAGCTTCTTTTATAGCTGGACCTACTTAAGGAAATGTCCTTTTAAATATAGGACTTTCTACTTATTTATGTAAAAAGCTTCCCATCTAAGTTATTGGCAAGACTGGAACAACTCTGTAGGCAGATTTTAGCCCATCTGTTTACAAGGAGAGTGGGTGAAATGCAAACGTCACCCTCCCAATATTAAGGGTGCTCCCAGTTCTGCATGAATCAACCCTCTCCACCCCTCCCCACCTCCCAGAACAGCAAGTCCTCCCCACATACTCACTCCTACACCCACTCCCTACCCTCACGAACCCTAATCATTCTTTTTTTATGGTATTCCCAAACATACACAAAAGTAATCGGTACCACTGACTCCTCATATAAGCCACAAGATCAGTCTCTAACATGTCATCTCTAAATCCAAAGGATCCCGGATTTCAATTGCTCTTCTTTAGAGATTCAATGGCGTGGTGTCCATCCTCAGAATTTTCCAGTGTGCCTTGGGGATGACCCCCTGGGTGACTAGTCTTTGGATCTCATCACCACTAATCCCCTGTAACCGCAGAACTAAGAGAACATATGTCCTCTACAATTTGCACTGTTTTCTTTTTCCACTTTCCTCATTTAAAATGCTGCTAGAAATCCCAAGTAAAAAAGATAAAGTACCTACCTTCCTTCAACCCCAACTCTAAAACATGTATTTTACCTTGAATAATTTTTTTGCCTAACTGTGCACTGCAATTCTTTACAAGCATTTGTAATTTCCACTTTCAAATGGCTTGAGGCAAGATTTGGGAACAAACTTGTAAGATACTGCTATGGAGAAAATGAAAACCAGCAAAAATAAACGAAAAAGGTAATTGACAATTATTTGGGGACAGACCATTTATTTTTCTATGTTAACAATCTTTTGTTATTTTGCTTTTCATTAGCACTTCTAACAGAGCTAATAAGAGCTCAGATCACAGGTCTTCAAATTTTAATGTGCCCTATAATCAGTGCTGAAACTGTGGACTGCCAGGCCCCACTCCAGAGATTTTGATTCCACTGGTCTGGAGTGGAGCCTAGGAATCTGCATTTTATCAAGCACACCAGAGGGTTCTGATGCAGGTGGTCTCTGACTATGCTTTGAGAAACACTGAAGGCTTAGATGAGGAACACAAAATCCTTATGAGAGTTTGGAAGAGGGGGTGGTTGCTTTAACTTGGGGTAATGAGGGGACAGCTTCACAGAGATGGAATTTTAACTTTACTTTGTAATTTTCATTCAATCATTCAGTCACTGAAAAAAAGAGTTAGTTAGGCATTTACTATGCACCAAGTTCTGTTCCAGGTACTAGAGCTATAGTGGGAAACAAGTCTGACAGCTGGGAGTCTACATGGGCAGGATTTCAGGAGCAAAAGGAGGGAGCATCCTAAGCAAAAAGCACAGCAGTAAGGAACGTTCAGCTCAGTGTTGGGCAATGTGGAGAACACAAAATAAACAGAGATACAGTGCCCTATCCAAAGAACTACTTCATTGATTATTTGCTGGCTTTCTTTGGGTAGACTTGTGTCACTGCCTAAACTCACTAATAGGATTAATACATGAGAACCAACAATGAATAATAGAGTATATAAGTACATCTTAATTGAGGGCTATAGACTACACAACCAATATATGTGACTTTTGTCTTCAGGTTAGCATCATTTAGGATGGTTTTATGGAAAAGGTAGACGTTGGCATTCTGAGAGGCTAACAGAGAAGTTGAGGAAGGAACCAGTACTGTTGCTATTTTCAGACACATAAGTGCTACGGCTACCTTACTACTCAAGGTGTGGTGCCTGGATCAACAGCACTGGCATCACCATTGCATCAGAAATGTAGAATCTCAAGCCTCACCCAGGTCTCCTGAATGAGAATCTTTAACAAGCTCACAGATGGTCCATATGTACAGTAAAGCTTGACAAGCACTGTTTTATAAAAGGTCCAAACTGAGATGAGCTACACATAGTAAGAACAGAGTCTGGGGTACAGTTGAGAGGCTAGAGCTGCTGATGTTGCCCTGAGAACACAAAGACAATAACCTCTGCCATAAAACTGGAAGATTCTTCAGAATGCAAAAAAAAAAAAAAAAAAGTAGGAAAACTGGGGTTGATAGCTTGGGTATCTCTCGTAAGGAGGGGAATGCTCATAAAATAGTAAGAGGGAGAAAGAGCCAGATTAGACAAAGAAGAGACTAGACATGGTAGGGTGGTACAGTAGAAATAGTGAAAGGGGTAGATAGGCCAAGACTTCAGTGACATAGATGTTGAGGAACTGGATTGGCCACTGGAGATGACTAGGAAGTAGGCAGAAGTTATCCTGAGGATAGTGGGAAGCCCTCCAGGGCATTTAAGCAGGAATGTGACATAAATTTAAGATATGGCCCAACATACAGATTAAAAGAGTCATCTTTCTCTTAGAAGGGAGGTTAAAAATGAACTATTCTAGTGATTATGTGTAAAATTGTAAATGTAGAAATGGACACTGAACTGATTCTAGAATTATGTAGCCAGGCTAATGATTTTAAATAAAGTCTATCTGGTGTGAGCTCCTTGTATCCCTGTTTTCCTTTTATCCTGATCTAGCCTCTTCTTTCCATCCAATTTGAGAAAAACGTACACATAAACACACGTGCACACATACATGCACACACCATCTTCCTTCCAGAGCCAGTGTGTATAAGCTTTCAATCAGACCCCAGGCCCGCACTTTTTTTGGTTGTCTTTTGAGAACATGTTCATACCTTCTCATTGTTTTGGGCATCTTAACATCCTTAAAGAGAGCAAGGAGAACAGACTGAAGCTTTTGTGACTAACGAATCTTTAAAGAAGAAAGGCTGCTCATGGGTAGTCATTTCCCTCCATTTAGAATAGAGCTTTGTGTCTTTCAGAAATCATTTAACTTCTCTGAGCCTAAGTTTTTTTCACCTATAAAATTGGAGACAGAACATGCCCTTGTCTAGCTTGGATTAATACTTAGTCTATAGCACAGACCTGATCATCTACATTTGCCCTCTTACAGCACTAAATTATGTTTTCTACCTTTATCTTGCATCTACCTACCACTTCAGCATTTTATTAAAATAATAATAATAATAATAATAATAAGGGAGAAATGTGGGATTCACATATAAATCAAGTATAAAAATTGAACGAATAATCATATCTGACTTGATTGTTTATAGTTCATGATGTGTGATCAAAACTGAAAGTTTCTGTGATGAATGCCCTTGCACTGTTCACCATGTAAGAACTTATTCACTATGTAAGAACTTGTTCACCATGTAAGAACTTGTTCGTTATGCTTCAGAAGATTGGAGACTGTTGAGAATTAGGCTTGGGGTTGATTAATGATTGTGCATTGAGTCCCCTATACAGAATTTTATTGTTGTTAACAACCATTTGATCAATGAATATGAGAGATGCCCTCTCAAAAAAAAAAAAAAAAATTGGAGACAGAACAGCTACCACTTAAGGTCCTTAGAATAATTAAATGAATTGAGTTTTTAGCTGCTTTATTGTAGTGCCTGATGCATGACAGTTGCTCAATAAATGGTAGCTACTAAGGGGTTAGGAATACACACAATCATGAATAGGAAAGAAGGAAGAGTGAGCACATCATTTCAAAGTCACTTGGTGGTAGCTTATACACAGCACTGGACCAAGATATTAAATTTATTAATGGACACATTTTGGCTAAAATGAACAAGATAATCTCTTAAGGACTGTTTTATACTATACTGTCTAACTGTATCTCTGAATTTCTATTGGTAGACTATAGCAGGAACAGGAAGTCAAAGTCAGTTGAAGAGGATGAGTCATTGAGGCTAAAGATAAGACAGAACCTCAATGCCAGCCCCAAGGTGCTGCTTGACAGGTGAGCTCTCTACAATTCTAGGAATACTACCACCAAGCATAATGATTAGCACTGAAACTTTTGGAAGGGGCTGAATTTGAAAGGCTCCAATCAGCTGAGCTAAATATGGAGCATTTATTACAATTACTTCAAGATCATTCATAAGTATCAACAAGAACTGAACATGAGGTAACCCTTGCCCAAGTTACTTGTCTCTCTGAGTTTTAGTTTAGTTGTCAGCAAGGTTGATGGGCTAGATAACCTTTAAATGGCTCTTGTGGCTCTAACAGGATCTGGGAAGGGGAATGGATAATTGAAAAAGAGCCCAGACTCTGCAGTCAGACCTGGACTGGAATTCCAGTTCTACCGCCCACCAGGCAAAGTGCTTAATGTCTCTGGCTCTCATTATTCTCTCCTGTAAAATGGGGAAAGTAAGATGTACGCTGCGTAACTATTGAAGGATGAAAGATAATGTTTCTAAATTATCTGGCACATATAGATACTCAATTAAAGGAACACTCTCTTATGACTATGATTATGTGCTAAATAAACCTAGTGCCAAATTCAAGGTATAGTTACACCATTCTTAAGATTTCAACATTTTTTGCTTTACAAAAAAGATACATCTTAGGTTCCTCTTAAAATGTGAGACAAAGTTCATCCTGAGCATCAGACAGACTTCTGGAATATTTACATCTACTGACTATTGAATATGAAATATAGTATCTTCATTCTCAACAAACCTTTGCTGAGGAGGCACGTGCATGCGCATGTGTGTGTGTGTGTGTGTGTGTGTGTGTGTGTGTGTGTGTGTTCCCCACTGTTTACAAAGCTTGATGGAAAGTAATGTGGGGTTTACAAGTTGTGCATGGTTTTTCTCTCTGCTCCTAAGAAACCACAATAGCTTGTCTCTGTAGAATGACAGGTACACAATGCCAAAGGATCAAAAGCATTGTTTTGAGAAGGAAAAATCAGAGTGACTCCTTGCACAGAATTGTGTGAATTAATTAATGTTTATAAAGAACTTTCATATACTTGTGAAAAGGCACCTTAAATGTAAACATTTTTAAGAGCACTTCATTTTGTAACTGTAGATTAGGAGCAGAACAGGGATTAGTATGCTGGGAGGCAAGAAGAGGTTTTAAAGAAAGCACAGATACAGCTTTACCCTGCTGAAAAGACAGCATTTAAAACCCAATTCTTATACTAAATGCTGCTTCTAGGGCATGTTTTCTGGGCAGATGACAAACCAGGTGAAATCTGGAAATGTAATTTTCTTTTTGCTTGTGGAAAGCCAAGGTCCTCAGTATAACTAAGTTTTAAATAAGCTTTTAAAAATACCAAATCAACTTAAAGCGCTAACAACAGCCTTACCAAGATGTAAATTCTTAAACAATTAGCCTCATTCCCAACAGGATCAAACATAAGCAAGCAGCCAAGACAGTTTAGCTCCTAAGCTTGGTGTGTTCAAAGAGATTCTTGATTTGAGCCGAGTGTGATCTCCAGATGCAGCATAACCCTTCTACACACAGCTCCATGGGAAAGCATTTCTGGAAACAGATGCACCTTGTTTAAAACCAAAGTTTTGTTTCTGAAAAAACTGGGTACAAATAGAATTTTTAAAAATTGAATCATATTTCAAATGCCCTCAAGAGGCTCATATCACAGAGAACCGTGTCATGAATGTTTTTGCAAGTGAAGAATTATCTTATGAATTGAAAAAGCACCTCTAATTTATATGCTGCATCAATTTTTTGGTTTTGTTTTATAATTATGTGCTTGTTTTTTGTGTGTGTGGCTTATATTGAACGACTTTTAAAACACAGAGCCATTTTTTTCTCTTTAAATATTTAATTTTGAAATATTCCCTTTTTCTCATAAGTGTATCTTTTGATATATTCTGGGACTAATTCCCTTTGCCCCACTCTGATTCCATGAATGTAACTCCATTTTTGAAATGGAAACCAGTGGGGTAAACTCATTGAATTTACTGGAATTTACTTTTTTAGTCAATTTTTAGGAACTCATCTGTTGTACTTGGTGGGGAATACAGATCCTATTAAATTTCAGCCAGAGGAAAGGGATCAGGAGCATGGTGTCCCTACTCGCTATTTGACAGCTAATTTAAAAGGAGTTGAAGTGAAGGGATGTAAATATACTGGCTTTGTAGCTCACCCTTGCTCAGGTGGGTATGCATGGGACAAAATCAGGAATTTATACTTCTTTGGAGGAAATCTTCTGCACACATATTTGTTTCAATTTCAAGAAACTGAGTAATGTTCACAGTGGAACAGAGGTTCTCAAACTTTCTCGACTACTGAATCCTTTTGTCTTTCAATAATTTTTTCATAGTGCCGCTAGGGCCAATAGAAATACCTACAAGTTCATTTATTAAGTAGTTAGACTCAAGTAACCTATTAAGTATTAATGTTCTAACAACTTAGTAGCAGCTTGAAAAAATAACCATAAACTGAAAGACAAAAAGGTGTATTTTTATTTCATTCTTAAATAATCAAACTTAATTATTTCTAAAGGATGTGTACACTTACTGGGCACTGCACTTCTCAAGTCCTGGAACAAGACTGTCCATTGCCACATTCATTTTATGTTCCACATTAATTGCCACACAGTACTTTTTGTTACCTCAGTCTCCGAAAACCTAACTTTAGAATGATATGACATCATCAAAAGGAATGTAGCGCCATCTAATGTTGAAACTGTGAACTACTGCAGCTAATACATTGGGTGTCTGATACCAAAATATTACAGTTTTCCTCAAAAATAAAAAAAACCCATAAAATATCCAAAGTTGACTGTGGCACCCTGGGGTGCCTTGTCACACAGTTTGGGAACCACACATACACTGCCACAAAGAAGCTCATTTCCATTTTTCTGAATTGACTTAACTATGTCATCAGATTTAAAAATCTTTTCAATATACACACCCACAGACACATAGCTGAAATCTGTAGTTGCTTATATGAATTTTATCCCCAGTGAAAAACACTGCTATCCCAGATAGGTCACATTTTAAAAGGTAATACCCTTTATGGCAATACCTACCCAAATGCATTTGAAGACAATATACCATTAAAATACAGCTTGACTTCCATGAATGTGCATCTGGACAATGATTTAATTTAGTTTATCCCAGGAAAAGAAAACACGATTTCTCACATAACTAAAGTTTTGTGTTGTAGTAGGATAGGACCTATGTTGAAAGTCAAAAATGCTACTGCATCTACCATTATGGGTCCCCATTCATCTCTAAAATAAAAGATATTATGTATTCAGGTATAATGGCTGAGAGACACTGGCACATTTCACGGAAAGGGCATAAATGTATAAACTGATTTGTGACAAAGATGTTAAAAGCAGTAATTCAGAATAATGTTAAGTAGAAGTCTTTCATTATCAACGGACAGGCATTTTTCCTAGCAAGCACACACAGAGGTTGAGGACACAATGATCCCATTTCTAGTCTTTATTCCCTGAACCAACAAGTTGACCCTCTTCCTTCCTTTGTTTACAGCCTATTTATTTCCATTTGCTGCTGAGGCTATGCCACTGGCTGAATCCTGTAATGCTACTTTTTTGCTATCATCTTACAATTTCCTTTCCTGCTTTCGCAATCAAACTCCAGGCTTACAGTAAACTATCATCCTGTCTATTCCAACCTTCTGCAGGTTCACCTTAGACTTCTTTTGCCCTGGGTTTCCCCTCCCTCCTCTGAGTTTTTATCTGTGTGTGTCCTTCCTTTCCTCTCTGCTACTTTGCAAAACCCTCCCACACAAGGTAATAGCAATTTAAAAGAACGCCCTTGGGTGGAATAATCAGCCCTCATGATTAGTCAGGTCCTGGCTGAACCTGGGGTTTAGGGATGGCTGTCTCAGAACCAAAGCAGTCTGTAACCCTAGAAGAGCAGAATTACAGGGAAAACTCCATTTGGTTTTGTTCAGCATGGCCTTTTTCTGATCAGCAAACCTCAGAATCTTATTACCAACATGGATTAAAATGAATTTAATTCTAATGGCAGTGTGTCCACTGTCAAATATTTGTGGTTCACAGAGGCAAGGAAGTTCATAGGTCCTAACCTAGTCCAGTGGGGGTAACAGATAGGTACTGAAAAAGACTGACATACCCACCAGTGTTGACTAGCACAGTGTAATCACACAGAAGAGAGCCGCTATGGGGCCCTTACTCTTTTCTTCAACAAGATTTGTATTTTGTTACTTTTTAACATTCCATTATATAGTATCCTACCTCAGGAATATTTTAGTTCATATAATGACATTTAAGAAAAAAAAAAAACAGCAAAAAACCTAGAAGCCTTTTCCAGTGCCAAGCTCATTTAGAAAGTTTAGCTTCTGACTAATGCAGTGATGCAATGTAACAATACCAAATTCTTTCATAATATTTAGGAGTAAGTGATTACTTGTAGAAACTGTAATGTTTCCTAACAAACCAAGTGTTTCAGGGACAGACCACCCAAATGTATTATTATATAAAGATGTCAGTTACATAATTACATGAGAAAACAACACATTTTACTTTTTTTGTTTTTTAACAACAATTATCCTCTCTGGGGAAGATGGGCTGAATTAGCTGCTTAGCAAAGTACCTCCTAGGGGCTCTAGTGATCTTAGCCACATTTAAACTGAAATCTTGACAATGTACATTTAATGTAAGGAAAATGAAAATATCTTTTCTTCCCCCACCCCAACTCCTGCCATGTCTCAAGTGACTTTGTTGAGAACACCAACAGTAAGGATGCATTGAAAATCTTCAACTCAAATTCAAACATAGACCATATCCAAGTTGCCTTGTTGTAAAAAGTTTAAGAATTGTCTATTTAACAGGTATTATTCTTCAAAAGTAATTGGAAATATTTTTTAAAATGTGAGCATTCAGTTGCATTTAATTGACACAGTGTTTACAAACATCTGCATACATTAGGGGTATACAAGAAATTGTTTTAAAAGTGATTTAAACTGTTTACATATAACACATAAAAATAAACGCTTTCATATTTTTCAGTGTTTTGGCAGACACACCTGCTGAGTGTCAAATGCCAGAGGAAAAAAAGCTCTGCTGGTAATGTCCAAACTAGCAAAACTGCTTCAGATTACCCATCTTTGAGAGTAGTTTATCATAGCTTATCAATGAAATAAAGAATAGGAATAGGGTGTTTTCATCAAAGTGCTCAATATTTCTCAGTGGGGGTGCTGTTGGCATTTGACATATGACCATCTGTCCTTGTGCAGGAGGACTACTGGTCTTCCTCAGGCCTTGTCTTGGCATATCAGGCCCCCGCCAACAAAATGTCAGTAGTGCTCCCCAGCGCAGTGATAACCAAAACAGTCCCATACACTTCCAAAGGTCCCCCGTGCAGGGAGAGTACTGCCTCTAGCTGGAAACCACGAGCCCTGAGCCACTACTAAAAACAGAAACAAGTAACACAGAAAAATAGTAAAGGCTGAAAAACCTTTATTATGTGGATTAAAGGAGGAGAGGGAGTGGTTCCTTCATAACTGTGTAAACTGTACTCCTCATCCTTCTGTTTATTTGTAAAAGAGTTATTTCCCAGGCTCACACATTATTGGTGATTCTCATGGTCTTCCTCAGAGGAGGACCTGCAGGCCATTCTGAGAGTGTATCTGCGGGAGTGTGCAAAGGGCCCAGTTCTCTCACACTGTGGACTGACCTCAGCCTTGCCTCTTAGCTGGGGAGGGTGGCAGGGGAGGTAGGACTGGAGAACAGCATCTTCTGGGACAGCCTTGTAACCTATGAGAGGAGTCTCTGGTTGAAGAAACCTGAGTACTGCAGAGAGCTGATTCCCCTGTGATCAGACCCTACACCACAACTCCCCTTCAGCTTACAACAGGCAGCTAGGATCTAGGTCTATCCTGGCAAATGGTTTTCTTCTGCAACCTATGAAACAGGTTTTTGAGGATGGTTAGTTGAAAGCCCCTAGGCAGGGACATTACTGCCTCTAGTGGGAAACCGTTGCCCAGAGAGTTAGCAGCAGGCTAACACTTAACACCTGCAGGCAGAAAGCAGTGGGAGGAGACAGCCACTGGACACCTACCAAGACATTAAATGACAACTTTGCTTGGCCTTATGGGAAAGAAGTTGGATGAGTATAGGCCAAACTTCTACAAATTCTAACTTCACACTCACCTACTTATTGTTTTGTACTGCTGTTCTTAGACAAGAGTGGTCTCCCAGGATTTAGTCCCCTGGTGTAGCCAACTGGCTACCCAAAGTTCACTACTGTGGCAACCCACCTAGGTCCCCCCCTGCAAGAGAGCCCCCATCCCTAAAGTTACCCTTTTCTGACTTTGTCCCACTAACATTTCTGATGCAACAGCAAAATGTTAGAAAAGCAGTCTGACTGAGTCAAATCATATTATATTCTGAAAAATTGGTATTGTCCCCTTTTCATCCTCTCTTTGGCATTTTTCATTAACCCCAAACAATTCCTACTTCATGCACTTTCAAAACAGAATGCAAAGAAAGAAGAGATGGCAGGAAAACACCTTAAATTTTCTATCTGTATTAGGTATATATAAAAGTACCTTGGAAAAAAATATAAAGAAGCATTTATAGTACCCAGTATCTACCTTCAACAAAAGAAGGCTGAGGGTCAACTGGGATATTGGACTGGTCAGAAAACTTTTCAGCCTTTCGGAAAATTCCTAGATAAGTCAAGGACACACAAGCAGCTATCCTACCTCTTTCTAGGTCCTAGAGATACCCAAGGTGGAGAAAAAATACCAAAAGCTCTGGCTTTTACAAGAAGCTTTTTTGCCCATTTCTTATCTCACATATTCCTTACAGCAGTGAAACAATGATCATTATTATCCCTTGAGCATACAGGAAGAAAACAATGCTCAAAAAGACTAAACTAGAGGCAATTGGGGGGGTGGAGCCAAGATGGCGGTGTGAGTAGAGCAGCAGAAATCTCCTCCCAAAACCACATATATCTATGAAAATATAACAAAGACAACTCTTCCTAAAATAAAGACCAGAGGACACAGGACAACATCCAGACCACATCCACACCTGTAAGAACCCAGCGCCTCGCAAAGGGGGTAAGATACAAACCCCGGCCCAGAGGGTCCCGAGCGACACTCCCCCCAGCTCCCATCAGGAAGAGAGAGATCTGAGCGGGAGGGAGAAGGACTGCTGAACACCCAGCCTCAGCCATCTGGACCAGAGCGCAGACACAGTGCATGCACAGAGTCCTGGATACTAGGGAAACAGGGCAGCAAGAACGGTGAGTGGGTGCTTGAGGCTGATGCCGGAGAACAAAGAAATGGGAGCAGCCATTTTATTTCTTTCTCTTTCTTTTTTTTTTTTTTTTTTTTGGCGAGTGCTTTTTGGATGTCTTAAAGGGACAGGGACCCCAATATTAGGGACACAGGGCAGCAAGACAGGTGAGTGGGTGCCTGAGACCGGCACATGAGGACAAAGAAAATCGTGCATTTTTCTTTTTCTTTTTTAAATTATTTATCTAATTTTTTTGTTTGTTGTTGCTGTTGTTGTTTTGATTTGGAGAGTGCTATTTGGAAGTCTTAAAGGGGCAGGGCAGGACACTTAGTCCAGAGGTAGGGAATCTGGGGATCTCTGGGCACTCTAATCCCCTGGGCAGCAGGGAGCACAGAGGCCCCTTACAAAGATAAATAGCCTCCCGGCTGCTCCCTGTCCAATGGGGCTCCACTATTTTGGAGCAACAGCCCGAGGCAGGCCATGCCCACAGCAACAGCAGAGATAAACTCCATAGCAGCCGGACAGGAAGCAGAAGCACTGTCTGTGCACAGCTGCCCAGCACAAGCAAGTAGAGGTCGCTCTTCTCCCAGGAGAGGAAGGCCACAAACCAACAAGAAGGAAAACTCTTCCAGCCGTCACTCGTACCAGCTCTGCAAACGATCTCTATCACCATGAAAAGACAAAACTACAGGCAGACAAAGATCACAGAGTCAACACCTGAGAAGGAGACAGACCTAACCAGTCTAACTGAACAAGAATTCAAAATAAAAATCATGAACATGCTTACGGAGATGCAGAAAAAAATGCAAGAGCAATGGGATGAAGTCCGGAGGGAGATCACAGATGTCAGGAAGGAGATCACAGAAGTGAAACAAACCCTGGAAGGATTTATAAGCAGAATGGATAAGATGCAAGAGGCCATTGAAGCAATAGAAACCAGAGAACAGGAACGTAGAGAAGCTGACATAGAGAAAGATAAAAGGACCTCCAAAAACGAAACAATACTAAGAGAACTATGTGACCAATCCAAAAGGAACAATATCCGTATTATAGGGGTACCAGAAGAAGAAGAGAGAGGAAAAGGGATAGAAAGTCTCTTTGAAGAAATAATTGCTAAAAACTTCCCCAAACTGGGGGAGGAAATAATCGAACAGACCACGGAAATACACAGAACCCCCAACAGAAAGGATCCAAGGAGGACAACAACAAGACACATAATAATTAAAATGGCAAGGATCAAGGACAAGGAAAGAGTTTTAAAGGCAGCTAGAGAGAAAAAAGTCACCTATAAAGGAAAACCCATCAGGCTAACATCAGACTTCTCAACAGAAACCCTACAGGCCAGAAGAGAATGGCATGATATATTTAATGCAATGAAACAGAAGGGCCTTGAACCAAGGATACTGTACCCAGCACGACTATCATTTAAATATGATGGCAGGATTAAACAATTCCCAGACAAGCAAAAGCTGAGGGAATTTGCTTCCCACAAACCACCTCTACAGGGCATCTTACAGGGACTGCTCTAGATGGGAGCACTCCTAAAAAGAGCACAGAACAAAACACACAACATATGAAGAATGGAGGAGGAGGAATAAGAAGGGAGAGAAGAAAAGAATCTCCAGACAGTGTATATGACAGCTCAATAAGCGAGCTAAGTTAGGCAGTAAGACACTACAAAGGCTAACCTTGAACCTTTGGTAACCACGAATTTAAAGCCTGCAATGGCAGTAAGTACATATCTCTCAATAGTCACCCTAAATGTAAATAGACTTAATGCGCCAATCAAAAGACACAGAGTAATAGAATGGATAAAAAGCAAGACCCATCTATATGCTGCTTATAAGAAACTCACCTCAAACCCAAAGACATGCACAGACTAAAAGTCAAGGGATGGAAAAACATATTTCAGGCAAACAACAGTGAGAAGAAAGCAGGGGTTGCAGTACTAATATCAGACAAAATAGACTTCAAAACAAAGAAAATAACAAGAGATAAAGAAGGACACTACATAATGATAAAGGGCTCAGTCCAACAAGAGGATATAACCATTCTAAATATATATGCACCCAACACAGGAGCACCAGCATATGTGAAACAAATACTAACAGAACTAAAGAGGGAAACAGACTGCAATGCATTCATTTTAGGAGACTTCAACACACCACTCACCCCAAAGGATAGATCCACCGGGCAGAAAATACGTAAGGACACAGAGGCACTGAACAACACACTCAAATAGATGGACCTAATAGACATCTATAGAACTCTACATCCAAAAGAAACAGGATATACATTCCTCTCAAGTGCACATGGAACATTCTCCAGAATAGACCACATACTAGCTCACAAAAAGAGCCTCAGTAAATTCCAAAATATTGAAATTCTACCAACCAATTCTTCAGACTACACAGGTATAAAACTAGAAATAAATTCTACAAAGAAAACAAAAAGGCTCACAAACACATGGAGGCTTAACAACACACTTCTAAATAATCAATGGATCAATGAACAAATTAAAATAGAGATCAAGGAATATATAGAAACAAATGACAACAACACAAAGCCCCAACTTCTGTGGGACGCAGCGAAAGCAGTCCTAAGAGGAAAGTATATAGCGATCCAGGCACACTTGAAGAAGGAAGAACAATCCCAAATGAATAGTCTAACATCACAATTATTGAAATTGGAAAAAGAAGAACAAATGAGGCCTAAAGTCAGCAGAAGGAGGGACATAATAAAGATCAGAGAAGAAATAAAATAGAGAAGAATAAAACAATAGCAAAAATCAATGAAACAAAGAGCTGGTTCTTTGAGAAAATAAACAAAATGGATAAGCCTCTACCCAAACTTATTAAGAGAAAAAGAGAATCAACACAAATCAACAGAATCAGAAATGAGAATGGAAAAATCATGACAAACTCCACAGAAATACAAAGAATTATTAAAGACTACTATGAAAACCTATGTGCCAACAAACTGGAAAACCTAGAAGAAATGGACAACTTTCTAGAAAAATACAACCTTCCAAGACTGACCAAGGAAGAAACACAAAAGTTAAACAAACCAATTACAAGCAAAGAAGTTGAAACGGTAATCAAAAAACTACCCAAGAACAAAGCACCCGGGCCAGACGGATTTACCTCGGAATTTTATCAGACACACAGAGAGGACAGAATACCCTTTCTCCTTAAAGTTTTCCAAAAAATAGAAGAGGAGGGAATACTCCCAAACTCATTCTATGAAGCCAACATCATCCTAATACCAAAACCAGGCAAAGACCCCACCAAAAAAGAAAATTACAGACCAATATCCCTGATGAATGTAGATGCAAAAACACTTAATAAAATATTAGCAAACTAAATTCAAAAGTATATCAAAAGGATCATACACCATGACCAAGTAGGATTCATCCCAGGGATG
The DNA here is from genome assembly GCF_040802235.1 of Manis javanica. Taxonomy (NCBI): domain Eukaryota; kingdom Metazoa; phylum Chordata; class Mammalia; order Pholidota; family Manidae; genus Manis; species Manis javanica. The sequence goes on along the minus strand of NC_133156.1, from coordinate 110,926,360 downwards.
CAAGGATGGTACAACATTCGAAAATCCATCAACATCATCCACTATATCAACAAAAAGAAAGACAAAAACCACATGATCATCTCCATAGATGCTGAAAAAGCATGTGACAAAATTCAATATCCATTCATGATAAAAACTCTCAGCAAAATGGGAATAGAGGGCAAGTACCTCAACATAATAAAGGCCATATATGATAAACCCACAGCCAACATTATACTGAAAAGCGAGAAGCTGAAAGCATTTCCTCTGAGATCGGGAACTAGACAGGGATGCCCACTCTCCCCACTGTTATTTAACATAGTACTGGAGGTCCTAGCCACGGCAATCAGACAAAACAAAGAAAAACAAGGAATCCAGATTGGTAAAGAAGAAGTTAAACTGTCAGTTTTTACAGATGATATGATATTGTACATAAAAAAACCCTAAAGACTCCACTCCAAAACTACTAGAACTGATATCGGAATACAGCAAAGTTGCAGGATACAAAATTAACACACAGAAATATGTAGCTTTCCTGTACACTAACAATGAACCAATAGAAAGAGAAATCAGGAAAACAATTCGATTCACAATTGCATCAAAAAGAATAAAATACCTAGGAATAAACCTAACCAAAGAAGTGAAAGACCTATACCCTGAAAACTACAAGTCACTCTTAAGAGAAATTAAAGAGGACACTAACAAATGGAAACTCATCCCATGCTCATGGCTAAGAAGAATTAATATCATCAAAATGGCCATCCTGCCCAAAGCAATATACAGATTTGATGCAATCCCTATCAATTTGCCAGCAACATTCTTCAATGAACTGGAACAAATAATTCAAAAATTCATATGGAAACACCAAAGAACCGAATAGCCAAAGCAATCCTGAGAAAGAAGAATAAAGTAGGGGGGATCTCACTCCCCAACTTCAAGCTCTACTACAAAGCCATAGTAATCAAGACAATTTGGTACTGGCACAAGAACAGAGCCACAGACCAGCGGAACAGATTAGAGACTCCAGACATTAACCCAAACATATATGGTCAATTAATATTTGATAAAGGAGCCATGGACATACAATGGCAAAATGACAGTCTCTTCAACAGATGGTGCTGGCAAAACTGGACAGCTACCTGTAGGAGAATGAAACTGGACCATTGTCTAACCCCATCCACAAAAGTAAATTCAAAATGGATCAAAGACCTGAATGTAAGTCATGAAACCATAAAACTATTAGAAAAAAACATAGGCAAAAACCTTTGAGACATAAACATGAGTGACCTCTTCTTGAACATATCTCCCCGGGCAAGGAAAACAACAGCAAAAATGAACAAGTGGGACTATATTAAGCTGAAAAGCTTCTGTACAGCAAAAGACACCATCAATAGAACAAAAAGGAACCGTACAGTATGGGAGAATATATTTGTAAATGATAGATCCAATAAAGGCTTGACATCCAGAATATATAAAGAGCTCACACGCCTCAACAAACAAAAAACAAATAATCCCATTAAAAAACTGGGCAGAGAAACTGAACAGACAGTTCTCCAAAAAAGAAATACAGATGGCCAACAGACACATGAAAAGATGCTCCACATAGCTAATTATCAGAGAAATGCAAACTAAAACTACAATGAGATATCGCCTCACACCAGTAAGGATGGCTGCCATTCCAAAAGACAAACAACAACAAATGTTGGTGAGGCTGTGGAGAAAGGAGAACCCTCCTATACTGCTGGTGGGAATGTAAATTAGTTCAACCATTGTGGAAAGCAGTATGGAGGTTCATCAAAATGCTCAAAACAGACCTATCATTTGACCCAGGAATTCCACTCCTAGAAATTTACCCTAAGAACGTAGCAATCAAGTTTGAGAAAGACAGATGCACTCCTATGTTTATCGCAGCACTATTTACAATAGCCAAGAATTGGAAGCAACCTAAATGTCCATCGGTAGATGAATGGATAAAGAAGATGTGGTACATATACACAATGGAATACTACTCGGCCATAAGAAGAGGGCAAATCCTACCATTTGCAGCAACATGGATGGAGCTGGAGGGTATTATGCTCAGTGAAATAAGCCAAGCGGAGAAAGAAATACCAACTGATATCACTCATCTGTGGAGTATAAGAACAAAGGAAAAACTGAAGGAACAAAACAGCAGCGGAATTACAGAACCCAAAAATGGACTAACAGGTACCAAAGGGAAAGGGACTGTTGAGAATGGGTGGGTAGGGAGGGATAAGGGGGGGGAAGAAGAAAGGGGATATTAAGATTAGCATGCATGGGGGGGAGGGATAAAGGGGAGGGCTGTACAACACAGAGAAGACAAGTAGTGATTCTACAACATTTTGCTATGCTGATGGACAGTGACTGTAAAGTGGTTTATAGAGGGGACCTGGTATAGGGGAGAGCCTAGTAAACATAATATTCTTCATGTAAGTGTAGATTAAAGGTAAAAAAAAAAAAAAAGAAAGAATGAAAAGGGGGATTACTCCTTGATAGGATAAAACTAACTGTAAATCAATAATTAATGCATGCTTTAAATATCCTTAATTTTGGTCACTTAAAGGGTGTTAGATGATCAGCTATGGAGGTATACTTTTCTGATAATATTCCTTTCTCTTAAAAAAAAAAAAAGGAGGTCTTGTGTGGTGACCTCCAATGAGTTCTATACAATGGTATAAAGGGCATATCAAAGTGTGGGCAAAGGGTCTGTTTGTGTTTATACAGAGGATCAAAGCCTAATTTGGCTACCCATAAAATGAACTAAGATACGATATGAAGAAGAACTTCCAACATCAGCACTCTCTGGAAGAGTCATACCAGAAGATGATCATCAAAAATACCTCAAGAAAGATCCAGGCGATGCTGCAGTTGTAGCTGCATCCATCCCACCGGTTCCTGGACTTGCCATTCGAATGAAGGAGATATCTAAGCTGGCCTGTGCTTTCAGTAAAACAACAAATTTGACTGGATCTATACTGTTGGAACTCAAGCAAGAATTAGGAGAAGTGCAAGTTGTAGCGCTCCAAAATCTTACAACTACAGACTATCTACTGTTAAAAGAATATATGGGATGTGAACAGTTCCCAGGAATGGGCTGTTTTAATTTGTCTGATTTCTCTCAGACTGTTCAAGTACAGTTGGACAATATCCATCATATCATAGACAAATTTTCACAAATGCCTAGGGTGCCTAACTGGTTTTCTTGGCTTCACTGGAGATGGTGGTAATTATAGATCTGCTTTGGTTATGTAACTGTATTCCTATTATGTTAATGTGTGTGCGCAATTTAATTAGTAGTTTAAAACCTATACATGCTCAAGTTAATCTACAAGAAAATATGTCAAAGAAATAATCTATCCTCCCATGTTTTCTTCCGTCTGCTACCTCTATAGCTTTTCTTCTTCCTTTCAAATTACAACCCTTAAATAGACTTCATGCCTCATATCGAATTTACCAAGTATCATAATTCCTCCAAGTGGTAAAGATACCTCGAGACAAATGCTGGGCATAGAAGCCACAGGGCATAAATCTGCAAAGAAGTAAAAAGCTAACCTTTTCAAACAATATTGCTTCTCTCTCACTTACCAACTTTACATCTCCCTGTATGGCCCCAGAAGATGACTGGTTAGGCAGAGACGGGTAAGATTCCTCAAGGGAGGAACAACCTAAGACAGCACAGTCGCAGGGGGGCCATCAGGTGAGAATTTGGGGATCAACAGTGGTGAGGCTTAGAACCTCACCCCCCCTGTTTTGAGAGAAATCTTCTGCATCTGTGGATGTCTTAATGCCCTTGTCTAGCTTGGATTAACACATAGTCTACAGGCACACACCTGATCATCTACATCTGCTCTCTTACAACACTAAACTATGTTTTCTACCTTTATCTTGCATCTACCTACCACTTCAGCATTTTATTAAATATAAAAAGAATAATAATAATAAAGGGAGAAATGTGGGATCCACATATAAATCAAATATAAAAATCAAATGAATATTCATATTTGACCTGATTGTTTATAGTTCATAATGCGTGATCAAAACCGAAAGTTTCTGTTTGACTGCTCTTGTGCTGTTGACTTCTGATGACTGCCCTTGTACTGTTCACCATGTAAGAACTTATTCACTATGTAAGAATTTGTTCACCATGCAAGAACTTGTTCGTTATGCTTCAGAAGATTGGAGACTGATGAGAATTAGGCTTGGGGTGGATTAATGATTGTGTATTGAGCATTGCCTCCCCTATACAGAATTTTATTGTTGTTAGCAACCATTTGATCAATAAATATGAGAGATGCCCTCTCAAAAAATAAAAAAAGTATAGGCAATTGAAAAAAAATATTTTCAGGTAGCCTGAAAGTAGAAGGCACAGCACTGCTTTCAAGAATTCTGTTGAGAATGGAATAGATTGATAAGAAATTAAAATTTTGGCTCTTCCACCTAAAAAAAAAAAAAAGACTGAACTACTAAGAAATAGCTGGCAAACTATTACAAAACAGAAGAGCTGACTTGATGGAGGACCTCTGGAACCAGACTCCTCTCTTTCCCTACTGCCCAGGAAATGGCAGGTGGTGGGATGGGTGACTTGACTCCACGCAGAGCAATCCCTTTAATAACTGCTAGTGGATGTGGCCACATAAACGTTGCTTTCCTTTATTATAGCCACAACTCGACCCCCCATTTAGTGGGCTCTCTGGGATGATATCTTGCTTGAGAATTCGTAAATAACCTTTAGAAAACTTACTGATTTGCCTCACTCCTCTTTTCTGACCTACTTGGCTGACCTAGAGATGCTCAGTTTCATTGTTAAGAGAGATGTTAATGAACTGCTTGACGTGTGCCTAACGACCATTTCTTAGGTGAAATTTTCCACTTATGAGACACTTCCAATTAAAATCAACAAAGATGTAGTACTCCAGGCCCTACTCTAGGTGCTCTTGGCATACAAGGTTCCTGTCCTTCATAAGACCTGCCCATGAGAAAGCTTAACTCTACAAGGTAGGCAGGACAGGTTGTAATCTTCAGTTTTTTGCAGATGGGAAAAAAGAGAAGTTTGGAGATGTTGCGTGACCTGCACATATTCTGTGCAGTTCAATGACTACATTTATTAAGCATATGACATTGTTAGACAGTATGCTAGGTGCTGGGGGAAAAGGCAAGTCAATAGATTAAAACTGTGTTGCAAATACTATAGATCACAGTTATGTGCAGGGATCTCAGGGGTGCCAGGGAGCCCAATCCCAGGGTTTGAGAAAGCCTCTGATGAGGGAAAGCACTTGAAGACAGTCAACATTCAGATCAAATTTGCTGTAAGTTTTACTTGATTAAAATACAAAATAGGTATAAGAAACCCAGTCAGAATGAATTGAGCCAAGGAAGCATGCTAATAACTTAAAGTTTCCTGAGAGAACTACCCTTATAAAACAAATTCAGCTACTCAAAAACCTTTCAAATCAACCAAACCTTTAATCATCCCAGATTTTTATTCTCCTGCAATGTACAGCAAGATCTCTTTCCAAATTGCTACCTCAAGGGTGAACAATAAACCCCTCATCTACCATTCGACCAGTCCATGATGGTCATTCAGCAACTGTTTCTGCTGAACCTGAGAAACCAAGTCAACAAGTTCTGCCTTGCACATTGTAAATCCATTTCACAAACATCCTACAAACCCCTTCCTCCAAATAATCTCTGTCTCTTTTTTTTTTATTTCCTGAGCTCAGAAGACCTCTCTAACCCATTGCCAACAGTTGTCTCTGTTTATCACACTGGCTACAACATTCAAACACCTACAAACAGTGCCGTGTCTCCGTGTTTGCCCCTAAAGGCCCCCTTTTCTGGCTATCTCTTCAGAACTGAATGGAGGGCACCATTTACTTCCTGATGACTGGCATGCCTTCCCACACCACTTCTGTTTCTTGCTCCCTAAATCTTCATTACCTGAGAATTTTCAGTAAAAATCCAAATGGCAAAGGATTGTGCAATTGCAGCATCACAACCTGTGAGAAATGGAAGGGATCTCGGGGCTGATCTAATCCAACTGCTCTCCAGATTCTTCATCCACTACCTTGACAGGAGGAGGGAGGCTGGCAGAGAAGAGTACAGGACTTATGATCAGCTCTCAGCTCCTACTTTACCATAGCAACTCCACTTTAATCTATTTTCCTAGTTTTGCTACTAAATCCAATCTTATTTTTAAAAGAAAATAAAAACATGGGATGGTGGTGTGAAAATCTCTGCTTAAAAGAACAGAAAGTCACTCATTTATTTCCAAACATGCAGAGTCCTTTAAAGAGGGTCTGAGGTGAATCTTGCAAAAATTTGTGATTAACAAAGGGTCTTTAAATGCCTAATCTCTTACCAATTCTAATCCTTCACTTTAAAAACTGGCCTGGGCCACCTAGAGAAGAGAAAATGTGATTTATTGACAGATGAGCTGGAAGAAGAATAAAGGGGTGTTTCACTGTTGATTTTCCCATTAGCTAGTTGCTAAGCCACTTAACCCCCTGCCTCAGTTTCCTTGTCTGTAGAATGTGAAGTGGGTCCCACTAAGGCATTTCCTGGCTTCAAAATTCTATGTTCTATAAAGAAGACCTGATAAGGTATTTGTGAATGAGGGACTGAGCCCACTTTCTCCCTGCTTTTCCCATTTCTTGAATAATGTATCTTTCTTTTCCAAAGGAGGGGAAAGTGTCCAGGGACATCAGCAAAAAAAAACAACACACCAGCCTTCATTCAATCTAACACCAAGACTAATGGAATGTTTACAGACAGACTGGCTGGCCTCAGCCCTTTAGTTTCTCTCCTTTTATCTTTCTAATCCTCCTTTCAATCTGTCACCCCCTCACATCTCTTTCCTTCCTTCTTAGCTCAGCTCCACTTAAATTTAACAGACCTTTAAGGGGCTACTGAGTACAAGGCACTGCAGTTCAGCACTCAGCTTATGGCAAGATGAGTGGGATCCAGCTCTGTGGGGAAAGGCCTTTGTGTTTTCAGAGGATGAGTCTGGCAGAAATACAAAGGGCACGTTAGAGATACAAAAGAACAGAAGTGGAATACTCACGTAAGATGAAAAAAGAACAGAAGTGGAATACTCACGTAAGATGAAGGTACAGAAAGTCTCTGACTTAAAATCAACCAAACTAGAGAAGGACTGAGTAGTGAGAGAGAGAAGCTGCTCGATATTCATTAACTGAGTCAATAAGCACTGTTTGAGTTGCCTGTGTTCCAGGCGCTATACCAGATGTTGCAATTACAAAACTGAAAGGCATCATGCCTGCACGTGCTCTGAACAGAGAAACAGACAAAGGGAATGGGTCTGGTGCCAGAGAAAAAGAACAGCAACCAGAAGGGGGGTTATGTCACTAACAGTAGGCATGGGGTGGGTGGGGCGAGAACTGAGCTCCATTTAGAAGAATGAATTTATTTAGCATGATGATGTTAAGACCAAAAGGCTACTGGACCATTCATGCGAAGGGCAGTCAAAGGAGCCTTTTGGATGTGGAGTCCGGAGAGAGTTAGCGACAAGAACACTAAGGTGTGGTCAAGTGTGGAGTCATGAGCTGGAAGCAAGCTCCCAGGGAGGCAGAAGAGAGAAAGAGAAAAGGCTGTGAGAGCAAAATGTGCCAAGTGTCTGCATTCAAGGGGTAGAGAGGAAAGGGAAATGAAGATGACAGTGAAAAGAAATGTTGGAAAAGATGCAGGAGTGTCCAGCACCAAAATAAACTGAGGAAGGAGAGAAATGTGAAAGCAGTGCTCAGAAATTCTAAAAACTAGGGGCAGAGAAGCAGGGTATGGAGAGAAAAGTATCCATAGATTGACAGTCGGCTAATGAAGACCTCTGAGACAGCAATTCAGCCTCATACCCGTACTGAAGCTAAGTAAAGATCTTCCCTCAAGAAAACTGGCAATGAACGGACAGAGGAGCCACACAGTAGTCTGAGGTATAGACTCAAATCACTCTTTTCTTTCTGAGTCTGGAGGAGGCTTGAACAGGCTTACAGGCCAAGGAAAAGCAATGAGCCTGCTATAAATTCTTGCCTGTGTCCACCCCCAACAAAAAAAAACAAAAACAAAGAGACCAATGCTAAGATGGAGTTTTTAATCTTTTGCAAAACTTTCTTCTGGTCATCTAGCTAGTATGGTCATCTGTGTGGTGGTGGAGGTCTGGCTCAGCAACAAGGACATGGAGCCTGCCTGCAGCAATGCCTCCTGGGAGGATTCTCAGCACAACTGGGGCACCTCTGAGATGGCCAGGCAGCCTATGACTGAACGAGACAAACAGCTATCCTCCACTGAGGAAAATGGAAAGCCTTTTGATACAGAAAGGTGTGTGATAAATACGAACAAACCTTGGGTAGAAAAAATAAGCAGATGGGTTTCAAATGTATGCCTTGAACCCCAGTCTCAAGTGCTGATGAGAGGGGACAGTGGCCAAGCTGCCTTACACATGAACAGCTCAAGGCCATGGGCTACAGGCTGCACAGATGCAGGAGTTTATTTATTTAGAGAGGAATATTGTTTCTCGTAAGTAATGTTGGGAAGGCGAGCTAAAAGTGGCAGTAGTAGTAAGCAGAAGAGAATAGGTAATGTTATTTCCAGAATCGGTACTATCTGTTAAGACATGCATACATGTGTGTTTATACACACACACACACACAAACTGCATGAATTAACACATTTTACATAGATTAATTCGTTTAATCCTCCTAGCTCTATGAGGCAAGTCCAGAGATCATTCTTATTTTACACAGAAAGTGAGAGAGATCCAGAGAGGTTAAATAAGGCCCTTGAGCTTATCCAGCTAATGAGTGGAAGAGCAGGGGTGTAACAGCAGCTCTGCCCCACAGGTGAATTGCAGTCCACACCAAACTGCAGGCAAGAGGCTCTGACAAAACTTGGATACCGCCACAGCCTCCATCCTGCCTGGGAGAGACTGAATCATCAAATGAGACGGGTCATTTCATTTGCTCTCCTTGGTGCTCCTCTAAAGCAAGAGCAGAGAAAACACATTTCCCGTTTTTAAAATCAATCAATCACTCAAGGAAAATATCTCCTGAGAATGGCTGCCCAGGGTTTTGGATGGCAAGTTCTGCAGCTACAGTTACCAAATGACCCTGCCTCTCTCCTAGTTACACACTCCAACCACTGTATTTCTCCAGCTCTGTTACTTCCTCTAAGTCTTTCACACCCTGTTCTCTCTCCTCCCATAGGAAACAAAAACTCCCTAGCCCTCTTCCTCACCAAAAAACTTCCCACATTACAAAATGTACCTACCTTGATTTATACAAACTTATTCTGATTTCTCTGTGTAAACCCTTCCTTGAAAATGGGTTTAGTGCTGACATAATAGATTTTGTAGTAAGTAATCACATAACAGATTTCATAGTAATGCAGGGTTGGCTTGAGGGATATGTGATCTGTGCGGTTACCCAGGCCCTGCTTTCAAAAGGAGCCCAGGTTCTGAAGGCCTCTGTGCTTAGTTTAATGCTCTATTACCATTATATTGAAATTCTTGATCAAGTTTATCTTTGAACATGTGTTTTGTTAAGGGAAGTCTGGTGGAACAATGGAGCACGTGCAGGAGCTGAGGAGATCCGTGGAAGAATGGAAAAAGCTTTATATTTTAGGACATTTAATAGCACTTCTTGCTGGCTTTGTTTTGAACAAAGAGATTTTCACTTACACCAGGCCCTGCATATAACTTTTCCCCCCAAAATGGGTTTTGTGTGTCTGGGTACTCTATCCTCCCCATTTTTTATTTCATTGTATTGGGGACTTTAATAGATTATATCCCCTTTTGAGGGGAGAGCCACTATCTTTTTTCATTTCTATATCACAAGCTCCTTATATCTAAGTGCCCAATACAGTGCTAAAGACACAGAAGGTACTTGGTGAGTATTAGTTAATCAATACATCACTCTAATCAGACAATTCTTAACTTTTCCACGATGACCACAACTGCATCTTTTCTAAAGTATGAAATCTATCAGGTTCCCAGAACACTACAGAATACCAGCATTCCCTTTCTATGGAAGGCTACAAAAATAATGACTTCTTCCCTATTTGCTTATAAGAAAAAAATACTTGATATTAATAAAACAATGATAAGTGGCAGGGTATTAGGTTTGTTTTTAAGGGCTTTATTTCCTTTTAACTTTTTGTTAAATCTGAGCATCAAAGCATTTTTTGGAAGTTTACTGTTCCAGCATCTAAGATTCCAAAACATGGCAAGTGACTATTCCTAAGGGTTGAATGCTGCTTCATGCAATGCTTCATTTGAGTCAACAATTGGCTGAGGGAACATCCCCAAATGCTTATCTCTCAGAGGGAGCAAATGTAATACCAGCCTCTGGCGGTCCAGAGGCAAATAACTGAGGTCAAGTTTCCATCTATTGCTAGATTCTCATGCTGGCCCATTTGAAATTCTTTGTAAGGATATGATTTATAGCCTATGCTTCAAGTTCATTACAGATAATTACACCCAAGATAAATGCCACAAGGAGCAAACAACCCTCCACACACTCCACAGTTTCCATGACGGGATGATAAAAAGTCACTTGCATGAAAAATATAGATTAAATGCACTAAATATCTCACAAGACTCCAGGTTCGGCAATTTTCTTTTTCCCATCTTGGCCAGCATAGAGATCAAGAACTCAGAAATGTGTCCTTGGCTCCTAAGAGGGGAGGGTGATCCAGAACACACATGCAACAAAGCAAAAGCCAATTTAATAACAATGTCCTTTATCCAAAGATGAAGGGGATACAACGGCTGTCCTCTAAATATTAATGGAGGGACACAAAATCAAAAAGCAATGATTGAGGGCCAAAGGAACGGAGCGAGGAGTGGACTGTACAGGTACTGGGTATTCAGAACAGTGAAGAACTGACAAGATGAATTTGAATTTGGGGGTGTCATAAGGTAATAAGAGTTCCAGTTACAACATTTGCACTAGTGTAAAAGAACTTGTTGATGTTTAACATTGGTCATAAGAACACAAAAAGGACTAAAAGTATGTTGTGTTGAGATAGTTCAGGCAGAGTAATCAAGACATGAGGACCATCCTTTATTCACACTGACTAAACCTAGCACACTGCCAAAAAAGAGGGTTTGGAACAAATTCTGGAATAAAAACTACTCATCTGTTTTGCAAAAAGAAATCAGAAGCCCATCAGTGTGATCAGAACTCCCTAAGTTGCCTATTAAGTCAGGACCTTGATCGCTAACAGATGCATCTATCTGCAAAGTTCTGCAGCAAAAGTGCCACACTCAGCAGCATCACAGGTCTCTCCTTGCTGCCACGGAAGGTATGTTTCTCCGTTTCTCACTATGCTCATTACTGATGATTCTGAGTATCTCTGACTGTTTCTACTGACCAGTCAGATACTGCTTTGTAAGGAAACCCAAAGACAGGCCTTAAATCAGCCCTCGACTGTCATTTTCTGGGTTCATTGTAAACTGAGCAAAATGAGCGGCATCAAGTAGCCAATGGAAAAGCCCTGCCTCTGGAATGGAGTGAACACTCTGGGTTTGCAGCGAAGCATTCCGAAAGACAGCATGGGTTTTAAAATACATTCTGAAAGGGCAAATGGGCTCCCAAGATGACTCAGAACACAGTTCCTGAACTGCATTTTGGAAGTTACCCTGCAAAACACCTCAGAGCCACGAGGGGAGTGGAGGGGAGCGGGGGCTGTGGTATTCACAACTGCAGACTTACAAGGTGACAGAATGGAATAATGGGGTAATTACACGTAACTAGGCAGGAAGTAGTGTTTCTGTGCTTCAGGTTCTAGCAGTGAGCACACATGAGATGGGCACACTACAGCTACTGACAGACCACACCCCCTACTTCCTTCAGTGGGTCACATTTGTGAGCCAAACAGTTCTCAGTAGTGTAGATTTTTATATACAGGACTTGTAAAGAGAGTGCACATATGAAAATCCATGATCACACTAAAGGTCTTACTGAGAATTTTGAAAACTTCCTTAAAAATCAAACTGTCTTCCCCCAAATAATGCCTGGGCTATGGAAACGGGGTTTAAGCCTCCAAAGAATTCACCTGTGATGTTTGCATTCTATTCTAAAGTGATTGGGATGTCAGTCAGAACACACATACTGCCTTTCGCCTGAAACCAAATTTCTAAATTCAGGAACAAGCTTATTGTGCTCCTTTCCCCTTAAAAAAAAAACTAATGAGAGTATTGCATTAAAGCAAGAACCAAAAACAAATACAAAGAACTGTGAGAAACGAAAGGGTATCAGTCAATAACTTTAAATACAAAGAATATCTGGACTTCCTGATCTACAACTGAAAAGGGGAGTATCAAAACAAATCTGTAAACAACATAATACAAGGGTGAATAAAAATCTTGCTTTTCTGCCAGTCTCTTGCTAGCCCCATCTCTAGGTCTCACTAAAGCCTTACCTTTGTTGTCACAGAAACCTTCCTTTACTAATCAGCTGATCGCTCTTGCCCCTCCTCTGGCACTCTTGGGTGATACCAAGAACTAACTTTGCCTGGTGTTGGCAACATCCTCCACACTTTACCTGTATTAACTTATTGAAACTCCCACAAAAACTCCCACAAAAAAATATAAGGTAGTTCTATTATTACCACCGTGTTACAGATGAGAAACCAAGGACCAGTGAGCTTGCCTAACTTGTCCAGTGGCCTGGGTGGCACCAGCGCCCATGCCGTTCCCTGCTCATGGATCTCTGCCTCCCTGGTGTGGACTTGTCTGCCCTTCCTGATAAAATATTCTGAAGAGTTTAGTAGTACTGTATTTATAGGGCATTCAATAAATGTTGCTGGGTGGTTAAATTCAGTAAGTGAGTGTGTGTGGGCATCTGTATCTATCTGTGTGTATGTATGTGTGTGTAGGATGGGTAACACCAGGAGTTTGTTTCAATGAATTCATCTACAAGAAAAATACAAATTCACATTTTATGGAGGGCTTACAATATGCTGGTCAGAGGGCGATGTCTTCTGCGAACTTAATCTTTGCAACAACCCTGTGCAACAAGTGTCTTTGTAGTTTTTTTAATTCTAATGTAGGTGTGCTTTTAAAACCGGTACGCGAACTGCGGTTCAGTGAGGCTAAGCAAACTATTAAATGCCACACAGGTAGGGAATGGCACAAGATGAGAAACCCCTAGCCCCGATCATGCATCCTGGTCTCTAACATAATTTGCCCTTTTGTCGTCTCAGTTTCCTAAGACTCAGAACTAAATCGTTCTCAGGATCCAGTATGACCCCAGACTGCTTCCTGTCCAGTACTTCTCATAGTACAGCATTACTAGACCTTCCTTGTATTTTGTCTTACTGTTTTAAAAAATATTTCATTCACTGTCTTAGAGCACATCTCTTAAGCACAGACAACCTGTTTAAATTTGGAGGCTAATTAATCCAGAAGCCTTGTGCTATCAGTGGTCTTAGCATTCATGCTCTCTGTTTTGTTGGTCAGAGGGCGTTCCTGGGCTATTACTGAGGTGACATTTCACAGGTATACCCTTGGATGTCAATCTTTAAATAATTTTGCACTCATAAGTGCCTGAAGAGCTGTTTCAGAAATACTGGAATAAAGGTAAAACCAAGGATTTTCCAACTGTTTTGACCATGATTCACCATTAGGAAGTACTTTTGATACTGATATCCAATATACATGTGTATGTATGTGAATATATGTGTATAGTAAGAACATAACTTATAAAACATGTTCTCTTACAATGCATTTTGATATTTTCTATTCAGTTCAGTTTCATTTTTTTCAATACAAAGCCCACAGAAGTCTTCACATGACTCCCTAATCATGTTGCAACTGACAGCTTGAAAAACAGAGACTGAGAACATACTATTCCAATTTTTAATTAATATTTTGTGCAGAACTGAAGGCTTGTTCAGGCAAAATGAATGACATTTACTGATTTCATAAAATGAAATAACTTATCTCACCTAAACTCACTTAAATGAGACTGTCGTTGTCATCTACGAGGTGGGAAGTGAGTTCCCTTTTTACCACGTGTGCACTTTTTGTGCCTTTCGAATTTTGTACCAGGGGAGTACATCACCCATTTGAAAGTTAAATGAAATAAAGTTTTACCCTTTATTCCTAATTAGGGCTGTTTTGCTTTGCTTGATTTCTCCTGTTCTGAATATTTAAGGTTTTTTTCTTGAGAACAGTTTTTTTCAGGAACAGAAGCTCAACTTCAGGTCTGTGGTTCCCAAGTCACAGCTCTCCCCATTAAAATATTGGTGCCACTTGTGATCTTGTCCAATTTTATGTCCTTCCTTCTGTGACCCTCTTGCAGTTTTCAAAACAGATAAGCAATGGTGTTTCAATAAACTTAGCCAATTTCTTTACTACCCTGGAATTTGAGCAACAGGACTCGTTGATTTGAATACATTCATCTTATTCAAGTAGTCGTTCAACAGATTTTCCCCCCTATTTCACCCTGGATATTTGTATCCTCAAAAGTGATATTTGATGTTGGTCTCAGATGAAATATTTTTTTCTCTAAATTTTAAAAGAAAAAAAAGGAAGATTTTTGCTATGTTATTTTCAGTTTGTGTTTTATTTTTTAAATACAGGGATAACACCTTTTCTCATTTTACATAGGTTACACTCTTATCTTCTTTAAAAAATAGTTTTAATCTTTAGAATTGTGGAAAAGGGAATCAGAATATTCTACCAGCAATAGAAACAACATATTGCCACTTTCCTTATGGACATTCTTTCTGAGAAACACAGATGAGCTAAAAGATACCTAAACCAGAGTCCTCTATTACTTCTGATTCTTTTGAATCAAATGTGGCTCACAATGTTGGGGGTCTCACCTGCCTTCAGCGTTTGAAAGAGGAAGTGTAGACTACATGCAAACACGGTCACCCTCAGGAGAGAAGGTTAAATTTTGCCTGAGACCTAGCCTTCAGGACCCCAGTGAGGCACAGAGAAGCGCTGGGCCTGGCTCCTGCTTTTGTTCTGCTGTGTCTAAGCCCAAGCTATATTCAGCTGTCCTGCAGCTGACAGCTTTCTGTGTCAGGCTTGCTCAATAACTTCTACAACTCAGAAACAAATTTTTTTTTTTAATGTTGAGAAACTAGTTTAAATGCCAAAAAACCTCTGGGCACACATGTAAATTTTAAAACCCTTCATGTAAGAGTGAGGAGAGATGAGTCCCTGATACAGGGACTGTTGGAAAAGGTATCTAAGACAAGGAAGGTGTGTCCTAATAAACATCAAGTGGGCAGTGAAATGTGCACATGGATTGCATTTTTAAATCTATCCGGTCAGGTGCCAATATATTGCAGCTAGTAAGTAGATTATTAAAACTGCGCTGATGGCTCCAAGCTTTGTACCCGAAGTACTGGGCTATGTCATCCAAAAACTTAAAAACAGAAAAACAAACACCCTTCATAACAAAAGTTCTCTCAGACTTTTGACCTCTATTTCTGGCATTATACAAAGCTAGAACTTGTTTCAGGGTTGGCGGAATGTGGCCTCTGATTGCTAACCAGCCTTCCACTTCACACTGTCTCGTTCACTCACTTCTTCACCAAAACCAGCGATTGTCCCTTTAGCTTTAGCTACTGCAGCATTTCTACCAGACGCGACAAATCACAGGAGTGTACTTTGACTGCTGCTCTGTCATGTGAACAAGAGTAACACTGAAACCTTTTACCAGTCTCTTGCCTTATCTTTGTGTTCCGTTTCCCCCAGATTTATAAACTGCTCCAGAGAATTCCTTTAATATTGTAGTCTTTCCTCCCCCAGATTAAAATGTTAACACTTGTATTAATAAAATAAAATGACATTAATTAGAAGTAATTAACATTGCCACCATATTATTTGACATTGCTGTTTCAGTATTGTGGCTGATCAGAGGTCTGAGAAACTATTTCAATGTAAGAGAACAAAATGTTACTGATTATTTCTATGTACGTTATTAAGGTTCTGTAAATGATCTGATCATTTTTATTACTATATCCTGGCAATAGCATTCATGCTTTATTATAAATAAAACGTATCAGAATTTGCAAAATATAAAACAAGAAGTCTTTCATAACACACACACAATCTTAATTCCCACAGTCTAAATCCAAGTTCTCTTTTAACTTCTCTATTCACCGTTATTGTTAAATTGTCTGATTATCAAGTTGCTTTCAACTTCTTAAAATACTTGTAGAAGAGAGCAGTAACAACCATGAACTTCAGGCCAAGTAACTTACACAAAGTCTGTTGCCCTCATTTTCCTCCACCAATCAACCTAAAATTACCAGTCATCAGCTATCCATACAAACTGAATTTTCTAACTTTCACTTTATTCATTTCAAACGTAGATTTTGCAGGCTTTTACAAAAGCATGTTATTCCATACCCTAACTAGTTTATTTAGTTATGGAATGTCCCACATTCTAAAGGAAAGAATGCCTAAGGTTTGTATTATATTGGCTAGGTAACAATTTCAGGTCAAAAATGATAGCCCAGAGCTTTCTGTCTGTTGCAGACCATACTGCCTCCCACCCCGTGGGTTGTGGACCTTCTACCCAAATCGTGTCAGCCCCAGGGATGATTCAGTGACTCTTGCTGTTAGAAAATAAGTGTATTACTACTAAATCTTGCAACTTTTATATTAACTCAAATGTGATGAAAAATGGGTCAAAATTTGAGGCTCATCATCATTCTTGTTTGCCAATAGGGCCAATCCTCAGTAATCCATGGAAATGGCAGGCAAAGAGAGGGGGGCAAGTTTCCAAACTCATTTTAGCAATGTTCCAGCAGTTTTAATCATCAGAGGTCCTAGCAAAAGGCAGGACTGAAGGTTCTTCCTTATTTCTCAGCTCACCCTCCAGAGTAGGAGACAGAAAGGGAGTTGGGGGTGGTTGGGAGGGCTGACGGCAGATTCTCTTCACTCTCCCTTTACAGAGGATAAAAACAGAACAGAAAAAAGACAGGGAGAGAGAGATTAGGACAAACACAGGAGGCCACAAAGAGATAGAGAGTAATGACTGTTTTGAAGTGATTTGCATCTTTTTAGAAGACCTGGAATAAAAGGAAAGCCCTCCAGAAAAGCACAAAACACTGTCCCATCTTATTTCTTCCAGAAGGACAGACTAGCCGAGACTAAAAATTAGCTGGAGATTGGTTGCTAAACTGTCCATGCAGAATTAACCATCATCAACTTACATTTAACAATTACTTTGAGTGTAAAGCAATGAGAAGCTCTAAAGTAAAACAAGACTGATTTTACAACAAAGGAGCTACAGACTTAAGACTACAAAAATATTGCTGCAAAAAATTCTCAAGATAGCAATATTCTGATTAATATGCCATGGCTAAACATTTTTATTTTCCATTAAAAAAAATTCTCCCACTGGAAATACCTACAGGGTCAGTCGATCAGACATATAAGAAAATCAGCCTTGATACCTGATAAATTTTACTTCATGTTTGGCTCAGTTTGGAAGGGATCCAACATAATTATATTCACCAGCCTTGGCCCTGAATAACTTCAGGCTAATAAAAAATAACCCACTGTGTAAGACCAAGACTGTCCCAACACTAAGGACATCAAAAGGAGACATTGGCCACTGAAGGAATTAACTCAACTTTTATTTTATTGCTCCCAAAAATGACTCCACAGAATCCGTAAAATAATTTTAAAAAATTAGCTCTAACAAAGTCTGTGGTTAAAACTCATTAAGTCCTAGAGAAATGAAGAAAGGCTTGATCACAAGACAAATGCCTATGCAGAGGGTTGAAAAGCCCCTTGTGAAGAGAGCTAACCATACATGGTCAGGTCTCCAGCTCAAAAAGAAGTATGGTCTTGACAGAAGTCCTGTAAAATACTCAATTTGCAGAAATGGTCTTGACAGAAGTCCTGTAAAATACTCAATTTTCAGAAATATGACTGTTAATTCAATACTCCAGAGTTCTATACTATGGTGCCTTATAGGTTATAAAAATGTAAAACTTGAATGTTTCACCAAACTTCACTACTATTACCTCAAGAAGTTGGATTATAGGGAGCTTCCATTTTCTATTGACCTATTTCTGTAATAGGTATTTTTTTTAAATGATCACATTTCTTTTGTTGTCAGAATAGAGATTTTTTTTGAAAAAAAAATTAGTAACCAAAAAAAGTACAAGTATGGGAAATACTTTTCTTCAAGAGTGGAAATATACTTGACCCAGTAATTAGAAAGGCTGTTGGAGTGAGAAATCCCATGAGCTCCATTTTCAGTTTTATTAATAAGGAATCATTTAACCTAAGTCAACCTAAGACACAGAAGTTAGGAGACTTGCTTAGGGAAATCGGGAAGAGACTATTGAATGGAGTCACTCTACTAAAGGCAGTGGGGGTAATACTGGCAAATTGCTTTTGCTGTGATCTTTAAGGAGCAGCTATAGACTAGACCAGACATTGTAAATTTAATATATTATTTTTGAGGGGTTATTGACAAAACACCATCATTTTGTATAAAAATAACCAAATGCTTGAAGCATTTACATGTGTACCTAAAATGATATGCATATACTACAAAATCCTTTTATAGCCTTGTAAGACACAAGAGATCCATCCCTTTACAAAAGCAAATACTGAAACCTTCCAGAATTGAAGTTCCAGAACATGTCTATACACCATATCATGGTATTTTATTGTTTTGTGGGTCCCACACCTCTAAGCATCCAGCTGAAGTCTCTCCTGCTTCGATTTCAGTTCACTGACTCTTACTTGGTCACTCTCCTTCATACCACTGAAGACAGTAATTAAGTGCTGCCTTGAAGGGCTGAGGACTTGTATTAATACTCACTGGTGACATTGAACCCAGGCTATAAGAAGGTAAGTTAAAAAAAAAAAGCTAACTTTTTTTTCTTTTTCGACATTTTTTATTCAACTTTGAGACATCTCTATTCATTCTGAGGACTAATTATAGAAAGTGAACCCACTTTACCTTCATTTTCCTGGCTAAAAATATGCAAGCCATACATTTAAGTTGAAAAGTTTTATCTAATACTAAATGTTTATTTTAAATATCTCCTTAACATTCATATAGGAGTTCCTCCCTTATTAGGCTAAAGATTAGATAGGATTTTAAATTCGTATCTTCATTTAAATGATTACAGATGTTACAATCATAGAATTTTAGAGTTGGGAGAATTTTTAACAATGTTGCATTAGTCATTTTACAATTGACATTATGACAAAAATGTTAGATGGTCGCAATACATGAAATTTTCTCTCAAGTCTGACCAAAATCTTTATTTTACTAATTTAGAGAATTACATGTATTAGAAAAAAAGCTTGGTGTGTGTATGTTCTCATGTATGTATAACTTGTATGTAGTGTGTGTGTAAATATATATACATCTTGCTTTCTTTGAGCTTCTTCCAAATATGTAATAAGTAAGCAGGTGGATGAGGGGAAGGGATGCCTAAGATCAAGGGACACTGGAAAGTTTGACCACTTTGCAAGGCCTGCCTTATGGGTGCGCTACTTGGACAGCTGTACAGGGCCAGACACTCACAAGGGTCCTGTGCTTTCTATTGCTGTCTTGAAATTCCTAATTTTTAAAGAAGGGGGCTCACATTTTCATGTTGCTGTCGCCTGCAAATTATGTAGCTGTTCTGCCACCTAGCCTTTAATACTGGTTCCACTCCCACATCAATCAATTAATCTCTAGAAGAGCAGCAAACACAATAAAATCAGGGCTCTATGTCCTTCCAAGGGCCTCTCACTTATTGTTGCTTGCTGAGAAGCTTATCACAATACACTGCCGACCTCACTCAACTGCAATTTCATTTTCTCATGTCATTATTTTTTATGCTAACCTCTTTATGCCATGCTTTACTCATAGATTATTTTCTCCCTACTTCTCTGATGAGTCAAATGCTTTTTAATATTTTTAAAAATAAAATATCTCCTCAAAATATATACCCACAATGTTTTGCATTTCTTACCACCTATCTCTCCCTCCCCTGCCCAAAACAAATTCCTTAGAATGAAGAGCTCAGTTTTATGGTTGGAAGAACCAACCCCTTAACTGACTGTAGACCAAGGGAAAACTAAGAACAGCAAAGAAAATGAACTCATTGCTGCTTTAATCCTAGTATGACCTACTTTTGCTGTGGATTCCAGCATTTGATTTGATCTCTCTGTTTCCACAGTCCTGTGCTGCCTCTAGCTCTCTGTTGGAACTGAAACAACGTAACAAAAAGGATAGTCTGTTTAGAATTTTCATTGATGCATCTGACCTCAGAATCACGCCCTGAGCGCAAGGGAGGGCTTGGGCTTGACATATTTTTCTAAAGTGGTGTATGTGTGTTCGTGCACGTGCATGGGTGTGCACCCCATCAGTACTTCTGTTTTGAAATTAACTTCAAATGAACTGAAATGGAGTGAGAGCTGCACATGTGCCTCGGTGTTTTCAGCTTGGCACACATTTGCGAGGCTCTCCTCCAGGCAAGAGGCAGGCAGACCAGTCTCACCTCCTGCACCAAACTCAGCTCCGGGATGCCCTTCTGCTCTTATTACCGTAGCTTCACCACCAGCAGCACTGTCACCAGCCCCGTCGACATTCCCACACCACCACCCAGAAGGCGTCCGTTCTCTCAGAGCTTAAGGGGGACTCGGTGCTTTTGTGAAAGAAGCCCTCCCAAAGGAAGGGCTGGAAAAATGAGCCAGAAGCAGTAACTGGGGTCTTTTGAAAACTAGTTTTTAAAAGGCCTCCTTTTCCTTCCCATTCCATCTGTTCTCTCACCCTTCCATTAACCCCGGAGCCTCTTGTTCTTGCTCCCTTCCCCAGAACTTAAGCAAGAGACAAAAGACCCTCTTACTTCCTTACAAGTCAAGAAAATTGGAATGGACTTGAGTATGGCTAAGCAAACCCAGGGAGGAAAATTAATAACCACCATATCACCTAGGCAGCCTGATGCCATCAATAAGCATGATTCTCAGCATAATTCTAAAACAAGAAAAACAGGCAAATACTGTAAAAACGGATAGAATTTCTAAGTGCTTAAATAGCCACATAGTAACTAGGCTTGTTACCTACTGAAGAAGCACATTTCTCTGTGCATTGTCGTTTTGTTAAAATATCTGGATTCAAACCCAACTGTCCCACTAAGTTTACCTGTCATATGAGCACCAAAATGGAAAGACCTTTAAAAGAAATATCACTCAAATGCACATTTTTCCCTGTGAATTTCACTTTAGAGGTTTAGTGGACTGAATTATAATTTGTCACCTTTTGTCTTTTTCAGCAGTATGTCATTAAGTCTTTAATTTGGTGTTTCCTGTAGTCTGCAGTAGAATATATGCTATTTTAAATCCAAGGACTGCAGACATGGATGGTGGGTAAAGATCTGTGAACCATAAGTAAATTCTTATAAGGAACATACAAAAAAGATTGTTCTTCGGTCAGACTTAAGCCATTACTTTTTTCTAAAGAAGAAAAGGCACAAGTTAAGAAAAAGGCACCGTCAAAGACCTTCTGCCCAAATGTGCATCTCCATGAAGTTTCCTGCTGAGTGCATATGAATGCGCCATGATCTGGGAAAAGGATCCAAATAGGATTTCAAACATCCAAAAATTTTAACTCAAACATTTAGGTATTTCACCATGCTGCTATTCATTCATTCACTGATTTTTTTTGTCTTAGTTTAAAGAGATGCTAAACAAAAGGAGGCGAGCTCTACATGTATTTACATTCCAAAACTAAGCTCCCCTCACCATCCCCCAAGTCTGTCATCCCTTCACAGCTAAACAAACCGTAAAGTCTAGTCCTAAATTGGTGAAGAGAAGCAACAAACATGGCAAGAAAGTTTCTTTCCTTTCTTTAACAAAACAGAACTAAACCCCCAGAGTGAGTAATCCATTCGAACTCCCAATGTGACTTTTTTCTATCATTTGCAAACTTCTAAGGTAATGTAAGATCTCTTTCCTCTTAAATTAAGGAATGAGATCAGATGTTTTTACTAATCTGGTTCTGTTGTACTCTTAGAGGTTTTGGTCAATGCAATGCTTCTGGCATCTCCACTGCTAAAGTTAGTGGAAAATATATTGACTTAATTTATAAAACGAATTTATGATATAGAGTATAAAACACTTTCTGAAAACTCCTTTTTTGCGATAAACATTTTTATTTTTTAATCTATAACATCCTTCATCCAACTGAGAAGTACATGAGTTTGTCATTGAACAGTGATTTTTACATCTAACAAGTGATTTTTTAAAAATGTGTGATCTCATCTGCATATGTCAAACAGAAGTAAACTAAGTCTTATTTAAGTGTGTTCACATTTTCTTAGAGATAAGGCAAGAGTAATTCCCTGGAATTCCTTATTTTTTAGGAGGCTCTGCATTATTCTTTTGGGAAGCTTTATCTTAGCAAATGACCTGAGAATCTTTACAAGCAAAAAAAAAAAAGTACTGCTAAGTAGGTCTGCAGAGTATTATATCTATAGATCTACTATTTGGGGGAAGAGTTTCTCAATAGGCCCTCAATTAATATCATGTGGAACAACTGTTGAGTATATTGGAACCATAAAAACACTAAATTATCTAAATCTCTGAGTGTGTTTACAAATTCTCAAATTTCAAATTTAATCTTCTATGTATACATAATTCCAGAAATATAATAACTGTATCCAAAATGTGAAAAAGAGATGTAACTACTACAACATTCTATTGCTCATACCAACATCATCCGATAAAAAACATACACACTTAATCTGTAAAAAATCTAGAACAAAAGCTAATACTTGTAATTGGGCTTTTACAAATTGAGGAACCAAGTAAGAATTTAAGCACTGTCCACCTCCTTTTAAAAAAACAGACTTATAAATTTCACTGTTTTTTACAAAACACCTAGAAGAGCATGAAACTCTCTCATCTACAGCACACTTTGCAATTATGTTCTTTTCTCACATCTGAAAAGTAAATTAGCAGTTCTCAAATGTGATGCTACAACACCAGTCAAAAATGTAAGCTTTAAGCTTTGTTAAAGTAGTCTGACAGAAACTAAATATACACTGATCTTTAGCTCTAAAAGAAATACAACCAAAAAAGAGGGAATTACTCAAGTTACTCAGTGTTATCCATCTAAAATACTAAAATAAGCTTTAAAAAAAAATCGGAGTTGCCTCCTCTCTGACCTAGGTAAGTGGAGACTAAAAGGGAAACTGGACTTTCACCAAAAGTAATAAGGAGCCTCTTCCCCTCCCTGTCAGGGTCCAACAGGCCTACTGGAGTCAGGACACCACCACCATGCAGCACTCACAAGGCTAACATGCTGCAGTCTCACAGGGAGACCACATGCGGGGCAGTGAGGAGGAATTCCCGCTGCTCCCAGGCAGGGTGGTCCAGGCAGAGGTCTCCTGGGAAGCCTGAACTCCTATCCCTGACAAGCAACAGTAAAGCACTCCCAGCTACCAGGTGCCCAGTGAAAACCTAGTAAGGAATCGATGCCCAACTTCAGGCAGCTGTAAAGAGGCAAAGCAGTATCAGAGGCGGTCTACTAAACAGAAGGTTTGCAATTATAAAGATGCTTGAGACAAATGACGGAATAGAAAGTATTAGCAAATGTAGGATAGAAAGAAAAACCAAACATAAATTTTTGATATGAAAGTCAACACTGAAAGAAAAAAACAAAACAAAACTCAATGAGTGAACTCGGCAGAGTGCAGAAAACAGGAAAGCAGCAGTAAACTCGAAGAAGAACGACAGAAATCTCCCAATCCGAAAAACAGAACATAGGCTGAAAACAACAAACAGAACATCAGAAACTTGTGAAACAGAACAAAAGGTCTCATTTGTGTCACTGTAATTTCAGAGAGAAAAATGGAAGAGGATGGGGCTGAAAATTTTTTCTAAGCAATAATGGCTGAAAATTTCCTACATTTGGCAAAAGACATAAACCTACAGATTCGAAGAGATGAGACAACCACAAGCAGTTGATAAATTCAAAGAAACTCATGCTAAGATATATAATCAAACTTCTAAAAAACAAAGAAAAGGCTGGAAGCAGTGAGAGAAGAATACTTACCTAAAGAAGGAAAAAAGTTAAAAGGCAGCAGATTTCTAATCAGAAACCACGTAGGTCAGAAGGCAGTGGTACGGCATTTTGAAGTGCTGAAAGATCTAGGGCCAGAATTCTGTATCTAGCAAAAATATATTGTGGAAATGAAGGGGAAATGAAGATATTCTCAGATGAAAGAAAACCAAGAGAATTTGAAGACAGAATAATAGGAATTACCCAACCTGAACAACAGAAAGAAATTAGCCAAAAAAAAAAAAGGATATCTATCTATTTATATATATAAAGATACATAATAGAAGACTATTATAGTATGTTTGTGTGCATATATATATAATAGAAAACAATATTACATACATGCATATACACACATGTGTGTATGTAGGCATACACACAAATATAAATAATAGAAGACTGTAGCATAAATGGGGAGAGTAAAGAGATATATGGGGACATCCCTTTCAACATGTTAGTCAAATTAATAAAATGTTCAACGTTAAAAATAAAAGTGTAGTAGGTTATAGATGTAGAGTGTAATACTTACAGCAACTTCTAAAAAATCTATAGAAATAGACCAACTTAAAAACACTACAGATAAATCAAAATGGGATTGTAAACAATGTTCAAGTAACCCACAAGAAGGCAGGAAAAACACAACAGTGAAATGTAAATGGAGGATAAAATACAAAAGAAAACACGAAATGGCAGACTTAAAACTCTAACATACCAATGGTGGGATATAGGAGGTGACCTAGCGGGGGAACCTGAGGGAAACCTTTGTGGTGAAGGGCCAGTTCTGTACCTTGACTGAGGTGGTGGTTAAACAACGCTACACATGTGAAAAAAATGACACAGAAAAATATACATGCATAACAACAATTTCAATTTACTGGCTTTGATATTATAATTTTATAAAATATAACCATGAGGGGAAACTGGGTGAAGGGGACCCAGGACCTCTCTGCACTATCTTTGTAACTTCTGTGAACCTGTAATTATTTTGAAATAAAAATAAATGGCAGATATGTAGTATAAAGCTATATGAAGGCCATAGTACCTTTGTATAGATACGAGAAAAACTAATGTGCAACTAATGCGTACTGTTAAGTTGGATGCATCTAGAATTTAATACTTTGAATTGCAGAAGACATTAAAATGACAAGTTTAAAAAATTAATATCTGACATACTTTTACTTGTCATTTTAGGGTTAGTAGAATATTAACTCAATTAATATAATTATTATGTCTCCAGGAATAAAATGACATATATAATAGGAATTTCTAAGGAAGTCTATGAGTTACTGTACAAATATTCAAAAAGAATGTATTTATGCTCACAGAAACAAGCAATCCTGTTTTCCCATATCTAAACAACATATAGTTACTCATATTTAACTAGAACAGCTAATAGTAACACTGCATTACTCAGTAATCTGGATAAAGAGTTTGCCATGTCAAGAAAAAATATATACAGAAACATACACATATTTATATCTATTGTAAATATAAATATTCAAGGAGTAAAATATAACATATTAAATCCAGTGTATTTTGAAAAGGCCATTTAAGAGGAAAAAACTATTTTTATATGTATTTACTATGTAAGTTGACAAATGAACCAACATTTCATGAAGATTTCAAAATAAAGTGATACAAAAATGAAAAAGGTAGATTATATATGCACATCTGTAATGTGTGTGTCACATATACATATTTTTTAAAGTAAATTTTCTGTTTTTTTAAAAACTTAGAACCAATAAAGATAAAGGGGAAATGGCTAAATCCCAGGCTGATTTGGTATCTACAGAAAAACATGATAGCACTTTCCTGCCACTAAATGAAAATGACCCTAAGGTGAAACAATCCTTTCTTTGTGAAGCAAATGGAAAGTGAGGATAACAACTGAAAACTTACGTTCACCTTCACCTGAGTCCTTACTATCTGTTGGCTGAGTACACACATATGATATGGTTATAGAGAGACAAAGGGGATTAAAAAAAAAAGCAGACAACAGTCACAAATTGAAAGCATTCGTTATGCCAAAAACAGCAAACCTAATACCATGGCTTATGAAGAAGGAGATTCTGTAAGGAAACAGAATTTAATTCAATTTCTTAAAATTAATTGGAACCTTGAACAAAACATGTTAAATTGATATAGAACCCGAGGCAAATTTCTAATATATCATGATCACATGTTCATGAACACAGATTTAAAAATCAAAAAGTGCCAGGTGCCATGCATACCACATATATTTTTTAAATAAAAAAATGCAATAAAAGCAATGCAAAGTGATAATCACTTTTTCTTTCCTCATTTTAGTGTGAAAGATCTTATACTTCATGCAGACTTTTTGTTTGTTTTCATAATTATAAAATCTGATCACATAATTATAAGAAAGCCAATTCTCAAGGACAAACTGACAAGGATGAGAATTACAATACGTTAATCTAACATCTTGTACATGTATACTCTTATTACATCTTATAAGGGTAACTAATTTCTGGGAATATTTTACATGCCATAAAAACCAGGATAGTGTGAATCTTCTTGACACCTTTTCTTAGAAATATTTATAGAACTTTTCAAACTGTAGGTCTCATTATTTCTTAACATCCCTCTTTGCCAGGAATATTAGAAATACCATCTTTCTATGATATCTCAGCATCTACCAAGAAGCAGAGGGCTTGATGGAATAATTTCCAAAAACAAAGAAAACCCAAATAAGTACATTTTCAGTACCAGGGTTATAGCCATTTATCAGACAAGCAAATAATTTCATATTTTACACAATTTCCTTTTACTTTTTATTAGTCACTGAGTTATGCTGAATTTTTAGATTCACTAACTTGTTTCAAATTTGGCAAATAACTGCAATAAATAACTGCAAAGTAAGTAAACAAAAAAGTATATTCAACAGATAATAAAACTCAAAGTCTAATTAATAATGTCACATAGCAAAATTGAAACTTCCCCTTTATAATTATGAGTCTGACGTTCAACAGAGCAAAAGGAAATTTTCTTGAGGGTGTAACAGGTGACCTTCCTGATTTCCTTAAAGAGGTTACATGGAACTGGAGGAGATAAAGCCTATAGCTACCAAAAATGTTGTCTCAGCCATTATGCCATTATTTTTGGAGTAGCACCTATTCCTAAAAAATGAGAGAGACACCAATAAATAAGTCATCTTAGGGGAGCAGGCTGTGTATTTGAGGGTTGTGAAAGACATGTGCACTGAGTTTACCAGAAGGCTAACATAAAGAATCTCCTGTAGTTTCTACTGACAGATTTATCTTACCACTGGATGCAAAGGTCTCTTGTTAGGACAATAAACTATCCAAAACATAACCATGGAAGGCACAGAAATGATAGTCAACTTCAGATTTTCTTTCTGGATATACAAAATGATCTCACTTGTGACTAAAGTGAATTTTGTTATTATTCTTCCCTTATTATTTATTTCAAATGAGTAGGTCTGTGGTGTTTAAAAAAATTCACATGGGTGCCTTTGGCCTGTAGCACTCTAAGTTGTGAACAGAAGAGAACAGAAAAAGAAAACGAGTTACCCAATATTTATAGACAGTTGAAAGTCAGTATGACCCAAAATCTTGCAATTAAAAAAAAAAGCAATGAAGCTGTGGTTCCAGAAAGTTTCTGAAAAACTATACCTCATCTTGTCTTAACCAGTTGAAGGCAATTATGATGGTGAGATTCCTTTGTATATTAATTACGTAAACTTCCTTAATGTAATTCAGGTGTAATCCCTGGGGCTCTGCAGCCTAGCATAGCTACTGTAGAATATGGTATTTGCCAAAGGGGAATTAATTATGTTAAGAGAGTTCTACTATGAATACCAACATGTCTACACTCACTATTTATGGTATAGTAGAAAAGTTAAATATGCTAAACTAGAATTTTAAGTTATAAAATTGTGCAATACTGTCAGTTACAAAAGCATGTCCATCATTTGGGTGAATAATACGTTTTATTTTTACTTTTATTATTTTCATGTATGCTTGTACCAGTTGCCACACTGAACCTGGCCATCTGTAGCAGAAGGGGGAACTTTTCTTACTCACTACGTATTTTACATGTCCCCTTTCCTAATCAAAGCATCAAATACCAGCCTTGTAAGTCAAACAAGAACAAACCATCCCCTATGTTTTGGACTGGAAATTTTGAGAAGAGAAGTAATCATTAATGTATATTTAAGTGACTTATTCTAATACCAACTAGTTGGTAATAACCAGTATTTCTATTGGGGGGCAGTAATAATTTATGCAAATGATGATGACTCATTCCAAATTTCATTAACTGTCCTAAAAAATTACTTTGTACCCCACATAGCCAAAGCAATCCTGAGAAGGAAGAACAAAGCTGGGAGGATTATGCTCCCCAAGGTCAAGCTCTGCTACAAAGCCACAGTAATCAAAACAATTTGGTACTGGCAAAAGAACAGACTCATAGATCAATGGAACAGAATAGAGAGCCCAGATATAAATTCATACATATATGGTCAATTATGATAAAGGAGCCATGGATATACAGTGGGGGAAAAGACAGCCTCTTCAATAACAGGTATTGGCAAAACTGGACACATGTAAGAAAATGAAACTGGGTTAGTGTCTAACTCCATATACTAAAATAAACTCAAAATGGATCAAACACCTGAATGTAAGTACTGAAACCATAAATCTCACAGAAGAATACATAGGCAAAAATCTCTTGCATATATACACGAGCAACTTTTTCCTGAACACATCACCTCAGGCAAAGGAAACAAAATAAAAAGTGAACAACCAGGACTACATCAAACTAAAAAGCTTCTGTGCAGCAAAGGACACCATCAGCAGAACAAAACAGCATCCTGCAGTATGGGAGAATATATTCATAAGTGACTTATCTGATAAGGAGTTAACACCCAAAATATATAAAGAGCTCACATGCCTCAACACACAAAAATCAAATAACTTGATTAAAAAATGGGCAGAGGACCTGGACAGACTCTTCTCCAAAGAAGAAATTCAGAAGGCCAACAGGTGCATAAAAAGATGCTCCACATTGCTAACCATCAGGAAAATGCAAATTAAAACCACAATGAGATATCACCTCACACCAGTTAGGATGGCCAACATCCAACAGACAAGAAACAACAATGCTGGGGAGGACGCAGAGAAAGGGGAACCCTCCTACATTGTTGGTTGCAATGTAAATTAGTTCAACCATTGTGGAAAACAATATGGAGGTTCCTCAAAAAACTAAAAATAGAAATACCATCTGACCCAGTAATTCCACTCCTGGGAATTTCCCTGAAGAAAACAAGATCCCTAATTCAAAAAGACATATGCACCCCTATGTTTATCACAGCACAATAGCCAAGATATGGAAGCAACCTAAGTGTCCATCAATAGATAAATGGATAAAGAAGATGTGTTGTGTATACACAATGGAATATTATTCAGCCATAAAAAGAAAAACAAATACTATTGTTTGCAACAACATGGATGGAGCTAGTAGGGGTTATGCTCAGTGAAATGAGCCAGGTGGAGGGAGACAAGTGCCAAATGATTTCATTCATTTGTGGAGTATAACAACAAAGCAAAACTGAATGCACAAAACAGTAGCAGACTCAAACACCAAGAAGGGACTAGTTACCAAAGGGAAGGTGTTGGGGATGGTGGGTGAGGAAGGAAGGAGAAGGGGTTTAAGGGGCACTATAATTAGAAATTACAATATAGGTAGGTAATAGGCAGGGCAGTACAGGATAGAGAAGACAAGTAATGACTCTGTAGCATCTTACTATACTGACGGACAGTGACTACAATGGTCGGGGGGCAAGGACTTGATAATATGGGTGACTGTTGAAACCACAATGTTGTTCATGTAAAACCTTCATAAGATTGTATATCGATAATACTTTAATAAAAAATTTGCAATCTACTTTATGGTCACATGTATTAATAATTCCATAGTCCTTTTCTACTATTAAGTATGATAACAACCCCAGTGTCTCAAAAGCTCTTTCATAGATTTGGGTATTTCTCTTTTCCCATTCTAAATTCATCTCTTCAATTTACTCTCATGAGAGTGGGCCTGATTGAGGGGCCTATGGTTTTTAGTGCATTAAATAAATTTTAAAAAAATTAAATGCATCAATATTTTCCAAGTTCCTAATAGTTTGTTTAGATTTTCAACAACATGAGTTCTTTTTTAATATTTATTTGCACTACCCAACAGTTACTTGGTGCTCAATCCATTGAAAGCAAAGAGTGGGTTGGATGTCCGCCTTTAGATATACTGAGTACTGAGTATACAAGACATGGAGTGGACTGCATTAAACAGATATTTTATAGTGTAGGCTCCCAAACGATACTGCCTGGGTTAAAATCTCAGGTCCAGCTTACTTGCATAACCTTGGGCAACACCCTTAAAGATTTTTCTCAGATGTAAAATGGAGGTAATAATAGTAACAAGTTCATTGGGGTGTCAGGATTAAATGAGACTTTATTAAGAGCCTGGCACAATGCCTGGAGAAGATTAAGTTATAAAAACCATCACTGCCACCACACCCTGAGAAACATGCTAAGGAGGAGTCACAGCGCAGCTTTTCAAAGAGCTAATAACCTCACTTTGGAAGTACTGGAAGCCCCACCCTCCAGAAACACAACGTGACATATTAAGAACATGTAACTCATGTAACATAAACACACATACATAGGACTCTTATATCACACAGTCAGTGAAATGACATAAGTAATGGAGTACTCACATTAAAAAGATTTTGGAAAATAAAGGACATATTTGGAAAAGCACATTGAGCAGTGAGAAAAGCCAAAGAAGCAGGTACTGACCAGACACAGATGGGTTTTGCTACAGTGTTTTCAGTGAGGGGAATAACATTTTAAAAAATACTATAAAATAAAAGATTGTGGACTGACCCAGAGACACAAAACATTACCACATATTACTATCATTTCTTAAGAGAAATGACATTAACAAAAACTTTGGAAGGACATAAGCTCAGAATAAAGAATAATCTTTTACATTGTATGTCTTTGGCTTTTAAAATCTTGAAAACATTAAAACACAGTGATGTAAGAGGGACTGACTGGTCCATGTGAGAAAGCTATATTAGCTGAGGGCTGAAGCCAGATATATACACATCTGAGGAAAGACAATTCCAAGAAGAATTGTGAGCAAGTCCCCAGGTATGGAGGTAGCAATGAGCTTGACTTCTGTGAAAATGAAACTAGTGTGATGGGAAAACAAGGGAGACACATGAATGGGAGTTAGATTACATTTGACCCTTAAACAACATGAGTTTGAACTGTTCAGGTCCACTTATGGGCCAATCTTTTTCAATAAATACATTGGAAAAAATTTTGGAGTTCTGTGACAATCTGAAAAAACATTTTATTTTCTCCTGCTAACTTTATTGCAGAAATACAGTGTATAACATGCAAAATATGTGTTAATAGGCTGTTAATGTTATTTTTAGGGCTTCTGGTCAAGAGTAGGCTTTAGTAGTTGAGTTTTTGGGTTATTCACGGATTTTCGCCCGTGCAAGAGGTTGGTGTCCCTAGGCCCCACATTGTCCAAGGGTCAAACCATACATAAAACCTCACAGGACATGGTAAGAAATTTGGATTTGACTCTAGGGATTATAGGAAGTCTTGAGATAGGCTTAAGCAGGGATGTGACATGATATCAAGACAAGAATTAGAAGAAGGATCATCTACCTAGGTAAAAAATAAAAAGAACTGAAATGGAAGTAAAATCAATTCTAATACTTGAACCACACTAAGTGGTTGAAAGTGTCATTCACGGTATTCAGAGAAATGAGAAGTAATGATTAAAGGATTAGGATCAATGTTAAAGTGAAGAAGAGGGTGTGACAAAAGAACAGCCACTTGGAAACTCTGATGAATGCATATGGTGGATACAGAGAGACAGCTCAGATGTGCAATCTACCACGTCATGTGGTGGGATGAGATGAACTGCCTGAAATAAGGGATACTGAATCAGTTCCGAGGGCCTGGGGCTGTGTTAAGAAGACATGACCAATCTTACACTAACAAAGGTTTAAATTGTATTATTAAGGCACTCATAATCACAAAAATGCTTTATGCCACACAAAGAATTTTCCAATAATCATGCCTAACCTACTGAAACAGACATTTAAGACTATCTAGACTAAAATTAATGTCTGAACCACTCTCATGCACCACCTGGGAAAGATAACCCCGTGCTGAGACCATTTAAGTAATGCCATCTAGTTCCTGGAACCAGCAGCTCAAATGTCACCTGGCCACTCATTCAGAGTAGATGAATAGACGACATTCTATTTCAGGATCGCAAGATTTTAGAAGAAGTCTTGAAGAAAACATGGAAGTTTTACCTTGTGTAGGCACACTGTAGATAGAATATGTGGCCTTTGTGAGAAAGGAAGACTGTCCCTCCACCCGAGATCACATTTGCCGAGCTCTCGAGGCAGTGTTCTGGGGAAATATGCCATGTGGCTTGGTGCACTGGTGGTATTATTCATTCAAGAGAAAAGTTACTTTATGGAAGACTTACTCAGAGCTGCGTTATTTAAAAGTCCAACCGAATGCCCCATTCCTCTATGTAACAAATTTCAAATTATACCGCCATTCATAGAAATAGCAGTCGACATGCTCTTGCTGTCTTGGTGATTTTCTCAAAAATAAGAAAATTTCCCTCCACACTTTGCAAAATGCAAAAATGAATTGCATTTTCCCCCTCACATAGACATCTTCCCTAACTGCTACCCACAACACACCTACCAGATTTGTAGTACCAATGACAAAGCTTTTCCTGGGTCAGTCATTTTGGAAGGGAAAAAGAGGTTAGGAAAATTTGTGAAACACTCAGTTTGTAAGGAAAATACATGCATCAAAAGTCCAATTATTATTTATTGTGTATTGTTACAGAATATATGATTGGCATTACTGAGGTAGAGAGGTCTTTCTACTTATTAACAGGAAAGACATTTTCCACATCATACTAGCTTACATGAAATAAACTCTAGAATCTACTCCTCATTCCCTCTAATGTCTCAGGATTTAACATGGGAGGGCTTTACCCTTACAATGGGAGAAATTTAAAAGATACTTTTCTGCCTTTTACATTTTTTTAGGTCTTATTAAACTGTTTTGTTTATTCCTTATTTCTTTTACATCTATACTAAGGGCATACTAAGGTACAGTGACAATTAAAAGTAGAAATTTAAAAAGTAGATAATTAAAAGAAGGAAAACAACTGCAGGAAAACACAGAAAAAAATTCTAATAATGCAAATAAAACCACAGGATGAAAGAAGAAATTGATTAAATTTGGGAATAATGAATGTTTCACAACAATTAAACCTAAGGGATATGGAGGTTTGTTGTTATTACTTTAATCATACATAATTAGCTAGTTAAATTCCTAATTCTTAAATCAGAATTAAACTGAAAGTTGTGTTTACCAACATTTTTTTTTTGGATGGTCAATAATTTTAATTTTTTGTTTTGAATTGCATGCTATTTCTTGGGTTGAATTGAAGATTTTGGTTAACATTTTACTTGATAGCTTTATTTGGACAGGTAGGTATGTCCGTCATGTGTACATATGCATTTGTTTTTTATGCATGTGTAAGTTGTAATCTACACAACTTTATCAGGTAAGGGATTATTCCAACAGTGCTCAGAAAATGTGTTCAAGCAATTGAAAACAATTACCTTAAAACTGTATTAGTGCTGTAGAATATTTTACTAAGAAACTACCTTAGAACTAATAACTTTGAATGGCACCTTACTAAAGATATTATTCTAATTTTACTGAAAAATATTAGCTTTAAGGTCTGCCTTAGGTCATCTTGCCATTATTCTCTCAGAATATTTCAAAAAGGGGAGGGAAGGTAGAGTCAGAATTTTATTGATCATAAAGATGCCCCAGTTGTTTTCACTAAACTTAGAGGATTAATTCATTTCACTGTGGATTAATTTGACTCCCAGAATGAGTGTGAAAAAGAATACATCAATACTATCAGAACTGCCTGTATAACACCTGCTAAAATAAATTAATTGGGTTTTACAACAATAATAACCAAGCTAAGAACCTTGATGCTCTTAACCTCTATACCTCAACTACGTGAATCTTCAAACTGACTACAGACCAAGAGAAAACAAGTATTAAACTATTTAGACTCACTCCCTTCTACTACCATTAATAAAATATATTCAAACCAAAGCTATGATTAAAGTAAAAGGTGTTAGTCTATCCAACTGCTATGTAAATACTTCTGAAAATATTTCTATTCTGTAGGTACGCATAACACATTTCTGAAGTAAGCATAATTTGGTGGGTCAGAAAAGAGACAACTTATTTGTAAAAGTCAATCTGTAAAGTGAAATACTTTGGGGATGATTTAATCTAAATACTGAAATTCTAACAAATCAAACATGCATTCCTTAAAAGAAAACAACTTTTAGCCCGAGAACATAGGTTAGATATGTATACCAATTGAAACAGGATAAGTTAAAAAAAAAAAACTGGTTACGTAATTATAAAAAATATATTTTAAGTTCTGACACATATTGAATCATTTGCTCCCCAGTTATAAGCAAGTACTTTTGAGAGCTTTATAAAATCAGTTCACAGTTTTGTTAAACTCAATATGGTAAAACATGAAGAATTCAATCCCACATGAGTAGTTATAATATCAAATAAAGGAACTGTCTGGAGGAAAAATTGTACAGACACAGTAATCAAATTCCCATACAGGATTAATGGATGACATGTAAGCCAAGAGATGATTCATTTTATTTTAAAATTAATTACAAAGTCCTTGATTATTTTAGAATGAATCACATATCCTTATAATTTTCCTTAGGCAATAGCAAAATTAATGAAATATAACTATTATATACTTGGTCATCAGTAATGTAACAGAAGGGAAAACATGACTCTTTTGTAAAGTATACCTGGTTTTCTCCAAAGCAGGATGAGTCAAATGAAATTTATATTCATCTTCTAAATGAAGGAATATCCAGGAACTAGACTATGATTAGTAAATTAGCAGATGTTTAAGAAATATCCAAAGACAAAGGAATGATAAAACCCACTTTTAAATATTTGAGAGACGAATGTCCAATTCCTATACATTTATTTTAGCAAAATCGTATTTAAAATATTTTGTTAATATATTTGAATATATAAGAAAGGAAATAAAAGTCCACCGAATATTCAGTTGAAGAAAATGAACTGAAGTGTACCTCCTTACCTTTAAAGAAAAAAATAAAAGCAATATTGATCTGGTCTAAGAAAGATTCTAGGAATCAAAGAAAAAAAAATAAAAGAAAATCATCAAATTATTCAAAATGAAATATACCTTGTATAAATTACATGTTTTATAATGACCACGCATTATTTGCAACATTTTCAATATTTCAAATAAAAGTCAGCCAATAAATCACTTCATAGTCTTATTTATATCTGGCATAGAAATAATGTCAGAATACTTTCCATTTAAAAAACAAACTTGGAAGACATATTCACTTCAATTTCTACTGCTACATTCCCAAATACTCCAATACTGACGAGAGGCAGACGTCTCGTATTTTTCGCTCTTTACTCAGATACGAGAACTCCGAAGGTGCACCAAGAGTAGGATTCTGTTTTCCTTCATATCTATCTATAGCTTGTATAAGCTGAGTGAGAGGCACCTGCTGAAGTTGTTATATGATTAATGTGGCAGATGGGGACAGGGGCTGGGATGAGCTCTAGTTTCAGGCTAATAAAAACCTAATTATTTCAGAATCAAAATGTACCACTAATTTTTAAAATAGTCCAAAAATGGAATGCCATTTTGCCATTACAAATTTGAGTTTCAAAATTAAATGAATTTAGTGTTGCATTTCACACTGCAGATTACATATGAAAAATGATTTCAGGTGGGGTTTTGCAGCACATCCCAATAGGTTTAAAGACACAAGGTTCAAAATGATGATTCTGTTTTTTAAGTGTTAATTTATACAAAGCATTCATCATGTATAAACAAGAATGTATTTTGTTTTATAATTAAAACTGGAAGTAAAGCTATGTTGAATATATATACATCTCATAAATAACTATTCTTATTTGCCAGAAATAGCCTGCTTTTAGGTTACTCCAATTCTATCTTAAATGACATATAGCCTAAAGTCATAAAAAAGAAAAAATTATAACAAATATTTAAAGTCTTTATCCTTGAAATAAAATACATGATTTTTCTAACTACAGATAAATAAATCTCTCCAACTGTTCAGTGCATATTTCTCAATCACCTTAAAAAAGTTAATAAAATTATTTTTAAAGTACACATTTATTAAGTTTCAAGGAAATAGTTTGCCTTATGCTTTCTACTTTTTATTTTTCTATTTAGAATGTACTGACCTTAGTAGTATCTCCCAGCATAAGGAAAAAGTTTAGTTTTTTAAAGAAGAATGATGGCCAATAAAGAAGTTTAGTAAATACTTGTTTGAATGCAATGTGCAGAGTAGTAATCTATTTTTTTATTCACACAGATCAAGGTGATCTCTCTCTGGACACTAAAAACTAACCACTGACCTACAAAAGCAATAGCTAGAAGTAACCTATGTGATACCTAATGCTTCCATTGTAATTATCATTAGTTTTTCCTTGTCCAGTAAAAATAACATATACTCTAGAAGTTATTTAAAAGATTTTAGCATACTTGACCCTGGAATCCTGGCAACCATTGTGAACTTAAGGACAATGATGGTCTTTAATAATGAGAAGCCAAAGCATCCTTGAAAGTGGGTAATTGTCACTTAAAATGCTTCTTGTGTTTTTACCTCCATTTCATCAGAGTTGTTATGGTTTTAAATATATTATATTAGTAACTCAAGAGCACAGAGTGCTAGGCTAACAAACTGAAATAAGCCTATGATTTATCCCTATTGCTTTTTGGCAGCAACACAAATTTTTTTATCTGTAGTATTCCAAATACTCCAGCCATTTTTCACTGAGGGATTAAATTATCTACCATAATCCTCAAATGGTTATATATTTAAGATATAACTTTCTGCTTAATAATCTACTTTGTTGGATCAATATCTAGAAATGCAAATCAATCATACTTTGGTAGCCCACTGACTATATAACATCTATGTAATTAATTTAATACCTAGCACTTTATGGCTCATTACAGCAATGGATATTATGATGAAATCACAGGAGAAGCTCTCACATGAATGTAAGGAAAGTGTCATTATTCCTAAAAAGTTTTTGCTTATTTATACCTTACTGAGAGATATCAAGAAAATTTTATTTTATTCAAACACTATGCACTGCAATAATGGCATAATAAAGACACAAGACTTTCCTGGACTAATCTGATTCTCTGCAGAGCAGATGCAGTTAGTACTACTTAGTTGGGTCTAGACAAAATATAAGGAGATTAACTTTAAAGTGTATCTTTGCCAGTACTCTTGTGATGGCTTGGCAGAGGATTTCCAAATTGACAACTCAATTGTCCCGAGCTGAACTTAAGTTTACTTAATTAAAAATAATAAACTGTGAAAACCTACATAAAATTCCTAACACAAGTACTACCAAGTCCACCATCTTATCCTTTTTTCTTCGACAAATCAAAATTCAAGTAAAAGCCAGTGTAAAATTGTTGACAAAACAAAATACTTACAGGTAATTGAATCATTAAACAGAGGAGCAAACTTAAATAGAAATTACATAAACAAGACTTCCATTTTCTTCTGTCTCATTCCATGAATTTACATGTGAGATTAGTGATAATGCAATATTTATAATTATTGCTTTTGTTAAACAATACAGATTGGTCTTATTTATAAAAAATATATATATAAATCACACCCACAGATATATAATGAGGGACAATCAGATACTGAGATATTGGTTGCCTCTGGAGAGATGCCATAAAGTCACACTCCATTTCCAAATTACAAATTCATTTGGGAAATATCAAAGATTTTCTTTTGATGCAAAATTAACAGTGCTGGTTTCAGGCTTCTTATTTTCTTTTACAAGGCTAGACATTCAACATTCTTCATCCATACTTTGTAGCATCAAAGGATACTCTAAGATGCAATAAACTTCTTTGAGACCACCCTGAGCCCCAAGATTGCCAGAGGTTACAGACAACCATTAGGTCTCTGGGATTTAGCAGTTATGGTGGCAGGGAAGAGGTGTCTCTCATCCACTCTTCCACCAATACATCTACCTCCCCACCTACTCATCCAGTTCTTCTACCAAACCCCCACCCCCATGCATCCACCTACCTAGCCAAATACACCAACATTCACTGTATCCTATGATATCTGACGGAGATAGTGAGACAGTCCTAGTCTTTGGAAGTTCACATTTTTTAGCAGGGAGGAAAGATCTCAAAGATTACTACATGAAAAACCACACTGCAAAGAGGAAAGAGAACTAAAACCACAGTAGAGAAAAACAGAAAATGTAGAAGAGTTGATATTCATCTTGTATGATTGTATGACAAGATATTTATCCTTATGCATGTTGTATCTCCATTATTCATTCAACTCTTGTGTATGAGGTGTCTACTGAACATAATATGAAATAATATATAAAAGAAAAAAGGATGTGATCATTTTAGGAGAATTGTGAAATTCTTCAGGAGGCAAGTTGTGGGTAAAATTGTAGTATTTCCAGAATATCTCACCTGGCTTTAGTACATCTGCATATCAACAGGCATTCAGAGGTAGAAAGAAGTATGGCTTTAGTGTATTTGCATATCCTCAAGGGTGGAGAGAAATTCATCTCCATATCAGTGGATAATTACCTGGGCAATGGAGGGCTTATCCGTACCTGAGAGGTGAGTGGGAAGGCCTGCTTTGCTTCTGCTGGAGCAGGAGAGAGAGATGGGCTGGACTTCAGTTTGTAAGCAATAAACGGGTTTTAAACTCTATTTCTCCCTTTGACTGATTTCGGTTTTTAGAGGTATTTTGCCCTAGGATTTCCTCTCCCTGGACTTACACAAGTAAATTAGTGAATAGTTGGAAATGAATACAAGTTTATTTTGAAAAATATATTTACTTTCTACCTTTTTCATTTCAGTATTCACAAGGCTACTTTCCACTGAAGAGTAAACCACAATACAGCACAAACTACGCATACAAAATTATAGGATAATATGGTTGAAACTGTGATCTATTTATTCTGAATTCAAACAAGAATTACAGATTATTTAAAGTACATGTTTGAATATTGACCAAACATTAGCTTTAGTCCTCTTTGTATTTATTCTCTTGTGATCCACAGAACAGTTTTCACAAATTTTTAATTTTTGTTCTTCAGTATTATCCTCAAATTTCATCATGCATTAAAATCTCATTTAGACTTGTCTGGCATGAGTGGCACGTTTTTCCTGGCTTATGGCATTATCCAGATATTAGTCATGTTTTCAAAGTGGCCAAGGGCAGATTAGTAATACACGTTGTCCCCCTCCTAATGAAAGGAAGTTCATACTTGAACAGATGAAACACACCTTAACTTCCAGTGAGATGAAAAAATGAAATAATCAGGTCTATCAAAAGTGAAGTAACAGGATGTTGAAAAAAAAGTTGCAGTTTTCGGACAGTGCTCATTTCTGCCAGAGAAACACATTTTTCTCACTGTTATGATGAAAAAAATGCAGCTGAAAACTTGGATTTTTGTTGTTGTTGTTCATTGTTTCCACAAAGTATATATAAAACACAAGAAACAGTATTTTAGTAAGATTGATCACATGGTAACTGCATCTGCCACATTTTTTTTAATCCTCAGAGCCAGTTCACAACATCCAACAGAGCTTCAGTGTAACACTGAAATTCAGTAACTGCTGTAGACGACCTGTGACAGACGCAAAGTTAATTTCCAAAAGCTTTTGGATGTCACTGACGTAATAAAAAGGGGAGGGTCTTGTCTAAATCATGTGGAGGAAATTGCTTGGTTTTATAAATGCACTGGCATGTGATTTTTCAACTAGTGTTCAGCTCCCAGCAATGGAAAGAGAGGGCTACCAGTAAGGATCTGTGTTTGTTTTTGCTTTGAAACTTCTATCGTCTGAGCCAGATTCTCCTTAGGACCTTATTTTATTCTGATTACTGCAACATAACTGCCAGTGAATGGAGAGCAGACTTGGTCACTCCTCTGCTGAAGTCAGCCAAGAGAATATTGTTGGAGAAAGTAATATTTGCCTCAAAGGCTTGGAAGCCAAGGGAAAAACTGAGACACATACGAGACAATAACATATAAACCAATTAAGTTAGCCTCTCAGGAAAATCGTCTTCACTCTCATCAAATTTTGTATTATCTGGCAATATAAATTGAAAATCTATTTATAGAGTAGGCAGGCTAAATGTTTTGCTGCTAAAACAGAAGTAGTAGGGGTCACAGAATACAAAACCTTAGGAAACACATTTTTTTCCAGAGGCTATTTAGCATGCTTTTGATATAGATTACTTTCTTGTCAATGGTTCCTTTGTCTTTCTTAAAACTACATCTGCACAACAACTAGGTCACCTTCAATTTCAAGTACAACACTGTCCATAAATTTAATTTAAGATTCTATTATCCATAATTACCATAAACAGGAGGCAGGTGTGACCCTACTGTCAAGCTGGAGAGCCTGAAGACAGGATGGGTTAATAGACTAGTTAAAAGCTACACAGTTTGCACTGACTACAGGCTCCATGAGCCATAATGATGACCTAGCTATTAAAATATTATTGCAATTATATGCTTCTTTAAGTAGTACTTCCAAATCAAGAGAGGTAACAGCCCTATGCCTCTGAAGAACTTTTTTCAGCTCTGGATTCCACATTCCAACAGTTCACAAAATGCAGAACTTTCACAGAGGGAACCTGTCTGCAATGTAGGTCCTGTGAACTCTTGAGTCAGAAAATGGAATTATTAGCTTGGAAAAGAAAAGCTGAAATAAATATCCAAAGACTGTCTGGTAAAATCCCCCAACAGAAGATTTGCTCTGGTTGGAAATTGAATTTTTTTTTTTAGGTCTTGAAATGCGAAAAGGGTTATCAAGTCCAAAGAATGGACTCTTCCTAATATAGTGTACTTCCTACCTGGTAAATGTTCTAGGCCCTGTAATAGCCCAATCACTTGTCAGTTACATTGCTAAGGAGCATCGAAATTGGTAAGATAGTCGAATGAGTACACATGGAAGGCCCCTTTAAAACCTAAGATTCTGTGATTAAAGGTCATACCCTTTGGCAGAGAAGAAGCCAAAATCAGAGCTCAGATCTGTGCAGATTAGTTTCTGCAGTTCCTTTAACATCTGTAGCCTTGGAACACCTGACTTAACAAGTTTCCACTCTGACCCACTTCACAGAGCACTGAGGGCTCCCTTCCCATAGAGTTGATGCTGTTGGCTTGTGACAAATGTCTAAAGTGACATACATATTCTGGCCCCCAGCCCTGAGCTCCATCATCTCCTACCACTCTTCTGTCCCTGAGAGTGGCCCCCCCAGCCACCATGGTGGCTCATAGAGCCAGCAGCTGTGATATCATGTCTTCTCGCTTTAAAAAGGCAGCTTTGCTTTCATCTTTTTCTTTTTTGGTGGAATTCCATACAAAGTTTCATTTTTAAAAAGGGTAATAGTGCTACTCAGTGCTTCCATGCCTTTATGCCTTTAGACACCCATCCTCATTTTCCCCATCCCCTCTGGCAAATGTCTATTCATCTCTCACTGCTCTAAAACAAACACCAACCCTTTCTATGAAGAGTTCTTTAATTCCCAAGGCTGAATTTCTTGCTCTCTCTCTGCTCCCATTCTATACATGCATATCTTCCAGCACTGCATACCTTCTAAAATAGTTAATGTTGGAAAAGCCTGTCTTTCGCATATTCAAACAGCTTCTCAATGCCATATATGCCTTATAACTCCCACAGTTAGCAGACCTAAAATTCAAAAAGGCTTGAGTGAATGGTAGTCATTGATGTTCAGCTTGTAATTTATGACACCCTTGCATTCTACTCATGATTGAAGAGAATTCTCTAACAGTAGCCATGGTAATGCTCCCCTATATTTTTAAGTAACATTTTTCATAACCCCTGAATTATAAATATGAGTTTGGGATTAAGGAGAGAGGTAAAGCATGGACATTTCCTTTCAAAAATAATTTCCACAGACACAATGATAGACATCATGGAAACAAGAGTTCAATAATTAGACAGGCCTCTCCAAATCCCTTTTCCCAGCTCTAGTAAGGAGATTTCCCTCCTTCCTTCCCTCCCTCCCTCCCTCCCTCCCTCCCTCCCTCCTTCCTTCCTTCCTTCCTTCCTTCCTTCCTTCCTTCCTTCCTTCCTTCCTTCCTTTCTTCCTTCCTTCCTTCCTTCCTTCCTTCCTTTCCTTTTGCAACTAAGACTTCATTTTTAACAAAAGAAAGGAACATTCAATACCCTGGGCGAGGCATTATTAGGCATAGTGCATATATTATTTCATTTAATACAACACTGCAAATAAAGTTGACCTATTATTTCCACTTTATAAGCAAACTATGAAACTTGGAAATATTCAAGTCATTCAGTTTCTCAGTACCAGTAAATCCTACATTGTCATTCCTATTGCATCTTGACTCATTTGTTTATTCATTCATTCCAGTTACCAATTTGTTTGTGAAATTTATTAAACTTATAATAAATGTCTTTAACTTACAGAAGTTTCCTGCAAGTACATGACTTAGATTGTGAATCTGCAATTTGTAATTCCAAGTTGCTTTGATTTTGAATTTAAAAGCAGGTCATTTTAAATCAAGCCACATTTTAAATTCAAAAGAAGATAATCATGTAATTTTCAGAGAGAAAAACATTCTATCCCTATCTGAGACACTATATTTATAAATTATAATGTGCCCCAAACAGGAGGTGTTCTGTGCAGGTAATATTCATGGGCTATTTTGAAATAACACATTATGTTTTTAAATATTGGTCTCTACCTTGTCTGTAAAATCTTTAACATTTTTAAAAATATTTCTACAAAGATTAGTTGATATAACATAATATAACATTGGACAGTTTCAAATTTCTATTCTTTTTAATTTGACACAACTTTACTTTAAATTACTTTTAGCGAATTTAAGGCAATTTTGGATTTAAGATTTCCTTTTTTGGTTTTGCTTGTATTAAAATGCACCTATCTGACCAAGATTTCCTAAGCCAAATTTCAGACTAAGAACACATTTTAGAAGGTCCCTCTATAATTCAGAATGACTGCAGTAAACCCAATTATATCACTACTTGTTAGCTCAAGAATTTGGCTATACCACAAGTTACATCACGTTCCTGGAAACATAATTGCTTGGAAACAGTCAAGGTCCAGCTCACAACAGCTTGCCTACACCAATCACGGCATCCCTACCTCAACACCATTATTACAAAGTAGTTCCCTGGACAGAGAACAAGCAGATCTTAATAACTGGATCCCCCAAGGCGTCACCACAGTTCCATAACAAAGCTGGGTGCTTGAAAGACTAGACTGGAAGAATGTTGAGGCTAGGAACCATACCCTCTTCATAATCTTCATCTAAACTTGTCAAACCAAATTTCAAAATTCTCCTAAGGCTTCCACTTCTGTGTCTTACTCATTTACTATGAGTATAAAATTGCAACTTGATGAACATCCTATCAGATATAGACTGTTCAAGGCAACACATGATGGTAATTTTATTATATGTCAAATAGAGAGTATCTACCTTAGAGTCAGTCAGTCAGGAACCAAGAAGAAAAACCCACCTTAACTTGGTTACTACTTCAGTTTTGGCTTCTAGTCTTTAGGTCACAGAAGTAGTATGGGAACTGAGTGAAGCTTGCCAAGGTTGTCGGTTCAGAG
Source organism: Manis javanica (assembly GCF_040802235.1). Taxonomy (NCBI): domain Eukaryota; kingdom Metazoa; phylum Chordata; class Mammalia; order Pholidota; family Manidae; genus Manis; species Manis javanica. The sequence goes on along the minus strand of NC_133156.1, from coordinate 110,882,440 downwards.
ACTTTTCTGCATTTGCCTCTCAATCAGGAAGTGGCAATGAATTTTATTCGCTATTTCTCTGTGTAATTCCTCATTGCGATACCAAGGTCCAACTCACCTGAAGGAAACACTATGATCAGAATAAAAGAATGGTCAACGTTCTGGGTGCAAACAATCTCTATAGTTCATTCTGTCCTACTTGACTGATATTTCCTGGAATACCTATGACTGACTCCTTTCCTCATGCAAGGGTGCTTATTAGAATAAGATTACATCTGTAATAGAAAGAACAATTCAAAACACCTAAGTTTTCACATAGCTCACTGTTTCCATGGGGGCTGAGAATAAACAAACCTATAAAAATATGATTAAATCCAATATTCTTATTGGGTAATTCTTAAGTAGTAAGCCACATGAGGTAAAAAATGAAGTTCTTGCCTACAAGTAGCATACAATTAGATTCAAAACAGGATCAAACGAGGACACTAACAAATGGAAACTCATTCCATGCTCCTGGCTAGGAAGAATTAATATCATCAAAATGGCCATCCTGCCCAAAGCAATATACAGATTCGATGCAATCCCTATCAAATTACCAACAGCATTCTTCAACAAACTGGAACAAATAGTTCTAAAATTCATATGGAACCACCAAAGACCCTGAATAGCCAAAGCAATCCTGAGAAGGAAGAATAAAGTAGGGGGGGGGAGGATCTTGCTCCCCAACTTCAAGCTCTACTACAAAGCCACAGTAATCAAGACAATTTGGTACTGGCACAAAAACATAGCCACAGACCAGTGGAACAGAATAGAGACTCCAAACATTAACCCAAATATATATGGTCAATTAATATTTGATAAAGGAGCCATGGACATACAATGGCAAAATGACAGTCTCTTCAACAGATAGTGCTGGCAAAACTGGACAGCTACATGTAAGAGAATGAAACTAGATCATTGTCTAACCCCATACACAAAAGTAAATTTGAAATGGATCAAAGACCTGAATGTAAGTCATGAAACCATAAAACTCTTAGAAAAAAATATAGGCAAAAATCTCTTAGACATAAACATGACTGACTTCTTCATGAACATATCCCCCCAGGCAAGGGAAACAAAAGCAAAAATGAACAAAAATGAACAAATATCAAGCCGAAAAGCTTCTGTACAGCAAAGGACACCATCAATAGAACAAAAAGGTATCCTACAGTATGGGAGAATATATTCATAAATGACAGATCCGATAAAGGGTTGACATCTAAAATATATAAAGAGCTTACAGACCTCAACAATCAAAAAGCAAATAATCCAATTAAAAAATGGGCAGAGGAGCCTAATAGACAGTTCTCTAAAGAAGAAATTCAGATGGCCAACAGACACATGAAAAGATGCTCCACATCGCTAATCATCATAGAAATGGAAATTAAAACCACAATGAGATATCACCTGACACCAGTTAGGATGGCCACCATCCAAAAGACAAACAACAACAAATGTTGGCGAGGTTGTGGAGAAAAGGGAACCCTCCTACACTGCTGGTGGGAATGTAAATTAGTTCAACTATTGTGGAAAGTAATATGGAGATTCCTCAAAAAGCTCAAAATAGAAATATCATTTGACCCAGGAATTCCACTTCTAGGAATTTACCCTAAGAATGCAGCAGCCCAGTTTGAAAAAGATAGATGCACCCCTATGTTTATCGCAGCACTATTTACAATAGCCAAGAAATGGAAGCAACCTAAATGTCCATCAGTAGATGAATGAATAAAGAAGATGTGGTACATATACACAAAGGAATATTATTCAGCCATAAGAAGAAAACAAATCCTACCATTTGCAACAACATGGATGGAGCTAGAGGGTATTATGCTCAGTGAAATAAGCCAGGCAGAGAGAGACAAGTACCAAATGATTTCACTCATATGTGGAGTATAAAAACAAAGAAAAACTGAAGGAACAAAACAGCAGCAGACTCACAGAACCCAAGAATGGACTAACAGTTACCAAAGGGAAAGGGACTGAGGAGGATGGGTGGGAAGGAATGGATAAGGGCAGGGGAAAAAAGAAAGAGGGCATTACGATCAGCATGTGTAATGTGTGTGTGGGGCATGGGGAGGGCTGTGCAACACACAGAAGACAAGTAGTGGTTTTACAGCATCTTACTACGCTGATGGACAGTGACTGTAATGGGGCTTGTGGGGGGGACTTGGTGAAGGGGGGAGCCTAGTAAACATAATGTTCCTCATGTAATTATAGATTAGTGAGATTAAAAAAAAACAGGATCGAAGAGTTTCATAATGAAAAAGAATGCAAAATACCTAACAGTTTGCATGAAAAACAGAAAAGCTCCAGACATTACCTGCCTGATACAGACAATAAAGAGAATGTTCTAGGGGTTTTGAGAAGGAAATGATCATTCAGTAGAATTAGTAAAAAAAAAAAAAAAAAATGTCAAACATCACTGGAGAGATGGGATTCACTAAAAGTTAAAGAATGGGCTAACTCTAAGTAAGTGGATAAAGGGTAGGAGGCAAGCCATGTAGGAGGAAACGTATATAGCTTATTGGGGAACAGTAAGTAAGCCAGTTTGGATGCAACAGCACTGTTAGGAGAGGAGTAGGTGACAAGGAGGCCAAACAGGCTGAGCGACTGGAAGGCCAGCACAGCCATGCACAGAAGTCTGCAACTTCCGCAACTGCTCCCTGGGTCCCTGGTCTATGCCAAGTGCTGGACATGTATAGTATCGTGGCTTAGTCTCTCAGAAGACTAGGTATTTGGATCAGGAAGCTCAGAGTTGCAGAGACTTGCTCGCTAATGCAGGAGCCAAAACCTCAGATGTTAACTGGCAAACTTAGTGTTCTTCCCAGTGGGGCATGGCGATTTTTTGAATAAAGGAGTAATGTGAACAGTTGAGTATTCTAGGAAGTACAGTCCAGGCAGCTGGTATTGAGGGACTGCATTAAACAGAATGGTCAGGAGTAGTTCCACTGAAAGGTTCAGAAATATCAGGGAGATTTTTAAGTTCCTGGAACTGTGAAACTGATCAAGAAGATAAGTTAATACCAGTACAGCAAAAATAATCACTCTCTCAGCTATGTTTCTCCGCGTATGTCAGCTTCATTCCCACTGTATGTTGAAGGTCTCCCTCCATCAGGGACAGTGAGGGAAGAGGAAGGGAGGAGGCAGCTTAGCTACCAAGAGAAAGGAAAGACTTGGGGTCTAACATCTTTGAATAAAAATCTCAGGAAAAGACTCTGGCCATCTCTGTGGTCCTCAGGTGCAAACTGAAACTGACAGCATAATTTTTAAAAGTTGTAAGGGAGTAGTGCCCCAAAAGGATATGGGATGTTCTCAGAAAATACTGAACAAGAGTTTCTGAGAAGACAACATTCGCTATAGACAGTGAACAATGAAGGCAAACTAAATCACCAAGACAGAAAAAAGAATTCCATGATTGAAGTCCATGAAAATGGAATAGATAATGCATTTAATTATGTTCTCTTGAGTTTCATTCATTATCACATAAGTGAGTTTGCATTTTTATTTGCAAATATGTTAAAGTCATATGAGCATTGCTTATCATTCATTCTAATGTGAACATGATTTCCAAATTTACTCTGTATCTTTTTTACTGGCTCACATATCTTAATTTCCGTGATTATTTTAGAAGAGATGATTTCAGTTTTGTCTCTCATATTTTGTTAGTATACTACTTTCATACTCAACTACCTTATAATTAAAATTCTACACTGCATCATATTTCTGTTCTCCTTTCAAACTTCCCCAAAGGGACTTCTGGCATTTAATCAGGATGACTCTACAGAGGGACATATGAGACCTTTCAGAGATGACTGGAGAGTGACTCTAATTCCAAGAGACCAAAAACATCTCTGTGACCCACCAGTATGAGTAGGGACTCATGGAACTCAGGTGGTCAATGGAATTTTAGCTCAGGTTTCACAGTGAGTACAATGGGTCTCTGAAGCAATTTGAAGTTATTTTTCCATTTCCAGAATGTATAAATAAAATCACATACTCAACACCTGGCAGAAAACCCATACTGGTGGGGATATGGACTCTATCTTGTATTCTTCTATTCTCTACCATCCATTTGTTTTTTTTAATTTTTTAAATTTTGGTATTTTAATGTACAATTACATGAGCACATTATGGTTACTAGACTCACCCCATTATCAAGTCCCCACCACATACCCCATTACAGTCACTGAGCATCAGCGTAGTAAGATGCTATAGAATCACTGCTTGTCTTCTCTGTGTTGTACTGCCTTCCCTGTGCACCTCACACCCCATAATGTGTGCTAATCGTAATACCCCTTTTCCCCCCTTATTCCTCCCTTCCCACCCATCCTCCCCAGTCCCTTTCCCTTTGGTAAGTGTTAGTCCATTCTTGGGTTCTGTGAGTCTGCTGCTGTTCTGTTCCTTCAGTTTTTTCTTTGTTCTTATACTACACATATGAGTGAAATCATTTGGTACTTGTCTTTCTCCGCCTGGCTTATTTCACTGAGCATAATACCGTCTAGCTCCATCCATGTTGTTGTAAATGGTAGGATTTGTTTTCTTCTTATGGTTAAATATTCCATTGTGTATATGTACCACATCTTCTTTATCTATTCATCTACTGATGGACACTTAGGTTGCTTCCATTTCTTGGCTACTGTAAATAGTGCTGCGATAAACATAGGGATGAATCTATCTTTTTCAAACTGGGCTGCTGCACTCTTAGGGTAAATTCCTAGGAGTGGAATTCCTGGGTCAAATGGTATTTCTATTCTGATATTTTTGAGGGACACCCATACTGCTTTCCACAATAGTTGAACTAATTTACATTCCCACCAGCAGTGTAGGAGGATTCCCCTTTCTCCACATCCTTGCCAACATTTGTTGTTTGTCTTTTGGATGGTGGCCATCCTAATTGGTGTGAGGTAATATCTCATCGTGGTTTTAATTTGCATTTCTCTGATGATTAGCGATGTGGAGCATCTTTTCATGTGCCTATTGGCCATCTGAATTTCTCCTTTGGTGAAGTGTCTGTTCAGCTCCTCTGCCCATTTTTTAATTGGATTATTTGCTTTTTGTTTGTTGAGTTGTGTGAGTTCTTTATATATATTGGATGTCAATGCTTTATCACATCTGTCATTTATGAATATATTCTCCCATACTGTAGGATGCCTTTTTGTTCTATTGGTGGTGTCCTTTGCTGTACAGAAGCTTTTCAGCTTGATATAGTCCCACTTGTTCATCTTTGCTTTTGTTTTCCTTGCCCAGGGAGATATGTTCATGAAAAAGTCAGTCATGTTTATGTCCAAGAGATTTTTGCCTGTGTTTTTTTCTAAGAGTTTTATGCTTTCATGACTTACATTCAGGTCTTTGATCCATTTCAAATTTACTTTTGTGTATGGGGTTAGACAGTGATCTAGTTTCATTCTCTTACATGTAGCTGTCCAGTTTTGCCAACACCAGCTGTTGAAGAGGCTGTCATTTCCCCATTGTATGTCCATGGCTCCTTTATCATATATTAATTGATCATATATGTTTGCGTTTATATCTGGACTCTCTATTCTGTTCCACTGGTCTGTGGGTCTGTGCTTGTGCCAGTACCAAATTGTCTTGATTAGTGTGGCTTTGTAGTAGAGCTTGAAGTTGGGAAGCGAGATTCCCCCCTGCTTTATTCTTCCTTCTCAGGATTGCTTTGGCTATGCAGGATCTTTTATGATCCCTTATGAATCTTAGAACTATTTGTTCCAGTTCATTGAAGAATGCTGTTGGTATTTTGATAGGAATTGCATTGAATCTGTAGATTGCTTTAGGCAGGATGACCATTTTGACAATATTAATTCTTTCTACCCAAGGGCATGGATGAATTTCCATTTGTTAGTGTCCTCTTTAATTTCTCCTAAGAGTGTCTTGCAGTTTTCAGGGTACAGATCTTTGACTTCCTCGGTTAGGCTTATTCCTGTGTTTTTTCTTTTTTTTTTTTGATGCGATTGTGAATGGAATTGTTTTCCTGATTTCTCTTTCTGCTAGTTCATAGTTAGTGTATAGGAAAGCAACAGATTTCTGTGTATTAATTTTGTATCCTGCAACTTTGCTGAATTCCAATATTAGTTCTAGTAGTTTTGTAGTGGAGTCTTTAGGATTTTTTTATGTACAATATCATGTCATCTGCAAATAGTGACAGTTTGACTTCTTCATTAACAGTCTGGATGCCTTGTATTTCTTTGTGTCGTCTGATTGCTGAGACTAGGACCTCCAGTACTATGTTGCATAAAAGTGGGGAGAGTGGTCATCCATGTCTTGTTCCCAAGCTTAGAGGAAAAGCTTTCAGCCTCTCACTGTTAAGTATTATGTTGGCTGTAGGTTTGTCATATATGGCCTTTATTATGTTGAGGTACTTGCTGTATATCCATTTTGTTGAGAGTTTTTATGATGAATAGATGTTGAATTTTGTTGAATGCTTTTTCAGCATCTATGGAGATGATTATGTGGTTTTTGTCCTTTTTGTTGATGTGGTGGATGATCTTGATGGATTTTTGAATATTGTACCATCCTTGCATCCCTGGCATGAACCCCACTTGATCATGGTGTATGATCCTCTTGATGTATTTTTGAATTCAGTTTGCTAATATTTTGTTGAGTATTTTCACATCATGTTTATCAGGGATATTGGTCTATAATTTTCTTTTTTTGTGGGGTCTTTGCCTGGTTTTGGTATTAGACTGTCTTCATAGAATGAGTTAGGAAGTATTCCCTCCTCTTCTATTTTTTGGAAAACTTTAAGGAGAATGGGTATTATGTCTTTCCTAAATATCTGATAAAATTCAGCTGTGAATCCATTTGTCCCGGGGTTTTGTTCTTGGGTAGTTTTTTGATTACCAATTCAATTTCATTGCTGGTAATTGCTCTGCTTAGATTTTCTGTTTCTTCCTTGGTCAATCTTGGAAGGTTGTATTTTTCTAGAAAGTTGTCCATTTCCTCTAGGTTATCCAGTTTGTTAGCATATAGCTTTTTATAGTATTCTCTCATAATTCTTCGTATTTCTGTGGTGTCTGTTGTGGTTTTTCCTTTCTCTTTTCTGATTCTGTTTATGTGTGTAGATTCTCTTTTTCACTTAATAAGTCTGGCTATGGGTATATCTATTTTGTTTATTTTCTCAAAGATGAAATTCTTGGATTCATTGATATTTTGTATTGTTTTATTCTTCTCAATTTTATTTATTTCTTGTCTGATCTTTATTATGCCCCTCCTTCTGCTGACTTGGGCCTCATTTGTTTTTCTTTTTTCAGTTTCAATAATTGTGACTTTAGGCTATTCATTTGGGTTTGTTCTTCCTTCTTTAAATAGGCCTGGATTGCTATATACTTTCCTCTTAGAACTGCCTTCGCTGCATCCCATAAAAGTTGGGGCATTGTGCTCTTGTTGTCATTTGTCTCCAAATATTGCTGGATCTCTGTTTTAATTTGGTCATTGATCCACTGATTATTTAGGAGCATGTTGTTAAGCCTCCATGTGTTTGTGAGCCTTTTTGCTTTCTTTGTACAATTTATTTCTAGTTTTATACCTTTGTGATCTGAGAAGTTGGTTGGTATAATTACAATCTTTTTGAAATTTACTGAGGCTCTTTTTGTGGCCTAGTATGTGGTCTATTCTGAAAAACGTTCCATGTACACTTGAGAAGAATGTGTATTCATTCTGCTGCTTTTGGAAGTAGACTTCTGTAGATATCTGTTAGGTCCATCTGTTCTAGTGTGTTGTTCAGTGCCTCTGTGTCCTTACTTATTTTCTGCCTCGTGGATCTGTCCTTTGGAGTGAGTGTTGAGTTAAAGTCTCCTAAAATGAATGCATTGCATTTATTTCCTCCTTTAATTCTGTTAGTGTATGTTTCACATATGCCGGTGCTCCTGTGTTAGCTGCATAGATATTTATAATGGTTATATCCTCTTATTAGACTGACCCCTTTATCATTATGTAATGTCCTTCTTTATTTCTTGTTACTTTCTTTGTTTTGAAGTCTATTTTGTCTGATACAAGTACTGTAATACCTGCTTTTTTCTCCCTATTGTTTGCATGAAATATCTTTTTCCATTCCTTCACTTTTTGTCTGTGTATGTCTTTGGGTTTGAAGTGAGTCTCTTGTAAGTAGCATATAAATGGGTCTTGATTTTGTATCCACGTGTCTTTTGATTGGTGAATTCAGTTTATTTACATTTAGGGTGATTATCGATAGGTATCTGCTTACTGCCATTGCAGGCTTTGGATTCGTGGTTACCAAAGGTTCAAGGGTAGCTTCTTTACTATCTAACCATCTAACTTTAACTCACTTATTACGTTATTATAAACACAGTCTGATGAATCTTTATTTCTCTCCCTTCTTCTTCTTTCTCCTCCACTCTTTGTATGTTGGGTGTTTATTCTATACTATTTTGTGTTTCCCTTGACTGGTTTTGTGCATAGCTGATTTTATTTTTTTGCCTTTAGTTAGTATTTGGTTGGTTTGCTTTCTTTGCTGTGATTTTATTTTGTCTGGTGACATCTGTTTAGCCTCAGGAGTACACTTCCATCTAGAGCAGTCCCTTTAAAATACCCTGTAGAGGTAGTTTGTGGGAGGCAAATTCCCTCACCTTTTGCTTATCTGGAAATTGTTTAATCCCTCCTTCAAATTTAAATGATAATGTTGCTGGGTACAGGATTCTTGGTTCAAGGCCCTTCTGTTTCATTGCATTAATTATATTATGCCATTCTCTTCGGGCCTGTAAGGGTTCTGTTGCAAACTCTGATGATAGCCTGATGGGTTTTCCTTTGTAGGTGACCTTTTTTCTCTCTCTGGCTGCCTTTAATACCCTGTCCTTATCTTTGATATTTGCTATTTTAATTATTATATGTCTTGGTCTTGTTCTCCTTGGGTCCCTGTGTTGGGAGATCTGTGGGCTTCCATGGTCTGAGAGAGTATTTCCTTCCCCAGCTTGGGGAAGTTTTCAGTAATTATTTCTTCAAAGACACTTTCTATCCCTTTTTCTCTCTCTTCTTCTTCTGGTACCCCTATTATGCAAATATTGTTCTGTTTGGATTGGTCACACAGTTGTCTTAATATTCTTTCATTCCTAGAGAAACTTTAATCTCTCTCTGCTTCAGCTTCTCTGTATTCCTGTTCCCTGACTTCTAGTCCATTAACAGTCTCTTGCATCTCATCCAGTCTGCTCTTAAGTCCTTTTATTGATTGTTTCATTTCTGTTATCCCTTAGCTCTTGCATATTTCTCTGCAGGTCCATCAGCATGGTTATGACTTTTATTTTAAATTATTTTTCAGGAAGATTTGTTATATCTATCTTGCCAGGCCCTCTCTTTGGTGTTGTTTGAGTGATTTTGGCCTGGAGCAGGTTCTTCTGTCTTTTCATGGCAATGGAAGTGATGGCCAGCAAGTGGTGGGTGTGTCAGCTGGGAGAATAAAGTCCCTTCTTGTTTGATGATTGCTGTGCCTTTCTCTGCTCCCTCTGCCAGTTCCCTGCACACAGGGAGCAGTCTCTGGGTATCCCCTGAGCTGCCATTGGTGCGGTGGCCCTCAGGATAACCTAGAGCACTCTCAGCGGTCACAGAGGAGTGGTGTGCATTGTCCTGTGAGAATGGCGTCCCTTCATGCCTTCTGGACCTTGTGTCAGCTTCCTCTGCCTGTGCCAGGCAGCTGCACATAGGCCTCTGGGTCTGGCCTGGTTAGCTGCATGCTGGGAGAAGACTCTGTGTGTTTGCTGTGGGCAGGGCTGCTCCCTGGTTGGTCTGGAGCAACCAGGGTCAGCTGCTTTGCTTGCAATGCCAGTGGTGGAGAATGAATGGCAGGCTCTTTATCCCCATGAGAGGCTTTGGAGCTGCATTGCCACCCAGGGGTTTAGGACGCCTGAAGTTCCTTAAGATACCAGCCTGTTGGGCTGAGTATGTCAGGACGATTTTGTCCACCTTTTAAGCCCTTGTCTTTAAGACTTTTAAAGTGTCCGCTTTTCTTTTGTCCCAGGGGAGCTGGCTTGGGGACCCACTCACAGTCTCCATCTTGGATTTTACTTTTCTGTTTCTCTAATGTCCAGTACACCATGCAACATGTGTCTGTGCTCCTGGTGCAGATTACTAGGGCCAGTCCTGTGCTTCCACTCCCTCCCCGCTCTGATTCTTTTCCTCCTGCCGGTGAGCTGGGGTGGAGGGAGTGCTCGGGTCCCACCAGGTCACAGCTTTGTATCTTATCCTTTTTGTGAGATGCTGAGTTTTCACAAATGTAGATGTAGCCTGGTTGTTGTACTGTATCTTCTGGTCTCTCTTTTAGGAATAGTTGTATTTGCTGTATTTTCAAAATATATATGGTTTTGGGAGGAGTATTCCGCTGCCCTCCTCATGCCACCATCTTGAGCACCTCAGACTCTTTACCATCCATTCTGAGTGGTAAAACTTATGAAGTCTAGTCTAGTCTGTTCAGAATTAGTCCCTTAATTATACAAGTAATGGTCTATAATGTCTCTCTATGTATCTATGGTTACAGACACACAAAGGCAAATATTATGTTTGTATAAATAATATATAAATAAGTAATAATGTATAGTTTAAATAATACCCTGATGGTATTGGAGAGATGAAGAAAATGGGTATTGCATTTTTTTCCCCTAATCTTATTTTATAGGCAACTGGAAGCTAATTCAATCAAGGAAGCAAGAATTATTTTTAGATCCTACAATGGCTAATAAACTGATGAAATAGTTTTTAAGCTTTACTTTGCATTTTGTCCTTGTGAACAACTTGCTTCCAAGAAGAAAGAGAAGACAAGCAATCACTGGAACAGACCCCTTACTGGTGGGTTCAGATGGCAATGTATTGTCCTCCCTCTTCTCCTACATCCCCCGTAGCCATGTGCAGGGAATTTGCTCCTTTTGTTGGTAACACTCTTCCTCATCTGGATTGCCTTCAACTATGTGACATCAAAGAACTCAAGCACCAAAATAGCAGCAGCTACATATCCTCCACATGACAGTGTAATTTCTTCTGCCTTCAGGCTGTGTCTAGCACTGAAATCACAGTCTGTTTACTTCGATCTGGTGCTACATCACACTGGGAGGGATTTAACTCTTCCTTATAAATACACAGGGGAATTAGCTCTCAGCTCTGTTTAACTTAGAATTGGAGATGAAACTGTGCAGTTCTTGTTTGCTGCTAAGTCAATCATGCCATTGAGCAGAAACTTACCTTCCAACTTTACTAGATGAGCAAGAACACTGTGCTGTCTCTTAAAATGCTCTGCAACTCAATTATTAGAACCAATCCAGAGAATTTTGGGTGGCCAATTAATCTTGAAGGATTCTCATTTGACTTGAGTGTTTAGTTTTTTTCTTCAGATGTTTCTGCTAGGACTCAGTACTTCTGCATTTCAGAGTTTTACAAAAGAAATTTTGGCTATGATCAGTGTATGTATATGTTTAAAGCTGTGTTGATTATCAAAGCATTCTAAGTGGCCACACTCTTTTATAAACCAGTGTTTTATAATCTCTCACTCAGAAAAGTCAGTCATGTTTAACATACTGTACCCATAATCACCTGGTAATCTCCATGTCCACTGGATTCTACTTCTGAGACTTCTCTTTCAGCAGTCCCCTCTTCTACATTCCCAATTTTATCTTTTACATTGTCATAATCTCTTGCCTGAACTTTTTGGATTCTATTAATTTAATTCTCTGCTTCTGGTCTTTTCCTCCAAGTTAATATTCTAAATTATGACAAAGTACCACAATCCAGCTTAAAAGATGTCTACAAATCCCACCACACAGAGACTCATGGATGTATCACAATACATAGAACAATTCCTGGCAAGTGTTAAATATCCGTCTCATGAATGAGGCAAGTCTCCTCTGTTAGGCTTACAGGAAGCCACCATTTATTGAGTATCTCCCATGTAGTACATGTAAAGGCTCTAGCACTTCTGGATCTCACCTAAATCTACTGTTTTCATTAAATTTGCACAAAATACAGGTGAAGTAGATATTAACACTCTTATTGGAACTATGAGGAAATTGAGGCCCTGAGAAATTATGTAACTTTTCCAATGTCACAAGACTAGTAAATAGCAAGACTGGAGTTTGAATTTAAGCCTGAAATCTTAATCAGCTCTCATACCTACAGCATGAAGCCCAAAGTTGTTTCCTGCTCCCTTGCTTTAATATTTTACCAAATTATTTGATACGTAAAAAAGAATATATGCAATGTATATGAATTAGGGAGTCTGGAAAAGAAATAATCAATGCAATTTTTTAAAAAAGGGCAGATGCCCTGAAAGGAAATCTCATCAAAAAGGAAAATGACACACAATAAAAGATGATCAACATCATCTGACATTAGGGAACTGTAAATTAAAGCAACGAGGAGACATTATACATTTATTAAACTGGCTAACACCACCAACTGTTGATGAATATGCAAAGCAACAGGAACTCTCATTCATCAATGGTGAGAATGCAAAATGGTACAACCACTTTGGAAAGCAGTTTGACAGTTTCCTAACAAAACTAAATATAATCTTAACATATGACCCAGCAATCATGCTTCTAGGTAATTACTCAACTGATATGAAAGCTTATGTTCCTACAAAAACCTGCATGCAAATGTTTATAGCAACTTTATTTGTAATTGTAAAAACTGGAAGCAACTAAAATGTCCTTCGATAGTGAAATGATAAACTCTGGGATAGACACATAATGAAGTGTTATTCAGTGATAAAAAGAAATGAACTATCAAAACATGAAAAGACCCAGATCACTCTTAAATGCATGCTGGTAATCACAGGAAGCCAGTCTGAAAAAGCTACATACTATGATTCCAACTATGAGATGTTTTGGAGAAGACCAAAATAAAGAGGCAGTAAAGATCAGTGGTTGTCAGGGCTTCAGAGTGGGAAAGTTGAGCAAGTAAAACATGGGGAATTTTTTATGGAGGGCAGACTATTCTGTATGATACTGTAAAGGTAGATATAAGACATTAAGCATTTGCCAGAATTCACAGAGCTTTACAGCATGTAGTAAAATTTAATGTATGCAAATTTTAAAAAATCGACTAAAAGATCAAGAGATTCTAGGATGGCATGCAGAAAGTGACAAAAGAATGTATTAAAAAATATATGAAACAACCTCACTAAAGGGTGTGGAGGCATAAGATACTGACCTACGTAACTTTGGAAATAAGTAGTCCAAAGACTAAAAGCAAAGGGAACTGACCATTAAGAATTATACTCTACTTGCCAAATTGTTTCTCACAGATGAACAATTCTGAAACCACTATACATATATACTGAAATTAAATAACAAGTAAATGGATGGTGGGTGGTGGAGACTGTTTTCTCAGTGTTGGAGACATAAGTTACATATAAGCAAGGGTAGAAGCTAGCATAATTCATATGGGAGTGAGTTAGAGCTGAATCCATATGAACTCATTGCATTTAATATAAAGTTACATATAAAAGTATTTATATACATATATATACATGGGTTAGCACACACATACGTATTTCCTTGCTCTGTCAACTGAACTGGCATCCGTCCTCTGTGCTCCTTTCTCTCCTTTCCCCCCATCTACCTGCTTATCCTTCACCCTTAAAAAAAAAAATCACAATGCTGAATTTTGTGTTTTTTTATTTCTTTCCCTTGTTTTGGTATAGTTTTACCATATGTGTATGTTGGTATACCTTTAAAAGTTTGGCTCATTTTTGAGCTTTATAAAAACAGCACTGTACTTCACACTGACTTCAGAGACCTGAACCAGTATATCATTTATAAGACAGTTTATTACACTACTGTTTATAAGAGCAAAATCTAGGAACAAATGTCCCAGAACAGATGCATGAGTAAGTAAATTGTGGTATATTTACAATTACACAATGAAATATGACACAGAAGTGAAAAAATCTTTACCGCAATGTGGGTAAACTTTATAAGCCAAGATTTTGGGTAAAGAAAGGTAAAAAGCTTTCACTCAATGCAGAAGGCCTTTGCAAAGGGCTGCAGTCTACACCTAGTTCACTTCTTAACTTAGATCTAGTCATACCAAACTTCTCAGATACCTAAACATCCCTACTCTTTGACATTCACTTGCCTTTTTAAAGAATAAAAGCTATGTTAAGATATAATTCACATACTGTAGTATTCACCCACTTAAAGTATATAATTCAATGGCCTTTAGTATTTTCACAGAATTGTATAACCATTGGTCTAATCAGTTTTAGAATATTTTTATCACACCACAAGGTAATCCCCATACCCATTAGTAGTCATGCCCTCTTTCCTCCGACCCCTCCCACCGCACTCCCAGCCCTGGGCAACAATCAACTTACTTTCTGCCTCTCTGGGTTCTCCTACTCTGGGCATTGCATATAAATGGTATATGTGGCCTTTTGTAACTGGCTTCCTTCACTCAGAATGTTTTCAACATGCATTCATGTTGGAACATTTATCAGTACCTCATTCTTTTTACTGCCAATTTAATATTCCATTGTATGGATACACTCATGTGCCTTTGTATATCCAGTTCCATCATTAGAGGCTTTGTCCTGCTCTATGCCTGTCAAATTCCTATTCACCCCACAATGCCCAGATCTGAGATCACTTTCCTAATTTCCATGGCCTTCTGCTAATGCACTGTTATTGTATCTGTCACCCTATATGGTAATAATCCACATGTACCTCCCCTTCTCTGCCTGCTAGTGAACTGTGGGCTCCCAAGAAACAGGGACAAACTTTGTTCATCTTTGGGTTTGTAGTGGCCAGGAGAGTCTGACCAATATTCACTCAAGAAATATTTGTTGAATTAGTGAATGAGTAGACTGTTCTCACGTTTGTCAAGTTTACACTTATTACACAAAAAGAGTAGGTGACAGCATAGAAACAGTATACTAACACAGCGTTATTATGTTCCCAAACCTGGGTTCACATAGAAGTTCTACATTTGAAAACTTGGTGGCCTTGGATGAGTTTCTTGACCACTTTAATCCCATCTGAAACTTGGGATTAATAATATCACACTCATTCAGTTACTGATTTTCATAACCTATGTTGTAAAGAATTTCACCCAATACTGTAGCCATTTTACTACTAATAGAAGTCATAAACAGAGGGATACAGGAGGGCGGAGGGACCTTAAATACCTTTTGATTCAAACCATTTTTCATATAAAGAAACTGACAACTGGAGAAATCAGGGGAGATGCCTGAGGCCACCTGGCTCTCAGGAGAGAGGGTGGTGTGGCAGCAAGATCCCATACTGTGCAGGAAGACATACATGAGTCCACATCCTGGCTCTGCCTCTTACCAGTTTAATGTCCTTGGGCAAATTATTAAATTTTCTAAACATCAGTTTCCTCTGAGTAGAAGAGGACAATAAATACCTAGCTCACAGAATGGCTTTGAGAATTAAATGGGAAATGATGCTTATGTGGCAGACTTTCGATGTTGAGGATAATGGTGATGAACACAGACACTGAATGACGCCATGACAAATTAATGAATTGGCAAAGAAAGTTCTGCAAAGAAGAAATATGTATAGTTTCACAAAAAGAGAAGATAGAAATCATTTTAGAAGGGAGATTAAATTTTAGAAAAAGTGATTTATAGTCAGATTCAAGTAGGAACAGTACCTTGTAAATATCACTGGGTAAAATAATGTGGGATCTTTAGGAATAAAAGATGTTTATAAAACTAAAAATAATTGTTCATCTTGCCCTAACTTTCAACTGGCTTGTCTTTAAACTTTCCAGTATTTTCTGTCTGATATTCCTGGAGCATATCTTAAGGAAATAAATGTTCTCTCTGAAGCTTCTAAAAGACAATCAACACAGTTTTCATTCAAAAATGAAAACCGTAAGATTGGCAACAAATTTAAAGGTGATAAGGTGGGTGTTAACACAGAACTATGCCATTGTTTAGAAAGAACATTCTATTCTCATTTTTTTTCCCCTGTGTGTGTTTATTTACTAAACAGATTCAACTCTCATTATTAATGAAATAGTAGCATACATAAATTGTGTAACAACACAGACAGGCAGAAATTGTATGTCACCAATTAAAGCATAGATTGGTCTCCAAATGTCTATAATTGGATAACATATGAAAATGTCAGGAAATTGTGATGAATACACAGTGGTGTTTTACCTCCCTCTCCTTTTATTTACTGATTCCCTTAGCTCTATTCAAGACTTATTTTTTAAAATGTCCCTCATACTTCACACTTTTCCCTCAGGGTTTTTAGCTTGGCTGTTTTACATGAACTACTTTATTTTTTTAAATTAAAGTGTCATTGATATACAATGTTGTGAAGGTTTCACATGAGCAACACTGTGGTTTCAGCATTCACCCATATTATCAAGTACCCTCACCCTACCCTCACCCCCACCCCATTGCAGTCACTGTCCATCAGCATAGTAAGATGCTATAGAGTTATTACATGTCTTCTCCGTGCTGTACTGCCGTCCCCTTGACCTACCTATATTGTGATTGCTAATTATAGTGCCCCTTAATCTCCTTTTCCCTCCCTCCCTAACTTCTTCCCTTTGGTAACTGCTAGTCCCTTCTTGCAGTCTGTGAGTCTGCTGCTGTTTTGTTCCTTCAGTTTTGCTTTGTTGTTATATTCCACAAATGAATGAAATCACTTGGTACTTGTCTTTCTCTGCTTTGTTTATTTCATTGAGCATAATACCCTCTAGCTCCATCCATATTGTTGCAAATGGTAGGATTTGTTTTCTTTTTATGGCTGAACAATATTCCATTGTGTTTATGTACTACCTCTTCTTTATCCATTCATCTACTGATGAACTCTTAGGTTGCTTTCATATCTTGGCTATTGTGCTGTGATAAACATAGGGGTGCATATGTCTTTTGAATCTGGGATCTTGTTTTCTTCAGGGAAATTCCTAGGAGTGGGATTACTGGGTCAAATGGTATTTCTATTTTGAGCTTTTTGAGGAACCTCCATACTGCTTTCCACAATGGTTGAACTAATTTACATCCCCACCAGCAGTGTAGGAGGGTTCCCCTTTCTCTGCATCCTTGCCAGCATTTGTTATTTCCTGTCTTTTGGATGGTGGTCATCCTAACTGGTGTGAGGTGATACCTCATTGTGGTTTTAATTTGCATTCCCCTGATAATTAGCGATATGGAGCATCTTTTCATGTGCCTGTCGGCCATTTGAATTTCTTCTTTAGAGAAATGTCCGTTCAGATCCTCTGCCCATTTTTTAATCTGGTTATTTGTTTTTTAGGTGTTGAGGCATGTGAGCTCTATGTATTTTGGATGTTAACCCCTTATCAGATAAATCATTTACAAATATATTCTCCCATACTCTAGGATGCCTTTTTGTTCTGCTGGTGGTATCCTTTGCTGTACAGAAGCTTTTTAGTTTGATGTAGTCCCACTTGTTCATTTTTTTTTTGTTTCCCTTGCCTGAGGAGATGTAAACATGAATTACTTATTAATAAAACAAATATTTATTGAACCCTACTTTACACCAAGCATTGTTCTGGCTGATGGGGACCAAAAAAAATGGAGACCCTTCTCTTGAGGAGCTTACATTCTCATGGGGAGAGATAAGGAATAAACCAACCAATGAGTATGAAATATGTAAGCAGGTAGTAAGTATGAAGAAGAAAACAAGAGTAAAGGAGCTGGAGAGTGATGGGGGTGGGGACACCAGGAAAGGCCTCTTTGATAAGATGACAACTAGAAAATTCCTCAAGGAATTGAGGGAGTGAGCCATGGGGATTATCTGGGCAGAGGGAACAGCAGATGCAAAGACTCTGAGCTGCGATCATAGTTATCATGTTCCAGGAACAGAGAAGGAGGAGAGTATAGCTGGAATCAATGGAGCAAAAGAGAAAAAGCCAGAAGATGAAGTCAGGAGGTGGTAGATCCAGATCATACAGAATTTGTGCTTTTACCGTGGAGAGCCATGAGAGAGTTTTGAAGTTATAGTCTGACTTATATTTTTAGAAGCTTCATCAGGTTACTGGAAAAAACAGAAAATGGAAGAGTAAGGCTGGGGGAGGGTGTGCATCAGGGAGAAGGTCAGAGACCATTACTATTGCACATGAGAAACTGGTGGTAGCCATGGAGCTGGTGAGATGTGATTGGGTTCTGAACAGATTTTAAAGGAATAATTTTAATAATACACTCCTTTACATTCATCACAACACCTCCTTTCCTTAAACCCAAACTAAACCCACCTCCTCAAGACAAGGCTTTATATAACTCTATGGTCTCCAAGCCACCCATGTAACCCTCCTACTCTTCCTTCATCTATACTTGTAGTTGCTTTTTTTTGCTTGAACAGAATAAATTTAAGTCACTGCTGTTTCCACCTAGTGGAAGCAGAGGGATTATTAGCTTGGTCAAGTGACATAAAATGGATGCTTCCTAAGAAATAACAGGGGAGCAGGCTTAAAGGTTAATAGGTCTAGAAAACTTCGAGCAGCTAATTTTTGTTTGATCAGGCCCTCCCTTCTGGCACCATCTTCAGAGTAGGTACAACAACCATGAGCATGCTGTCAGATCAACCCAGACTTATCTCAGTTTGGAGGTCCTCAGGGGTTTTCCAAATTTTGAGTTCAACATAGTGCATGGACATAAATTTTCAAGTAACAGCTTAACCAGTTGTATTTAATAATGACACGAATCTGTTCATTTCACTGCTCGGTTAGAAGACCATGGTACAGGGACAGAGAACAATATTCCATTTTCTCTGGATATCTGTAAAATGTGAGAAAGTATACAGAAAGTTCCAGAAAGATACATAACTAAAGTCTTCATAGTTATCTCTAAGATAGTGATGGCAGGAAAAGCATGGTAACTGAAGGAGACTTTGGCTTTATAGTAATGTCTCAGCTACTTTTGAGAATAAATTGTCTCATTGTATAATTAATTTTTTTAAGGATCCATGTTGGTTATTTGGCTCCCTCAGCACTACTGAATTAGGTGGTAGTCATTAACATGTGACAAGCAAGTTTGTGGAAAACCAATGCCTGTATTTCATATTCTACTTTTAACCAAACACTGGAAATAGCTAAAAAGATCTTTTCCAAGCTCAGATTCTGTGCAAAGAAACCTTTATAACATATTTCAATTCATGACAAGAATACTGGCTATGTTCATATTACTTTGGATCTTTGATAATGAAGAACATGCATTTTCTTCACAATTGATACCCTCTATCAGATTCTATTCAGAAGAAAATCTGGCAAGAAGACAGAGTTAGCAGGAGGAGTTAACAGAAAACAGAAGTTGAACCCAGGAATGAAAACAGGGGATGATAGTAGTAAAACTGGGTCCCTGGTTGAGAAGAAACAGCAAGAAGAAAAGAAAATGGCCATTGCAGGACCCAAATAGTGGTGCAAGGTAGAGAAAGCCAAGACTTGTGGAGTCAATTTCTAGGGTCATTCCTCTGGGTTGCTTTTCTCCTTTTATGTTTAAATTCTCAGTTGTGCAATCTAATTTCCTTAACTCTCACGATAATCCTTTCACAGTAGAATCATCTGACATAACTTCAAAAAGAAATTCTTCTTACATGAGGTAGAGGATGTTAGGATGAGAAAAAAACTAAACAACAAGTAACAGCTGATAGTAAATCCTCTTCAAGGCAGGACATCATGAAGATGCAGTATCTGGCACGTTCATGTGGCTTATGCCTTAAAGTACTGAGGGCTGGATACAAGTGAGGGGGTTAGGGAATGACAGACTGATATTCCCCAGGAAATCCCATGTCAGTGCAGTGTCCACACTGTTGCCAAATTATTCTGGGCAGCACATGCCAGACTTGGAGGTGCCAATGAACTTCCTTATCCCTATGTTCCCCTGTGTTCGCCACATCCCCGCTCATTCTGCCTTACATCCCGCTCACAGGCAGACATACAGCAGGACACCACATACAGTATGGCAAGGTGGAAACCAAAGCTTTCTAGGAGGTGTAGCTTCCTCCGGCAGCAGCATGGTGTGAACCAAGGCCAAGCAAGCTGAATTTTGTTTCCTTTAGGACCCTGTTGTTGAGTAGCACTGATACATAGAACAAAATTCCATTCAATAAGGTGAACTCATTTCTTGTTATTATGTTTCACTTGAAACTGTCTGAGTTAGTATAACTCATTATCTTTTCACCCAAAGGGTTTGCCTGCTATTTCTTGTTTTTATCTCAATTAATTTTGTGTCTGCTGGACTAACACAAATTACCACTTCCGTGTCTTGCACTTTTGATTTAAAAATAAAGCTAATTTGGGAGGTGTTTAAAGCTTTATTAATATTTATGTGACCATTAGCGGTGGCTATGAGGTTAGCAAGCTTCTTTTTAAAATTAGAAATTCTTCTTCCAATATTGTCGCTAGCCTGCAGCTCTCCTACTCTGACCACATCATTTTTAACATTTTTCTTAGGGCACAAAGCAGAATTTCACATAAAGTCATAGAAAAGTTGGTTTTGGTTTTCCCACCATTTATCTTGCCCAGTCTGCTCTGTGAGTCAGTCACGTAATGCACTGCTTTCTCTGGCTGTCTTCAGAAGTTCAGAGGCAGCACTTCCTCCCACACAAGTGCAATGGGTGCCGTGTAACAACCAAGCACTATTCCTCATGTGTTTTCCCTCCTCCAACCTTTGACTTGGCCTAGGCAAGTGAAAGAGAAGGGCCACAGCATGATGCTGAAATACAGAGGGGCGGATTCTTCCTCAAAGGAAGGAGGATACAAAGGGCTCGATCCGTACCAGACACTGGGGCCTGCGACCCCATCCTCACTGCTCTGCCAAACCTTCCAGCCTCCCAAAGCAAAAAAACCACACACACACATGGCCCCCCCAAAAGCAATACAAACAACCCCTGCCCCCGACAGGAACAAAAACAATGCTTTCAGCATAGCAGGGCAACTGAGGAAAATCCAGCAGATATGACCATCTGCTGGGAAGAACAGGTCTTGAGGCTGACCCAGTGTTACAATGGGACAAGAAAAAAGCCAGTACTGCAGTCATTTTTTCAGTGTTTTCAGCTACATATCAGTTTTCTTGAGTTCTTGTCCCAACCCTTCCACTTCCTGGGATCACGGGCGTGTGACTTACACAGTCTCTGCCTTAATTTCCTCATTGGAAAATGGGCTTAATGTTAGTACTGCCCTCATTGAGGTCTTGCAAGTTAACTGGAGGAAAGCATTTGGCACAGTGCTGACACAGACAAACAGTGCCCAGCAGATACATGCTGAATGGAGAAGTTTGGACAGCCTAAACCTAGCACGAAACTGAATAGCAAATAAGATACGTATATTAAAACAATAATACTTACAAGATATTTCTACTGACAACCATGGAATTGAACAAACTTGAGAAGTCCAATGTAAAACACTGGAATTTTAATAGTTTTCTCTGCTACTATTAAAAAAAGGAAAAGTCAAGATAACCAGAACTATTTCATTTTTAAAGGAGACATTCCTCTCATATTTAATAATAATTTATTTGCCATTAATTCACATGTGTTAATCTGGTATCTTTCATGGACTGCTTAGAGCTCTGTGCTATAATATCTAGTAAGGTAGCCACTAGCTACCTCTGGCTGTTGAGCACTTGAAATGTGGTTGGTCCAAACGGGGCTGTGCTATAAATGCAAAATGTGTTATCACGTTTCAAAGACTTGGAATATAAAACCTGTCATTTATAATTTTTAATACTGATAACATCTGTAGAAATGTTAATATTTGGAAATACTGAGTTAACTAAAATGCAATATTAAAATTTTCACCTATTCTTTCTATTTATTTTAATGGGGCTATTAGAAAATTTAAATTACATACATGACTCACTTTTGTGGTCTGAATGATGTTTTGACAGTGCTGGCTTAGATTGAGAAGGCAAATAAGCCACTATTATCATTGCTACTTCTAATCATCAATTATTGAGTATTTATTCTGCTAGATGTTTTAAAACATTATTTCTAAGCATCACAATAGCTCTAATAAGCTGTACTTTCTCTCTTTACAAATGAAAAGGTTTCAGAGTGTATATTGCCCTAAATCACACAGCTAGTACTGTTCAGAGGAGGAATGAATCCACGTCTGTCTGATTCCAAAGCCTGGTGCTTTCTCCTGTACCAGGGCCATGAGGAGCTAGAGGAACGTATTGGGAGAAGGGGCCTCTGTGAGCAGAGAACCCAGCACTAGTCCAGCAGAACGCCTTGCAGGATGTGCAAACATTCTAGTCTTACAAGGGCACAGACTTCCTTAGAATTCATAGGCAACTTGAGTAATGCTTCATCTCCCAGGAGCAGAGCCACTCTGGTTCCATTTTACCTGCGCCATATGCCAACAGAAAAGTAGGAAAAGAATTCACAGGCAACATAGTGCCAACTTAAAAAAGGAAAATTAAAGTAGAAAAAGTACATGCACAAAGATGTTATTTGCCATGTTATTCATGGAAAATTCAATAGGAGGCTAATTAAAAAGTGATGATTTTGATAGTTAACAGTAGAAAATGCTTAGATGGTATAGGACATAAAAATCGGAACACAGGATTATTCACACACACTTATAGCAAGCAGTTCTGTAAAAGGCGCTGTACATTCATGAAAGAAGTCTGGCAGAGAGCACTCTAATTGATATGAGCTTTGTAATAGGGCAATTCTCAAATGGGAGAGAAGTAATTTTGCCCCCCCAGAGGTCATGTGGCAACATCGAGAGATATTTTCAGTTGTCATAGCTCAGGGCACACTATGGCTGCTTCTAAAAATCCTACACTATACAAGATAGTGCCCCCAAACAACAAATTATCCAGCCCCAAATGTTAATAGTGCACAGGCTGAGAAACCCTGTATTAGGGCAAGGGGGGCTATAAAGTTGCTTCTACAAAGCATTTTCCACATTTTTATAACATCATATTGGTTTACAATACAAAATTTTTTTGAAATATAAAAAAAACTATTACTATAAAAAAGATTAATACAGACACTAAATCATCATCACCAACATAAAGGTTATTATATGTGGGCAAAGAGTGCTGGGTGTTGTAGTAGGGTTACTTAATTTAAGTATGTCTTAGATTTGTGGAAAACTACATTCAAAAAAGATAGGTATATTACTTATAGATCAAAATTTGGCCATGTTCACTCAATCATTCCTTGCAGTCAGAGTGACTGATTCAACATCTAACAGGAAATTGGCACTCCTTGCACTGTTGGGACAGCATTTGCTAGACATCAAAATATTTTTCTCACTCCTCTGAGCAAGTAGTGCTTCAAGGGTGCTATTATTACTGAGAATGACAATATACGTTGCTATTTACACTGAATTTTAGGAAGAGATGGGAAGACATATTCCTACTGACAATTTTCTCCACTATCTGCATCATGATAAAAAATAGAAGCATAAAACTTACACTTGTATAAATTCTATTTAAAGACTTTTCTGCAAACTTCTTGTACTAACAGATTACCTGATAAAAGATTTCACAAACATAGGTCTATATATCATGCTTGCAGGCATGAAAGAATGCATCTGAAAGCTATTTATATACTCATCTTTTCATTTACATCAAAAAGGAGATTTTAAAATAAAAATATCTAAAGGAAGGACCTATTTAAATAGGTTTGCAATGCTTATATTGTAGTTTTTATTATGATTAAACAAGTTTAATCACAGGGTATCAAACATTAATACTACATCATTTGACCAGGGAAAACTCAAGTGCTCTTACTTAATATTCAGAGCAATGAACAATTCAGCTTCTTCCTTGAGCAATAACCATGGTCTTTGTGATCTCCGGTAAACTGCACACTATAGTCTGCCCTATAGTAGGACTCAATAAATACTATGTGAATGAAGGAACATTTATAAAATCACACTATGTACTAGCCAGAGTTCTGTCAAACCTCCTGACAAGAACTCTTATACAGTTCAGTTCCCTTTCTTAAGTTTTACTCCTATATTCATTCACCCACCAAAACTTAAAACCTATCTCTAAACTCTTACAGTATGCTACATACTGCCCTTTATCATACTTATCACCTGCTGACACACATACACACACACACACACACACCACTGAAATGCTGATACTTCTGTGGAGATGATAGATATACCAAAAAAATATATATATACATACATACACATATACACACATACATATACATATATACATATACATACATACATATACACATATACACACATACATATATACATACTATATATATATTTTTGGTATATCTATCTTCTCCACAGTAGTATCAGCATTTCAGTGGCAAAGGCTGTTCCTTGACACTTTGTTTTCTGATTCGATCTTCAGCACAGGCCTGAAGGATCAGGAAGTGACAGCTCAGAGAACCTGCCCACTGCCACATAGTTAAGAAGTGGTAGAGCTAGTATTAGAACTGAGGACATCTCACTCCAAAGTCTCTTTTTCCCATTTAACCAAACTACAGAGAAAATGGGAGTGGAGGTAAAGGGAAATACATGAATTAGAACCAGAAGTTTTAGATGCTAAGTAAGGTGAGGTGCAATCATTGGGTTCTGCTGAGTTGACATTGAGAAACATAAAAATACAATTCAAAAAATTGATGGAGAAAATTGGCATTTACTTCAGAAATGGTTTTTAGAGAGTCAACTCATCCAACATTTATGGAAAACCATGACTATTTGGGCCATGCTAAGTGAATGTATTGTGGGCTGGACTGTATCTTTTGTCTATTTTTCCTAATTAATAAGTTGTTGGAAGAATGAATGATCATACGAAATTAGTCTCAGTTCTACAGAGTGACTTCAATTGGTAAGACAGATAAGATAAATTCTGTAATATGCAGTAAACTGTCACACTGGGCACTAGCCTAACACAGCAGACAAGAGATTCTGAGGTGTATTTATCCTAATTGTAACTTCCCAAGTACAAAAAAAAGAAAATGTTTATTAGGACTCGCCATCTTGTTGTGGTGACACCCTGGACAGGCTCTCTGGAAAGGCGCTCTACTCCTATTAGGACTGTTAGGAGACAGAACAGCAGAGCCCTTAGGACAATGGGTCCAGGAGCCACACTTTCTGGGTTTTCAGCTCAGGCTCTCGCATTTGCTAGCTGTGCGACTTTAAGCAACTTACTACTCATCCTAGAGTCAGGCCAGTAGTGGTGTTCACTTCCGCTCGTTGTTAGCAGCTTAAACGCAAGCCATGCAAAGCAGTTAGAATGCACCTAGCACAATCCTCAAATCGAATAAACCTTTGTTCTAATTACTATGGTTGTCACTATTCTTTTCAAAATGCTATACTACTATAAATCTTTTTAAAGATATCATAGGCTTTTTTGAAATAACATGACACTGAAAAAAATTACTGAAAGAAAAATAAATAAATTTTCTTTGGTTGAATGAATCATAACTTGGGAAATGTTTATTATTCAAAATTAAGAGAAGCCAAACAAACACAGATGACAGTGTTAACGATGATGATGATGACAATTCTCCCTCTAAAAACTCAACTGTATGATTATACACATGTGCAAAAAACCTTTACTTTTAGATATATCATAAATAAATGTGTTTAATCATTTAAAAAAATGTCAAGCTTGTAGAAGATAAAACTCGAACGTCTCAAATTTGCAAAGAACTGTGAATCATCCAAAAAGATTTCAAATTGACAAATGAGCTCAGGCAGGGTAAACAACAATTGCCGTTCAATTTAGTTTCAGATTTGTTTTTTTCAAATGCTTACTCCATTTTCTAAGCGAGACCCGAGCTGCTGTGCTCAAATGGGAAACCTGGGGTTCTCACAGGCCTCTGTGATTTTCCGGTGCCCTAGTGTTCACAGCCCCCCACTGTACTGTGCAACGGAAGTGGAGCTGATGAGAAAATAAGAGCTACACACTGGCTACAAGAATAAGAATCGGCCCCTCCCAGACTGCCACGGCATTATTCTCATCTTTGTTGGGATGTTTGCACTGACACGGAGCCAGTTTTCATCCCACTATAACAAGCTGTGGGATGTGTCTTTTTAAATTATACTGTGAATGAGATGGGTGGGTTACTATCGGCTACGATCACTAACAAAACAGCTCCCTATCATCAGACCCACCATCTGTCCTCTGAGCTCTCTCCACCAGGGGACTGGTTGAACAGATTTTGAACCAGCCAAGGTCACTGTGCAGCCAGGCTCCACAGATGGGGACAGTGTGAAAAACTTAATTGCAGCTGTGGATGAACACAAACATGGACACACATGGTTGATAACACCCCTGTCTAGACTTGATGGTGGCTCAGTGTCACCGAGTACAAAAAACAAGGACATGGTTTCAAAGTAACTATCTCTCAGGGATAGTACAGTCACCATGGAAATGCTATTGTTATGTGGTCTAGATTTCTCCCCATTCATACTTACATATAGGTTAAAAATCATGATAGAGGAGTAATATTTCCTATCATACATACATTTTCTAAAATTTCTCTAAAAAATCATGCCTTTCTTCAAGAAAAATATATGGCTTGGCAATCAGTCCAGCTCCATTGTCCATGTGAAGGTCACAAATGTGGCCCACACAGCACAAAAGATACTAAGTTAGTGAAAGAAATGAAATGTCCTCTTTTCACATACTAATTTCATCTTGTATCAAGATTTCCTTTTCCCACTTCCTCTCAAAAACAAATTACTTCATTAGAAATGTTACTTGTTCATTGCTGTTTTGACAATAATCGGGTACACATTACCTTCCACTTCATACTCCCAAGAAACATACCAAAATGTAATCACACACTTTAGTTGGTATCCTAGGTTTTCCCCTTGAAATCAATAAGGCCCAAGAGAATTCGGAATGTCTGGTCACTTAGGTGTAAGGCCAAACTGGATGTACATTATCACTTGAGAAATTGTTAAATTTAAAGTAAGTTATCACATCAGTGCTATTTCAAAAGACTGTTGAAAAAAAGAACATTTAACTGTAACCATAATGAACAGACAGTTGATTATAGAAAGACATGTCAGTGCACATATGGCAGCCGGGTAAATTATGCACATCTGGATTACTTTTGGCAAGAAACATAGCTAAGTGTCTAAAGCCAAGTTAAGCAATCTGTCACTAACAATATGTACATTTATTTAAAAATGTCAAGGGCTCAAAGTCATATTTTCTATTTCTTCATAAACTTTCCAGCTCTTCATAAGACAGCAAACAGGTGACAAAACACATTGCCCAAATTGCCAAAGGCTGTATAAATAAGGGGTAATTGTGAACTTCTCACCACATATACAAGAGAACTTAAACTCTGAAGCAAATTCAAGCGTTATGCAATGCACTCAAATTCAGAGCTTGAGTAATATTAGTAACATTTTACTTTAGAAGATGGTTGAAAAATGCTTTCATATAAATATATGGGTGGCCCCTACATGGAGTAGTAAACAATACACTGGGTAAAGCAAATGGAAATAGCCGGATGGTGTCTCCTTATGAAAGGAAAAGACCAATGTCCCTGTGATCATCTCAGATTAAATTTCCTTTTTCCAATTGCCAATTACTGACGTCATTTAAATCCTAAAGAAATGTTTTCCTACTTCTAGTCACCTTGATTAAAAGAAAAGCCAAGAGACATGAAGGTGGCCCAAACTAGCAGTAACAAGAAACTTTACAATTGGGTGTCTGAGTATCAGCCAGGTGGGAATGTAGCAGTACCTGTAAGCACAAAACTCATCTTGACTACTGTGCTGTTCGCTAGTTATTCTAACATTCCAGCCTTCTTAATAGCTTCAGTAGGAATGCCAAGATATATCATGGAGACTGGGTGGGGCCCCATCATTCCAGGTGTTGCCTTCCAGTCTCATTTGTGCTGGCAGCAGAGAAGAACCAGAGTGGAACTATTTTATTCATAGGGTGATAACTTGGATATTCACCTTCTGTGTCAGCCTCTCTTCTAGTTCTCTTCATTTGGCAATTTTATTGTTAATTAGCATCTTAACTATATGCCACATCTAGATCATAACATTTTCAAATGGTATGGGGGAAATCTGTCTCTAAATCACACAGATTGGTATTGAAACTCCAGTTCCACAGCTTACAACCAGAGCCTCATCTACAGAATGAGGATGATGGTGGCACACACCTCACAGTGTGGTGAGAATTAACTGCCTAATGCTTAATAAATATTCAAAAATGTCAGCAAAGATCATTATTATTCCTTTTTCTTGTCCTTAAAGTGACAGACTGGAAAAAATACAGTTCATAAACCAGAGACTGCCAATAAAATGCTATAGTTCAAGAGAAAGCCTAAATACAACTTAGAAGAGGGGAGAAAAAGAAGACAAGAATCCAAATAGGAAAAGACATTTTGTTAACTTTTAATTTGCATCTGCTTTTCTGCTTTTGTAAAGTTTGATTCATAAAAGTACTGAAATCTATGTGAACTAAAACATCTTAACCCACCTAGATGGATAAAAGACAAATCGCTATGTTGTTAAGAAAAGGCACATGTTGTCAGTTTCCATCAGTCACCAAGCCAAAGGGATTTTAATTTAATGGCAATCGAGGTACAGAGTGAAGTCTATTTTCTTCTAATTTTGTTCTTCTCTCTTCAACTATATAGCTTTATTTTTAAATTATGCCTAATACAGTAATGCTCAAATGAAAAGTATGTGTAAGCAGATGCATGGCAAAAAGAATTTTAAGTTAAATGAGTCCATTTTCCCATATTTACCATCCAATTTCTCAATAGTGGCCAAATTTACAACGGATCCATGTGTTTTAGTCTCTCATTTCTTCAACCCCCAGGTTTTATGTCCTCATGGGACACAAAAGGTCTAGAAATGTAAGCTAAGTTTCGGATCTGATAAATTAAGTGGAATGCTATGTGCCAGAATCTCTATGTACAAAGATCTAGCAAGCTGAAGAGAATTACACTTAGGAAAACATAAAGTAGACCTCACAGAACCATCACAGTACTGTGTTCAGAATAAGAAAAGTCATACTACTATATTGCTTTAAATGAGTTGAAGTCTCTTGGCCCAAAGAAGCTATTAAGAGAGTTTATAATTAAGATGGTAAAAATCAATGCTCATCATCTTTGCTAAGTTAGGGACAATAAATATAGGGGTTTCTTGCAACCCTAGGATTCTGTTATTGTCATTAGCCAAACAAGGAACTTGAGAAAACCGATGTGTTCTCCCCCAAGCAGACATGGAGCTTCTTCATGTGGAATTATATGAGATTTTAACCAGTACTATTTTTCTTGATTCTTCTATAATAGTCATTTAAAATTTTATTTACAAGACTGCCAAAATGAAAATCAAAAGTTAGAACAAAATATGGTTTAGGGTAATAAAACATTTATGTTTATAATAAACTACAATATATTGTATGTGGAACTTTAAAGCCATCATTATTTAATCTTATCTTTAAACTGCAAGCTTAATGTCAGGTAAAAATTTAAATACCATATAAAATGTGGTAAAATGAAGAGCTTGGACTAGGTAAGAGCTTGAAATCTAGAAACAGGCAGACTAGGATTTTTATACTGACTTTGCAGTTTGTCTTTTAATATATTAGCTTTCTGATTATCTGTACATAATAAATTATGAATCTGGTGTGTGCTTATGTACATTATTTCTCAAATAAAATATTTAAAAATTATTTGATAAATAATGCACACACACACCACAGGGTTGGTATGAGGATTAAAAACCCTTGCACAGTCACCTGGCAGATACACAGTGTAAACTAAGGAATCATCGTAAAAGGTAATATGACAAAAAAATTTTTTGACACAGATTATGCTGAATATTAAAATTGAAGCCTTTGTGGTAAACTCTTTGAAAACGTGACAAGGAACACACCTACACTTGTCTTTAGAAGATGATCCTCAGCACAGAATAAAACCATAGTGAAAAAAAAATCTTATAAATCAGCTTCCCAAGGCCAAAACATTACGTTTTTAGTTGACATCTTTGTTAAATGGTAGTAAGTTCTAATACTGTATAATTGCAACACTTAAGATATAAAACTGAATGCATGAAATTCACAGTGTTAACTGGTTCCAATGTAGGAACAGTCTTTTGTAAATCCTCCAGACTATGAACAAAGTATCTGTGGACAAAGACATTACTGTTATTCCTAAAAAGGTTTCTAGGCTCATGAAGAGGCCATTTAACATGTGTCTTACAAGACTTCCACTTAGCTGCTGGTGACAGGATGGTGAATCCTTATTAGCTTTCTTTATAGTAACATATTTTATGCTATCAGGGATGTTTTAAGTAACCCTTAGTCACACTTCATTATCATAAATACAAATGCAACCCTAAGTAACTAAAAGTACTGATGAACTTTTCTTACACTTGTTTATTTATTATCATTCATTTATTTGATTTCATCAAACTCTGACCTTTTGGATGGAATGCAAATGAGAAAGTGATGTTTTCTCAAACTGTGCTATTTAGAGATGTCTGCTACTGGAAAAAGAAAAAAAAAAGAATGTGGTAGGAATATTTTGAAAATAATACAGAAAACATGGCTGAATAGAAGCAACTTGAAAAGTGTCTCATGAGGTCCAAATAGAAATTCGCCCTGTTAGATAGTTTTTAAAATTTTCAAAGGTGTATCACTGAAGAGAGACTGAGGTTGTAGCTGTTAACTCCATGGAAGTATTCCCCAGAAAAATTAGCTCAGAAACTGGGTAAATGTAAAGAACTAATGGCAAATCAATCCACTTTCCCAACAACAAGACATGAAATATTAAAAAGGTCTGAAAGAATTCAGCATCCTCTGTCAGATATTATGTGGGGAAAACTCACTATTCCAAGGGGAAAAATATTCAAGTATTTATGCTAAATATTCCAGTGGGGTTCTCATGACTTAATTAAGATGCATAAACAGTCTTGGGTCTAAAAAACAGCTGATAAGACAGCTAGCCCTTGTTGGGTTAGTAATGGGTAAGTAACTACAGATTCTGTTTTGAACTGTAATCCTCAATCCAAGTGAGCTGTCTTCTGTGACTAAGCAAAGATGTGAAGTTTTTAACCCCAGGACAAGGGGGAGATGGGTTGGGTAGAGGAGTCTGTCATGACAGCAGATTTTAAATTACATTTCAAAGGATAGTTTACAATGCAGCTGTGAACATTTTGGTGGATTCTGGAATATGAGAAACCATTCCTTTCAAAAGATGTAATTAATAAAGCATCATGGGAAAAAACACAAGGCAGGTCTTTCTCGAATTACCCTAATTTGATTACAATGAATCTAAATTCTAAACTAAGTATTTCTTTCAAACAATAGAATTTACAGGATTTAAAGAGACTGCCCACATAAGAGTCTTTGGAATTTAATTTTATTTGTCCATTATTTCTAATGCCCTCTTAAGGTTAATATACATTTTTTAAAAGTAAGCATAACAAATTATTCCTAATGCTCAAATGTTGAGTTTTCTTTTGATGCTGAACCCTATTTGCTTTGCTCGTAAGCATCAATATGTCACAATCAACTCAAAATCCTCAGAATAGCTTTTGCTTTGAATGTGTACACAGTGCGCATTACACAGGCTCATTTGAGTAGCAGTAAAGTCTGGAACACGTGAGAAGCCAGGGAGTAAAAGTGGCTGCACTCACCATCTGTGATTCACCAGCCAGCACCCTAAGAAACATGGACATATACACACACACAGAACCTTCAAACCACCCCAATGCCATACACTTGGAGCTCAGAACTCTCCTTCAGGAATGATTTTTACTTTAAATTTATATTTAGATGAACACAAGAAAGCATACTAGTACTCCGTGTACCAGTTTTAAAAGTGCTGGCCCTTTAGAAGGCAGTACAGCATGGAGAAGACAGGTAATGACTCTACAGCATCTTACTACGCTGATAGACAGTGACTGTAGTGGGGGTGGTGCGTGAGGGCTTGATAATACGGGTGAATGTTGAAACCACAATATTGTTCACGTGAGACCTTCATAAGATTGTATATCAATGATACTTTAATAATAAAAAAACAACTGTTGGCCCATTGTAAGTATCCAACCCTTGACCTGTCCCTTCCTCTGAGGTTGAGGTAAAACAGAAAATGCCTCCAAAGTTACTGGCCTAACACTAATAGTTAGGTGACTCTCATTAAAGTAAGGTTGCACATTTCCTAAACAAAACAGTTAGCATGAGCAACAGTTGCAGCTACCAAAAATGCTTGAATGAATGTAAAATATTAAATCATAAAGAAAAATGATTATATATGAGCTAACTCATTGCATGAATTCTGACAGCATAACTGCCAGCTTAACATAATTTAAACATTTCATCATGATTAAGTGCTACAGTAAAGTATCTCAACCAAAGTGAAAAGGTCATCAGGCAAATAATTTTTAAATGAATTGCTATTCACACTTTTAAAAGAACTCAGTAGCTTATGGATTTCAATAAAATATCAAATTTAATGCTTTTTAAAAATTAAAAGATGAATAGCAGTAGTATTTCAAAAATCCAACAATTTAAATAATAATTTATATAAACATGTAAAATGATCAGGGTAAAGTCAGATGCTGGAATATTCATATATGGATTAATGCCTATAATATTATAGCATTATTTTTTAATTCCTGAAAATAAGTTGGCTTTTTGTCATCTCATCACTTCACTATGATTTCACTGGATAATTATGCATTGAAGTTCATTTCTCAAAGCACCCATTGTTGAACAGAACCAAAACCATCCAGCCCAATAACCACAGAATAAAGAATTGAAAGAAAATTGAATATAACCATGGATCTTAAAAGGGAACCAAGCAACAAGCAAATAGGTCCCTATTGTAAGTGCTAACGCAAAATTCCACTGCCTGAAAATTATTCTTTTCACTTGCAAACTACGTAATATCAATACTTTCTGAACCTCATTTTGAAAAACCCATACTTTTATTTTTAAATGTAGGAAAATTAAGAAATGTTGATGAGGGAAGAAAGTTTTTGAAATCTCCCTACCTATCTGGATGTTCCAAGTCAATTAGATAAACAGAAGGATAACCTGTAGGAAATTGGGCAAAGGGTATAGGCAGTGATGTAAACTATGTCGAAACACCAAAAAGCTGATAAAATCAATTTATGACTGTATATTAATATAATCCTTTAATAAACAACCTTTTCGAGCACTTTCTATGAACAAGGTTCTCTATTAGCTGCACTGGAACCACAATGTACTTTCCAGGAAGGTGTTGTCACTTTTAATAAAATATAGGACAGTAATTCTACAGTTGAGACAGACTTAGGTACTAAGAAATATTCCTGAAGATTAAAAATGTTTTAATATTTCACAAAAGCAAAGTGGAGAGTTGAGAGGAACAGCAAAAGAAATAAAGGTCCTCATGGCTAAGCATGTGATTCATTCAGTGGTGACGGTTACAAATGGCAGAGTATTTGAGTAACTTAGTCAAGCTTTTTATTTTCATGCATAATTTTTTAAAGATGCCTTTAGGGGTGGACAATTTAAACCTATCAGTGACTTTTTAAGTAGGCACTTAGATACGGCTATAAAATGATTTTTTGCTTGAATACTCATTGTCCCCAAGAAAAAAACAGAGGCCCAAAGTTTTGTTATTTTTTTCCTTAAATACTCGAAATGATCATGGAAACATGTTAAAACCAGACATTAAAATATTAACTTCAAAAAACATTCATGTTCATAGTAATTCAAAATTCATAAAATATAACATCAAAGAGGGAATTTTAAAAAATCCTGAGAAGTTCATTAGAGTCAATTCAGCTGATTGCCACAGAGCACGAGTCCTTTAAACGACTCGCTGGACCAGTGAAGATGGAACAAGTCTCCTTTCACTTACTGGAAGAACATGGAGACCTGGAATTTTATAAAATGTCAAGTTTACAATTTCCTTTAGCCTGCTTAGGCTGCTGTAACAAAGTGCCATAGACTAGAAATCTTAAACAATATAGAAACTCTCACAGTTCTGGAGAACGGGGTGGCCCCATGGTCAGTCTCTGGTGAAGGCTCTCTCCTGGCTTGCAGAGGCCACCTTCCTGCTGTGTCCTCCCAGCTGTGGGGAGAGGGGGCAGGAGGGTGGAGAGATCTCTTCTCTACTCAAAAGGCCATGAACTCTATTGGATTAGGACCCTATCTTTACCTCCTTAAAGCTCCATCTCCAAATACAGTCATATTAGAGGGTCAGAGCTTCCAACTATGAATTTTGGGATGGGGGGTACATAATTCAATCGATAGCATAAGTAAAAAAAAACCACACATATCCTATGTCATTCCTGACAGGTTATATATTATATAAACTTTTACTGTGTTTAGTTACTGGCTCTTTTGTGATTTCCACTTGGCCTTAGATTGACATTTTTAAACTTAAAAAGCACTTTAAACTATTTAGTCTATTTGTTTGAAATAATTGCTCTTATGGGTGTTTCACTAATGAACCAGAGAGCAATGAGCAGGATGGGATTGTATCACAGACATATTAAACTGGAGAAAGAACGAACTGAAATGCTCCCTGACAACCATGCCATCTGATGCATTTACATTTTGGAAAAGGGAGCAACGAATCTCCTCAACAGGTCTCAGTTCTCCAGGGCTTCTGGAATGCGAACTTCTCCACTCCAGTGTGAGTCTAATATTTTAAGCTGAGTATTTCTTATTCAACCTGACCCCAAAGGGCAAATCAACTACTACTGCATCTTGCGCATAATGGAAGAAACAGAGAAATGCTCCAAAGTTGGATACAAAACAACTGTATGGAAATCCTAAAAGATTCTCAAAGGGAATCTGACTGATATACAAGCCAATGTTAGACTTTAACTACTACTATAAGGTGATGAGAAATATTCACTGTATTGCTAAGCTACATACCTTTGAAAAGTACGGGTACATAGACAGACACATCATTAAAGGAAAACAAATCTTCATAGGACTTTTTTATTGTCATTATAAAAAGGCATCACATCTGACTGTAACTGCTGTTGCAAGTTGGACATAGTCTGTCTTCCACTGACACATGAAGAAATGCCGTCCACTCAACTGCTCTCAGCAAAATGAGAGCAGGGTGCCCTCCCGGCAACCCTTCCTCCTCTTTTCAGTTTGTCTGGCTGGTACTGGATGTTGCAAGAAGGAAGTAGGGGTTTCAGTTGCTGCCCAGTCCTGCTTTCTCGAGCCCAATATTTAGAGGGAAAAAGATACTATGTACAAATATCATCATCTTTCTATAATACACAAATCTAGTCAACCCTTTTCATTAAGGAGTGCAGTATCTTAAGGAAATAGGAGATGCTGAAGAAATGGGCATGTTACAAGACTGAGATTCAAAGTAATTTCGCCACCTTCTTTCTGACTCAGGATGAGTGGTCACCTTTCTTGGAAATATGAAAGAAGCAAAGAGACTGATGGAGACCTGTAAATTTTTCCTAGTTGAGTGTGAATATATCTGAGGAAATTAAGCAAATGTGGTATGTCTAAAAGTTAGGGTTTCACACAGTGCATTTCTTTTTCACAGTAGTTATATTTGACAATGGGACTTAATTTACTGAGGAAGAAATAACTATGCTGTCTTTCTACTGTCAAGAGAACAATCAAAGAATTACACTTTATGAGCAATGCCTTCCAACTCAACAAGAAGAAAGGAAAGAGGAAAGCTCATATATGCTGCCGGGTGTTTGTGTAGCAAATATATGCCAGTGTAGCTACTTAAACGACTGAAACCCCTGGACCTAGGGAGAACTCCTAATGCAATTGGAATGAATTCAATGGTATACTTTAATTTTTTAAATGTTTTTCTCGAATATTCTATGCTGTGGGGACTGAATGCTCATTTGAATAACTTTGTGCAGGGGTGGCTGTGCAAGAATTAACTGTGCTTTGGATGAACACTGACAATGAAATGAATCTGGATACACTTAAATATGACGCTATTCCTGCTCCAGGTCAGAAGTCTTTCCGTGAGAAACGATCTCCAATTACAGCTAAAATCAAAGAGAAAATATTTCTTCTTATTTAGAACATTTTAGAAATGCATTCAGTGTACTAATAGGTATACAGTAAGCATTGGATTTAAGTTGCCAAATTTTTGGCTCAAAAACTTCCTAAAGAAAATCACTGGTTATAATTATAGGACTATAATCATATAGAATTAGGAGCTCTGCATAATAGCTAAGAATTTTTGAATACTCTCTGATGGGGGAGTTTTCTCTGTTTCAAAGGGTGACAATATTTCAGAAAAGGTTTATCACTCTGGTCAGTTGTTCATATTCAGCAAAGACCCATTAAACATGTACTAGAGTTGAATGGCGGGGGTTGTGGGCTGTGGGCAGTAATCACACAGATGCCAAGATGACTGAGTGAGCTGTGTGGAAGCAGTAACCCCCACAGTGCCAGGCGCCGAGGGGCCAAGTCCCCCAGTCTTTGGAAAGAGTCACTCATCAGAGGGCATCAGGAAGCCTTCCAGGAGGCTCACCGGAAGTTGGCCAGGGATGGGGGACATTGCAGATGCTCGGAATGCTCTCATACTGTTGGTCTTAGTGAGTGGCCCTAGCGCTCAGCCTGGGTGACCAGGCCCACGAGAGGTCTGTGAGACCTTCCAGGACGCCGGAAGGCTCCAGGACAGGAGCTGATTCTCGGCCCGCAGGCGGCTGCCGGGAGGCTGAGGGGGTGGGAGGAGACTATTCTCGGGCTCATCTAATCTAAGAGATCTGCAGATTCCCAGAGGGGTGGGGTAGGAGGATAGTTTTGGGGCCACCAAACTGGTTTTGACTTTCACTGGAGAAGATCCAGAGGCTGTAACTTAAAGTGGTCTATTTTAAATTTACTCTTCTTTTTTTTTTTCTGAGGAGAAAATGTTACAAAAAGCTGTGTCCCCCCTTCCATCTCACCACCACCAACACTCCCATCTCCCTGGGAAAGGCTGTAAGACCACCATTGTTTCTGCAGGAACCCTCAATGCACAGTTAGGGGGAGAACTGACACTGCCATTTCCCCTCCAGAGAGCTAGATCTGTCAGTGGCATTACTGCACTGTAAGCTGAGGGGGTAGGGCTGGGTGCTCTCTGGAGGACAAAGTGCTAATGCTCAGTAATTTTGCAAACATATGAAGACAACATTGCCTACCTGCCAAGGGTGTGGCGCCATGTTCTGGCAAAGAGGACTGCAACTGATTTCATTCATCCAAGCAAATTTTTAGGGTGTAATGGGAGTTGAAAAACATCATCTGCAAAGCTGCTGAAGGGACAAACATTGATTTGAAAAGGACTGGGCGGGAGAGGTCATATTTATGAATCCTTAGTGAGACTGTTTTATGGTTCAGATATTATTAGTTTGGCTAATGTCTGAGTATATGTATACACAGATTTTAATAAAAACAACCATGAAATTTGAGAAACCACTTTACTGAAATTATACAACAAATATATATTGGATACTACACTTTGGGCAAGGCTGAATTCATTCACTTTGGGTGAACTGATGGTAACACTCCTATGTCTATTCACTACATAATACGGCAAAGAAGAATGGATTGTTTTAATCTGGTGATCTTCAGTGTGCTTAGTGAACTATCTGGGATCAAAATAATTCACAGAATAATCTTTAGTTTGACTTAATATTACCTGGCATCATAATCCTATTTACCATATCTACTATTCCTTTATTTAGCTTCATTCATCTCATTTCCCTATCCTTTGGTATAGTTTGGAGCAAGGCTACTCAAAGTGTGATATGGAGATAGGACCAGTCCACAGATAACTACAGAAACTAATAATAAGCATTGGGAAACTTTTGAAGGAATTTGACATGGCTGTGACTTCCAAATATGTAATCAGTGGTCTTACCTCATTGATCACATAAGTATTAGGGTTAGATTGGGTAGGAGAGCAGGAATAGATACTTTATGGCAAATAGTTTGATTAGCATTGGTTTAAAACATTTGGCAATTGCATGTGAACTATTTTAAAATTTCCTTTGGCTATTCACATGTAAATTGCTACAGAAATATTAGACCAACACTTTCTAACTTATACTATTAGACACGGAATAAAGATGCCCTTGGCCTTTGGAACATTCCAGTTGCCTCTGTTTTCTTTGGAAGATTTTCACTAGGACAAGTAGCTAATGATGGTGACCATGGCTTTGAAGAAAAGGGAAGAGGCTGATGGATCTCAGAGCACACAGGCTTCAAAATGACTGTACTCACTGAGAAGCCTGAGGCTCTCAGTAGCACACACACCCCTTACCATCTGGACTCTGCAGACTCATCTGGGTCAGGTGTAACTGGACACATTATCACTTTGAAAATTGTAGGCTTTTAAAAAATGTCCCCTCTATGGCTCTTTAGTTACATAAAGGCAAATGGCCTCACCCTACCGACAGGAGCTTTAGGGAGGTGTTTTATGACCTGAGAGAAGCCTTCAAGACATATAAGGCAATGAAATGGCTATTCAACAAGTGTGATTCATGCACATGTATTCTGCAGTAGCTTAAATGCACATTCATCAAATGTAAATTTCTTCAAGCTTTCAGTTGAAGAAATTTCTTCAAGTGATAATTGTTGACCTTGATTGTACTGCATTTATGACCTCTCCAGACAGGATGGGGAAGTGAAGATAATTATCACCTCCCTGCTACTAATCATTAGTTAGTCCTAGCACTCTGTGAAACATGTATGCTAATTATCCATAAAAATATACACTGGTCCACTAAACTAGGAACAAAAAGAAATCAGAATGGGGTAAGTAAAAATAAGGCAAGTGGCCTAATGATAAGTACAGTGAATAGGGCCTTTATTCTTCATAACTTTGGGACTGTTTTTGGTAAAAATCAGAATCAAATTCCTATAGGCATATGACTTACCGATTTGAAAATAGAACAAAACATGAAGCTATAAGGGAAGGATGAGGAATTTATATATGTAAAGTCAACACATTTTATAGCCAAATAATTTTTATAGTTTTAATGATTTTTTTTCAAACTTTGTTTAAGGCTGGATTAATGGATTATTTTCATTTCAAAATTGAGTAGACATAAGAAGTGTTTGAACTCAGAATCATATAACCTTAGGTGGTACAGCTGACAACTTGAGGTTACATCTTACAGTTTCTAAACTACAGATGCTACTAATCAGTAGTCCCAGATCTCTTTATTAATAAAAACCAAAGGCATGTTATGGTTAGATTCTTTGAATTCTCCACTTTCAGGAAGTAGCACCTCTGGTTTGGACAGTTACAAGGAATGGCAGAGATTCTAGGCCACAACTGCATTTACCACAAATATTTCAGTTTGCTAAAATATAAACATGTGATCGGCTTACAAAGCCAACAATGGAGGAAGCCAGAAACACTGTTACCATATCTGCAGCCAACAGAAATGAAATTAAATGGCTCCAAATATTAATAAGCATAATTATGATATTTTACTTGGGATATTAGCTGATTAACTGTACAGCCACACCCTAGGCAACACCCACTAAC
The DNA here is from genome assembly GCF_040802235.1 of Manis javanica. Taxonomy (NCBI): domain Eukaryota; kingdom Metazoa; phylum Chordata; class Mammalia; order Pholidota; family Manidae; genus Manis; species Manis javanica. The sequence goes on along the minus strand of NC_133156.1, from coordinate 110,843,024 downwards.
TAATACAGCTGTTTCCAGGAAGCATATGGAAAAGGGATAAAGAATGAATGCAGATAATCTAGCAAAATACAGAAAGGCTACAAGTAAACCAATTATCTTAAAACTGAGAAGTTGTCAGGACAAGGGTAGGAATGAATTACAGCAAAAGAACATCAAGGAACAACCCTGACTAAAGAGGTCTCAAGAGATTGTAAAAACTGGGGTAGGTATATGTAACTAAAATGCACAAAATGTGGGGTAAAGAATTGTAAAAGGAAAGAATGCAGAACTAAATCAAATAAAAAAACAAAGATATGTGTACACACAGAACTTTGAAACAAAACAATGAAAAATAATCTGTTTTGGCCATTGAAAAGCTTCTTGCAAGTTGCCATTACTTAGCTTGTGAATGATTTTCTCATCCTGTTCAGAGGTAGAGTGACCTTTTTCAAACTGGTGAGGCAAAAATCATTCCCAATGAGAGAAAGAATGAGAATTTTAATTATTTCATGTTCAAGGACAACAGTGTACAGCATAATCTCACTCAGTTGTAAGCTTCCTAGTCAACAGGAAGTTTCCTGAGGGCAGGTAAAATTAGAAAATTACACAGGAGCCCAGCAGAGCCCTTTCCCTATTGTAGGTGCCTGATGAATGCTTGTTAAATTAATATTTTCTTACTTGTCTTTTCCAATCAGCCCTTTTTTCATTTATTAAGAAAAAAAAAAAGTCCAATGTAGGATGGGACTAATGACCCAAAAATCATGCAGCAGTAAAATATTTGCTCAGGACATAGTAGATCCTAAGGGTATAACCCCATATGAATGGTTACTTGAAATCAGCGTTAAAATCTCTAAAAGTAGACAATTTGGTAAACCAATATAATGCTATCGAAAATGCCATAAAAGATAAACAGCCAATCTTCTATTTTTAGATCCAGGACCCCCTCCAGGAAGCTGGCTGAGCCCGCCACTATAGTCTGTAATGGTTTTTGCCAACTGAACTCAAAGTCCCATTAATGTGGCAAATCATGACAATATACCCTGTGGCATCCATTAACATTTCTTTAATCATGTTTTTTCTCTTCAATTAGACTATAAGTTAATTAAGAGTACAAAACTTCTGACATTTCTTCTATAGCCATTACCTCTAATATTATGCAAGGGAGATTAAATATATTAGATAATAAGTTTAGGTAATTTACCACAATAGGTTACTATTAGTAATAGGGGAAAGAAATCACATAATCTTCCCAATAATTGTGAAAAAGCATTTGATAAATTTCCATAGCCATTCACGAGAAAATGTTTCAAGCTAGAAGGAGACAATACTTGCTGATCCCCAATCCTTTCCAAAATTGTCCTGTAGACTGGAGTCAATTCAGGAAGACAGAAAAAGTAGAAATCAAACACAGAAAGGTAGAAACAAACTTATTAGCATATGAAATTAGTGTAGGCAGAAAAATTACAGAATATACAGATAAAACATAAGGATTAATAGTTAAGCAAGTTTGCTGGCTACAAAAAAATATACAAATGTAAATTTCTTGTATTTAACAGAGACAATCAGTTAGAAAATGTCAAATTATGCACAAAGATTTGCAAAATGTAAAAGGCCAGATAATTCCATATACAAACAAGGATATGGACAAAAGTGAATTTTTATCTACTCTGGAAAACTTTGCAGTACCTAATAAGGTTGAATATGCATGTACCTTATAACTGTCTAGATTCTTAGTTATACACTATTGTGAAAGGTTGCACATATGCCTAAAATACATTCAGAAATGCTCATTGTAGCTACTTTTATAATATGCAAATAACAGAAACAACAATGAAAATGGCCATTAACAGTATAATGGATAAACACTGATATACTCATATGATGGAACATTATACAGCAATGAGGAAGAATGGATCATAGCCTCAGTAATCAATAGGGATGAATCTCAAAAAAGATAATCATGAACAAAATAAGATCACACAATATATTTATATAGTTCTCAATCTACATAAAATTCAAAATAGGCACCACTATATATATTATTATGTACACCAGTGGCAGAAGTATACAAAAGGGAAATATGCAACGTGAAATTCAAGATAGTGATTCCTTCTGGGTGGGGTGGTTGGGGGAAAAGATGCAAAGGAGGGGCACAGGGATGAATAAAGTGCTGGTGTTGGTCTAGTTTTAATGTGAGTACTGGGACACTGGTATTTGTTACAACAGTATTCTATACAACTTTACATTTTTCATGTATTTCACAAGAAGGAAAATGGAAGAAGGCAGAAAGGAAGGATGGAGGGAAGGACAGATTTATAAAATCCTTAAAATGCTGAGATAAAAAATAAGTTGGCCATGGTGTGCTCTTTTGTATGAGGGTATAATGCCACAAGACATCACTGCAACACAACTGTGGTGGGGACTAAAACAAGATGGTGTACTTCAACTTCTTTAACTAAAATTGATGAGTCATTTGTCATAATGCTGATGGTTTATGGCTCAAAGGCAGGACTGAAAACACTGGTATTTTCTTATTTGAAAAACAAGTTTCACTAGATTAAATTTCCTCTAAAAATTTTAAGCACTAGGTTAGAAATCAGAGGAATCCACTCTCACATTTCTTCAATTACTTCCAATAAAACAAGGAAGTGTATCAGACCACAGAGGAAATCTTTTCTTCTACACTGTGGAAATCTGAAAGGTACTACTTTTATGTATGACCATCAACCATAAGTAGACTTAAATACAAATTGTGCTACTGAGAGGCAAAAAAGTCAATTAAAGTATCAACACTCCCAACACCAGCCAAATGACTGTTCAGCAAATGCTAATAAAAATGTTCTCATAGCCTGTTTTTTAAGATCACTATTCAAACTCCATAGTTATGCATATCTCTGTCTGTTTTTAGAGACTTTGTTTCTTAAGTTTTGAAGGGCTAGAGACTGTTACTCCACCATGAGGTTAGTAGAGCAATTTTAAGGTTGGAAATCTCCTAGAATGCTACAGAGCTCTATTCACATGTCCACATGCAGGGAGGGAAGGGGGAGTGAGAGGAGAATGAAGAAAGCTGAGATGCAGAAACTGTCTGCAGAGCATCTGTTTCAGCATCCCAGTTGTGGCCTTCTCCTGGACCAGTAAAACTCCATCTGGTGAGGGAAGTTAACTGCCCCCCAGGTGGCATGCCCACCTGTCAACTGACAGTTGGACATGTGCCACTGGGAAGAAGGGCAGACATATTTGGCGCAGGCCTTTGGAGTGTTTCTTTAACTCAATGGCTGAGCAAGACTGGCAATGAAGAGATGAGGAAACAGAAAGAAAAAAAAAATGCTGCAGACACTCCTGGACCCAGGCATCAGCTAGGGAATCTAGGTCACGCCTAGAACAGGCGTCTGATGGGTTATGCCATGGAGGGCGGAGAGCGACAGGGAATGGTGCCAGCCTCTTTCTGGGCTTGCCAGCCTTGGCAGGGATTCTGGCAAAGGAGACATCCCGAGTCAGACACATTTCCGTACATTCCTCTCCCTCCCCTGCCTCCAACTACTTACATGTGGCTAAAGAACAGCTTGCTGAAGCTTTTTTTTAAAACACTAGGATAGGGAATCAATACATGTTTATCCCAGAACTTTTACGGCTAAGACACACATATAAAAGTGGTCTCCTTGGGAAGCTCTATACTATAAATTTATCCCAAGTCATGCCCAAAACCTATTTCAAATTCTTCTGGCATTTAGCTTTAGAATACTTTGCATATTCTTGTTGATACCTTCAGTGATAAAGATATTTGGTTCTAAAGAATAAATTTTATTTGCCTGGATTATGTAAGCAGGGGTTCGATAAATACATATTGAATAAAAGATTGAATGCATGGATGAAACACTCATAATGTTTAGGCAAATTCAAAATTAATCAGTGACCAAGCATGGAAAATAGAAAAATTATTACATTATAAAAAAAAATAAAAAGCAAAATACATAAAAAAGTTTTCTTCAGCTCGTGCCAGAAGCCCAATTTGATGGTGGACCAAGCATTGTGGAGGTAATAGAGCCTCTCATGGCAACTATGGATGTACAGAATGCCAACCTCTTTGTCTTGGCATTATTCCTTACAAGGTTCCCAGCCATGTACACATGTTTTCACCTGTCTTCTAGACCTACTGTCACAGGCACCAGGCCTTGAGAGGGTTTCATTTCTCCTACAGGGCTGGGTTCTAGAAATATCTCTGCCCAGGTCTCAGAAAGAGCCTCAGACCTGAGGATCTTTAGGCTGATCTTTATTCTGTTAAATCTTACAATGGCACACATTTCCAAATCTAGACATATTTTAAAGAGGAAAATAAAACCCAAATTATACTTCTTTCACTTTTTCCTGAAACACAATATATCATAAATTTTGAGTCTCCGTGCTTAGAAGACAGCATTCATATACATTCGGGGTATTTTTTTTAAAGTCTTACTGCTTCATAATTATATCCCACACACGTACATACATTTTATGGGCACATTTAAATCCAGACATATATAAAGGAAGTATTCATAAAGGATGAGTGATGGACAAACACAAAGCCATACTTTGATGTTAAGGATGCGGCCCTGAAGTGTTGAAAGGACACGCAGTTGAATTCTTGGTAATCACTGAGAATAGTGTTAGTGTCTACTGTTGAATGTACAGTCCTCACAGAAGTCTTGTCTAGGTAGTCTGCTCCGTTCGGAGGTGCATTCTGCAGAGAGCTCAAATCAGACATGAAAGACATCCTGGCGCTGAGCCAAACGCCTGATCCTGAGGGGCTTGCTCTGAGATTACACCCGCACACCAAACCTGGCCTACCATGCACTGCAAGCACTTGGGCAGCACTTGGCCCCAGGGCAAGGGTGCTGCAGTGCCTTCTGACTCTCCTTCCACACACTGTGCGCACCTTCAACAACTCTAGATTGGACCGCTATCTACCCCTAGGAGCAAGGGTTTACATGAATGGATATTCGGATTCTCAGCCTGCAAAGGCAGAGGTGTTATGTGACGGTCTCCAGTACAACTATGCTTCCCACACTTACCCTACTCATTAAAAGACCTGATTTGGATGATCAAATCTCTTTTGAAATATGAAAGTCACTTCTGGAAAATGTGCTTTAACTTACTTATTCTTTTCTCTCCTAAGTATCAACATTAAGCAGTATTAAAGTGACTTCTCTAAGGGAAGGCAGCTTAGAACATGTCCTGATGAAAATCAAGGGTCTGCCACAAAAAGATAGTTTAAAATATCAATTTATTTGGATAACATATACATACATTTTAACAAATCTGTATCCTTAGGCACAGATGTTTTGCAGTGTGGTCTCAGAGTGAGCGTTTCTATGCAGGGTTTAGTCTGTGAAACAATTAGTGAAGCAGATGAAAGGCATTTCAGATGATTACCCCAGAGACATAATGGTTCTCAAGACTTGATGCATATATGCCATACAGGGCCAGTAGGCACATTTTTGACATTTACCACCTGCCTTAGTAAATGTCATACCAGTTAATCTTGATGTTCACCAAATTTCTGAGTTCTACTGTGACTGGTCTTATGAGGTTTTTATTTAGAGCTCTTTAAAAATTGCCATATTTCTCCAACACATATTAAATGTACCACCATTTCTTAAAGTGTAGAGAAGGAAAAGAGAACAATTCTAAATAAATCTTGTTAGAAATATGTGAATAATCTTTTAATATGACATTAATTTTTAGTTCACAAGTACACTGGAAATTCTCAACAAAGAAAATAACAGTCACGAAATAAAGCACAGGGGTATATAGTTTGGGTAGGTATTTTAAATAACCATGACCGTTTTCTCCTAAATATCCTAATAAAAAATTTACAGCATTCTTACAAATACTACATTAGTTTTTTTTAACCATCATCCAGATCTCTCACTTTATTCATATCTAAATTACCATCTTTACATTATAAAGAAAACAGTTTTAAAAACTTCCTAATCAGAACACTGCACAATGGCAGGGATATACTCAATATTGATCACTATGCAGTACGCTGCTTGGCCCATCACAGGCACTGAATAGATTTGTGTATCTGACAATATTTATTGAGCACCTACTACATTTGAGGAGCTATTCAAAGCACCTACAAATATATCAGTAATCAGAACAGAGATTTCCACCCCCACCCCTACTCCCGTGAATGCTTGCTGATTCAGTAAAAGGTAGATCAGCAGCTCTAACAGGAACGTCAACTATTTCTGAAATAGAGATATGGTGCAATTACGTTATTCAAAGATGACAACAGTGGTATCAGGTTTAAGACCTAGAATTCTTTGGAGAACTAAGAAATACTTTCTAATGTATTCTATCCTTCAGGGAGCCTGCAGCATTTTATAGGACAGGGAGAATCTAGGAAGCCATTGACATGCTCTAAAACTCAATTTGTCTTTCCTCCATTACATCTTATCTGGGTGCAAGAGGTTCACAAGAGGTACTCCCAAAAAGCAAATATTATCTAATGCAAAGGCAACTTTTTAACTCTGTGATTTTATTTACTTCTCATTTAAGCATACAAAAGCTGACATTTACAAATTATTGTTCTCTTTAGAATGGTTAACAATCCCCAAAATACATTTTAAATCTCCTCTCCTTTTTTTACCGTGTTCCATCTGCCCCCAAACACCCTTTTCTATCGTCCCTTCTCCTTCTTTTCTCTCATGTAAAACTGATGACTATAAACACGTGAATGGGGCCTCAAAGCTGCTAGAGATGGGTTACAGCCAGGAAAGCTTAGGGAGGAGGTTGGGTTTTTACAGAAATTGCTATCAGTGTCATTAGTTCTCTAACATGGCCTTGCGCGGTTTCTACAAACAAAGATGACAGTAAGTTAAGCCGAGATCAGCACCTTCTCCCTCAAGTACAGTCTCACAAATACATAAAAACAGACATGGCTTAGTGTCTTCAGTATTTCAATTGAGCTCATTTGTTAAAAAAAAAAAAAAACCCTCGGCAAACTGGCAGCTGGGGCTTGTCCAAGAAGCAGGAGACACTCAACAGAAAAATTTGATTCAAGATTTCTAAATAACAAAAAGAAAATTAAGTTATATTTTAAAAATCAAGTAAAAATATTCTTGCTATTAAAAAAATTGATAGAAGAGATTGTTCTGGTGGAGTGCAAGGCACAGATGAGTTGCAGTCGGAAGACTTGGGTTCAGGTCACTAACTGGGTCTTAAGTAATTCATTACTTCATTCTGGGACCTTCACTTATAAAATGGACAAGGAAATAATAACACCATGCCTTCCAGGACAGTCGAGAGAATCACCTGAAGTCTGTGGGACATCCTTGCACTGTCCATGTGTTGGTTCATACTAACTTCAGTCTCCCCTCTTGTTCTCAAGGTACTCTTTAATATTTTTCCACTGGCTCTCACCATAATTATCTGTTATATGTAGAAGACTTGAAGGAAGATTCCATACTTTATTCATCTTTGTATCTGCTTGCACAGTATTTGGCCGCACAGCAAGTGTGCAAAAAGTACTGACTGGGAGAATGAACAGTTGTTTTGTGAAATAACTAATGAAAATTTTAAAACACTGAAATACACTGTAAAATTCTGAACCAAGGTATTTTTCACCTTATGCCAATTTGCAGATAGGCAGACATATCTACAAACAGGGCAGTTTCTACAAATAAGTCTTCATATATTGGTCACCAGGTAAGTCTTAAATTTGGTATGTCTAATGTACCATTACTCTACTGAACAACATTCACCTTAGCACAGCCAAAGCACCTGAACCAGGAATGTAGGAGGAAACCAGTCCTTCCTCAGGGCCCTGCTGTGGCACAGAGAACACACTTAAGTCTACACACATACTTTATGCTCTAAAGTAAGAAGCAATGATGGAGCTTGAGGTAATGTCTACCACAATCAGGTAATGATACTGCTATTTGTTTGGGCTTCCATTTGTATCTCAAACACAAGGATTTAAATATTCTCTCTATATATGTACACACATACACACATATACATATATATATATATATGTGTAAAAACACATAATGTATCTTTTTATATGTATCTATATATCTATACATAGAATTAAAAAGCTGGCACCATAGACTGTTGTTTAATCCCACAGGGAGCTGGCTTTTATGGATAGTCTTACAGAAATGGTAGTCAAACAAAAGCAGTGTTGTGATCAATAACTATACATTATTTTTTGGTAAAAAACTCCAAAGTTGTTTTGAATGTGAAAGAAAAAAGACTAAAAATCAGAGAAAATCACTTTTAGGTTCCTATAATAACACTCAAGCAGGACAATGGGTCCCAAGAACTTGTGTATGATTTGGTAAGTCACCTATTCTCTTTTACCCAACAGACCTAAACCACAGTGAGATGTAAAACACACTAGTTTAAGCTTGAGATGAGTTTCTGCTGGGAGGAAAGGGTGTTGAAACATAGTTTGGCTTTTTAGACGAACAGGCTGAGTGTATCTACAGGAGGACACACAGCCATAGGCCCGCTTACATGGACACAGCAGGGTAGATGAGCAGGGATAGATTTAAGAGCTTCCTCTGGAATGCAGGTTAGGAATTCAGAAATGCACGCTTAGAGCATTTCCAAGTAGAAAGCATGGACACCTCATGAAGGGGTGAACACAGGGCAAAAAGTGCAATGATTCACTTGGCGTTTGGCTTCTCTTTCACATCCATGGTACCACGGACCAGCCATGACAGGATGCTTAAAACTTGCGGCATTCAGAAAGAATCGAGGGTCACGTAATTATTTCATAAATAATTGTAAGGCTGAAGGCAAGTTTAGTGCTACCCTGTTTGCTGCAACTCAAAGGTGAGTTAAAACCAACTTTGGAATTAATGGCTTTGGGAGATCTGAAAGCTTTCTAAGACCAGGATTTTCAACTTTGCAATTTAACGACAACCCTGCTGTTGGCCTTTCCTGACCTGTTGTGAAGTAAATCAGGCAAACTAATGTGGGCTAACAGGTCTTTTTCACACTGTTCGATCACCCTGCCTCCTTTTTCTCCGTAGACATAGCCTTTCTCCCACTCTGTTTGGCCGTCGTCCTCAAAGCACACAAAATGGCCACTGTAACCCTGCATTACTGCTCATTAGCTCACAGGTTAGTCAAGTGGAACTGCCCGGGGCTCCCAAAGGAGAGCTATACTTCAAAAATCTGTCCATGTCAAATGAAGAAAAAAAACCCTGAGCGTGGGGTCACCCAGATCAATGATCAAAAGAAATGGAGAATGAAGGGGAAAAAAGCACACCCTCGTTTTTGTTAAAAACACACACAGGTCTGATTTATTATAAGGAATAGAGAGACAACAGGGTTTTCTCCTCTTCTGCCCTGATTTCATTTTTTTTTTTATTAAGCAATTTGTTTTAATCAGGCCCTTTTTGTTGTTCAATTTTGGGCTTTTGGAAAATCTACAACTAATCCTTAAAATTTCCCCCAAAAGAAAACATGCTCCAGGAAAGCCAGTTTTTAGGAGGACTCCAAAGTTTCCAAAAACACTTGAAAAGCAATAAAAGTTATGCAAAGGAATCCACCTTCCAGAATGGAGGAGACTCTATTTAAATCTGAAAGTAAGAATTAGTGCCACAAACAGTCTAAAATAATCTGAGTAACCTCTTGGGCCTTCAAAGAGAGGAAACAACAGGCCTGTCAATCACACCAAGTGACATGCCACAGAAAGCAGGCTTCTGGTGTTCTGTGGGGCCTCATAGGAACCTAGAGATCTGCAGGTAGGCCCATGGCTTCTTCACGCATCTCCCTCATTTTATGCTTTGGCAAAGTTTAACCTTCTACACTTGTGCTATTTGTTTTTCAGAAAAAGCTGCAAATGACATATTAAAAAATTAAGGCAGAATGATCTATCTGGAACATCCTAAAGAACAAATTCTAGTATCAAATTTCACAAGTCAAAGTCACCAAAGGATCTGATTTTCCTGATTTCCCCACAATAAAAGAGGAAAGTACATTCTATCTGCTTAGTGATTAAATAAAAAACAGTTTCTGACAAGCACACCACACATGGATGGAAGTAAAAGAAATCAGTTGCTTATAATTTAACAAAAGTTGAAAAAGTGTGTAAGGTCTTCATAGCTTTTTTGTTTTTCTTTTATTTACTTTCTTGGTATTTGGAATTTATTCTTCAAGCACCCTCAAAAGTATATAAACATACCATGCCTAAACTGGATTGTTTCCGGTTTCAGTTTTGTGTATTTAACAAGCATTTATGTGACACTACACCAGGCAGTTGTAAGTGCCATTTAATCCTCGTGACATCCCTGTCTGGAGTGGGGGAGGGCGGTGAGAAGTGGCAGTTAATACTGACTGAGCACTCTTTATGTGCTCAACCCTCATTTAATCCTCACTATTTGCTATGAGGTAGGTTCCAGGATTATCCCCATTTTACAGATGAAGAAATGGATTTGTTTTTGCCCAAGATCACTCAGCTGGTCAACAGTAAGAAGGATTTGAATCCAGATGGTCTGACCTCAGAGTTCTATCATCGGTCATCTCCGAAGTGCCAAAGTACCAAGTTAAATACCCATCAAGTGAAGCATGTGTATATATCTAGCATTTGAGAGATGCTTGTGTACATACACAGGAAACATGTACAAAGATACTCATCAACAGCTTTGTGTGTAATCTCAAAAATACAGACAAAACCTAAAAGTTTCAATAAGAGAATGAATAAATAAAATTATGGCAAAGTAATGCCTTGCAACATAATGTATCAGTGAAAATGAATAAGCTAGATTTACAGATACCGTATTGGCAAATGTCAAAAAAAAAGGCACAACTAAGTATATACTGCTAAGTCTGGGTAATGGGTAGATGAGTTTCTCTATTATTTTCTGTGCTTATCTGTATGTTTGAAATTTTTCATAATGAAAATAATTTGAGTATGATTCCTCAGATGCATATCCTCATACAGTCACAAGTAAAGCATTCTGAAATCAGAGCGGGGTTCCTCTAAATCCCCTTCCCCAGTGTAACTCAACAAACTGCTTAAACCTCTTGGTAACACCTACAGACTAAATTATTTAAGATTAATTTTCTTGAAATGACATAGTATCTTACTACAAGTATCTTAAAACTACTATCTTTAAGATAATTACATCCACTAATATATTGTCCAGTTTCATTCTGTTGTTAAGCAAAAGTCATTAAGTTGGTGTTTGTAAATTTTTGACATTCAAAGTTTGGTAATAACATAGCCTGGCTGAAAGCTGAGAGTTGTAAATTAGAGTGAGACAGGGCACATGAGGAGAAAAGAGAATACTCTTCACTGTATGCTTTTTTGAAGCATCTTAACATTGTACCATGTGGTTTTATTAATCCTTCAGATTGTTAATTAAAATGAGACTGAATGGATTTTGATTATGTAATACTCCATGGAGATCCAAACAAAAATGATACACTATTTGCTAGTCATCTAATCTTACTTCACACAGAATAGGTCAAGTAATCTCAACTACACGTTGTTCCAAATTTGTACATATTTGTGAAGAGAGCTGGAGAAAAGTTGTTATTCTAAAATAATTACAGTGAATGTAAACCTAGGAGTTACAACCATATCTCCTGCTTTAATCTCTAAAATATGACATTTTTAATAGCTCACATTTTTCTGTTCAGCTTTAACTATAGCTAAAGAACCATATGGCAAGATCTTGACTAACTAGAATCCAAATAAGAACAACTACAAGGAATTACAATTTTTGTATTCCATTTTTAACGGATGAAACTACAAAAACACAGATTCATATCTAGTATTTTACCAAAAAAAGCAATGTCTGGGGACTCATATGGAGTACAGATTCAACAAAATATTCTACAGTTTCTGCATCCACACTGCTAGAACTAATGTTCTAAATAATTAAAGGGGCATTGCACATTCAGAATCATTAAAGATAGACTGTATTTCCCTAGGGCAGAAAACTGTGCTGACATAGTTTAGAGGACTTCCTAATATGGGGGAAAAAGCTTCTGGTAAAGTGTAAAAGAGATGGCTATATGGATACAAATTTCTGTTAACTATAATAGGCTCAAGCAATCTGGTGATCTCAGGTTTTACCTTAAAGTCTGTTTTCCTTTTTTCACCAAAGAAATGAACTTAATTTGCTTATTAATAAAAAGTCATTAAAAAGCCATTGTTAATTAAGGAAATGCAGAATGATGCCCAAGCCTAAGCTTTAATTAAAGAAAAACATCAATTTGAAATATGGAAAATTGGTTATCTTTTTCTATTGCCCAAAACATGCAGACACATGCATTTCTATACTTACAAATCTCTAACCATACATGTAAATAATTCAGATATTTAGACTTAACCTTCCAATAAACATGATAAGTACCATTTTAAATGAAATTATTCTAGAAGAAGTAAAATGTAAGTCCTTACACATAACAAGAAAGAATAGGTGTTCTTTCTTAAGAATTTACGTTTTTATGTTCTAGAAAATCAGGGCATTTGGGCACAAGGATTTGCTTTTGCATAATAGTAACAATAACAGTAATATGATACTACTTAGTGCATATAAACTATACCTTAATTTCAAGATCCTTTTTGCCTGTTTTTTAGGATTCTTCTAACGATTATTCAGTCTTCTCTTCAATGCAATTCACTAAAGCAGGATGAGAGTATCTTTCCTCTATAGCACCGTTAACAATCGTAATTCTTCAACCAGCTGTTCTCTAAGGATTCCCCTGCCAAGCTCTTATTTTCATTTCATTATGTCTTTGTTCTCCTTGTCTAAACTATACACAAGTTACCCAGATTTTCCACTCTGGCCCCTTTCAATAAAGACTTGTTTTGGCTTGACAAATTATTAGTCATAACCACAGTCTAAAAATAAATAACACAAATTCTGCATGTTAGAATTATATTGTTCTATGCAACCTCCAAATTATTTCTGTTTATACACAGAAACTTCTTCCCATAAAGTTTAGTTGGTTTCACTTATTTATAAAAACAATTCATTATTTTATGAAGCAATTTACTGTCTAAATATTCTTTACAGCATTCTTTTAAAGCCCCATCATCTCATATGTCAGGTGTGGAATGAACTGAACTCAGTGTATGTACACTGTGCTTAACACAAATGAATGCAGACACTTGAATATGTTAAATTATAAGCCTAAATAAAACAAAATGAAATCCTACTTGACTCTTTTCCTTTACAACCTAGCAGTAAAAAACTTGTAAATTCTTATAAATGTTCTTTTTTTTTTTTTGGCCAGAGATTTATTATGTGTACAGATTTAGATTTCAGAATTTCTCGTAAAGGAGGTAATTCCCATTTCACTACTGGATGCTGTGATATCAAACATGGCAAAGACTTTAATAGGCCCATTCAGGAGGGAACTATGTGGTGCCTGCAAAATGAGAAGCCATCTATATTTATTACACTTATAAAACACCTTGTTTGTATTGAAAATCTGTATTCATAACTTCATTCAAAACTATGAGATAACCCCTTTTCTCAAGATATACATACTCAAAGTAATTATATGAATATTAGAGTCATGGCTGAATATGGAATCTCCCATAAGGAGATACTACTAAAGAAAGAAAAAGAATTAGATTACAAATACCGAGAAACAAAAGGGAGAAGAGGTTCTACAGACATATTATTCAGGTGTGAATTAGTTCATTCCTACCAGAGTCCATGTATACAAGAAGAGTGGCCACTTCTAAGCAGCGTTCAGTGTATTTATTGTATGTAGCACTGCACACGTCTAGGTCATTGTTTTTATCAAAGGCACATGCAGTTCATAGGCAGAGAAAAAAATACAAAGGCAAGGAGAAAATGTCGGTTTCTAAATGGCAGAGTGTATTTTATTCATCTCAAAAGATGAAAGCAGGTATCTTTCATTACATGTTTTTGTTCTTATAGGAGGAAGACCAAAAAATGTGTGATTTTCATATTTGTGCTAATAGATCAGAGCTTTTCAAAGTCACTGCCAGAAATGGGCAGGTTTTCTTACCTGCTTTTTCCATGCTTTAAGTGAGAATGTCTGCCTCATTATAAACCTTGCGGGTTCCCTAGACTTTCTGTAGTCTAGCTTTGCTGTGATTACTGGTCAAAACCTTTAATTACAGTATATAGTTTGTGCAGCTGCCTGGAAATTGGTCTCAGGGTCAGTGGCTCTTCCCATTCCCCTCTTTCCATTCTTTTGAAGCAATATTGCTGAACTGAAGGCATTGTTCCAGCTTTCTGGTGTGCTCTGTCTGCTGCACACTGTGAATAGCTTTGCAATCACTCTAGCAATTGGTTCTTCAACTGCCTTTAGGTTGTCAATTGTAATTCATTGGCTCCAGGCACCTTTTCTCTTTCCATTCTCTTGAGGTCTTTTCTTACTTAATTTGCAATAATATTAGGGAATGTCTTCTTCAGACATGTCACTAATGTCTTCCTGGTTATGAGGCTAAGTGTACCTTTGACTTTCATAAATTTGCCTGTTAAAATGTTTCAACATTTCCTTTGCCTCTGACTTGGGATGACTTGTAAAGAATTTGCCTTAACCTTGAAAGTATTCTTTCTAAAGAATAATCTGAAGACTCTTCCTTAAAATGTGCTCACTGAAGTTAATTTATGTAATTAGAGGTATTTTTATAAATTCCCAAAGATATAATTTCTCATTTTTGTAATAATTAAGCTTTTATATTTCCTTCCCATAATTACAGTCTTTTCTTCTTGGTATATAAAAATTATAAACGAGCTCTGTGCAACTCAGTAATAAACTAATAAAGAGTTTGATTATTTAGAAATCAATGCCTATGATTTCAGAAACTTTCCAGAAGACCTATATTTCCTTCTCATACATCTTTATAGAGAATATACAAGAGAACATTCAAACTATTCAAAATGAGTTCTGATGCTTCTGCATTACAGGAAGTCTATTTTTCTTAAGCAAGAGAATAAATGAACATACCTCTTGATCTATTGAGAAAAAAAAAACCTTCTAGTGTATTCTCAAATCCTTAGTTCTGGATAAAATCCAGCAGATTAACCATTCTCATTAGTCTCAGCCATCCCAGAGTAACCAAAGGAATTTTTAAGCAGACACTATGTAATAATAATAATGATAATAATTATCATAATGATAATAACTAACACTTACTGTGCTTTTTTATCTTCAAAGTGCGTTTCTGGCATTAACTATGTGTTTATTTTCAAAATAATTTAACTTGACAAATATTAACTTTGTAAGCTACGGAATGTGCAGTAACTGAGTTATCTTGTGCAAATGAAATAAATGGAACCTAAATAACACTATTTTTAAAAACTATATAAATAAAGGGGCTAAGGAAATGGTTCTATAAACTTTGCCCAGAAACCATTTGTTGCCTTTGTTGAATGACAGTTAATGAAATACTAATGTTTACAAAATACAAAATTGAAATACATATATAAAGAAGTATACCAGTACAACTATTCAAATACATATTGCTTCAAAAAGACTCAGATAAGAAGTAAAACAACATTGCTAGGATAAAATAAAACTTGAACTGTATTAGCTATGATTCACTATTGTAACATATTGAAATATGTAAGATATTAACTACTGTAAGAGATTGAAATATAAAGAAAAGGCATTAAATGTTACATTAAACATCCAAGTTTCACTAGTAATTTTATTAGAAACTAAATTTATTCTTATTAAATTGAATTCATTGCTTTAAAACCATCTCAATTATGTTCCCATAGAGCTTTAATCATGTGCCAGTCTCCACATGAGAAATGTAAACAGTAAAAGATAGTTTGCAATGCTAGCAAATGAAATGAGTTCTATACATTTAAAACATAGGCAATCAATAAAGCTATATTAAAAGAACATTCATTTAAGATATCCTGCCACTTCCTATGAGGGGTTTGGGGACAAAAATAGTAACCTGCTATAAGCAAGGGCCTCAAGTGGACAAACACAAATTTAAGCACATAAAATACATGAAAACATTTACAAATATGGTAATTAATGGATTAAAGACTTTTAAAAGCATGAACATGTTTAGAGTGATGAGGTTTCATGGACGATGTGGTTCATGAGCAATATTCAGAGGTCATGACTGGTATAGAGGAAAAGGAAAATTTTTATATTCAAGGATGGAAATAGAGTCAGATTGGGTAAAGAGACGGTAGGGAAATCTGGGTGAAGTTGATGGCACTTAGCCAGCAGGGAAGCATGTATGGTAAGTCTCAGAAAGAGCACTTGCTCAAACAGTATATATTGAGCAGAGACATAAACAAGCCAGAATGCCTGTTCTTCAGAGAGCTTATAATCTTGAGGGGTAGACGAATTAATAGGCAATTCATTATAATATTATGATTAGGATAAGCCCAGGATGCCTTGGGAAGTCAAAAGGAGGGCACCTAGCTCAGCTGTGGGTGTTCAGGAAAACTTCTTGAGTGACACATAATCTTTAGGGAGTTTTCCTGGGTAGTAACAGAATGATGAATTCATGATAGTTAAGTATAAGTGAAAAAAAAAAAAGGGAATTCTATGATCAAGCACATTATATATAAGATATGATTCATTTAATTCTAGAAGGAATTAAAAGCACTGGTTTTAATATGGGTATCATGAGAAACAGGAAGTTCTGTTCTTCCTGGTCTGTGTTGAGTAACAGGGAGAAAGGGGGTGAAGTCTGGGGATGTAAACCACCAGGAGACTGAAAATACCACAGAGGTGGGAGAATTGTGTACTGAAATGTCTGGACATGGAGAGTAAATAAAAATAAGAATCAGAAGAGGTTCCAAATTTACATTAAATGAAGATATGCATGGGACTGAATAAAGGAAGAAAGTAAGAAGGAATGGGGGTTTCACAAGTGAGCATAATGATTTTTTGGGGGGTCATGCACTGTTACATTTTCAAATGTATTGCTTTGTTATCCCAACTAAATATTTAACTTGGATAAAATAGATCTTTCTTGTATAAGATATTTATTAATGGAAATTTTGTTAGTTTTCAGTGGGAAGAGCACATTCTCATAATATTGCTGGGTGGGTGCAAGAAACAAGTATACAGAGTTCCTTTGAATGATGTGATCATTGTGGCTAGATTTAGAACCAATGAAATCAATTATACAAATTAATTTTTTCAAGGAATACTTATAAAAAGCTCATGAATCTACAATAAACAAAATATTCTGGCTGTTTTAGAATTCTAAAATTATATTTCTCTTTAAAATACATTTATAATAACAACACTTGAGTAATTAACTATTGAAATGATTGCTATTTCAGCTTCTCTTACAAGTTAGTAAACATTTTCAGGCGACTACTGAGTAATTCAGTGGAAAATTGACTTTGAAATCCTCTCTTTGCTTCCCCCAAATTAAACTGTAACAGAATGGATTACATCTGTAAGGAATGGGCAAAAAATAATTTGTATCTCTTATATCATTTTAGAGTAAGTATATGTCCCATAAGGGAGTTTTCAAACTGCTCACACAATAGGTATGTATGCTGCTCTATGTGAAATCAAATCAGTATTCTAAAATGTTGCCAAGAAGCAGGTCAAGATACTTGGAAGACCCTTAAGATTTAAAGTATACAACACTTTACAATGATTATTTTACACACACATTTCTCTTCATATATGGGAAGCAATATTAAGTATTTTATGTGATTTAAATACTGCTTTGCATTTTTCTTAAAAAAATAAATTGTCATGTAAAAATCAGAGGTGATACTCACTGTTTCATAGAACTACCAAAAAAGAACTGCTCTGTTTACTGTCCAGCAATATTAATACAAAATAAAGAGGCTTATTATTTATGGACAGTGTCCAAAACCTTCTATCCTTTAAAACTCTGACCTTCTGTAGCAAGGGAAAAAAGTACACGGTGTAGAAAGAATCATCTATAAACAAGAAGTATGTATAATTAAGTACACATTTTTATGTATAATTATAATATGTATAAATATAATTAAGTATGTATAATTAGGTACAAAAATTAAATAACAAAATACATACTAGTACTTTCAGAAGACATCTACAGACTCGAAAGTGAGAACTAGATAAACTATTCAAACATGATACCCTGGGTATTAAAAGTATTGTTCAAAGATATGAAGACTTATAATTACAACATGGTCAAAAAGAAATGTTTATATCATTACAGATATTATTGCAAATACTCTTCTCATGTTTATATTCTATCCTTTTCTAACAGAACACAGCATTCTATGAACATCACAATAACAAACTAAATTACAGTTGCATTAAAATTAAGAGACTGCCTGATCACAAATTTTAACTGTAATGTTGACATTCCAATTAAGAAGCTGGATTTTCCTGTGCTACAGTTAATGAGCCATGGAGCCAAGAGTCATTTGACCTTATAATTCTACTTCAAAAATCTATGTTTCACAGTTTTCCTATTGCTTAATATTTATTTTAATAAAAATATTCAACAAAATTAATTCAGTATTTTTGATGTACTATTTCTGAAAAAGTTAAATACTTATGGATTAAGGATATGAATGAATATCAAATCAGACTGCTGAAAGGATCAGCTCTTTCATGTTGACAAAATTAGCTATTTTATAAGACATGGTAATACCCAATAAAATGAAAATTAGATTTTAAAAAGTTAGGAGGTGAAAGAATCACAATGGACAACTAACTGTGTAGAGAGAAAATAGAATTACATTTACTGGCTACTATATCAACTTAACTTCTCATAAAATCCTCCTGATTCACTAAACAACTTCAGAACTGAAGTATGCTCTCCTATGGGAGCTATAAAACAAATTAGATACAATTACAATTCAATACAAATAAAAAAACAACCTATGTACCTTAAAATGACTCTTGTTTTAAAGCTTTATCATTTAAATTAGACTAGAAGTTTCCCTA